>NC_091482.1:71137697-71743622 GCF_036971445.1 Narcine bancroftii | reverse complement strand
TGAAGTTTTCCTTAATTTCTTTTGGATTATATGTAATTTGTTTGTCTTTTTTCCTTGTTGCCAATACCATTTTCTTAGTTTGCTCTGTCTTAAGCTGCCATGCTAGGATTTTGTGTGTTTTTTCCCCTAGTTCATAATATTTCTGTTTTGTCTTCATTATATTCTTCTCCACCTTATATGTTTGTAATGTTTCATATTTTATTTTTTTATCCGCCAATTCTCTTCTTTTGGTTGTATCTTCCTTTATTGCTAATTTTTTTTCTATGTTTATTATTTCCCTTTCCAACTGCTCTGTTTCCTGATTATAGTCCTTCTTCATCTTGGTTGCATAACTTATTATTTGCCCTCTAATGAATGCTTTCATTGCGTCCCATAGTATAAACTTATCTTCCACTGATTCCGTATTTACTTCAAAGTACATTTTTAATTGTTTTTCAATAAATTCTCTAAAATCCTGTCTTTTAAGTAGCATGGGGTTTAATCTCCATCTATACATTCTTGGAGGGATGTCTTCTAGCTCTATTGCCAATAACAGGGGTGAGTGGTCCGATAATAGTCTAGCTTTATATTCCGTTTTCCTAACTCTCCCTTGTATGTGGGCTGATAACAGGAATAGGTCTATCCTTGAGTATGTTTTATGTCTAGTCGAGTAGTATGAGTATTCCTTTTCTTTTGGGTTTTGTTTCCTCCATATGTCCACAAGTTTCATTTCTTGCATTGATTTAATTATAAATTTGGTTACTTTGTTCTTCCTGTTAATTTTTTTCCCCGTTTTATCCATATTTGGATCCAAATTCAGATTGAAATCCCCTCCTATTAGTATGTTCCCTTGCGTATTAGCTACCTTCAAAAAGATATCTTGCATAAACTTTTGATCTTCTTCGTTAGGTGAATATATATTAAGTAGATTCCAAAGCTCTGAATATATCTGACATTTTATCATAACATATCTCCCTGCTGGATCTATTATTTCCTCTTCTATTTTAAATGGCACATTTTTGCTAATTAATATAGCCACTCCTCTTGCTTTTGAATTATACGATGCTGCTGTTACATGTCCTACCCAATCTCTCTTTAATTTCTTGTGCTCCAATTCAGTTAAATGTGTTTCTTGGACAAATGCTATATCTATTTTTTCCTTTTTCAGTAAGTTTAGTAGTTTCTTCCTTTTAATTTGGTTATGTATTCCATTAATATTTAGAGTCATATAGTTCAGCGTAGCCATTTTATATTTTGTTTATCTTCTCTTTCCGTTTTTCCATCATTACCTTTCCTCCTTTTCCATTTCTGTTTTCTTATTTTCAACTCTTTACCAGACAACATTCCTACAACATCCAACATTTTCCTTATTCTCCTATTTCTATCTTCTTTATCCCCAATCTCCCCTTCCCCTCCTGAGTTGCCCTTTATCCCTTGTCGGACAACCACATCTCCCCTCTCCATTTGGATTTGCGAATCCACTCGCAAGCGTCAACTGATTTTGCAGTGACCGCTCTTTTCCCCCCACCCAGCCCCCCCCAGAAAAGATTTCGTTTTTTATATGTCACAAAGGTCACTCTTTTAGTTCCCTCCTTATTCTCTCTATTCCATTACCTTCCCTTATTAATTCTTGTCTATACTCTCTATGTTTTCCTCTAATTACAGATACTTTCACATATGCCCATTGTCTCTATTCACTCTTATACCTCTTTACCCGCATACATATCAATCGTGGTCATTTTTACCCTCCTTACCCGTCTTCATCCCTCAGTCTATTTTTGTCTTTACCCACATACATATCAATCGTGATAATTTTTGCTCTCATTACCCGTCTTCATCCCTCAGTCTATTTTTGTAATTGTTCTGCAAATTTTCGTGCTTCTTCTGGATCCGAGAATAGTCTGTTTTGTTGTCCTGGAATAAATATTTTCAATACCGCAGGATGCTTCAGTGTAAATTTATATCCTTTCTTCCATAAAATCGCTTTTGCTGCATTGAACTCTTTTCTCTTCTTTAGGAGTTCAAAGCTTATATCTGGATAAATGAAGATTTTTTGCCCTTTATACTCCAGTGGTTTGTTGCCCTCTCTTACTTTTTCCATTGTCTTCTCCAGTACCTTTTCTCTTGTAGTATATCTTAGGAATTTTACTACAATAGATCTTGGTTTTTGTTGTGGTTGTGGTTTAGGGGGCCAATGCTCTATGTGCCCTTTCTATTTCCATTTCTTGCTGTAGTTCTGGACATCCTAGGGCCTTAGGGATCCATTCTTTTATAAACTCCCTCATATTCTTGCCTTCTACATCTTCCTTAAGGCCCACTATCTTTATGTTATTTCTTCTGTTATAATTTTCCATTATATCTATTTTTTGGGCTAGTAATTCTTGTGTCTCTTTAGTTTTTTTATTAGATTCCTCCAATTTCTTTTTTAAGTCTTCTACCTCCATTTCTGCTGCTATTGCCCGTTCTTCCATCTTGTCCATTTTTTTCCCCATTTCTGTTAAGGTCATATCCATTTTATTTATTTTCTTTTCTGTGTTGTTTATTCTTCTTCTTAAATCATTGAATTCCTGTGTTTGCCATTCTTTAAATGACTCCATGTATCCTCTAACAAGAGCAAGTACCTCCTTTACCTTGCCTTTCTTTTCTTCTTCTATTTCCCTGTACTCTTCCTCTTCCTCTTCTTCTTCCTCTGGGTTGGCCATCTGTTGTTTCTTTGTTGCCCTTTTCTTCTCTTCTTTGTCCACCCTGGCCGCGGTCTCTTGGTCCAGGGAACTGACGACATGGTAGAACGTTGTCGAGTCAGACGTGATCTGCCGGAGGTGAAATCGTGCTTCCGCTTGCCTGAACCAAGTGCGTGGGCGAAGCGTCCAGAGGTTGGCAATTTCATAGCCACTGCGTTGACTGCTGCAGCATCCATGGTGTTATATTGGAAAATTCCCATGCTGCACCTTATCAGGTGGACCGTAAATGCCGCCCACACAGGGGCGGTGATGTAACGACGCAGCCAAGTGCATCTGCATGGCCTGTTTGAGCTGGGGAGAAGATGCGCCCAGCAGTACCATCTTGACACGGCTACACTGCTGCTGCGGCCGTAACAGTGCAGAGCCGATTCGACTGCGTCTCGATGTGTGCCGCTACAGCTATACATTTCCGAGCAACTGCTGAAGCAACTGACACAAATTCAATGTGATAAATATTTCAATTTAATTTTGGCCTCATAACCTTAATCTTTCTTTGGCTTGGCTTCGCGGACGAAGATTTATGGAGGGGTAATGTCCACGTCAGCTGCAGGCTCGTTTGTGGCTGACAAGTCCGATGCAGGACAGGTAGCCACGGTTGTAGTGGTCGCAAGGGAAAATTGGTGGGTTGGGGTTGGGTGTTGGGTTTTTCCTCCTTTGTCTTTTGTCAGTGAGGTGGGCTCTGCGGTCTTCTTCAAAGGAGGTTGCTGCCCGCCAAACTGAGAGGCGCCAAGATGCACGGTTTGAGGCGATATCGGCCCAGTGGCGGTGGTCAATGTGGAAGGCACCAAGAGATTTCTTTAGGCAGTCCTTGTACCTCTTCTTTGGTGCACCTCTGTCTCCGTGGCCAGTGGAGAGCTCGCCATATAACACGATCTTGGGAAGGCGATGGTCCTCCATTCTGGAGACGTGACCTACCCAGCACAGTTGGATCTTCAGCAGCGTCGGCCTCTGCCATCTCGAGTACTTCGATGTTGGAGATGAAGTCGCTCCAATGAATGTTGAGGATGGAGCAGAGACAACGCTGGTGGAAGCGTGATGCCGGTAGAGGACCCATGATTCGGAGCCAAACAGGAGTGTGGGTATGACAACGGCTCTGTATACGCTAATCTTTGTGAGGTTTTTCAGTTCGTTGATTTTCCAAACTCTTTTGCGTAGTCTTCCAAAGGCGCTATTTGCCTTGGCGAGTCTGTTGTCTATCTCGTTGTCGATCCTTGCATCCGATGAAATGGTGCAGCCGAGATAGGTAAACTGGTTGACCATTTTGAGTTTTGTGTGCCCGATGGAGATGTGGGGGGGCTGGTAGTCATGGTGGGGAGCTGGCTGATGGAGGACCTCAGTTTTCTTCAGGCTGACTTCCAGGCCAAACATTTTGGCAGTTTCCGCAAAACAGGACGTCAAGCGCTGAAGAGCTGGCTCTGAATGGGCAACTAAAGCGGCATCGTCTGCAAAGAGTAGTTCACGGACAAGTTGCTCTTGTGTCTTGGTGTGAGCTTAATATTACTCGGTAAAAATAACATGAAGGCCTGTGAAAATTACGTACCCCAATCCAAAATTGTCTAAATTTAGGACATTGCCAAGTTGAATGCAAAAATTTTCCAATCTCAGGTCCACATCGAAAACATTAATCCGATACGGCAGGATTTAATCTATTTGATTTTTGTGGAGTCAAATAGAACTGATGTAAAAAATTATATTGAACCAACCTATATCTTAGTCATATTATTTACACAAATCCATCCAATCCTTTTTGCTTATTTGAGAATTTAAATCTATTTCCCATCTTCATCTAGATTTATTCACTCCAGTTTTGGGGGCCTTAGATTGAAGCAAGTTATACATTACTGAAATAAATTTATTTCCAGTAGGATAACAAATCAGTAATTCTAATTCACTTTGATTAGGTAACATCAAAGTAAGACCTATTTTTACAGATAAAAAAGCTTTAACTTGGTAATAACAAGATAATTCTTTCAAAGATTTCAATCTCACATCCTCAAAACTAATTTTCTTAATACCCTTCCATCTCCAAATCTTCCAGAATTGGTTGTCTACTGAAAAAGGAAAATGCCTATTTCAATATTAAACCTTTCATGCCAATTTCATTATCAACTCAATCAAATGTTTCAAAATAGATGATTCCCCACTTCCAAATAAAGCTTAGGATTCCATTTGTAAATAAAATCGAGGGGATCCGTATTCCCTATTGCATTAAATTCAAAAGAAACCCAAGCTGCAATATCATCTAAATTATACAATATATTTATAAATCTCAATTGAGCTGCTTTTTAAAATTATTAAAATGAGGAAGACACAAACCACAACCACCCCCCCCCCCCCCACCAACTCATATTTCCAAGTCACTATTTCCAAAGAAACCCTGGGCATTTTATCTTTACATAATTTCCGAACCGCCATATTTAAATCCTGACAATGCAATTTGTTGAGCTCCTTGTTTATAAACTAACGGTTGAAATACATCTGACATAAAATTCTTTCCCTGATCTGATTTCATTTCTTGAGGCAAACCAAACCAATTGAAAAAATTTTTCTCGAGCCCCAGACACAGTTTTTGCTTTAATGTTCCCAAGTGTTATGGCTTCTGTACACCTGGAAACATCCAAGCTAACTCATTAAGAATACAGGTACAATATTTTACCTCAGTAATTTAATTTACTAAGACATTTTTATATACGAGAAATATTAAATTAATATTAAAGGTTAACACAACTCTGTGACATATCTGAATAGTCAAGGTATTAAAGGTGAGTGGGAGAACGGATCAGTTCATGATAGAATGGACACAATGGGCCAAATGGCCTACTTCTGCGCCTGTATCTTATTGTCTCATATTTTACAAAGCACAGATGTTTTTTTTGGCTTTTGAAATGAAAATTGCACACATTTTTGCACAGCAAAGATGTTGGTTTTGACCCAAAAACAGGACATAGTGTGAAAAATACAACTTTTGTCCCTTTTTAGCAAAACACTCCATACTTTCCTTCAAAACACAACCTTCAGTTTTTGTTTATTAGAACCTCCACTTCTCCCAAAACAACCATTGTACACAAATTCTCCAAAACACCACAACCATTCCTTAATTGGGCAACACTTCTCCTAAATATTGGCAACATTTATGCTGGCATTGCTCGGACACCCTAATCAGAGTGACCCACAGTCGCCAGGAGTGGGTGCTGCCACGCGAGCCATCATTCAAGTAAATGGCTCGCGAGATTATCTTGTGACTTGAAGTCAAGCTGGTGTAAATACGATCAATAACTCTCTCTCTGTTTTGTGCAAAGAATCTTGCATATAAGAACGAAAGAGAGTTGGAGTGTGGTTTGGTGAAACTCTGTGTCCTTCATTAATTCTCTGAGTCAACTCAAAGTGGGAGTTCGATTCCTCATCTACGTGTGCAGCCCAGACATTTTGGGCACAGTTACACCAGGTGGACACATTGCCCAAAGCCTTTGGGATCAGCATTGTGGTGCACACAATAATCACGTCAAATAGGATGGAGTGATTAAACACCTTCAATGACCAAAAACCTGAGCATTACTGATACACGACTGGGCCAGGTTCAGAGGGGGCAAGTCCGGGAAATCCAGGGTGGAGCTAAGGGAGAGGTTGGAGAAGATCAGGTAGATATGGACTGGCCAGTCCATACATCTATATAAAAGCCTTTCACCACTTTGAGATAAAACCCAACGAGGTGATGTGGCGACACAGAGCACATACTGTACTTTATGACATACATAGTTCATAGTGTCCATCACAGGTTCAGCCTGTCGGGTGGTCTTGTGATGCTCTGTGGCTTCCGAGGCACTGGGCCCTCCCAATTTTGTGCCAGCTCCCCTTCTCGCTTCAGTCTGTGTACGGACCTGAATCATTAACTGACCATCTCTCTCCATGGACACTGCCTAACCTGCTGAGTTCCTCCAGCTTCATTCTTTATTCCTCATTCTGGTGGTCCTTCACCTAAAGGCAGAATGGGCTCACAGGGAGAAACAGCCTCCTGCTCCTACTTTATTCTGTGTTGGGGAAAACCTATTCTAAATCCTCGTTCACTCCTTGAGGTGATCGGTCCTTGGCATCTGTTGGCCCTTGTACAGAACAAAGGCCACTCTTCTGCCTCTCACCCTGAAAGGACTCAGTTCAACCTTGTGCCATTTGGGGGATTAGTATTGGGGGAGTGTCAGGTATTGAAGGTTGGGGGTAAGACGTGGGTTTGTTGGTGGATCAGTTAAAGGTTATCTGCCCTCTCATTTCAACTGAATCCACATAGACCTGCATCATTCTGTGTCATATTAAGCCCTGACCACACAAATCCCCCCCATTCACTTTCCAATTGGATGAATATTAGCTGGATCTTGTTCTGATAATTGTGATGAAGATATCATCACACAGATTTTGCCAGGAAGCTAGGAGAGAGGGTGACCAAGGACATTTCAGGCAGGAATCAATTCTCAACTCCTCGACTGAGTCTCATATCCTAATGCATGCCTCATCTAAAACAATAGTGCGAATTGACTACAGCTGGAGCCACTTTCAGCTGCATTCTACGTCAAGAATCAGTCTGCAGAAGCAGAAACAGCCCTATGGAATGTTCTTTCAGATGGCAGCCTGAAAGGGACAGCTGCAGGAGAGGCGCCTCAGAGCGCACTCCAGTTCCTGTCAGCGCAGGACATCAGGGCAGGTGCGGCTGGCACAGGATGTTGGGGTAGGGGAGGCTGTCAGGCAGCAGTGATGGGTGGTGTCGGGCGCGGTGATGGGGGCTCTCTGGTGAGGTGAATGGGGCTGTCGGACACGGGAAGGGTGGGTTGTCGGGCATGAGGAGGGGGGCTGTCAGGCGCGGGGATTTGGGTCCCTGGCTGATTATCATCAGGCGGCTGCATTCAGGTTCCTCGGGGGAATAGCTCAGTCACGGAGATTATACCTCCCGAAGGAAGATTGGTAAGTACTCCTCCGAGCCGCATCAGGCTCTTTCATATGGCCTCCATACAGCAACATTCAGGTAGAATATGTGACTTTACATCGGGGGTATTCTGGCCACCTGAAGGAGGCTCATCAGGCCTGATCCAAAGGCTGCAATAAGCCTTCAGCACCACTCAGTCCCAGAATGGCAGTTTCTGCTTTGAACTGTTAGCCACCATTGTCAACTTCAAGAATTAAAAATTACTATGAAACTAGACATTTACATATGTAGATTGGAAACCAGAAATCAGACAGGCAGAGAATGATTACCAATGTGTACTGTGAGCAACCCTTCCAGATTTCTGTTGAAATTTTGTAGACCAGAAGGATGTTCTTAATTATAACGGGCACATGAGATTAAATTGGCAACAACAAATCCTTTCTATGTCTTGAGGAAGAGGATGTGCAAAATGTAAAGCAGAAGCTGTACTAATACCTTCCAAGAAATGTTAACCAATTTGTTGGCAGGAAAATGTCTTAAAAGCTCTACCATGTGACTGTGTTCTTTAACTCCCGTTCAAACATTGATAGTGAGGTGAGTCTGTTAACCCACCACTGGTACCCCTCATTCCTGCTGGCATGAAACATCCCTCAAAGACTGTGTTTTAGAGTTTGTGGTTTGTTACTGTACCTTTTTGTACCTTGACAGGAACTCGACTTCAACAAGGGTGAGAGAAAAAAAAACTCAAATCCCTTACATGGTGACAGATTTGAACCTGGCTCACTGTCACTAAGAACTTTCTTCCAAACATGCCAAGATCAAAATTCAATTGATTTTCATGGTATAAAGTGCAATATTACACAAAATTCACTTCATTCAGTCATAAAGCAGACAGAGTCACATCAGCAGGAAGTTAGACATAGTGTTCCTTGCAGTCAAGAGGAAAAGAGAATTCCCTGAGTCCCCTACAGCCCCCAAGCCCAGCCCTTGCCCACAAACACCCAGCCCCCTGCCCCCAAAATCCAGCGCAAACCATCAAATGCAGTCGCCTTGTTTAGAAAAGGTAATGGGGAGAATCTTGGGAATTATAGACCAGTATAGGATCTATGAGCATTTGCAGAAGTACAGACTTCTCAAGGACAGTCAGCATGGCTCTGTGATGGGAAGGTCATGCCTCATGAGTCTAAATGAGTTTTATTTGAGTGGGGTAAAAAAAGGAAATGTATGAGGGTCGTGTGGTAGATGTGGTCTACATGGATTTTAGCAAGAATTTGACGAGACTCATCAGAAAGTAATTTGGCAAAGGATCAGGGTAACTTTGACTGTGGATAAAAAATTGTCTTGTTGGAAGAAAGCTGAGAGGAGTGGAGTGCCACAAAGATCTGTTCTGGGACCCCTGCTCTTGGTGATTTTTATAAATGACCAGGATGAAGAGGCAGAAGATGGGTCAGTAAGTCTACAGATGATGTGAAGGTTGGAGGAGTTGTGGATGAAGCTGAAGGTTGTCGAAGGATAAGGATTTCAATCCAGGCAAGTGTGAGGTGATGCATTTTGGAAGGACAAACCAGAAGGCTGGGTACAAGGTTACCAGTCGGTTACATGAGTGAGGATAAACAGAGGGACTTTGGGGTTCAAATCCAAACATCCCTCAAGGTTGCCGCTCAGGTTGATAGGATAGTTATGAAGGCCAATGGGATGATGAGCTTCCTTAAACTTTTCTACGTGGTCGTGCGTGAAAGTGAGGCCATTTTGGCAAGAAAGCGCAGAAAAATTAACCACGATCACAGGAGTGGCCTCCACGTGAAACCTGGAGCAATATCTTCATTGAAACAAGTGACAACTTGACCAAATATCTAATCTCATTTATAAAAATAGCACTGGCCTTCGCGAAAAGATGTATCATGATCAACTGGATGTCCGATAGCAAGCTGGGCTGTGGAAATGAACTGCTGATACCTACGGAGAAAAAAAATCACAAAAACATGACCCTTTGGTAAAGGTATGTCAGCTGTACCTGGACCACATAGGGGCCCAGACACTAATATAAATGAACAATAAAAGGGGTAAAAAGTAACCATTATATAGACCAAAACCAAGTTTCCCCAACTGGACTCATCAACTTGTAATCTCTGAAAATGTGGATATGAAAACAAACTGGAATAGAGAGAGAAAAAATTCAAAGTGCAAAAGGAAGAGTCTTAAAATGGGTCCCTGAATGTGTGTTGAGTCTCGTGGTGAAGGGGTAGCAGCTGTTCCTGAACATGGCTATACCTCTTCCCTGATGGGAGCAGTGAGAACAGAGCGGGTGATGTGGATCCTTGATTGCTGCTGCTCTCTGACAGCAGCGTTCCCTGCAAATGTTCTCAGTGGTGGAAGGTTTTTACCTGAGATGTCCAGGGCGGTGTCCATACTTTTGCAGAGCTTTTTGCTCAGGGGTATTGGTGTCACAAGACAATAGCTCAAACCTACTACAAACTGAACCTTTCACACCTCACACCCGTAAACCCACTATTTTTCTTGCATCAATGTGCCTGTCTAAATGTTAAAGGACCCTATTATTCCAGTCTCCACCATCCTGCCCGGCCATGCGCTCCAGGCATCCGCAGCCTTCTGCACGTTCTCTTTCTACAATTCCTTCAGCAGCCTTGTGTTTCCTCAGCACTGCCTGCTCCTCCACCAAGCTCTGCCACAAATCTATTCACTCAATGAGCTTCCTGCATCACTCCAGAGAAAAGCCCAAGGTTTCTCTCTCTGGATATTGCATTGACTTCATTCTGATGGGCTGAATTCCTGCAGCTTCCCAATCAAACATCTGCAATCGCCTTTAAATTGTGCCCCTCTGCACAGATTTGTGCCACTTGCTTTTAAACAGGTTAAATCCTATGGGCATTCTGACAGTGTCCTTCCACTCTCTCTCTCTCTCACTCTCACTCTACCGGTGGAACTAAATCCTACTGCTCAAATTGTTGCTTGGTCTGGGCTTCTGTCCTTTTGCCTGGATTCTCATCCTCTGTTATTTCAGTCTGAACCTTGCCATCAGCCCGAGGAATAAAACCGTGGGGATATGGATCGGAATTCTCACCCTCACCCTCACGGGTCCACCTCACACTCGCAGTTTCCCAATCCCCTCAACCACACGATCCCCTCAGCCACGCGGGTTCCCACCCTCACCCTCAGCCACGCAGGTGCCCTCAGTCCTCTGGGTCCCCGTCCCCCCTCGGCCTTCTGGGTCCCCGTCCGCCCTCGGCCTTCTGGGTCCCCGTCCCCCCTCAGCCTTCTGGGTCCCCGTCCCCCCTCAGCCTTCTGGGTCCCCGTCCCCGTCCCCCCTCAGCCTTCTGGGTCCCCGACCCCCCTCAGCCTCGAGGGCCCCGAACCCCCCCCTCAGCCTTCTGGGTCCCCGTCCCCCCTCAGCCTTCTGGGTCCCAATCTCAAAGAGCAATTTGAGACTCATCTAATTTTAATTCTAAACTCAATTTCTTCATATAACCCAATAAAAATACCTTAGGATCAAGTGAAAGTTTAAATTTTAATAAGTTCCTTGATTCTATCCCAGAAAGGTTTCATATAATCAAGTCGAGTGCAAGAAAGAGCAAACTTGCTTATGGCACCTAAAGCACCGATTTACGTGAAACTCCACGAGTTCCACCTACCTACTTCCCTTGCCCATAACCCTCCCACCCCCTCGCATCCATGTACTCATATAACCTCATCTTAAATGACAGAATTGACCCTGGCGCAACTTCTTCCAGTAGATCATTCCACTCAGCCACCACTCTGAGATGTGGGGAAAGAGATGTGGGGAAAGAGAGGCAGGGAAAGAGGCAAGGAAATAGAGGTGGGGAATCAGAGGCAGGGAATCAGAGGCGGAGATCCAGAGGCAGGGAATCTGAGGCGGGGAATCTGAGGCGGGGAATCAGAGGCGTGGAATCAGAGGGGGGAATAGAGATGTGGGAAAAGAGAGGCGGCGAAAGGGAGGCGGGGAAAGAGTCAGAGACTCTGAAACAGGGAATCGGAGTCGGGGAATCAGAGTCGGGGAATCAGAGTCGGGGAATCAGTGTCAGGGAATCAGAGTCGGGGAATCAGAGGTGGGGAATCAGAGGCGGGGAATCAGAGTCGGGGAATCAGAGGCAGGGAATCAGAGGCAGGGAATCAGAGGCGGGGAATCAGAGGCGGGGAATCAGAGGCGGAGAATCAGAGGCGGGGAATCAGAGGCGGGGAATCAGTGGGCGGAAATGAGATGTGGGAAAAGAGAGGCAGAGAAAGAGGCACGAAAATAGTGGCAGGGAAAGAGAGGCGGGGAATCAGAGGCGGGGAACCACAGGCGGGGAATCAGAGGCTGAAATTAAAAGGGGGTGAATCAGAGGGGGGAAAAGAGATGTGGGGAAAGAAGGGCAGGGAAAGAGCCAGGGAAAGAGCCAGGGACTCTGAAGCAGGGAATCGGAGGCAGGGAAACAGAGGCAGGGAATCAGAGTGGGAGAAATGGAGGCGGGGAATCAGAGGCGGGGAAGCAGAGGCGGGGAATCAGAGGCGGGGAATCTGAGGTGGGGAATCTGAGGTGGGGAATCCGAGGATGAGATTCAAAGGGAGAGAATCAGAAGGGGGAAAAGATATGTAGGGAAAGAGAGGCATGGAAAGAGCCAGGGACTCTGAAGCAGGGAATCGGAGGCAGGGAAACAGAGTCGGAGAACGGAGGCGGGGAATCAGAAGCGGGGAATCAGAGGGCGGAAAAGAGATGTGGGGAAAGAGAGGCAGGGAAAGAGGCGCGGAAATAGACGCAGGGAAAGAGAGGCGGGGTATCAGATGTGGGGAATTCAAGGCGGGGAAAGAGATGTGGGGAAAGAGAGGCAGGGAAAGAGGCAAGGAAATAGAGGCGGGGAATCAGAGGTGGGGATTCAGAGGCAGGGAATCAGATGAGGGGAATAAGAGGCAGGGAATCTGAGGCAGGGAATCTGAGGTGGGGAGTCTGTCGGGGAATCAGAGGCGTGGAATCAGAGGGGGGAATAGAGATGTGGGAAAAGAGAGGCGGCGAAAGGGAGGCGGGGAAAGAGTCAGAGACTCTGAAGCAGGGAATCGGAGTCGGGGAATCAGAGTCGGGGAATCAGAGGCGGGGAATCAGAGGCGGGGAATCAGAGGCAGGGAATCAGAGGCGGGGAATCAGAGGCGGGGAATCAGAGGCGGGGAATCAGTGGGCGGAAATGAGATGTGGGAAAAGAGAGGCAGAGAAAGAGGCACGAAAATAGTGGCAGGGAAAGAGAGGCGGGGAATCAGAGGCGGGGAATCACAGGCGGGGAACCAGAGGCGGGGAATCAGAGGCTGAAATTAAAAGAGGGTGAATCAGAGGGGGGAAAAGAGATGTGGGGAAAGAAGGGCAGGGAAAAAGCCAGGGAAAGAGCCAGGGACTCTGAAGCAGGGAATCGGAGGCAGGGAATCGGAGGCAGGAAAACAGAGGAAGGGAATCAGAGTCGGAGAAAAGGAGGCGGGGAATCAGAAGCGAGGAATCAGAAGCGGGGAATCAGAGGACGGAAAAGAGATGTGGGAAAAGAGAGGCAGGGAAAGAGGCACAAAAATAGTGGCAGGGAAAGAGAGGCGGGGAATCAGGGGCGGGGAATCCGAGGCGGGGAATCAGAGGCGGGGAAAGAGATGTGGGGAAAGAGAGGCAGGGAAAGAGGCGCGGAAATAGACGCAGGGAAAGAGAGGCGGGGTATCAGATGTGGGGAATCCGAGGCGGGGAATCAGAGGCGGGGAAAGAGATGTGGGGAAAGAGAGGCAGGGAAAGAGGCAAGGAAAGAGAGGCGGGGAAAGAGGCACGGAAAGAGAGGTGGGAAATGAGAGGCGGGGAATCAGAGGTTGAGAATCAGAGGCGGGGAATCAGAGGCGGGGAATCAGAGGCGGGGAATCAGAGGCGGGGAATCAGAGGCGGGGAATCAGAGGCGGGGAATCAGAGGCGGGGAATCAGAGGCGGGGAATCAGAGTCGTGGTTTCAGAGGCGGGGAATCAGAGGCGGGGAATCAGAGGCGGGGAATCAGAGGCGGGGAATCAGAGTCGTGGTTTCAGAGGCGGGGAATCAGATGCGTGGAATCTGAGGTGGGGAATCTGAGGCGGGGAATCAGAGGCGGGGAAAGAGATGTGGGAAAAGAGAGGCAGGGAAAGAGGCGCGGAAATAGACGCAGGGAAAGAGAGGCGGGGTATCAGATGTGGGGAATCAGAGTCGTGGTTTCAGAGGCGGGGAATCAGGGGCGGGGAATCAGAGGCGGGGAATCAGATGCGTGGAATCTGAGGTGGGGAATCAGAGGCGGGGAATCAGAGGCGGAGAATCAGAGGCGGGGAATCAGAGGCGGGGAATCAGAGGCAGGGAATCAGAGGCAGGGAATCAGAGGCGGGGAATCAGAGGCGGGGAATCAGAGGCGGAGAATCAGAGGCGGGGAATCAGAGGCGGGGAATCAGTGGGCGGAAATGAGATGTGGGAAAAGAGAGGCAGAGAAAGAGGCGTGGAAATAGACGCAGTGAAAGAGAGGCGGGGTATCAGATGTGGGGGATCTGAGGCGGGGAATCAGAGGTGGGGAAAGAGATGTGGAGAAAGAGAGGCAGGGAAAGAGGCAAGGAAAGAGAGGCGGGGAAAGAGGCACGGAAAGAGATGTGGGAAAAGAGAGGCAGAGAATGAGGCACGAAAATAGTGGCAGGGAAAGAGAGGCAGGGAATCAGAGGCGGGGAATCAGAGGCGGGGAATCAGAGGCGGGGAATCAGAGGCGGGGAATCAGAGGCGGGGAATCAGAGGCGGGGAATCAGAGGCGGGGAATCAGAGGCGGGGAATCAGAGGCGGGGAATCAGAGGCGGGGAATCAGAGGCGGGGAATCAGAGGCGGGGAATCAGAGGCGGGGAATCAGAGGCGGGGAATCAGAGGCGGGGAATCAGAGGCGGAGAATCAGAGGCGGGGAATCAGAGGCGGGGAAAGAGATGTGGAAAAAGAGAGGCAGAGAAAGAGGCGTGGAAATAGACGCAGTGAAATCGAGGAGGGGTATCAGATGCGGGGAATCCGAGGCGGGGAATCAGAGGCAGGAAAAGAGATGTGGGGAAAGAGAGGCAGAGAAAGAGGCGTGGAAATAGACGCAGGGAAAGAGAGGCAGGGTATCAGATGTGGGGGATCCGAGGCGGGGAATCAGAGGTGGGGAAAGAGATGTGGAGAAAGAGAGGCAGGGAAAGAGGCAAGGAAAGAGAGGCGGGGAAAGAGGCACGGAAAGAGAGGTGGGAAATGAGAGGCGGGGAATCAGAGGCGGGGAATCAGAGTCGTGGTATCAGAAGCGGGGAATTTGAGGTGGAGAATCTGAGGCGGGGAATCAGAGGCGTGGAATCCGAGGCGGGGAATCAGAGGCAAGAAAAGAGATGTGGGGAAAGAGAGGCCGGGAAAGAGGCACGGAAAGAGAGGCGGGAAATCAGAGGCGAGGAATCAGAGGCGGGGAATCAGAGTCGTGGTTTCAGAGGCGAGGAATCAGAGGCGGGGAATCAGATGCGTGGAATCTGAGGTGGGGAATCTGAGGCGGGGAATCAGAGGCGGGGAAAGAGATGTGGGAAAAGAGAGGCAGGGAAAGAGGCGCGGAAATAGACGCAGGGAAAGAGAGGCGGGGTATCAGATGTGGGGAATCCGAGGCGGGGAATCAGAGGCGGGGAAAGAGATGTGGGGAAAGAGAGGCAGGGAAAGAGGCGCGGAAATAGACGCAGGGAAAGAGAGGCGGGGTATCAGATGTGGGGAATCTGAAGTGGAAAATCTGAGGCGGGGAATCAGAGGCGTGGAATCCGAGGCGGGGCATCAGAGGCAGGAAAAGAGATGTGGGGAAAGAGAGGCCGGGAAAGAGGCACGGAAAGAGAGGCAGGAAATCAGAGGCGGTGAATGACAGGCGGGGAATCAGAGGCGGGGAATCAGAGTCGTATTATCTGAGGCGGGGAATCGGAGGCAGGGAATCAGAGGCGGGGAATCAGAGGCGGGAAATCAGAGGCGGGGAATCAGAGGTGGGGAATCAGAGGCGGGGAATCAGAGGCGGGGAATCAGAGGCGGGGAATCAGAGGCGGGGAATCAGAGGCGGGGAATCAGAGGCGGGGAATCAGAGGCGGGGAATCAGAGGCGGGGAATCAGAGTCATGGTATCAGAGGCGGGGAATCTGAGGCGGGGAATCAGAGGCGGGGAAAGAGATGTGGGAAAAGAGAGGCAGGGAAAGAGGCGCGGAAATAGACGCAGGGAAAGAGAGGCGGGGTATCAGATGTGGGGAATCCGAGGCGGGGAATCAGAGGCGGGGAAAGAGATGTGGGAAAAGAGAGGCAGAGAAGGAGGCACGAAAATAGTGGCAGGGAAAGAGAGGCGGGGAATCAGAGGCGGGGAATCAGAGGCGGGGAATCAGAGGCGGGGAATCAGAGGCGGGGAATCAGAGGCGGGAAATCAGAGGCGGGGAATCAGAGGCGGGGAATCAGAGGCGGGGAATCAGAGGCGGGGTATCAGAGGCGGGGAATCAGAGGCGGGGAAGCAGAGGCGGGGAAGCAGAGGCGGGGAATCAGAGTCGGGGAATCAGAGGCGGGGAATTTGAGGTGGGGATTCTGAGGTGGGAAATCAGAGGCTGAGATTGAAAGGGGGAGAATCACAAGGGGGAAAAGAAATGTGGGGAAAGAGAGGCATGGAAAGAGCCAGGGACTCTGAAGCAGGGAATCGGAGGCAGGGAAACAGAGTCGGAGAAACGGAGGCGGGGAATCAGAAGCGGGGAATCAGAGGGTGGAAAAGAGATGTGGGGAAAGAGAGGCAGGGAAAGAGGCGCGGAAATAGACGCAGGGAAAGAGAGGCGGAGTATCAGATGTGGGGAATTCAAGGCGGGGAATCAGAGGCGGGGAAAGAGATGTGGGGAAAGAGATGTGGGGAAAGAGAGGCAGGGAATCAGAGGCGGAGATCCAGAGGCAGGGAATCTGAGGCGGGGAATCTGAGGCGGGGAATCAGAGGCGTGGAATCAGAGGGGGGAATAGAGATGTGGGAAAAGAGAGGCGGCGAAAGGGAGGCGGGGAAAGAGTCAGAGACTCTGAAACAGGGAATCGGAGTCGGGGAATCAGAGTCGGGGAATCAGAGTCGGGGAATCAGTGTCAGGGAATCAGAGTCGGGGAATCAGAGGCGGGGAATCAGAGGCGGGGAAAGAGATGTGGAGAAAGAGAGGCAGGGAAAGAGGCAAGGAAAGAGAGGCGGGGAAAAAGGCACGGAAAGAGAGGTGGGAAATGAGAGGCGGGGAATCAGAGTCGTATTATCTGAGGTGGGGAATCTGAGGCGGGGAATCAGAGGCGGGGAATCAGAGGCGGGGAATCAGAGGCGGGGAATCAGAGGCGGGGAATCAGAGGCGGGGAATCAGAGGCGGGGAATCAGAGGCGGGGAATCAGAGGCGGGGAATCAGAGGCGGGGAATCAGAGGCGGGGAATCAGAGGCGGGGAATCAGAGGCGGGGAATCAGAGGCGGAGAATCAGAGGCGGGGAATCAGAGGCGGGGAAAGAGATGTGGAGAAAGAGAGGCAGGGAAAGAGGCAAGGAAAGAGAGGCGGGGAAAAAGGCACGGAAAGAGAGGTGGGAAATGAGAGGCGGGGAATCAGAGTCGTATTATCTGAGGTGGGGAATCTGAGGCGGGGAATCAGAGGCGGGGAATCAGAGGCGGGGAATCAGAGGCGGGGAATCAGAGGCGGGGAATCAGAGGCGGGGAATCAGAGGCGGGGAATCAGAGGCGGGGAATCAGAGGCGGGGAATCAGAGGCGGGGAATCAGAGGCGGGGAATCAGAGGCGGGGAATCAGAGGCGGGGAATCAGAGGCGGAGAATCAGAGGCGGGGAATCAGAGGCGGAGAATCAGAGGCGGGGAATCAGAGGCGGGGAATCAGTGGGCGGAAATGAGATGTGGGAAAAGAGAGGCAGAGAAAGAGGCGTGGAAATAGACGCAGTGAAAGAGAGGCGGGGTATCAGATGTGGGGGATCTGAGGCGGGGAATCAGAGGTGGGGAAAGAGATGTGGAGAAAGAGAGGCAGGGAAAGAGGCAAGGAAAGAGAGGCGGGGAAAGAGGCACGGAAAGAGATGTGGGAAAAGAGAGGCAGAGAATGAGGCACGAAAATAGTGGCAGGGAAAGAGAGGCAGGGAATCAGAGGCGGGGAATCAGAGGCGGGGAATCAGAGGCGGGGAATCAGAGGCGGGGAATCAGAGGCGGGGAATCAGAGGCGGGGAATCAGAGGCGGGGAATCAGAGGCGGGGAATCAGAGGCGGGGAATCAGAGGCGGGGAATCAGAGGCGGGGAATCAGAGGCGGGGAATCAGAGGCGGGGAATCAGAGGCGGGGAATCAGAGGCGGGGAATCAGAGGCGGGGAATCAGAGGCGGAGAATCAGAGGCGGGGAATCAGAGGCGGGGAAAGAGATGTGGAAAAAGAGAGGCAGAGAAAGAGGCGTGGAAATAGACGCAGTGAAATCGAGGAGGGGTATCAGATGCGGGGAATCCGAGGCGGGGAATCAGAGGCAGGAAAAGAGATGTGGGGAAAGAGAGGCAGAGAAAGAGGCGTGGAAATAGACGCAGGGAAAGAGAGGCAGGGTATCAGATGTGGGGGATCCGAGGCGGGGAATCAGAGGTGGGGAAAGAGATGTGGAGAAAGAGAGGCAGGGAAAGAGGCAAGGAAAGAGAGGCGGGGAAAGAGGCACGGAAAGAGAGGTGGGAAATGAGAGGCGGGGAATCAGAGGCGGGGAATCAGAGTCGTGGTATCAGAAGCGGGGAATTTGAGGTGGAGAATCTGAGGCGGGGAATCAGAGGCGTGGAATCCGAGGCGGGGAATCAGAGGCAAGAAAAGAGATGTGGGGAAAGAGAGGCCGGGAAAGAGGCACGGAAAGAGAGGCGGGAAATCAGAGGCGAGGAATCAGAGGCGGGGAATCAGAGTCGTGGTTTCAGAGGCGAGGAATCAGAGGCGGGGAATCAGAGTCGTGGTTTCAGAGGCGGGGAATCAGAGGCGGGGAAAGAGATGTGGGAAAAGAGAGGCAGGGAAAGAGGCACAAAAATAGTGGCAGGGAAAGAGAGGCGGGGAATCAGGGGCGGGGAATGAGAGGCGGGGAATCAGATGCGTGGAATCTGAGGTGGGGAATCTGAGGCGGGGAATCAGAGGCGGGGAAAGAGATGTGGGAAAAGAGAGGCAGGGAAAGAGGCGCGGAAATAGACGCAGGGAAAGAGAGGCGGGGTATCAGATGTGGGGAATCCGAGGCGGGGAATCAGAGGCGGGGAAAGAGATGTGGGGAAAGAGAGGCAGGGAAAGAGGCGCGGAAATAGACGCAGGGAAAGAGAGGCGGGGTATCAGATGTGGGGAATCTGAAGTGGAAAATCTGAGGCGGGGAATCAGAGGCGTGGAATCCGAGGCGGGGCATCAGAGGCAGGAAAAGAGATGTGGGGAAAGAGAGGCCGGGAAAGAGGCACGGAAAGAGAGGCAGGAAATCAGAGGCGGTGAATGACAGGCGGGGAATCAGAGGCGGGGAATCAGAGTCGTATTATCTGAGGCGGGGAATCGGAGGCAGGGAATCAGAGGCGGGGAATCAGAGGCGGGAAATCAGAGGCGGGGAATCAGAGGTGGGGAATCAGAGGCGGGGAATCAGAGGCGGGGAATCAGAGGCGGGGAATCAGAGGCGGGGAATCAGAGGCGGGGAATCAGAGGCGGGGAATCAGAGGCGGGGAATCAGAGGCGGGGAATCAGAGTCATGGTATCAGAGGCGGGGAATCTGAGGCGGGGAATCAGAGGCGGGGAAAGAGATGTGGGAAAAGAGAGGCAGGGAAAGAGGCGCGGAAATAGACGCAGGGAAAGAGAGGCGGGGTATCAGATGTGGGGAATCCGAGGCGGGGAATCAGAGGCGGGGAAAGAGATGTGGGAAAAGAGAGGCAGAGAAGGAGGCACGAAAATAGTGGCAGGGAAAGAGAGGCGGGGAATCAGAGGCGGGGAATCAGAGGCGGGGAATCAGAGGCGGGGAATCAGAGGCGGGGAATCAGAGGCGGGAAATCAGAGGCGGGGAATCAGAGGCGGGGAATCAGAGGCGGGGAATCAGAGGCGGGGTATCAGAGGCGGGGAATCAGAGGCGGGGAAGCAGAGGCGGGGAAGCAGAGGCGGGGAATCAGAGTCGGGGAATCAGAGGCGGGGAATTTGAGGTGGGGATTCTGAGGTGGGAAATCAGAGGCTGAGATTGAAAGGGGGAGAATCACAAGGGGGAAAAGAAATGTGGGGAAAGAGAGGCATGGAAAGAGCCAGGGACTCTGAAGCAGGGAATCGGAGGCAGGGAAACAGAGTCGGAGAAACGGAGGCGGGGAATCAGAAGCGGGGAATCAGAGGGTGGAAAAGAGATGTGGGGAAAGAGAGGCAGGGAAAGAGGCGCGGAAATAGACGCAGGGAAAGAGAGGCGGAGTATCAGATGTGGGGAATTCAAGGCGGGGAATCAGAGGCGGGGAAAGAGATGTGGGGAAAGAGATGTGGGGAAAGAGAGGCAGGGAATCAGAGGCGGAGATCCAGAGGCAGGGAATCTGAGGCGGGGAATCTGAGGCGGGGAATCAGAGGCGTGGAATCAGAGGGGGGAATAGAGATGTGGGAAAAGAGAGGCGGCGAAAGGGAGGCGGGGAAAGAGTCAGAGACTCTGAAACAGGGAATCGGAGTCGGGGAATCAGAGTCGGGGAATCAGAGTCGGGGAATCAGTGTCAGGGAATCAGAGTCGGGGAATCAGAGGCGGGGAATCAGAGGCGGGGAATCAGAGGCGGAGAATCAGAGGCGGGGAATCAGAGGCGGGGAAAGAGATGTGGAGAAAGAGAGGCAGGGAAAGAGGCAAGGAAAGAGAGGCGGGGAAAAAGGCACGGAAAGAGAGGTGGGAAATGAGAGGCGGGGAATCAGAGTCGTATTATCTGAGGTGGGGAATCTGAGGCGGGGAATCAGAGGCGGGGAATCAGAGGCGGGGAATCAGAGGCGGGGAATCAGAGGCGGGGAATCAGAGGCGGGGAATCAGAGGCGGGGAATCAGAGGCGGGGAATCAGAGGCGGGGAATCAGAGGCGGGGAATCAGAGGCGGGGAATCAGAGGCGGGGAATCAGAGGCGGGGAATCAGAGGCGGAGAATCAGAGGCGGGGAATCAGAGGCGGAGAATCAGAGGCGGGGAATCAGAGGCGGGGAATCAGTGGGCGGAAATGAGATGTGGGAAAAGAGAGGCAGAGAAAGAGGCGTGGAAATAGACGCAGTGAAAGAGAGGCGGGGTATCAGATGTGGGGGATCTGAGGCGGGGAATCAGAGGTGGGGAAAGAGATGTGGAGAAAGAGAGGCAGGGAAAGAGGCAAGGAAAGAGAGGCGGGGAAAGAGGCACGGAAAGAGATGTGGGAAAAGAGAGGCAGAGAATGAGGCACGAAAATAGTGGCAGGGAAAGAGAGGCAGGGAATCAGAGGCGGGGAATCAGAGGCGGGGAATCAGAGGCGGGGAATCAGAGGCGGGGAATCAGAGGCGGGGAATCAGAGGCGGGGAATCAGAGGCGGGGAATCAGAGGCGGGGAATCAGAGGCGGGGAATCAGAGGCGGGGAATCAGAGGCGGGGAATCAGAGGCGGGGAATCAGAGGCGGGGAATCAGAGGCGGGGAATCAGAGGCGGGGAATCAGAGGCGGGGAATCAGAGGCGGAGAATCAGAGGCGGGGAATCAGAGGCGGGGAAAGAGATGTGGAAAAAGAGAGGCAGAGAAAGAGGCGTGGAAATAGACGCAGTGAAATCGAGGAGGGGTATCAGATGCGGGGAATCCGAGGCGGGGAATCAGAGGCAGGAAAAGAGATGTGGGGAAAGAGAGGCAGAGAAAGAGGCGTGGAAATAGACGCAGGGAAAGAGAGGCAGGGTATCAGATGTGGGGGATCCGAGGCGGGGAATCAGAGGTGGGGAAAGAGATGTGGAGAAAGAGAGGCAGGGAAAGAGGCAAGGAAAGAGAGGCGGGGAAAGAGGCACGGAAAGAGAGGTGGGAAATGAGAGGCGGGGAATCAGAGGCGGGGAATCAGAGTCGTGGTATCAGAAGCGGGGAATTTGAGGTGGAGAATCTGAGGCGGGGAATCAGAGGCGTGGAATCCGAGGCGGGGAATCAGAGGCAAGAAAAGAGATGTGGGGAAAGAGAGGCCGGGAAAGAGGCACGGAAAGAGAGGCGGGAAATCAGAGGCGAGGAATCAGAGGCGGGGAATCAGAGTCGTGGTTTCAGAGGCGAGGAATCAGAGGCGGGGAATCAGAGTCGTGGTTTCAGAGGCGGGGAATCAGAGGCGGGGAAAGAGATGTGGGAAAAGAGAGGCAGGGAAAGAGGCACAAAAATAGTGGCAGGGAAAGAGAGGCGGGGAATCAGGGGCGGGGAATGAGAGGCGGGGAATCAGATGCGTGGAATCTGAGGTGGGGAATCTGAGGCGGGGAATCAGAGGCGGGGAAAGAGATGTGGGAAAAGAGAGGCAGGGAAAGAGGCGCGGAAATAGACGCAGGGAAAGAGAGGCGGGGTATCAGATGTGGGGAATCCGAGGCGGGGAATCAGAGGCGGGGAAAGAGATGTGGGGAAAGAGAGGCAGGGAAAGAGGCGCGGAAATAGACGCAGGGAAAGAGAGGCGGGGTATCAGATGTGGGGAATCTGAAGTGGAAAATCTGAGGCGGGGAATCAGAGGCGTGGAATCCGAGGCGGGGCATCAGAGGCAGGAAAAGAGATGTGGGGAAAGAGAGGCCGGGAAAGAGGCACGGAATGAGAGGCAGGAAATCAGAGGCGGTGAATGACAGGCGGGGAATCAGAGGCGGGGAATCAGAGTCGTATTATCTGAGGCGGGGAATCGGAGGCAGGGAATCAGAGGCGGGGAATCAGAGGCGGGAAATCAGAGGCGGGGAATCAGAGGTGGGGAATCAGAGGCGGGGCATCAGAGGCGGGGAATCAGAGGCGGGGAATCAGAGGCGGGGAATCAGAGGCGGGGAATCAGAGGCGGGGAATCAGAGGCGGGGAATCAGAGGCGGGGAATCAGAGTCATGGTATCAGAGGCGGGGAATCTGAGGCGGGGAATCAGAGGCGGGGAAAGAGATGTGGGAAAAGAGAGGCAGGGAAAGAGGCGCGGAAATAGACGCAGGGAAAGAGAGGCGGGGTATCAGATGTGGGGAATCCGAGGCGGGGAATCAGAGGCGGGGAAAGAGATGTGGGAAAAGAGAGGCAGAGAAGGAGGCACGAAAATAGTGGCAGGGAAAGAGAGGCGGGGAATCAGAGGCGGGGAATCAGAGGCGGGGAATCAGAGGCGGGGAATCAGAGGCGGGAAATCAGAGGCGGGGAATCAGAGGCGGGGAATCAGAGGCGGGGAATCAGAGGCGGGGTATCAGAGGCGGGGAATCAGAGGCGGGGAAGCAGAGGCGGGGAAGCAGAGGCGGGGAATCAGAGTCGGGGAATCAGAGGCGGGGAATTTGAGGTGGGGATTCTGAGGTGGGAAATCAGAGGCTGAGATTGAAAGGGGGAGAATCACAAGGGGGAAAAGAAATGTGGGGAAAGAGAGGCATGGAAAGAGCCAGGGACTCTGAAGCAGGGAATCGGAGGCAGGGAAACAGAGTCGGAGAAACGGAGGCGGGGAATCAGAAGCGGGGAATCAGAGGGTGGAAAAGAGATGTGGGGAAAGAGAGGCAGGGAAAGAGGCGCGGAAATAGACGCAGGGAAAGAGAGGCGGAGTATCAGATGTGGGGAATTCAAGGCGGGGAATCAGAGGCGGGGAAAGAGATGTGGGGAAAGAGATGTGGGGAAAGAGAGGCAGGGAATCAGAGGCGGAGATCCAGAGGCAGGGAATCTGAGGCGGGGAATCTGAGGCGGGGAATCAGAGGCGTGGAATCAGAGGGGGGAATAGAGATGTGGGAAAAGAGAGGCGGCGAAAGGGAGGCGGGGAAAGAGTCAGAGACTCTGAAACAGGGAATCGGAGTCGGGGAATCAGAGTCGGGGAATCAGAGTCGGGGAATCAGTGTCAGGGAATCAGAGTCGGGGAATCAGAGGCGGGGAATCAGAGGCGGGGAATCAGAGGCGGAGAATCAGAGGCGGGGAATCAGAGGCGGGGAAAGAGATGTGGAGAAAGAGAGGCAGGGAAAGAGGCAAGGAAAGAGAGGCGGGGAAAAAGGCACGGAAAGAGAGGTGGGAAATGAGAGGCGGGGAATCAGAGTCGTATTATCTGAGGTGGGGAATCTGAGGCGGGGAATCAGAGGCGGGGAATCAGAGGCGGGGAATCAGAGGCGGGGAATCAGAGGCGGGGAATCAGAGGCGGGGAATCAGAGGCGGGGAATCAGAGGCGGGGAATCAGAGGCGGGGAATCAGAGGCGGGGAATCAGAGGCGGGGAATCAGAGGCGGGGAATCAGAGGCGGGGAATCAGAGGCGGAGAATCAGAGGCGGGGAATCAGAGGCGGGGAAAGAGATGTGGAAAAAGAGAGGCAGAGAAAGAGGCGTGGAAATAGACGCAGTGAAATCGAGGAGGGGTATCAGATGCGGGGAATCCGAGGCGGGGAATCAGAGGCAGGAAAAGAGATGTGGGGAAAGAGAGGCAGAGAAAGAGGCGTGGAAATAGACGCAGGGAAAGAGAGGCAGGGTATCAGATGTGGGGGATCCGAGGCGGGGAATCAGAGGTGGGGAAAGAGATGTGGAGAAAGAGAGGCAGGGAAAGAGGCAAGGAAAGAGAGGCGGGGAAAGAGGCACGGAAAGAGAGGTGGGAAATGAGAGGCGGGGAATCAGAGGCGGGGAATCAGAGTCGTGGTATCAGAAGCGGGGAATTTGAGGTGGAGAATCTGAGGCGGGGAATCAGAGGCGTGGAATCCGAGGCGGGGAATCAGAGGCAAGAAAAGAGATGTGGGGAAAGAGAGGCCGGGAAAGAGGCACGGAAAGAGAGGCGGGAAATCAGAGGCGAGGAATCAGAGGCGGGGAATCAGAGTCGTGGTTTCAGAGGCGGGGAATCAGAGGCGGGGAATCAGAGGCGGGGAAAGAGATGTGGGAAAAGAGAGGCGGGGAAAGAGGCGCGGAAAGAGAGGCGGGAAATCAGAGGCGGGGAATCAGAGGCGGGGAATCAGAGTCATGGTATCAGAGGCGGGGAATCAGAGGCGGGGAATCAGAGGCGGGGAAAGAGATGTGGGAAAAGAGAGGCGGGGAAAGAGGCGCGGAAATAGACGCAGGGAAAGAGAGGCGGGGTATCAGATGTGGGGAATCTGAGGTGGAAAATCTGAGGCGGGGAATCAGAGGCGTGGAATCCGAGGCGGGGCATCAGAGGCAGGAAAAGAGATGTGGGGAAAGAGAGGCCGGGAAGGAGGCACGGAAAGAGAGGCAGGAAATCAGAGGCGGTGAATCACAGGCGGGGAATCAGAGGCGGGGAATCAGAGTCGTATTATCTGAGGCGGGGAATCGGAGGCAGGGAATCAGAGGCGGGGAAAGAGATGTGGGAAAAGAGAGGCAGAGAAGGAGGCACGAAAATAGTGGCAGGGAAAGAGAGGCAGGGAATCAGAGGCGGGGAATCAGAGGCGGGGAATCAGAGGCGGGGAATCAGAGGCGGGGAATCAGAGGCGGGAAATCAGAGGCGGGGAATCAGAGGCGGGGAATCAGAGGCGGGGAAGCAGAGGCGGGGAAGCAGAGGCGGGGAAGCAGACGCGGGGAAGCAGAGGCGGGGAAGCAGAGGCGGGGAATCAGAGGCGGGGAATTTGAGGTGGGGATTCTGAGGTGGGAAATCAGAGGCTGAGATTGAAAGGGGGAGAATCAGAAGGGGGAAAAGAAATGTGGGGAAAGAGAGGCATGGAAAGAGCCAGGGACTCTGAAGCAGGGAATAGGAGGCAGGGAAACAGAGTCGGAGAAACGGAGGCGGGGAATCAGAAGCGGGGAATCAGAGGGTGGAAAAGAGATGTGGGGAAAGAGAGGCAGGGAAAGAGGCGCGGAAATAGACGCAGGGAAAGAGAGGCGGAGTATCAGATGTGGGGAATTCAAGGCGGGGAATCAGAGGCGGGGAAAGAGATGTGGGGAAAGAGAGGCAGGGAAAGAGGCAAGGAAATAGAGGTGGGGAATCAGAGGCAGGGAATCAGAGGCGGAGATCCAGAGGCAGGGAATCTGAGGCGGCGAATCTGAGGCGGGGAATCAGAGGCGTGGAATCAGAGGGGGGAATAGAGATGTGGGAAAAGAGAGGCGGCGAAAGGGAGGCGGGGAAAGAGTCAGAGACTCTGAAACAGGGAATCTGAGTCGGGGAATCAGAGTCGGGGAATCAGAGTCGGGGAATCAGTGTCAGGGAATCAGAGTCGGGGAATCAGAGGTGGGGAAAGAGATGTGGGAAAAGAGAGGCAGAGAATGAGGCACGAAAATAGTGGCAGGGAAAGAGAGGCAGGGAATCAGAGGCGGGGAATCACAGGCGGGGAACCAGAGGCGGGGAATCAGAGGCTGAAATTAAAAGAGGGTGAATCAGAGGGGGGAAAAGAGATGTGGGGAAAGAAGGGCAGGGAAAGAGCCAGGGAAAGAGCCAGGGACTCTGAAGCAGGGAATCGGAGGCAGGGAATCGGTGGCAGGGAAACAGAGGAAGGGAATCAGAGTCGGAGAAATGGAGGCGGGGAATCAGAAGCGGGGAATCAGAAGCGGGGAATCAGAGGACGGAAAAGAGATGTGGGGAAAGAGAGGCAGAGAAAGAGAGGCGGGGTATCAGATGTGTGCAATCCGAGGCAAGGAATCAGAGGCGGGGAATCAGAGGCGGGGAATCAGAGGCGTGGAATCAGAGGCGGGGAATCTAAGGTGGGGAATCGGAGTCGGGGAATCAGAGTCGTGGAATCAGAGGCGGGGAATCAGAGGAGGAGAATCAGAGGCGGGGAATCAGAGTCGGGGAATCAGAGGAGGGGAATCAGAGGCGGGGAATCAGAGGCGGGGAATCAGAGGCGGGGAATCAGAGGCGGGGAATCAGAGGCGGGGAATCAGAGGTGGGGAATCAGAGGGCAGAAAAGAGATGTGGGGAAAGAGAGGCAGAGAAAGAGGCGTGGAAATAGACGCAGTGAAAGAGAGGAGGGGTATCAGATGCGGGGAATCCGAGGCGGGGAATCAGAGGCAGGAAAAGAGATGTGGGGAAAGAGAGGCCGGGAAAGAGGCACGGAAAGAGAGGTGGGAAATCAGAGGTGGGGAATCAGAGGCGGGGAATCAGAGGCGGGGAATCAGAGGCTTGGACTCAGAGGAGGTGTATCAGAGGCGGAGAAAAGGCGGCGTGGAATCAGAGGTGGGGAATCAGAGGGCGGAAATGAGATGTGGGAAAAGAGAGGCAGAGAAGGAGGCACGAAAATAGTGGCAGGGAAAGAGAGGCAGGGAATCAGAGGCGGGGAATCAGAGGCGGTAAATCAGAGGCGGGGAATCAGAGGGCGGAAAAGAGATGTGGGGAAAGAGAGGCAGAGAAAGAGGCGTGGAAATAGATGCAGGGAAAGAGAGGCGGGGTATCAGATGTGGGGGATCCGAGGCGGGGAATCAGAGGTGGGGAAAGAGATGTGGAGAAAGAGAGGCAGGGAAAGAGGCAAGGAAAGAGAGGCGGGGAAAGAGGCACGGAAAGAGAGGTGGGAAATGAGAGGCGGGGAATCAGAGTCGTATTATCTGAGGTGGGGAATCTGAGGCGGGGAATCAGAGGCGGGGAAAGAGATGTGGGAAAAGAGAGGCAGAGAATGAGGCACGAAAATAGTGGCAGGGAAAGAGAGGCGGGGAATCAGAGGCGGGGAATCAGAGGCGGGGAATCAGAGGCGGGGAATCAGAGGCGGGGAATCAGAGGCGGGGAATCAGAGGCGGGGAATCAGAGGCGGGGAATCAGAGGCGGGGAAGCAGAGGCGGGGAATCAGAGGCGGGGAATCAGAGGGGGGAATAGAGATGTGGGAAAAGAGAGGCGGCGAAAGGGAGGCGGGGAAAGAGTCAGAGACTCTGAAGCAGGGAATCGGAGTCGGAGAAATGGAGGCGGGGAATCAGAGGCGGGGAATCAGAGGCAGGGAATCAGAGGCGGACAATCAGAGGCGGGGAATCAGAGGCGGGGAATCAGAGGCGGGGAATCAGAGGTGGGGAATCAGTGGGCGGAAATGAGATGTGGGAAAAGAGAGGCAGAGAAAGAGGCGTGGAAATAGACGCAGTGAAAGCGAGGAGGGGTATCAGATGCGGGGAATCCGAGGCGGGGAATCAGAGGCAGGAAAAGAGATGTGGGGAAAGAGAGGCCGGGAAAGAGGCACGGAAAGAGAGGCAGGAAATCAGAGGTGGAGAATCAGAGGCGGGGAATCAGAGGCAAGGAATCAGAGGCGGGGAATCAGAGGCGGGGAATCAGAGGGCGGAAAAGAGATGTGGGGAAAGAGAGGCAGAGAAAGAGGCGTGGAAATAGACGCAGGGAAAGAGAGGCAGGGTATCAGATGTGGGGGATCCGAGGCGGGGAATCAGAGGTGGGGAATCCGAGGCGTGGAATCAGAGGCAGGAAAAGAGATGTGGGGAAAGAGAGGCCGGGAAAGAGGCACGGAAAGAGAGGCGGGAAATCAGAGGCGACGAATCAGAGGCGGGGAATCAGAGTCGTGGTTTCAGAGGCGGGGAAAGAGATGTGGGAAAAGAGAGGCGGGGAAAGAGGCGCGGAAATAGACGCAGGGAAAGAGAGGCGGGGTATCAGATGTGGGGAATCCGAGGCGGGGAATCAGAGGCGGGGAAAGAGATGTGGGGAAAGAGAGGCAGGGAAAGAGGCGCGGAAATAGACGCAGGGAAAGAGAGGCGGGGTATCAGATGTGGGGAATCCGAGGCGGGGAATCAGAGGCAGGAAAAGAGATGTGGGGAAAGAGAGGCCGGGAAAGAGGCACGGAAAGAGAGGCAGGAAATCAGAGGCGGTGAATCACAGGCGGGGAATCAGAGGCGGGGAATCAGAGTCGTATTATCTGAGGCGGGGAATCGGAGGCAGGGAATCAGAGGCGGGGAAAGAGATGTGGGAAAAGAGAGGCAGAGAAGGAGGCACGAAAATAGTGGCAGGGAAAGAGAGGCAGGGAATCAGAGGCGGGGAATCAGAGGCGGGGAATCAGAGGCGGGGAATCAGAGGCGGGGAATCAGAGGCGGGGAATCAGAGGCGGGGAATCAGAGGCGGGGAATCAGAGGCGGGAAATCAGAGGCGGGGAATCAGAGGCGGGGAATCAGAGGCGGGGAAGCAGAGGCGGGGAAGCAGAGGCGGGGAAGCAGAGGCGGGGAAGCAGAGGCGGGGAAGCAGAGGCGGGGAAGCAGAGGCGGGGAAGCAGAGGCGGGGAAGCAGAGGCGGGGAATCAGAGGCGGGGAATTTGAGGTGGGGATTCTGAGGTGGGAAATCAGAGGCTGAGATTGAAAGGGGGAGAATCAGAAGGGGGAAAAGAAATGTGGGGAAAGAGAGGCATGGAAAGAGCCAGGGACTCTGAAGCAGGGAATCGGAGGCAGGGAAACAGAGTCGGAGAAACGGAGGCGGGGAATCAGAAGCGGGGAATCAGAGGGTGGAAAAGAGATGTGGGGAAAGAGAGGCAGGGAAAGAGGCGCGGAAATAGACGCAGGGAAAGAGAGGCGGAGTATCAGATGTGGGGAATTCAAGGCGGGGAATCAGAGGCGGGGAAAGAGATGTGGGGAAAGAGAGGGAGGGAAAGAGGCAAGGAAATAGAGGTGGGGAATCAGAGGCAGGGAATCAGAGGCGGAGATCCAGAGGCAGGGAATCTGAGGCGGCGAATCTGAGGCGGGGAATCAGAGGCGTGGAATCAGAGGGGGGAATAGAGATGTGGGAAAAGAGAGGCGGCGAAAGGGAGGCGGGGAAAGAGTCAGAGACTCTGAAACAGGGAATCGGAGTCGGGGAATCAGAGTCGGGGAATCAGAGTCGGGGAATCAGTGTCAGGGAATCAGAGTCGGGGAATCAGAGGTGGGGAATCAGAGGCGGGGAATCAGAGTCGGGGAATCAGAGGCAGGGAATCAGAGGCGGGGAATCAGAGGCAGGGAATCAGAGGTGGGGAATCAGAGGCAGGGAATCAGAGTCGTGGTTTCAGAGGCGGGGAATCTGAGGCGGGGAATCAGAGGCGGGGAAAGAGATGTGGGAAAAGAGAGGCAGGGAAAGAGGCACAAAAATAGTGGCAGGGAAAGAGAGGCGGGGAATCAGGGGCGGGGAATGAGAGGCGGGGAATCAGATGCGTGGAATCAGAGGCGGGGAATCAGAGGCGGGGAATCAGAGGCGGGGAAAGACATGTGGGGAAAGAGAGGCAGGGAAAGAGGCGCGGAAATAGACGCAGGGAAAGAGAGGCGGGGTATCAGATGTGGGGAATCAGAGTCGTATTATCTGAGGCGGGGAATCAGGGGCGGGGAATGAGAGGCGGGGAATCAGAGGCGGGGAATCAGAGTCGGGGAATCAGAGGCGGGGAATTTGAGGTGGGGATTCTGAGGTGGGAAATCAGAGGGGGGAATAGAGATGTGGGAAAAGAGAGGCGGCGAAAGGGAGGCGGGGAAAGAGTCAGAGACTCTGAAACAGGGAATCGGAGTCGGGGAATCAGAGTCGGGGAATCAGAGTCGGGGAATCAGAGTCGGGGAATCAGTGTCAGGGAATCAGAGTCGGGGAATCAGAGGTGGGGAATCAGAGGCGGGGAATCAGAGTCGGGGAATCAGAGGTGGAGAATCAGAGGCGGGGAATCAGAGGCGGGGAATCAGTGGGCGGAAATGAGATGTGGGAAAAGAGAGGCAGAGAAAGAGGCACGAAAATAGTGGCAGGGAAAGAGAGGCGGGGAATCAGAGGCGGGGAACCACAGGCGGGGAATCAGAGGCTGAAATTAAAAGGGGGTGAATCAGAGGGGGGAAAAGAGATGTGGGGAAAGAAGGGCAGGGAAAGAGCCAGGGAAAGAGCCAGGGACTCTGAAGCAGGGAATCGGAGGCAGGGAAACAGAGGAAGGGAATCAGAGTGGGAGAAATGGAGGTGGGGAATCAGAGGCGGGGATTCAGAGGCGGGGAAGCAGAGGCGGGGAATCAGAGGCGGGGAATCATAGGCGGGGAATCTGAGGTGGGGATTCTGAGGCAGGGAATCTGAGGTGGGGAATCTGAGGTGGGGAATCCGAGGCTGAGATTCAAAGGGAGAGAATCAGAAGGGGGAAAAGATATGTAGGGAAAGAGAGGCATGGAAAGAGCCAGGGACTCTGAAGCAGGGAATCGGAGGCAGGGAAACAGAGTCGGAGAACGGAGGCGGGGAATCAGAAGCGGGGAATCAGAGGGCGGAAAAGAGATGTGGGGAAAGAGAGGCAGGGAAAGAGGCGCGGAAATAGACGCAGGGAAAGAGAGGCGGGGTATCAGATGTGGGGAATTCAAGGCGGGGAAAGAGATGTGGGGAAAGAGAGGCAGGGAAAGAGGCAAGGAAATAGAGGCGGGGAATCAGAGGTGGGGATTCAGAGGCAGGGAATCAGAGGCGGAGAATCAGAGGCGGGGAATCTGAGGCAGGGAATCTGAGGTGGGGAGTCTGTCGGGGAATCAGAGGCGTGGAATCAGAGGGGGGAATAGAGATGTGGGAAAAGAGAGGCGGCGAAAGGGAGGCGGGGAAAGAGTCAGAGACTCTGAAGCAGGGAATCGGAGTCGGGGAATCAGAGTCGGGGAATCAGAGGCGTGGAATCAGAGGCAGGGAATCAGAGGCGGAGAATCAGAGGCGGGGAACCAGAGGCGGGGAATCAGAGGCTGAAATTAAAAGAGGGTGAACCAGAGGGGGGAAAAGAGATGTGGGGAAAGAAGGGCAGGGAAAGAGCCAGGGAAAGAGCCAGGGACTCTGAAGCAGGGAATCGGAGGCAGGGAATCGGAGGCAGGAAAACAGAGGAAGGGAATCAGAGTCGGAGAAATGGAGGCGGGGAATCGGAGTCGGGGAATCAGAGTCGTGGAATCAGAGTCGGGGAATCAGAGTCGGGGAATCAGAGGAGGGGAATCAGAGGCGGGGAATCAGAGGCGGGGAATCAGAGGCGGAGAATCAGAGGCGGGGAATCAGAGGCGGGGAAAGAGATGTGGAGAAAGAGAGGCAGGGAAAGAGGCAAGGAAAGAGAGGCGGGGAAAAAGGCACGGAAAGAGAGGTGGGAAATGAGAGGCGGGGAATCAGAGTCGTATTATCTGAGGTGGGGAATCTGAGGCGGGGAATCAGAGGCGGGGAATCAGAGGCGGGGAATCAGAGGCGGGGAATCAGAGGCGGGGAATCAGAGGCGGGGAATCAGAGGCGGGGAATCAGAGGCGGGGAATCAGAGGCGGGGAATCAGAGGCGGGGAATCAGAGGCGGGGAATCAGAGGCGGGGAATCAGAGGCGGGGAATCAGAGGCGGAGAATCAGAGGCGGGGAATCAGAGGCGGGGAAAGAGATGTGGAAAAAGAGAGGCAGAGAAAGAGGCGTGGAAATAGACGCAGTGAAATCGAGGAGGGGTATCAGATGCGGGGAATCCGAGGCGGGGAATCAGAGGCAGGAAAAGAGATGTGGGGAAAGAGAGGCAGAGAAAGAGGCGTGGAAATAGACGCAGGGAAAGAGAGGCAGGGTATCAGATGTGGGGGATCCGAGGCGGGGAATCAGAGGTGGGGAAAGAGATGTGGAGAAAGAGAGGCAGGGAAAGAGGCAAGGAAAGAGAGGCGGGGAAAGAGGCACGGAAAGAGAGGTGGGAAATGAGAGGCGGGGAATCAGAGGCGGGGAATCAGAGTCGTGGTATCAGAAGCGGGGAATTTGAGGTGGAGAATCTGAGGCGGGGAATCAGAGGCGTGGAATCCGAGGCGGGGAATCAGAGGCAAGAAAAGAGATGTGGGGAAAGAGAGGCCGGGAAAGAGGCACGGAAAGAGAGGCGGGAAATCAGAGGCGAGGAATCAGAGGCGGGGAATCAGAGTCGTGGTTTCAGAGGCGGGGAATCAGAGGCGGGGAATCAGAGGCGGGGAAAGAGATGTGGGAAAAGAGAGGCGGGGAAAGAGGCGCGGAAAGAGAGGCGGGAAATCAGAGGCGGGGAATCAGAGGCGGGGAATCAGAGTCATGGTATCAGAGGCGGGGAATCAGAGGCGGGGAATCAGAGGCGGGGAAAGAGATGTGGGAAAAGAGAGGCGGGGAAAGAGGCGCGGAAATAGACGCAGGGAAAGAGAGGCGGGGTATCAGATGTGGGGAATCTGAGGTGGAAAATCTGAGGCGGGGAATCAGAGGCGTGGAATCCGAGGCGGGGCATCAGAGGCAGGAAAAGAGATGTGGGGAAAGAGAGGCCGGGAAGGAGGCACGGAAAGAGAGGCAGGAAATCAGAGGCGGTGAATCACAGGCGGGGAATCAGAGGCGGGGAATCAGAGTCGTATTATCTGAGGCGGGGAATCGGAGGCAGGGAATCAGAGGCGGGGAAAGAGATGTGGGAAAAGAGAGGCAGAGAAGGAGGCACGAAAATAGTGGCAGGGAAAGAGAGGCAGGGAATCAGAGGCGGGGAATCAGAGGCGGGGAATCAGAGGCGGGGAATCAGAGGCGGGGAATCAGAGGCGGGAAATCAGAGGCGGGGAATCAGAGGCGGGGAATCAGAGGCGGGGAAGCAGAGGCGGGGAAGCAGAGGCGGGGAAGCAGACGCGGGGAAGCAGAGGCGGGGAAGCAGAGGCGGGGAATCAGAGGCGGGGAATTTGAGGTGGGGATTCTGAGGTGGGAAATCAGAGGCTGAGATTGAAAGGGGGAGAATCAGAAGGGGGAAAAGAAATGTGGGGAAAGAGAGGCATGGAAAGAGCCAGGGACTCTGAAGCAGGGAATAGGAGGCAGGGAAACAGAGTCGGAGAAACGGAGGCGGGGAATCAGAAGCGGGGAATCAGAGGGTGGAAAAGAGATGTGGGGAAAGAGAGGCAGGGAAAGAGGCGCGGAAATAGACGCAGGGAAAGAGAGGCGGAGTATCAGATGTGGGGAATTCAAGGCGGGGAATCAGAGGCGGGGAAAGAGATGTGGGGAAAGAGAGGCAGGGAAAGAGGCAAGGAAATAGAGGTGGGGAATCAGAGGCAGGGAATCAGAGGCGGAGATCCAGAGGCAGGGAATCTGAGGCGGCGAATCTGAGGCGGGGAATCAGAGGCGTGGAATCAGAGGGGGGAATAGAGATGTGGGAAAAGAGAGGCGGCGAAAGGGAGGCGGGGAAAGAGTCAGAGACTCTGAAACAGGGAATCTGAGTCGGGGAATCAGAGTCGGGGAATCAGAGTCGGGGAATCAGTGTCAGGGAATCAGAGTCGGGGAATCAGAGGTGGGGAAAGAGATGTGGGAAAAGAGAGGCAGAGAATGAGGCACGAAAATAGTGGCAGGGAAAGAGAGGCAGTTAATCAGAGGCGGGGAATCACAGGCGGGGAACCAGAGGCGGGGAATCAGAGGCTGAAATTAAAAGAGGGTGAATCAGAGGGGGGAAAAGAGATGTGGGGAAAGAAGGGCAGGGAAAGAGCCAGGGAAAGAGCCAGGGACTCTGAAGCAGGGAATCGGAGGCAGGGAATCGGTGGCAGGGAAACAGAGGAAGGGAATCAGAGTCGGAGAAATGGAGGCGGGGAATCAGAAGCGGGGAATCAGAAGCGGGGAATCAGAGGACGGAAAAGAGATGTGGGGAAAGAGAGGCAGAGAAAGAGAGGCGGGGTATCAGATGTGTGCAATCCGAGGCAAGGAATCAGAGGCGGGGAATCAGAGGCGGGGAATCAGAGGCGTGGAATCAGAGGCGGGGAATCTAAGGTGGGGAATCGGAGTCGGGGAATCAGAGTCGTGGAATCAGAGGCGGGGAATCAGAGGAGGAGAATCAGAGGCGGGGAATCAGAGTCGGGGAATCAGAGGAGGGGAATCAGAGGCGGGGAATCAGAGGCGGGGAATCAGAGGCGGGGAATCAGAGGCGGGGAATCAGAGGCGGGGAATCAGAGGTGGGGAATCAGGGGGCAGAAAAGAGATGTGGGGAAAGAGAGGCAGAGAAAGAGGCGTGGAAATAGACGCAGTGAAAGAGAGGAGGGGTATCAGATGCGGGGAATCCGAGGCGGGGAATCAGAGGCAGGAAAAGAGATGTGGGGAAAGAGAGGCCGGGAAAGAGGCACGGAAAGAGAGGTGGGAAATCAGAGGTGGGGAATCAGAGGCGGGGAATCAGAGGCGGGGAATCAGAGGCTTGGACTCAGAGGAGGTGTATCAGAGGCGGAGAAAAGGCGGCGTGGAATCAGAGGTGGGGAATCAGAGGGCGGAAATGAGATGTGGGAAAAGAGAGGCAGAGAAGGAGGCACGAAAATAGTGGCAGGGAAAGAGAGGCAGGGAATCAGAGGCGGGGAATCAGAGGCGGTAAATCAGAGGCGGGGAATCAGAGGGCGGAAAAGAGATGTGGGGAAAGAGAGGCAGAGAAAGAGGCGTGGAAATAGATGCAGGGAAAGAGAGGCGGGGTATCAGATGTGGGGGATCCGAGGCGGGGAATCAGAGGTGGGGAAAGAGATGTGGAGAAAGAGAGGCAGGGAAAGAGGCAAGGAAAGAGAGGCGGGGAAAGAGGCACGGAAAGAGAGGTGGGAAATGAGAGGCGGGGAATCAGAGTCGTATTATCTGAGGTGGGGAATCTGAGGCGGGGAATCAGAGGCGGGGAAAGAGATGTGGGAAAAGAGAGGCAGAGAATGAGGCACGAAAATAGTGGCAGGGAAAGAGAGGCGGGGAATCAGAGGCGGGGAATCAGAGGCGGGGAATCAGAGGCGGGGAATCAGAGGCGGGGAATCAGAGGCGGGGAATCAGAGGCGGGGAATCAGAGGCGGGGAATCAGAGGCGGGGAAGCAGAGGCGGGGAATCAGAGGCGGGGAATCAGAGGGGGGAATAGAGATGTGGGAAAAGAGAGGCGGCGAAAGGGAGGCGGGGAAAGAGTCAGAGACTCTGAAGCAGGGAATCGGAGTCGGAGAAATGGAGGCGGGGAATCAGAGGCGGGGAATCAGAGGCAGGGAATCAGAGGCGGACAATCAGAGGCGGGGAATCAGAGGCGGGGAATCAGAGGCGGGGAATCAGAGGTGGGGAATCAGTGGGCGGAAATGAGATGTGGGAAAAGAGAGGCAGAGAAAGAGGCGTGGAAATAGACGCAGTGAAAGCGAGGAGGGGTATCAGATGCGGGGAATCCGAGGCGGGGAATCAGAGGCAGGAAAAGAGATGTGGGGAAAGAGAGGCCGGGAAAGAGGCACGGAAAGAGAGGCAGGAAATCAGAGGTGGAGAATCAGAGGCGGGGAATCAGAGGCAAGGAATCAGAGGCGGGGAATCAGAGGCGGGGAATCAGAGGGCGGAAAAGAGATGTGGGGAAAGAGAGGCAGAGAAAGAGGCGTGGAAATAGACGCAGGGAAAGAGAGGCAGGGTATCAGATGTGGGGGATCCGAGGCGGGGAATCAGAGGTGGGGAATCCGAGGCGTGGAATCAGAGGCAGGAAAAGAGATGTGGGGAAAGAGAGGCCGGGAAAGAGGCACGGAAAGAGAGGCGGGAAATCAGAGGCGACGAATCAGAGGCGGGGAATCAGAGTCGTGGTTTCAGAGGCGGGGAAAGAGATGTGGGAAAAGAGAGGCGGGGAAAGAGGCGCGGAAATAGACGCAGGGAAAGAGAGGCGGGGTATCAGATGTGGGGAATCCGAGGCGGGGAATCAGAGGCGGGGAAAGAGATGTGGGGAAAGAGAGGCAGGGAAAGAGGCGCGGAAATAGACGCAGGGAAAGAGAGGCGGGGTATCAGATGTGGGGAATCCGAGGCGGGGAATCAGAGGCAGGAAAAGAGATGTGGGGAAAGAGAGGCCGGGAAAGAGGCACGGAAAGAGAGGCAGGAAATCAGAGGCGGTGAATCACAGGCGGGGAATCAGAGGCGGGGAATCAGAGTCGTATTATCTGAGGCGGGGAATCGGAGGCAGGGAATCAGAGGCGGGGAAAGAGATGTGGGAAAAGAGAGGCAGAGAAGGAGGCACGAAAATAGTGGCAGGGAAAGAGAGGCAGGGAATCAGAGGCGGGGAATCAGAGGCGGGGAATCAGAGGCGGGGAATCAGAGGCGGGGAATCAGAGGCGGGGAATCAGAGGCGGGGAATCAGAGGCGGGGAATCAGAGGCGGGAAATCAGAGGCGGGGAATCAGAGGCGGGGAATCAGAGGCGGGGAAGCAGAGGCGGGGAAGCAGAGGCGGGGAAGCAGAGGCGGGGAAGCAGAGGCGGGGAAGCAGAGGCGGGGAAGCAGAGGCGGGGAAGCAGAGGCGGGGAAGCAGAGGCGGGGAAGCAGAGGCGGGGAATCAGAGGCGGGGAATTTGAGGTGGGGATTCTGAGGTGGGAAATCAGAGGCTGAGATTGAAAGGGGGAGAATCAGAAGGGGGAAAAGAAATGTGGGGAAAGAGAGGCATGGAAAGAGCCAGGGACTCTGAAGCAGGGAATCGGAGGCAGGGAAACAGAGTCGGAGAAACGGAGGCGGGGAATCAGAAGCGGGGAATCAGAGGGTGGAAAAGAGATGTGGGGAAAGAGAGGCAGGGAAAGAGGCGCGGAAATAGACGCAGGGAAAGAGAGGCGGAGTATCAGATGTGGGGAATTCAAGGCGGGGAATCAGAGGCGGGGAAAGAGATGTGGGGAAAGAGAGGGAGGGAAAGAGGCAAGGAAATAGAGGTGGGGAATCAGAGGCAGGGAATCAGAGGCGGAGATCCAGAGGCAGGGAATCTGAGGCGGCGAATCTGAGGCGGGGAATCAGAGGCGTGGAATCAGAGGGGGGAATAGAGATGTGGGAAAAGAGAGGCGGCGAAAGGGAGGCGGGGAAAGAGTCAGAGACTCTGAAACAGGGAATCGGAGTCGGGGAATCAGAGTCGGGGAATCAGAGTCGGGGAATCAGTGTCAGGGAATCAGAGTCGGGGAATCAGAGGTGGGGAATCAGAGGCGGGGAATCAGAGTCGGGGAATCAGAGGCAGGGAATCAGAGGCGGGGAATCAGAGGCAGGGAATCAGAGGTGGGGAATCAGAGGCAGGGAATCAGAGTCGTGGTTTCAGAGGCGGGGAATCTGAGGCGGGGAATCAGAGGCGGGGAAAGAGATGTGGGAAAAGAGAGGCAGGGAAAGAGGCACAAAAATAGTGGCAGGGAAAGAGAGGCGGGGAATCAGGGGCGGGGAATGAGAGGCGGGGAATCAGATGCGTGGAATCAGAGGCGGGGAATCAGAGGCGGGGAATCAGAGGCGGGGAAAGACATGTGGGGAAAGAGAGGCAGGGAAAGAGGCGCGGAAATAGACGCAGGGAAAGAGAGGCGGGGTATCAGATGTGGGGAATCAGAGTCGTATTATCTGAGGCGGGGAATCAGGGGCGGGGAATGAGAGGCGGGGAATCAGAGGCGGGGAATCAGAGTCGGGGAATCAGAGGCGGGGAATTTGAGGTGGGGATTCTGAGGTGGGAAATCAGAGGCTGAGATTGAAAGGGGGAGAATCAGAAGGGGGAAAAGAAATGTAGGGAAAGAGAGGCATGGAAAGAGCCAGGGACTCTGAAGCAGGGAATCGGAGGCAGGGAAACAGAGTCGGAGAAACGGAGGCGGGGAATCAGAAGCGGGGAATCAGAGGGTGGAAAAGAGATGTGGGGAAAGAGAGGCAGGGAAAGAGGCGCGGAAATAGACGCAGGGAAAGAGAGGCGGAGTATCAGATGTGGGGAATTCAAGGCGGGGAATCAGAGGCGGGGAAAGAGATGTGGGGAAAGAGATGTGGGGAAAGAGAGGCAGGGAAAGAGGCAAGGAAATAGAGGTGGGGAATCAGAGGCAGGGAATCAGAGGCGGAGATCCAGAGGCAGGGAATCTGAGGCGGGGAATCTGAGGCGGGGAATCAGAGGCGTGGAATCAGAGTCGGGGAATCAGAGTCGGGGAATCAGTGTCAGGGAATCAGAGTCGGGGAATCAGAGGTGGGGAATCAGAGGCGGGGAATCAGAGTCGGGGAATCAGAGGTGGAGAATCAGAGGCGGGGAATCAGAGGCGGGGAATCAGTGGGCGGAAATGAGATGTGGGAAAAGAGAGGCAGAGAAAGAGGCACGAAAATAGTGGCAGGGAAAGAGAGGCGGGGAATCAGAGGCGGGGAACCACAGGCGGGGAATCAGAGGCTGAAATTAAAAGGGGGTGAATCAGAGGGGGGAAAAGAGATGTGGGGAAAGAAGGGCAGGGAAAGAGCCAGGGAAAGAGCCAGGGACTCTGAAGCAGGGAATCGGAGGCAGGGAAACAGAGGAAGGGAATCAGAGTGGGAGAAATGGAGGTGGGGAATCAGAGGCGGGGATTCAGAGGCGGGGAAGCAGAGGCGGGGAATCAGAGGCGGGGAATCATAGGCGGGGAATCTGAGGTGGGGATTCTGAGGCAGGGAATCTGAGGTGGGGAATCTGAGGTGGGGAATCCGAGGCTGAGATTCAAAGGGAGAGAATCAGAAGGGGGAAAAGATATGTAGGGAAAGAGAGGCATGGAAAGAGCCAGGGACTCTGAAGCAGGGAATCGGAGGCAGGGAAACAGAGTCGGAGAACGGAGGCGGGGAATCAGAAGCGGGGAATCAGAGGGCGGAAAAGAGATGTGGGGAAAGAGAGGCAGGGAAAGAGGCGCGGAAATAGACGCAGGGAAAGAGAGGCGGGGTATCAGATGTGGGGAATTCAAGGCGGGGAAAGAGATGTGGGGAAAGAGAGGCAGGGAAAGAGGCAAGGAAATAGAGGCGGGGAATCAGAGGTGGGGATTCAGAGGCAGGGAATCAGAGGCGGAGAATCAGAGGCGGGGAATCTGAGGCAGGGAATCTGAGGTGGGGAGTCTGTCGGGGAATCAGAGGCGTGGAATCAGAGGGGGGAATAGAGATGTGGGAAAAGAGAGGCGGCGAAAGGGAGGCGGGGAAAGAGTCAGAGACTCTGAAGCAGGGAATCGGAGTCGGGGAATCAGAGTCGGGGAATCAGAGGCGTGGAATCAGAGGCAGGGAATCAGAGGCGGAGAATCAGAGGCGGGGAACCAGAGGCGGGGAATCAGAGGCTGAAATTAAAAGAGGGTGAACCAGAGGGGGGAAAAGAGATGTGGGGAAAGAAGGGCAGGGAAAGAGCCAGGGAAAGAGCCAGGGACTCTGAAGCAGGGAATCGGAGGCAGGGAATCGGAGGCAGGAAAACAGAGGAAGGGAATCAGAGTCGGAGAAATGGAGGCGGGGAATCGGAGTCGGGGAATCAGAGTCGTGGAATCAGAGTCGGGGAATCAGAGTCGGGGAATCAGAGGAGGGGAATCAGAGGCGGGGAATCAGCGGCGGGGAATCAGAGGCGGGGAATCAGAGGCGGGGTATCAGAGGCGGGGTATAAGAGGCGGGGTATCAGAGGTGGGGAATCAGAGGGCAGAAAAGAGATGTGGGGAAAGAGAGGCAGAGAAAGAGGCGTGGAAATAGACGCAGTGAAAGAGAGGCGGGGTATCAGATGTGGGGGATCCGAGGCGGGGAATCAGAGGTGGGGAAAGAGAGGCAGGGAAAGAGGCAAGGAAAGAGAGGCGGGGAAAGAGGCACGGAAAGAGAGGTGGGAAATGAGAGGCGGGGAATCAGAGTCGTATTATCTGAGGTGGGGAATCTGAGGCGGGGAATCAGAGGCGGGGAAAGAGATGTGGGAAAAGAGAGGCAGAGAATGAGGCACGAAAATAGTGGCAGGGAAAGAGAGGCAGGGAATCAGAGGCGGGGAATCAGAGGCGGGGAATCAGAGGCGGGGAATCAGAGGCGGGGAATCAGAGGCGGGGAATCAGAGGCGGGGAATCAGAGGCGGGGAAGCAGAGGCGGGGAATCAGAGGCGGGGAATCAGAGGCGGGGAATCAGAGGCGGAGAATGAGAAGCGGGGAATCAGAGGCGGGGAAAGAGATGTGGGAAAAGAGAGGCAGAGAAAGAGGCGTGGAAATAGACGCAGTGAAATCGAGGAGGGGTATCAGATGCGGGGAATCCGAGGCGGGGAATCAGAGGCAGGAAAAGAGATGTGGGGAAAGAGAGGCCGGGAAAGAGGCACGGAAAGAGAGGCGGGAAATCAGAGGTGGGGAATCAGAGGCGGGGAATCAGAGGCGGGGAATCAGAGGCGGGGAATCAGAGGGCGGAAAAGAGATGTGGGGAAAGAGAGGCAGAGAAAGAGGCACGGAAAGAGAGGCGGGAAATCAGAGGTGGGGAATCAGAGGCGGGGAATCAGAGGCAGGGAATCAGAGGCGGGGAATCAGAGGCGGGGAATCAGAGGGCGGAAAAGAGATGTGGGGAAAGAGAGGCAGAGAAAGAGGCGTGGAAATAGACGCAGGGAAAGAGAGGCAGGGTATCAGATGTGGGGGATCCGAGGCGGGGAATCAGAGGTGGGGAAAGAGATGTGGAGAAAGAGAGGCAGGGAAAGAGGCAAGGAAAGAGAGGCGGGGAAAGAGGCACGGAAAGAGAGGTGGGAAATGAGAGGCGGGGAATCAGAGGCGGGGAATCAGAGTCGTGGTATCAGAAGCGGGGAATTTGAGGTGGAGAATCTGAGGCGGGGAATCAGAGGCGTGGAATCCGAGGCGGGGAATCAGAGGCAGGAAAAGAGATGTGGGGAAAGAGAGGCCGGGAAAGAGGCACGGAAAGAGAGGCGGGAAATCAGAGGCGAGGCATCAGAGGCGGGGAATCAGAGTCGTGGTTTCAGAGGCGGGGAATCAGAGGCGGGGAATCAGAGTCATGGTATCAGAGGCGGGGAATAAGAGGCGGGGAATCAGAGGCGGGGAAAGAGATGTGGGAAAAGAGAGGCGGGGAAAGAGGCGCGGAAATAGACGCAGGGAAAGAGAGGCGGGGTATCAGATGTGGGGAATCCGAGGCGGGGAATCAGAGGCGGGGAAAGAGATGTGGGGAAAGAGAGGCAGGGAAAGAGGCGCGGAAATAGACGCAGGGAAAGAGAGGCGGGTTATCAGATGTGGGGAATCTGAGGTGGAAAATCTGAGGCGGGGAATCAGAGGCGTGGAATCCGAGGCGGGGCATCAGAGGCAGGAAAAGAGATGTGGGGAAAGAGAGGCCGGGAAGGAGGCACGGAAAGAGAGGCAGGAAATCAGAGGCGGTGAATCACAGGCGGGGAATCAGAGGCGGGGAATCAGAGTCGTATTATCTGAGGCGGGGAATCGGAGGCAGGGAATCAGAGGCGTGGAAAGAGATGTGGGAAAAGAGAGGCAGAGAAGGAGGCACGAAAATAGTGGCAGGGAAAGAGAGGCAGGGAATCAGAGGCGGGGAATCAGAGGCGGGGAATCAGAGGCGGGGAATCAGAGGCGGGGAATCAGAGGCGGGGAATCAGAGGCGGGGAATCAGAGGCGGGGAATCAGAGGCGGGGAATCAGAGGCGGGGAATCAGAGGCGGGGAATCAGAGGCGGGGAATCAGAGGCGGGGAAGCAGAGGCGGGGAAGCAGAGGCGGGGAAGCAGACGCGGGGAAGCAGAGGCGGGGAATTTGAGGTGGGGATTCTGAGGTGGGAAATCAGAGGCTGAGATTGAAAGGGGGAGAATCAGAAGGGGGAAAAGAAATGTGGGGAAAGAGAGGCATGGAAAGAGCCAGGGACTCTGAAGCAGGGAATCGGAGGCAGGGAAACAGAGTCGGAGAAACGGAGGCGGGGAATCAGAAGCGGGGAATCAGAGGGTGGAAAAGAGATGTGGGGAAAGAGAGGCAGGGAAAGAGGCGCGGAAATAGACGCAGGGAAAGAGAGGCGGAGTATCAGATGTGGGGAATTCAAGGCGGGGAATCAGAGGCGGGGAAGCAGAGGCGGGGAATCAGAGGCGGGGAATCAGAGGGGGGAATAGAGATGTGGGAAAAGAGAGGCGGCGAAAGGGAGGCGGGGAAAGAGTCAGAGACTCTGAAGCAGGGAATCGGAGTCGGAGAAATGGAGGCGGGGAATCAGAGGCGGGGAATCAGAGGCGGGGAATCAGAGGCGGAGAATCAGAGGCGGGGAATCAGAGGCGGGGAATCAGTGGGCGGAAATGAGATGTGGGAAAAGAGAGGCAGAGAAAGAGGCACGAAAATAGTGGCAGGGAAAGAGAGGCGGGGAATCAGAGGCGGGGAATCACAGGCGGGGATCCAGAGGAGGGGAATCAGAGTCGGAGAAATGGAGGCAGGGAATCAGAAACGGGGAATCAGAAGCGGGGAATCAGAGGACGGAAAAGAGATGTGGGGAAAGAGAGGCAGAGAAAGAGAGGCGGGGTATCAGATGTGTGCAATCCGAGGCAAGGAATCAGAGGCGGGGAATCAGAGGCGGGGAATCAGAGGCGGGGAATCAGAGGCGGGGAATCAGAGGCGGGGAACCACAGGCGGGGAATCAGAGGCTGAAATTAAAAGGGGGTGAATCAAAGGGGGGAAAAGCGATGTGGGGAAAGAAAGGCAGGGAAAGAGCCAGGGAAAGAGCCAGGGACTCTGAAGCAGGGAATCGGAGGCAGGGAAACAGAGGAAGGGAATCAGAGTCGGAGAAATATAGGCGGGGAATCAGAGGCGGGGAATCAGAGGCGGGGAAGCAGAGGCGGGGAATCGGAGGTGGGGAATCGGAGGTGGGGAATCCGAGGCTGAGATTCAAAGGGGGAGAATCAGAAGGGGGAAAAGATATGTAGGGAAAGAGAGGCATGGAAAGAGCCAGGGACTCTGAAGCAGGTAATCGGAGGCAGGTAAACAGAGTCGGAGAATGGAGGCGGGGAATCAGAAGCGGGGAATCAGAGGGCGGAAAAGAGATGTGGGGAAAGAGAGGCAGGGAAAGAGGCGCAGAAATAGACGCAGGGAAAGAGAGGCGGGGTATCAGATGTGGGGAATTCAAGGCGGGGAAAGAGATGTGGGGAAAGAGAGGCAGGGAAAGAGGCAAGGAAATAGAGGCGGGGAATCAGAGGTGGGGATTCAGAGGCAGGGAATCAGAGGCGTGGAATCAGAGGGGGGAATAGAGATGTGGGAAAAGAGAGGCGGCGAAAGGGAGGCGGGGAAAGAGTCAGAGACTCTGAAGCAGGGAATCGGAGTCGGGGAATCAGAGTCGGGGAATCAGAGTCGGGGAATCAGAGTCGGGGAATCAGAGGCGGGGAATTAGAGGCAGAGAATCAGAGGCGGGGAATCAGAGGCGGGGAATCAGAGGCGGGGAATCAGTGGGCGGAAATGAGATGTGGGAAAAGAGAGGCAGAGAAAGAGGCACGAAAATAGTGGCAGGGAAAGAGAGGCGGGGAATCAGAGGCGGGGAATCAGAGGCGGGGAATCAGAGGCGGGGAATCAGAGGCTGAAATTAAAAGGGGGTGAATCAGAGGGGGGAAAAGAGATGTGGGGAAAGAAGGGCAGGGAAAGAGCCAGGGACTCTGAAGCAGGGAATCGGAGGCAGGGAAACAGAGGAAGGGAATCAGAGTCGGAGAAATGGAGGCAGGGAATCAGAGGCGGGGAATCAGAGGCGTGGAATCAGATGCGGGGAATCTGAGGTGGGGAATCTGAGGCGGGGAATCAGAGGCGGTGATTCAGAGGGGGGAATAGAGATGTGGGGAAAGAAGGGCAGGGAAAGAGCCAGGGACTCTGAAGCAGGGAATCGGAGTAGGGGAATCAGAGTTGGGGAATCAGAGGCGGCGAATCAGAGGAGGAGAATCAGAGGCGGGGAATCAGAAGTGGGGAATCAGAGGAGGGGAATCAGAGGCGGGGAATCAGAGGTGGGGAATCAGAGGCGGGGAATCAGAGGCGGGGAATCAGAGGCGTGGAATCCGAGGCGGGGAATCAGAGGCAGGAAAAGAGATGTGGGGAAAGAGAGGCCGGGAAAGAGGCACGGAAAGAGAGGCGTGAAATCAGATGCGAGGGATCAGAGGCGGGGAATCAGAGTCGTGGTTTCAGAGGCGGGGAATCTGAGGCGGGGAATCAGAGGCTGAGATTCAAAGGGGGAGAATCAGAAGGGGGAAAAGAAATGTAGGGAAAGAGAGGCATGGAAAGAGCCAGGGACTCTTCGGAGGCAGGGAAACAGAGTCAGGGAAACGGAAGCGGGGAATCAGAAGCGGGGAATCAGAGGGCGGAAAAGAGATGTGGGGAAAGAGAGGCAGGGAAAGAGGCGCGGAAATAGACGCAGGGAAAGAGAGGCGGGGTATCAGATGTGGGGAATCAGAGGCGGGGAAAGAGATGTGGGGAAAGAGAGGCAGGGAATCTGAGGCGGGGAATCAGAGGCGTGGAATCAGAGGGGGGAATAGAGATGTGGGAAAAGAGAGGCGGCGAAAGGGAGGTGGGGAAAGAGTCAGAGACTCTGAAGCAGGGAATCGGAGTCGGGGAATCAGAGGCGGGGAATCAGAGGCGGGGAATTAGAGGCAGGGAATCGGAGTCGGGGAATCAGAGGCGGGGAATCAGAAGCGGGGAATCAGAAGCGGGGAATCAGAGGACGGAAAAGAGATGTGGCGAAAGAGAGGCAGAGAAAGAGAGGCGGGGTATCAGATGTGTGCAATCCGAGGCAAGGAATCAGAGGCGGGGAATCAGAGGCGGGGAATCAGAGGCGTGGAATCAGAGGCGGGGAATCTAAGGTGGGGAATCGGAGTCGGGGAATCAGAGTCGTGGAATCAGAGGCGGGGAATCAGAGGAGGAGAATCAGAGGAGGAGAATCAGAGGCGGGGAATCAGAGGAGGGGAATCAGAGGAGGGGAATCAGAGGCGGGGAATCAGAGGCGGGGAATCAGAGGCGGGGAATCAGAGGCGGGGAATCAGAGGCGGGGAATCAGAGGTGGGGAATCAGAGGGCAGAAAAGAGATGTGGGGAAAGAGAGGCAGAGAAAGAGGCGTGGAAATAGACGCAGTGAAAGAGAGGAGGGGTATCAGATGCGGGGAATCCGAGGCGGGGAATCAGAGGCAGGAAAAGAGATGTGGGGAAAGAGAGGCCGGGAAAGAGGCACGGAAAGAGAGGTGGGAAATCAGAGGTGGGGAATCAGAGGCGGGGAATCAGAGGCGGGGAATCAGAGGCTTGGACTCAGAGGAGGTGTATCAGAGGCGGAGAAAAGGCGGCGTGGAATCAGAGGTGGGAAATCAGAGGCGGGGAATCAGAGGGCGGAAAAGAGATGTGGGGAAAGAGAGGCAGAGAAAGAGGCGTGGAAATAGACGCAGGGAAAGAGAGGCGGGGTATCAGATGTGGGGGATCCGAGGCGGGGAATCAGAGGTGGGGAAAGAGATGTGGAGAAAGAGAGGCAGGGAAAGAGGCAAGGAAAGAGAGGCGGGGAAAGAGGCACGGAAAGAGAGGTGGGAAATGAGAGGCGGGGAATCAGAGGCGGGGAATCAGAGTCGTGGTATCAGAAGCGGGGAATTTGAGGTGGAGAATCTGAGGCGGGGAATCAGAGGCGTGGAATCCGAGGCGGGGAATCAGAGGCAGGAAAAGAGATGTGGGGAAAGAGAGGCCGGGAAAGAGGCACGGAAAGAGAGGCGGGAAATCAGAGGCGAGGAATCAGAGGCGGGGAATCAGAGTCGTGGTTTCAGAGGCGGGTAATCAGAGGCGGGGAATCAGAGTCATGGTATCAGAGGCGGGGAATCAGAGGCGGGGAATCAGAGGCGGGGAAAGAGATGTGGGAAAAGAGAGGCGGGGAAAGAGGTGCGGAAATAGACGCAGGGAAAGAGAGGCGGGGTATCAGATGTGGGGAATCCGAGGCGGGGAATCAGAGGCGGGGAAAGAGATGTGGGGAAAGAGAGGCAGGGAAAGAGGCGCGGAAATAGACGCAGGGAAAGAGAGGCGGGGTATCAGATGTGGGGAATTTGAGGTGGAGAATCTGAGGCGGGGAATCAGAGGCGTGGAATCCGAGGCGGGGAATCAGAGGCAGGAAAAGAGATGTGGGGAAAGAGAGGCCGGGAAGGAGGCACGGAAAGAGAGGCAGGAAATCAGAGGCGGTGAATCACAGGCGGGGAATCAGAGGCGGGGAATCAGAGTCGTATTATCTGAGGCGGGGAATCGGAGGCAGGGAATCAGAGGCGGGGAATCAGAGGCGGGGAATCAGAGGTGGGGAATCAGAGGCGGGGAATCAGAGGCGGGGAATCAGAGGCGGGGAATCAGAGGCGGGGAATCAGAGGCGGGGAATCAGAGGCGGGGAATCAGAGGCGGGAAATCAGAGGTGGGGAATCAGAGGCGGGGAATCAGAGGCGGGGAATCAGAGGCGGGGAATCAGAGGCGGGGAATCAGAGGCGGGAATACAGAGGCGGGGAATCAGAGGCGGGGAAGCAGAGGCGGGGAAGCAGAGGCGGGGAAGCAGACGCGGGGAAGCAGACGCGGGGAAGCAGACGCGGGGAAGCAGAGGCGGGGAAGCAGAGGCGGGGAATCAGAGGCGGGGAATTTGAGGTGGGGATTCTGAGGTGGGAAATCAGAGGCTGAGATTGAAAGGGGGAGAATCAGAAGGGGGAAAAGAAATGTGGGGAAAGAGAGGCATGGAAAGAGCCAGGGACTCTGAAGCAGGGAATCGGAGGCAGGGAAACAGAGTCGGAGAAACGGAGGCGGGGAATCAGAAGCGGGGAATCAGAGGGTGGAAAAGAGATGTGGGGAAAGAGAGGCAGGGAAAGAGGCGCGGAAATAGACGCAGGGAAAGAGAGGCGGAGTATCAGATGTGGGGAATTCAAGGCGTGGAATCAGAGGCGGGGAAAGAGATGTGGGGAAAGAGATGTGGGGAAAGAGAGGCAGGGAAAGAGGCAAGGAAATAGAGGTGGGGAATCAGAGGCAGGGAATCAGAGGCGGGGAATCTGAGGCGGGGAATCAGAGGCGTGGAATCAGAGGGGGGAATAGAGATGTGGGAAAAGAGAGGCGGCGAAAGGGAGGCGGGGAAAGAGTCAGAGACTCTGAAACAGGGAATCGGAGTCGGGGAATCAGAGTCGGGGAATCAGAGTCGGGGAATCAGTGTCAGGGAATCAGAGTCGGGGAATCAGAGGCAGGGAATCAGAGGCAGGGAATCAGAGGCGGGGAATCAGAGGCGGGGAATCAGAGGCGGAGAATCAGAGGCGGGGAATCAGAGGCGGGGAATCAGTGGGCGGAAATTAGATGTGGGAAAAGAGAGGCAGAAAAAGAGGCACGAAAATAGTGGCAGGGAAAGAGAGGCGGGGAATCAGAGGCGGGGAATCACAGGCGGGGAACCAGAGGCGGGGAATCAGAGGCTGAAATTAAAAGAGGGTGAATCAGAGGGGGGAAAAGAGATGTGGGGAAACAAGGGCAGGGAAAGAGCCAGGGAAAGAGCCAGGGACTCTGAAGCAGGGAATCGGAGGCAGGGAAACAGAGGAAGGGAATCAGAGTCGGAGAAATATAGGCGGGGAATCAGAAGCGGGGAATCAGAGGCGGGGAAGCAAAGGCGGGGAATCAGAGGCGGGGAATCAGAGGCGGGGAATCTGAGGTGGGGATTCTGAGGCAGGGAATCTGAGGTGGGGAATCTGAGGTGGGGAATCCGAGGCTGAGATTCAAAGGGGGAGAATCAGAAGGGGGAAAAGATATGTAGGGAAAGAGAGGCATGGAAGGAGCCAGGGACTCTGAAGCAGGTAATCGGAGGCAGGTAAACAGCGTCGGAGAACGGAGGCGGGGAATCAGAAGCGGGGAATCAGAGGGCGGAAAATAGATGTGGGGAAAGAGAGGCAGGGAAAGAGGCGCGGAAATAGACGCAGGGAAAGAGAGGCGGGGTATCAGATGTGGGGAATTTAAGGCGGGGAAAGAGATGTGGGGAAAGAGAGGCAGGGAAAGAGGCAAGGAAATAGAGGCGGGGAATCAGAGGTGGGGATTCAGAGGCAGGGAATCAGAGGGGGGGGAATCAGAGGCAGGGAATCTGAGGCAGGGAATCTGAGGTGGGGAATCTGAGTCGGGGAATCAGAGGCGTGGAATCAGAGGGGGGAATAGAGATGTGGGAAAAGAGAGGCGGCGAAAGGGAGGCGGGGAAAGAGTCAGAGACTCTGAAGCAGGGAATCGGAGTCGGGGAATCAGAGGTGGGGAATCAGAGGCGGGGAATCAGAGGCGGGGAATCAGAGGCGGGGAATCAGAGGCGGGGAATCAGAGGCGGGGAATCAGAGGCGGGGAATCAGAGGCGGGGAATCAGAGGCGGGGAATCAGAGGCAGAGAATCAGAGGCGGGGAATCAGAGGCGGGGAATCAGTGGGCGGAAATGAGATGTGGGAAAAGAGAGGCAGAGAAAGAGGCACGAAAATAGTGGCAGGGAAAGAGAGGCGGGGAATCAGAGGCGGGGAATCAGAGGCGGGGAATCAGAGGCGGGGTATCAGAGGCGGGGTATCAGAGGCGGGGTATCAGAGGCAGAGGAACGGAGGCGTGGAATCAGAGGTGGGGAATCAGAGGGCAGAAAAGAGATGTGGGGAAAGAGAGGCAGAGAAAGAGGCGTGGAAATAGACGCAGGGAAAGAGAGGCGGGGTATCAGATGCGGGGAATTCAAGGCGGGGAATCAGAGGTGGGGAAAGAGATGTGGGGAAAGAGAGGCCGGGAAAGAGGCACGGAAAGAGAGGCGGGAAATCAGAGGTGGGGAATCAGAGGCGGGGAATCAGAGGCGGGGAATCAGAGGCTTGGACTCAGAGGAGGTGTATCAGAGGCGGAGAAAAGGCGGCGTGGAATCAGAGGTGGGGAATCAGAGGGCGGAAATGAGATGTGGGAAAAGAGAGGCAGAGAAGGAGGCACGAAAATAGTGGCAGGGAAAGAGAGGCAGGGAATCAGAGGCGGGGAATCAGAGGCAGGGAATCAGAGGCAGGGAATCAGAGGCGGGGAATCAGAGGGCGGAAAAGAGATGTGGGGAAAGAGAGGCAGAGAAAGAGGCGTGGAAATAGACGCAGGGAAAGAGAGGCGGGGTATCAGATGTGGGGGATCCGAGGCGGGGAATCAGAGGTGGGGAAAGAGATGTGGAGAAAGAGAGGCAGGGAAAGAGGCAAGGAAAGAGAGGCGGGGAAAGAGGCGGGGAATCTGAGGCGGGGAATCAGAGGTGGGGAATCAGAGGTGGAGAATCTGAGGCGGGGAATCAGAGGCGTGGAATCCGAGGTGGGGAATCAGAGGCAGGAAAAGAGATGTGGGGAAAGAGAGGCAGGGAAAGAGGCGCGGAAATAGACGCAGGGAAAGAGAGGCGGGGATTCAGAGGGGGGGAATCAGAGGCGGGGAATCGGAGGCGGGGAATCAGAGTCGTGGAATCAGAGGCGGGGAATCAGAGGCGGGGAATCAGAGTCGGGGAATCAGAGGCGGGGAATCAGAGGCGGGGAATCAGAGGCGGGGAATCAGAGGCGGGGTATCAGAAGCGGGGAATCAGAAGCGGGGAATCAGAGGCGGGGAATCAGAGGCGGGGTATCAGAGGCGGGGTATCAGAGGCAGAGGAACGGAGGCGTGGAATCAGAGGTGGGGAATCAGAGGGCAGAAAAGAGATGTGGGGAAAGAGAGGCAGAGAAGGAGGCACGAAAATAGTGGCAGGGAAAGAGAGGCAGGGAATCAGAGGCGGGGAATCAGAGGCGGGGAATCAGAGGCGGGGAATCAGAGGCGGGGAATCAGAGGGCGGAAAAGAGATGTGGGAAAAGAGAAGCAGAGAAGGAGGCACGAAAATAGTGGCAGGGAAAGAGAGGCAGGGAATCAGAGGCGGGGAATCAGAGGCGGGGAATCAGAGGCGGGGAATCAGAGGCGGGGAATCAGAGGCGGGGAATCAGAGGCGGGGAATCAGAGGCGGGGAAGCAGAGGCGGGGAAGCAGAGGCGGGGAAGCAGACGCGGGGAAGCAGAGGCGGGGAAGCAGAGGCGGGGAATCAGAGGCGGGGAATTTGAGGTGGGGATTCTGAGGTGGGAAATCAGAGGCTGAGATTGAAAGGGGGAGAATCAGAAGGGGGAAAAGAAATGTGGGGAAAGAGAGGCATGGAAAGAGCCAGGGACTCTGAAGCAGGGAATCGGAGGCAGGGAAACAGAGTCGGAGAAACGGAGGCGGGGAATCAGAAGCGGGGAATCAGAGGGTGGAAAAGAGATGTGGGGAAAGAGAGGCAGGGAAAGAGGCGCGGAAATAGACGCAGGGAAAGAGAGGCGGAGTATCAGATGTGGGGAATTCAAGGCGGGGAATCAGAGGCGGGGAAAGAGATGTGGGGAAAGAGAGGCAGGGAAAGACGCAAGGAAATAGAGGTGGGGAATCAGAGGCAGGGAATCAGAGGCGGAGAATCAGAGGCAGGGAATCTGAGGCGGGGAATCTGAGGTGGGGAATCTGAGGCGGGGAATCAGAGGCGTGGAATCAGAGGGGGGAATAGAGATGTGGGAAAAGAGAGGCGGCGAAAGGGAGGCGGGGAAAGTGTCAGAGACTCTGAAGCAGGGAATCGGAGTCGGGGAATCAGAGTCGGGGAATCAGAGTCGGGGAATCAGAGTCGGGGAATCAGTGTCGGGGAATTAGAGTCGGGGAATCAGAAGTGGGGAATCAGAGGCGGGGAATCAGAGTCGGGGAATCAGAGGCGGGGAATCAGAGGCGGGGAATCAGAGGCGGGGAATCAGTGGGCGGAAATGAGATGTGGGAAAAGAGAGGCAGAGAAAGAGGCACGAAAATAGTGGCAGGGAAAGAGAGGCGGGGAATCAGAGGCGGGGAACCACAGGCGGGGAATCAGAGGCTGAAATTAAAAGGGGGTGAATCAGAGGGGGGAAAAGAGATGTGGGGAAACAAGGGCAGGGAAAGAGCCAGGGAAAGAGCCAGGGAAAGAGCCAGGGACTCTGAAGCAGGGAATCGGAGGCAGGGAAACAGAGGAAGGGAATCAGAGTCGGAGAAATATAGGCGGGGAATCAGAAGCGGGGAATCAGAGGCGGGGAAGCAGAGGCGGGGAATCAGAGGCGGGGAATCAGAGGCGGGGAATCTGAGGTGGGGATTCTGAGGCAGGGAATCTGAGGTGGGGAATCTGAGGTGGGGAATCCGAGGCTGAGATTCAAAGGGGGAGAATCAGAAGGGGGAAAAGATATGAAGGGAAAGAGAGGCATGGAAGGAGCCAGGGACTCTGAAGCAGGTAATCGGAGGCAGGTAAACAGCGTCGGAGAACGGAGGCGGGGAATCAGAAGCGGGGAATCAGAGGGCGGAAAATAGATGTGGGGAAAGAGAGGCAGGGAAAGAGGCGCGGAAATAGACGCAGGGAAAGAGAGGCGGGGTATCAGATGTGGGGAATTCAAGGCGGGGAAAGAGATGTGGGGAAAGAGAGGCAGAGAATGAGGCACGAAAATAGTGGCAGGGAAAGAGAGGCAGGGAATCAGAGGCGGGGAATCAGAGGCGGGGAATCAGAGGCGGGGAATCAGAGGCGGGGAATCAGAGGCGGGGAATCAGAGGCGGGGAAGCAGAGGCGGGGAATCAGAGGCGGGGAATCAGAGGGGGGAATAGAGATGTGGGAAAAGAGAGGCGGCGAAAGGGAGGCGGGGAAAGAGTCAGAGACTCTGAAGCAGGGAATCGGAGTCGGAGAAATGGAGGCGGGGAATCAGAGGCGGGGAATCAGAGGCAGGGAATCAGAGGCAGGGAATCAGAGGCGGAGAATCAGAGGCGGGGAATCAGAGGCGGGGAATCAGAGGCGGGGAATCAGAGGCGGGGAATCAGAGGCGGGGAATCAGTGGGCGGAAATGAGATGTGGGAAAAGAGAGGCAGGGAAAGAGGCGTGGAAATAGACGCAGGGAAAGAGAGGCGGGGTATCAGATGCGGGGAATTCAAGGCGGGGAATCAGAGGTGGGGAAAGAGATGTGGGGAAAGAGAGGCCGGGAAAGAGGCACGGAAAGAGAGGCGGGAAATCAGAGGTGGGGAATCAGAGGCGGGGAATCAGAGGCGGGGAATCAGAGGCGGGGAATCAGAGGCGGGGAATCAGAGGCGGGGAATCAGAGGCGGGGAATCAGAGGCGGGGAATCAGAGGCAGAGAATCAGAGGCGGGTAATCAGAGGCGGGGAATCAGAGGCGGGGAATCAGTGGGCGGAAATGAGATGTGGGAAAAGAGAGGCAGAGAAAGAGGCACGAAAATAGTGGCAGGGAAAGAGAGGCGGGGAATCAGAGGCGGGGAATCAGAGGCGGGGAATCAGAGGCGGGGAATCAGAGGCTGAAATTAAAAGGGGGTGAATCAGAGGGGGGAAAAGAGATGTGGGGAAAGAGAGGCAGAGAAAGAGGCGTGGAAATAGACGCAGGGAAAGAGAGGCGGGGTATCAGATGTGGGGGATCCGAGGCGGGGAATCAGAGGTGGGGAAAGAGATGTGGAGAAAGAGAGGCAGGGAAAGAGGCAAGGTAAGAGAGGCGGGGAAAGAGGCACGGAAAGAGAGGTGGGAAATGAGAGGCGGGGAATCAGAGGCGGGGAATCAGAGGCGGGGAATCAGAGGCGGGGAATCAGAGGCGGGGAAAGAGATGTGGGAAAAGAGAGGCAGAGAATGAGGCACGAAAATAGTGGCAGGGAAAGAGAGGCAGGGAATCAGAGGCGGGGAATCAGAGGCGGGGAATCAGAGGCGGGGAATCAGAGGCGGGGAATCAGAGGCGGGGAATCAGAGGCGGGGAAGCAGAGGCGGGGAATCAGACGCGGGGAATCAGAGGGGGGAATAGAGATGTGGGAAAAGAGAGGCGGCGAAAGGGAGGCGGGGAAAGAGTCAGAGACTCTGAAGCAGGGAATCGGAGGCAGGGAATCGGTGGCAGGGAAACAGAGGAAGGGAATCAGACTCGGAGAAATGGAGGCGGGGAATCAGAAACGGGGAATCAGAGGACGGAAAAGAGATGTGGGGAAAGAGAGGCAGAGAAAGAGAGGCGGGGTATCAGATGTGTGCAATCCGAGGCAAGGAATCAGAGGCGGGGAATCAGAGGCGTGGAATCAGAGGCGGGGTATCTAAGGTTGGGAATCGGAGTCGGGGAATCAGAGTCGTGGAATCAGAGGCGGGGAATCAGAGGCGGGGAATCAGAGGCGGGGAATCAGAAGCGGGGAATCAGAGGCGGGGAATCAGAGGCGGGGAATCAGAGGCGGGGTATCAGAGGCGGGGTATCAGAGGCGGGGTATCAGAGGCAGAGGAACGGAGGCGTGGAATCAGAGGTGGGGAATCAGAGGGCAGAAAAGAGATGTGGGGAAAGAGAGGCAGAGAAAGAGGCGTGGAAATAGACGCAGGGAAAGAGAGGCGGGGTATCAGATGCGGGGAATTCAAGGCGGGGAATCAGAGGTGGGGAAAGAGATGTGGGGAAAGAGAGGCCGGGAAAGAGGCACGGAAAGAGAGGCGGGAAATCAGAGGTGGGGAATCAGAGGCGGGGAATCAGAGGCGGGGAATCAGAGGCGGGGAATCAGAGGCTTGGACTCAGAGGAGGTGTATCAGAGGCGGAGAAAAGGCGGCGTGGAATCAGAGGTGGGGAATCAGAGGGCGGAAATGAGATGTGGGAAAAGAGAGGCAGAGAAGGAGGCACGAAAATAGTGGCAGGGAAAGAGAGGCAGGGAATCAGAGGCGGGGAATCAGAGGCAGGGAATCAGAGGCAGGGAATCAGAGGCGGGGAATCAGAGGGCGGAAAAGAGATGTGGGGAAAGAGAGGCAGAGAAAGAGGCGTGGAAATAGACGCAGGGAAAGAGAGGCGGGGTATCAGATGTGGGGGATCCGAGGCGGGGAATCAGAGGTGGGGAAAGAGATGTGGAGAAAGAGAGGCAGGGAAAGAGGCAAGGAAAGAGAGGCGGGGAAAGAGGCACGGAAAGAGAGGTGGGAAATGAGAGGCGGGGAATCAGAGGTGGAGAATCTGAGGCGGGGAATCAGAGGCGTGGAATCCGAGGTGGGGAATCAGAGGCAGGAAAAGAGATGTGGGGAAAGAGAGGCAGGGAAAGAGGCGCGGAAATAGACGCAGGGAAAGAGAGGCGGGGATTCAGAGGGGGGGAATCAGAGGCGGGGAATCGGAGGCGGGGAATCAGAGTCGTGGAATCAGAGGCGGGGAATCAGAGGCGGGGAATCAGAGTCGGGGAATCAGAGGCGGGGAATCAGAGGCGGGGAATCAGAGGCGGGGAATCAGAGGCGGGGAATCAGAGGCGGGGAATCAGAGGCGGGGTATCAGAGGCGGGGTATCAGAAGCGGGGAATCAGAGGCGGGGTATCAGAGGCGGGGTATCAGAGGCAGAGGAACGGAGGCGTGGAATCAGAGGTGGGGAATCAGAGGGCAGAAAAGAGATGTGGGGAAAGAGAGGCAGAGAAAGAGGCGTGGAAATAGACGCAGTGAAAGAGAGGAGGGGTATCAGATGCGGGGAATCCGAGGCGGGGAATCAGAGGCAGGAAAAGAGATGTGGGGAAAGAGAGTCCGGGAAAGAGGCACGGAAAGAGAGGCGGGAAATCAGAGGTGGGGAATCAGAGGCGGGGAATCAGAGGCGGGGAATCAGAGGCGGGGAATCAGAGGGTTGGACTCAGAGGAGGTGTATTAGAGGCGGAGAAAAGGCGGCGTGGAATCAGAGGTGGGGAATCAGAGGGCGGAAATGAGATGTGGGAAAAGAGAGGCAGAGAAGGAGGCACGAAAATAGTGGCAGGGAAAGAGAGGCAGGGAATCAGAGGCGGGGAATCAGAGGCGGGGAATCAGAGGCGGGGAATCAGAGGCGGGGAATCAGAGGCGGGGAATCAGAGGCGGGGAATCAGAGGCGGGGAATCAGAGGCGGGGAATCAGAGGGCGGAAAAGAGATGTGGGAAAAGAGAAGCAGAGAAGGAGGCACGAAAATAGTGGCAGGGAAAGAGAGGCAGGGAATCAGAGGCGGGGAATCAGAGGCGGGGAATCAGAGGCGGGGAATCAGAGGCGGGGAATCAGAGGCGGGGAATCAGAGGCGGGGAATCAGAGGCGGGGAAGCAGAGGCGGGGAAGCAGAGGCGGGGAAGCAGAGGCGGGGAATCAGAGGCGGGGAATTTGAGGTGGGGATTCTGAGGTGGGAAATCAGAGGCTGAGATTGAAAGGGGGAGAATCAGAAGGGGGAAAAGAAATGTGGGGAAAGAGAGGCATGGAAAGAGCCAGGGACTCTGAAGCAGGGAATCGGAGGCAGGGAAACAGAGTCGGAGAAACGGAGGCGGGGAATCAGAAGCGGGGAATCAGAGGGTGGAAAAGAGATGTGGGGAAAGAGAGGCAGGGAAAGAGGCGCGGAAATAGACGCAGGGAAAGAGAGGCGGAGTATCAGATGTGGGGAATTCAAGGCGGGGAATCAGAGGCGGGGAAAGAGATGTGGGGAAAGAGAGGCGGCGAAAGGGAGGCGGGGAAAGTGTCAGAGACTCTGAAGCAGGGAATCGGAGTCGGGGAATCAGAGTCGGGGAATCAGAGTCGGGGAATCAGAGTCGGGGAATCAGTGTCGGGGAATTAGAGTCGGGGAATCAGAAGTGGGGAATCAGAGGCGGGGAATCAGCGTCGGGGAATCAGAGGAAGGGAATCAGAGGCAGGGAATCAGAGGCGGGGAATCAGAGGCGGGGAATCAGAGGCGGGGAATCAGAGGCGGAGAATCAGAGGCGGGGAATCAGAGGCGGGGAATCAGTGGGCGGAAATGAGATGTGGGAAAAGAGAGGCAGAGAAAGAGGCACGAAAATAGTGGCAGGGAAAGAGAGGCGGGGAATCAGAGGCGGGGAACCACAGGCGGGGAATCAGAGGCTGAAATTAAAAGGGGGTGAATCAGAGGGGGGAAAAGAGATGTGGGGAAACAAGGGCAGGGAAAGAGCCAGGGAAAGAGCCAGGGACTCTGAAGCAGGGAATTGGAGGCAGGGAAACAGAGGAAGGGAATCAGAGTCGGAGAAATATAGGCGGGGAATCAGAAGCGGGGAATCAGAGGCGGGGAAGCAGAGGCGGGGAATCAGAGGCGGGGAATCAGAGGCGGGGAATCTGAGGTGGGGATTCTGAGGCAGGGAATCTGAGGTGGGGAATCTGAGGTGGGGAATCCGAGGCTGAGATTCAAAGGGGGAGAATCAGAAGGGGGAAAAGATATGAAGGGAAAGAGAGGCATGGAAGGAGCCAGGGACTCTGAAGCAGGTAATCGGAGGCAGGTAAACAGCGTCGGAGAACGGAGGCGGGGAATCAGAAGCGGGGAATCAGAAGGCGGAAAATAGATGTGGGGAAAGAGAGGCAGGGAAAGAGGCGCGGAAATAGACGCAGGGAAAGAGAGGCGGGGTATCAGATGTGGGGAATTCAAGGCGGGGAAAGAGATGTGGGGAAAGAGAGGCAGGGAAAGAGGCAAGGAAATAGAGGCGGGGAATCAGAGGTGGGGATTCAGAGGCAGGGAATCAGAGGGGGGGAATCAGAGGCAGGGAATCTGAGGCAGGGAATCTGAGGTGGGGAATCTGAGTCGGGGAATCAGAGGCGTGGAATCAGAGGGGGGAATAGAGATGTGGGAAAAGAGAGGCGGCGAAAGGGAGGCGGGGAAAGAGTCAGAGACTCTGAAGAAGGGAATCGGAGTCGGGGAATCAGAGGTGGGGAATCAGAGGCGGGGAATCAGAGGCGGGGAATCAGAGGCGGGGAATCAGAGGCGGGGAATCAGAGGCGGGGAATCAGAGGCGGGGAATCAGAGGCGGGGAATCAGAGGCGGGGAATCAGAGGCGGGGAATCAGAGGCGGGGAATCAGAGGCGGGGAATCAGAGGCGGGGAATCAGAGGCGGGGAATCAGAGGCGGGGAATCAGAGGCGGGGAATCAGAGGCGGGGAATCAGAGGCGGGGAATCAGAGGCGGGGAATCAGAGGCGGGGAATCAGAGGCGGGGAATCAGAGGCGGGGAATCAGAGGCTGGGAATCAGAGGCGGGGAATCAGAGGCGGGGAATCAGTGGGCGGAAATGAGATGTGGGAAAAGAGAGGCAGAGAAAGAGGCACGAAAATAGTGGCTGGGAAAGAGAGGCGGGGAATCAGAGGCGGGGAATCAGAGGCGGGGAATCAGAGGCGGGGAATCAGAGGCGGGGAATCAGAGGCTGAAATTAAAAGGGGGTGAATCAGAGGGGGGAAAAGAGATGTGGGGAAAGAGAGGCAGAGAAAGAGGCGTGGAAATAGACGCAGGGAAAGAGAGGCGGGGTATCAGATGTGGGGGATCCGAGGCGGGGAATCAGAGGTGGGGAAAGAGATGTGGAGAAAGAGAGGCAGGGAAAGAGGCAAGGTAAGAGAGGCGGGGAAAGAGGCACGGAAAGAGAGGTGGGAAATGAGAGGCGGGGAATCAGAGTCGTATTATCTGAGGTGGGGAATCTGAGGCGGGGAATCAGAGGCGGGGAAAGAGATGTGGGAAAAGAGAGGCAGAGAATGAGGCACGAAAATAGTGGCAGGGAAAGAGAGGCAGGGAATCAGAGGCGGGGAATCAGAGGCGGGGAATCAGAGGCGGGGAATCAGAGGCGGGGAATCAGAGGCGGGGAATCAGAGGCGGGGAAGCAGAGGCGGGGAATCAGAGGCGGGGAATCAGAGGGGGGAATAGAGATGTGGGAAAAGAGAGGCGGCGAAAGGGAGGCGGGGAAAGAGTCAGAGACTCTGAAGCAGGGAATCGGAGTCGGAGAAATGGAGGCGGGGAATCAGAGGCGGGGAATCAGAGGCAGGGAATCAGAGGCAGGGAATCAGAGGCGGAGAATCAGAGGCGGGGAATCAGTGGGCGGAAATGAGATGTGGGAAAAGAGAGGCAGAGAAAGAGGCACGAAAATAGTGGCAGGGAAAGAGAGGCGGGGAATCAGAGGCGGGGAATCACAGGCGGGGAACCAGAGGCGGGGAATCAGAGGCTGAAATTAAAAGAGTGTGAATCAGAGGGGGGAAAAGAGATGTGGGGAAAGAAGGGCAGGGAAAGAGCCAGGGAAAGAGCCAGGGACTCTGAAGCAGGGAATCGGAGGCAGGGAATCGGTGGCAGGGAAACAGAGGAAGGGAATCAGAGTCGGAGAAATGGAGGCGGGGAATCAGAAACGGGGAATCAGAAGCGGGGAATCAGAGGACGGAAAAGAGATGTGGGGAAAGAGAGGCAGAGAAAGAGAGGCGGGGTATCAGATGTGTGCAATCCGAGGCAAGGAATCAGAGGCGGGGAATCAGAGGCGGGGAATCAGAGGAGGAGAATCAGAGGCGGGGAATCAGAGGTGGGGAATCAGAGGAGGGGAATCAGAGGAGGAGAATCAGAGGCGGGGAATCAGAGTCGGGGAATCAGAGGAGGGGAATCAGAGGCGGGGAATCAGAGGTGGGGAATCAGAGGCGGGGAATCAGAGGCGGGGAAGCAGAGGCGGGGAAGCAGAGGCGGGGAAGCAGAGGCGGGGAAGCAGAGGCGGGGAAGCAGAGGCGGGGAAACAGAGGCAGGGAATCAGAGTCGGAGAAACGGAGGTGGGGAATCAGAAGCGGGGAATCAGAGGGCGGAAAAGAGATGTGGGGAAAGAGAGGCAGAGAAAGAGGCGTGGAAATAGACGCAGTGAAAGAGAGGAGGGGTATCAGATGCGGGGAATCCGAGGCGGGGAATCAGAGGCAGGAAAAGAGATGTGGGGAAAGAGAGTCCGGGAAAGAGGCACGGAAAGAGAGGAGGGAAATCAGAGGTGGGGAATCAGAGGCGGGGAATCAGAGGCGGGGAATCAGAGGGTTGGACTCAGAGGAGGTGTATTAGAGGCGGAGAAAAGGCGGCGTGGAATCCGAGGCGGGGAATCAGAGGCAGGAAAAGAGATGTGCGGAAAGAGAGGCCGGGAAAGAGGAACGGAAAGAGAGGCGGGAAATCAGAGGCGAGAAATCAGAGGCGGGGAATCAGAGGCGGGGAATCAGAGGCGGGGAATCAGAGGCGGGGAATCAGAGGCGGGGAATCAGAGGCGGGGAATCAGAGGCGGGGAATCAGAGGCGGGGAATCAGAGGCGGGGAATCAGAGGCGGGGAATCAGAGGCAGGGAATCAGAGGCGGGGAATCAGAGGCGGGGAATCAGAGGCGGGGAATCAGAGGCGGGGAATTAGAGGTAAGGAATCTGAGGTGGTGAATCAAAGGCTGAGATTCAAAGGGGGTGAATCAGAGGGGGGAAAAGAGATGTGGGGAAATAGAAGCCGGGAAAGAGCCAGAGACGCTGAAGCAGGGAATCGGAGGAGGGGAAACAGAGGCAGGGAATCAGAGTCGGAGAAACGGAGGTGGGGAATCAGAAGCGGAGAAACAGAGGGCGGAAAAGAGATGTGGGGAAAGAGAGGCAGAGAAAGAGGCGCGGAAATAGACGCAGGGAAAGAGAGGCAGGGTATCAGATGTGGGGGATCTGAGGCGGGGAATCAGAGGTGGGGAAAGAGTGGAGAAAGAGAGGCAGGGAAGGAGACAAGGAAAGAGAGGCGGGGAAAGAGGCACGGAAAGAGAGGTGGGAAATCAGAGGCGGGGAATCTGAGGCGGGGAATCATAGGCTGGGAAAGAGATGTGGGAAAAGAGAGGCAGAGAAGGAGGCACAAAAATAGTGGCAGGGAAAGAGAGGCGGGGAATCAGGGGTGGGGAATCAGAGGCGGGGAATCAGAGGCGGGGAATCAGAGGCGGGGAAAGAGATGTGGGAAAAGAGAGGCAGAGAAGGAGGCACAAAAATAGTGGCAGGGAAAGAGAGGCGGGGAATCAGGGGCGAGGAATCAGAGGCGGGGAATCAGAAGCGGGGAATCAGAGGGCGGAAAAGAGATGTGGGGAAAGAGAGGCAGGGAAAGAGGCGCGGAAATAGACGCAGGGAAAGAGAGGCGGGGTATCAGATGTGGGGAATCCGAGGCGGGGAATCCGAGGCGGGGAATCCGAGGCGGGGAATCGAGGCGGGGAATCAGAGGCGGGGAATCAGAGGCGGGGAATCAGAGGCGGGGAATCAGAGGGGTGGAATCAGAGACGGGGAATCTGAGGTGGGGAATCTGAGGCGGGGATTCAGAGGCGGGGATTCAGAGGGGGGAATAGAGATGTGGGAATGGAGAGGCGGGGAAAGAGCCAGGGACTGAAGCAGGGAATCGGAGTCGGGGAATCAGAGTCGGGGAATCAGAGTCGGGGAATCAGAGTCGGGGAATCAGAGGCGGGGAATCAGAGGCGGGGAATCAGAGGCGGGGAATCAGAGGCGGGGAATCAGAGGCGGGGAATCAGAGGCGGGGAATCAGAGGCGGGGAATCAGAGGCGGGGAATCAGAGGCGGGGAATCAGAGGCGGGGAATCAGAGGCGGGGAATCAGAGGCGGGGAATCAGAGGCGGGGAATCAGAGGCGGGGAATCAGAGGCGGGGAATCAGAGGCGGGGAATCAGAGGTGGGGAATCAGAGGCGGGGAATCAGAGGCGGGGAATCAGAGGCGGGGAATCAGAGGCGGGGAACCACAGGCGGGGAATCAGAGGCTGAAATTAAAAGGGGGTGAATCAGAGGGGGGAAAAGAGATGTGGGGAAACAATGGCAGGGAAAGAGCCAGGGAAAGAGCCAGGGAAAGAGCCAGGGACTCTGAAGCAGGGAATCGGAGGCAGGGAAACAGAGGAAGGGAATCAGAGTCGGAGAAATATAGGCGGGGAATCAGAAGCGGGGAATCAGAGGCGGGGAAGCAGAGGCGGGGAATCAGAGGCGGGGAATCAGAGGCGGGGAATCTGAGGTGGGGATTCTGAGGCAGGGAATCTGAGGTGGGGAATCTGAGGTGGGGAATCCGAGGCTGAGATTCAAAGGGGGAGAATCAGAAGGGGGAAAAGATATGAAGGGAAAGAGAGGCATGGAAGGAGCCAGGGACTCTGAAGCAGGTAATCGGAGGCAGGTAAACAGCGTCGGAGAACGGAGGCGGGGAATCAGAAGCGGGGAATCAGAGGGCGGAAAATAGATGTGGGGAAAGAGAGGCAGGGAAAGAGGCGCGGAAATAGACGCAGGGAAAGAGAGGCGGGGTATCAGATGTGGGGAATTCAAGGCGGGGAAAGAGATGTGGGGAAAGAGAGGCAGGGAAAGAGGCAAGGAAATAGAGGCGGGGAATCAGAGGTGGGGATTCAGAGGCAGGGAATCAGAGGGGGGGAATCAGAGGCAGGGAATCTGAGGCAGGGAATCTGAGGTGGGGAATCTGAGTCGGGGAATCAGAGGCGTGGAATCAGAGGGGGGAATAGAGATGTGGGAAAAGAGAGGCGGCGAAAGGGAGGCGGGTAAAGAGTCAGAGACTCTGAAGCAGGGAATCGGAGTCGGGGAATCAGAGGTGGGGACTCAGAGGCGGGGAATCAGAGGCGGGGAATCAGAGGCGGGGAATCAGAGGCGGGGAATCAGAGGCGGGGAATCAGAGGCGGGGAATCAGAGGCGGGGAATCAGAGGCGGGGAATCAGAGGCAGAGAATCAGAGGCGGGGAATCAGAGGCGGGGAATCAGAGGCGGGGAATCAGAGGCGGGGAATCAGTGGGCGGAAATGAGATGTGGGAAAAGAGAGGCAGAGAAAGAGGCACGAAAATAGTGGCAGGGAGAGAGAGGCGGGGAATCAGAGGCGGGGAATCAGAGGCGGGGAATCAGAGGCGGGGAATCAGAGGCGGGGAATCAGAGGCTGAAATTAAAAGGGGGTGAATCAGAGGGGGGAAAAGAGATGTGGGGAAAGAGAGGCAGAGAAAGAGGCGTGGAAATAGACGCAGGGAAAGAGAGGCGGGGTATCAGATGTGGGGGATCCGAGGCGGGGAATCAGAGGTGGGGAAAGAGATGTGGAGAAAGAGAGGCAGGGAAAGAGGCACGAAAATAGTGGCAGGGAAAGAGAGGCAGGGAATCAGAGGCGGGGAATCAGAGGCGGGGAAAGAGATGTGGGAAAAGAGAGGCAGAGAATGAGGCACGAAAATAGTGGCAGGGAAAGAGAGGCAGGGAATCAGAGGCGGGGAATCAGAGGCGGGGAATCAGAGGCGGGGAATCAGAGGCGGGGAATCAGAGGCGGGGAATCAGAGGGGGGAATAGAGATGTGGGAAAAGAGAGGCGGCGAAAGGGAGGCGGGGAAAGAGTCAGAGACTCTGAAGCAGGGAATCGGAGTCGGAGAAATGGAGGCGGGGAATCAGAGGCGGGGAATCAGAGGCAGGGAATCAGAGGCAGGGAATCAGAGGCGGAGAATCAGAGGCGGGGAATCAGAGGCGGGGAATCAGAGGCGGGGAATCAGAGGCGGGGAAGCAGAGGCGGGGAATCAGAGGCGGGGAATCAGAGGTGGGGAATCAGAGGCGGGGAATCTGAGGTGGGGATTCTGAGGCAGGGAATCTGAGGTGGGGAATCTGAGGTGGGGAATCAGAGGCGGGGATTCTGAGGCAGGGAATCTGAGGTGGGGAATCTGAGGTGGGGAATCAGAGGCGGGGAATCTGAGGTGGGGATTCTGAGGCGGGGAATCAGAGGCGGGGAATCAGAGGCGGGGTATCAGAGGCGGGGTATCAGAGGCGGGGTATCAGAGGCAGAGGAACGGAGGCGTGGAATCAGAGGTGGGGAATCAGAGGGCAGAAAAGAGATGTGGGGAAAGAGAGGCAGAGAAAGAGGCGTGGAAATAGACGCAGGGAAAGAGAGGCGGGGAAAGAGGCACGGAAAGAGAGGTGGGAAATGAGAGGCGGGGAATCAGAGGTGGAGAATCTGAGGCGGGGAATCAGAGGCGTGGAATCCGAGGTGGGGAATCAGAGGCAGGAAAAGAGATGTGGGGAAAGAGAGGCAGGGAAAGAGGCGCGGAAATAGACGCAGGGAAAGAGAGGCGGGGATTCAGAGGGGGGGAATCAGAGGCGGGGAATCGGAGGCGGGGAATCAGAGTCGTGGAATCAGAGGCGGGGAATCAGAGGCGGGGAATCAGAGTCGGGGAATCAGAGGCGGGGAATCAGAGGCGGGGAATCAGAGGCGGGGAATCAGAGGCGGGGAATCAGAGGCGGGGAATCAGAGGCGGGGTATCAGAGGCGGGGTATCAGAAGCGGGGAATCAGAGGCGGGGTATCAGAGGCGGGGTATCAGAGGCAGAGGAACGGAGGCGTGGAATCAGAGGTGGGGAATCAGAGGGCAGAAAAGAGATGTGGGGAAAGAGAGGCAGAGAAAGAGGCGTGGAAATAGACGCAGTGAAAGAGAGGAGGGGTATCAGATGCGGGGAATCCGAGGCGGGGAATCAGAGGCAGGAAAAGAGATGTGGGGAAAGAGAGTCCGGGAAAGAGGCACGGAAAGAGAGGCGGGAAATCAGAGGTGGGGAATCAGAGGCGGGGAATCAGAGGCGGGGAATCAGAGGCGGGGAATCAGAGGGTTGGACTCAGAGGAGGTGTATTAGAGGTGGAGAAAAGGCGGCGTGGAATCAGAGGTGGGGAATCAGAGGGCGGAAATGAGATGTGGGAAAAGAGAGGCAGAGAAGGAGGCACGAAAATAGTGGCAGGGAAAGAGAGGCAGGGAATCAGAGGCGGGGAATCAGAGGCGGGGAATCAGAGGCGGGGAATCAGAGGCGGGGAATCAGAGGCGGGGAATCAGAGGCGGGGAATCAGAGGCGGGGAATCAGAGGCGGGGAATCAGAGGGCGGAAAAGAGATGTGGGAAAAGAGAAGCAGAGAAGGAGGCACGAAAATAGTGGCAGGGAAAGAGAGGCAGGGAATCAGAGGCGGGGAATCAGAGGCGGGGAATCAGAGGCGGGGAATCAGAGGCGGGGAATCAGAGGCGGGGAATCAGAGGCGGGGAATCAGAGGCGGGGAAGCAGAGGCGGGGAAGCAGAGGCGGGGAAGCAGAGGCGGGGAATCAGAGGCGGGGAATTTGAGGTGGGGATTCTGAGGTGGGAAATCAGAGGCTGAGATTGAAAGGGGGAGAATCAGAAGGGGGAAAAGAAATGTGGGGAAAGAGAGGCATGGAAAGAGCCAGGGACTCTGAAGCAGGGAATCGGAGGCAGGGAAACAGAGTCGGAGAAACGGAGGCGGGGAATCAGAAGCGGGGAATCAGAGGGTGGAAAAGAGATGTGGGGAAAGAGAGGCAGGGAAAGAGGCGCGGAAATAGACGCAGGGAAAGAGAGGCGGAGTATCAGATGTGGGGAATTCAAGGCGGGGAATCAGAGGCGGGGAAAGAGATGTGGGGAAAGAGAGGCGGCGAAAGGGAGGCGGGGAAAGTGTCAGAGACTCTGAAGCAGGGAATCGGAGTCGGGGAATCAGAGTCGGGGAATCAGAGTCGGGGAATCAGAGTCGGGGAATCAGAGGCGGGGAATCAGAGGCGGGGAATCAGAGGCGGGGAATCAGAGGCGGGGAATCAGAGGCGGGGAATCAGAGGCGGGGAATCAGAGGCGGGGAATCAGAGGCGGGGAATCAGAGGCGGGGAATCAGAGGCGGGGAATCAGAGGCGGGGAATCAGAGGCGGGGAATCAGAGGCGGGGAATCAGAGGCTGGGAATCAGAGGCGGGGAATCAGAGGCGGGGAATCAGTGGGCGGAAATGAGATGTGGGAAAAGAGAGGCAGAGAAAGAGGCACGAAAATAGTGGCTGGGAAAGAGAGGCGGGGAATCAGAGGCGGGGAATCAGAGGCGGGGAATCAGAGGCGGGGAATCAGAGGCGGGGAATCAGAGGCTGAAATTAAAAGGGGGTGAATCAGAGGGGGGAAAAGAGATGTGGGGAAAGAGAGGCAGAGAAAGAGGCGTGGAAATAGACGCAGGGAAAGAGAGGCGGGGTATCAGATGTGGGGGATCCGAGGCGGGGAATCAGAGGTGGGGAAAGAGATGTGGAGAAAGAGAGGCAGGGAAAGAGGCAAGGTAAGAGAGGCGGGGAAAGAGGCACGGAAAGAGAGGTGGGAAATGAGAGGCGGGGAATCAGAGTCGTATTATCTGAGGTGGGGAATCTGAGGCGGGGAATCAGAGGCGGGGAAAGAGATGTGGGAAAAGAGAGGCAGAGAATGAGGCACGAAAATAGTGGCAGGGAAAGAGAGGCAGGGAATCAGAGGCGGGGAATCAGAGGCGGGGAATCAGAGGCGGGGAATCAGAGGCGGGGAATCAGAGGCGGGGAATCAGAGGCGGGGAAGCAGAGGCGGGGAATCAGAGGCGGGGAATCAGAGGGGGGAATAGAGATGTGGGAAAAGAGAGGCGGCGAAAGGGAGGCGGGGAAAGAGTCAGAGACTCTGAAGCAGGGAATCGGAGTCGGAGAAATGGAGGCGGGGAATCAGAGGCGGGGAATCAGAGGCAGGGAATCAGAGGCAGGGAATCAGAGGCGGAGAATCAGAGGCGGGGAATCAGTGGGCGGAAATGAGATGTGGGAAAAGAGAGGCAGAGAAAGAGGCACGAAAATAGTGGCAGGGAAAGAGAGGCGGGGAATCAGAGGCGGGGAATCACAGGCGGGGAACCAGAGGCGGGGAATCAGAGGCTGAAATTAAAAGAGTGTGAATCAGAGGGGGGAAAAGAGATGTGGGGAAAGAAGGGCAGGGAAAGAGCCAGGGAAAGAGCCAGGGACTCTGAAGCAGGGAATCGGAGGCAGGGAATCGGTGGCAGGGAAACAGAGGAAGGGAATCAGAGTCGGAGAAATGGAGGCGGGGAATCAGAAACGGGGAATCAGAAGCGGGGAATCAGAGGACGGAAAAGAGATGTGGGGAAAGAGAGGCAGAGAAAGAGAGGCGGGGTATCAGATGTGTGCAATCCGAGGCAAGGAATCAGAGGCGGGGAATCAGAGGCGGGGAATCAGAGGAGGAGAATCAGAGGCGGGGAATCAGAGGTGGGGAATCAGAGGAGGGGAATCAGAGGAGGAGAATCAGAGGCGGGGAATCAGAGTCGGGGAATCAGAGGAGGGGAATCAGAGGCGGGGAATCAGAGGTGGGGAATCAGAGGCGGGGAATCAGAGGCGGGGAAGCAGAGGCGGGGAAGCAGAGGCGGGGAAGCAGAGGCGGGGAAGCAGAGGCGGGGAAGCAGAGGCGGGGAAACAGAGGCAGGGAATCAGAGTCGGAGAAACGGAGGTGGGGAATCAGAAGCGGGGAATCAGAGGGCGGAAAAGAGATGTGGGGAAAGAGAGGCAGAGAAAGAGGCGTGGAAATAGACGCAGTGAAAGAGAGGAGGGGTATCAGATGCGGGGAATCCGAGGCGGGGAATCAGAGGCAGGAAAAGAGATGTGGGGAAAGAGAGTCCGGGAAAGAGGCACGGAAAGAGAGGAGGGAAATCAGAGGTGGGGAATCAGAGGCGGGGAATCAGAGGCGGGGAATCAGAGGGTTGGACTCAGAGGAGGTGTATTAGAGGCGGAGAAAAGGCGGCGTGGAATCCGAGGCGGGGAATCAGAGGCAGGAAAAGAGATGTGCGGAAAGAGAGGCCGGGAAAGAGGAACGGAAAGAGAGGCGGGAAATCAGAGGCGAGAAATCAGAGGCGGGGAATCAGAGGCGGGGAATCAGAGGCGGGGAATCAGAGGCGGGGAATCAGAGGCGGGGAATCAGAGGCGGGGAATCAGAGGCGGGGAATCAGAGGCGGGGAATCAGAGGCGGGGAATCAGAGGCGGGGAATCAGAGGCAGGGAATCAGAGGCGGGGAATCAGAGGCGGGGAATCAGAGGCGGGGAATCAGAGGCGGGGAATTAGAGGTAAGGAATCTGAGGTGGTGAATCAAAGGCTGAGATTCAAAGGGGGTGAATCAGAGGGGGGAAAAGAGATGTGGGGAAATAGAAGCCGGGAAAGAGCCAGAGACGCTGAAGCAGGGAATCGGAGGAGGGGAAACAGAGGCAGGGAATCAGAGTCGGAGAAACGGAGGTGGGGAATCAGAAGCGGAGAAACAGAGGGCGGAAAAGAGATGTGGGGAAAGAGAGGCAGAGAAAGAGGCGCGGAAATAGACGCAGGGAAAGAGAGGCAGGGTATCAGATGTGGGGGATCTGAGGCGGGGAATCAGAGGTGGGGAAAGAGTGGAGAAAGAGAGGCAGGGAAGGAGACAAGGAAAGAGAGGCGGGGAAAGAGGCACGGAAAGAGAGGTGGGAAATCAGAGGCGGGGAATCTGAGGCGGGGAATCATAGGCTGGGAAAGAGATGTGGGAAAAGAGAGGCAGAGAAGGAGGCACAAAAATAGTGGCAGGGAAAGAGAGGCGGGGAATCAGGGGTGGGGAATCAGAGGCGGGGAATCAGAGGCGGGGAATCAGAGGCGGGGAAAGAGATGTGGGAAAAGAGAGGCAGAGAAGGAGGCACAAAAATAGTGGCAGGGAAAGAGAGGCGGGGAATCAGGGGCGAGGAATCAGAGGCGGGGAATCAGAAGCGGGGAATCAGAGGGCGGAAAAGAGATGTGGGGAAAGAGAGGCAGGGAAAGAGGCGCGGAAATAGACGCAGGGAAAGAGAGGCGGGGTATCAGATGTGGGGAATCCGAGGCGGGGAATCCGAGGCGGGGAATCCGAGGCGGGGAATCGAGGCGGGGAATCAGAGGCGGGGAATCAGAGGCGGGGAATCAGAGGCGGGGAATCAGAGGGGTGGAATCAGAGACGGGGAATCTGAGGTGGGGAATCTGAGGCGGGGATTCAGAGGCGGGGATTCAGAGGGGGGAATAGAGATGTGGGAATGGAGAGGCGGGGAAAGAGCCAGGGACTGAAGCAGGGAATCGGAGTCGGGGAATCAGAGTCGGGGAATCAGAGTCGGGGAATCAGAGTCGGGGAATCAGAGGCGGGGAATCAGAGGCGGGGAATCAGAGGCGGGGAATCAGAGGCGGGGAATCAGAGGCGGGGAATCAGAGGCGGGGAATCAGAGGCGGGGAATCAGAGGCGGGGAATCAGAGGCGGGGAATCAGAGGCGGGGAATCAGAGGCGGGGAATCAGAGGCGGGGAATCAGAGGCGGGGAATCAGAGGCGGGGAATCAGAGGCGGGGAATCAGAGGCGGGGAATCAGAGGTGGGGAATCAGAGGCGGGGAATCAGAGGCGGGGAATCAGAGGCGGGGAATCAGAGGCGGGGAACCACAGGCGGGGAATCAGAGGCTGAAATTAAAAGGGGGTGAATCAGAGGGGGGAAAAGAGATGTGGGGAAACAATGGCAGGGAAAGAGCCAGGGAAAGAGCCAGGGAAAGAGCCAGGGACTCTGAAGCAGGGAATCGGAGGCAGGGAAACAGAGGAAGGGAATCAGAGTCGGAGAAATATAGGCGGGGAATCAGAAGCGGGGAATCAGAGGCGGGGAAGCAGAGGCGGGGAATCAGAGGCGGGGAATCAGAGGCGGGGAATCTGAGGTGGGGATTCTGAGGCAGGGAATCTGAGGTGGGGAATCTGAGGTGGGGAATCCGAGGCTGAGATTCAAAGGGGGAGAATCAGAAGGGGGAAAAGATATGAAGGGAAAGAGAGGCATGGAAGGAGCCAGGGACTCTGAAGCAGGTAATCGGAGGCAGGTAAACAGCGTCGGAGAACGGAGGCGGGGAATCAGAAGCGGGGAATCAGAGGGCGGAAAATAGATGTGGGGAAAGAGAGGCAGGGAAAGAGGCGCGGAAATAGACGCAGGGAAAGAGAGGCGGGGTATCAGATGTGGGGAATTCAAGGCGGGGAAAGAGATGTGGGGAAAGAGAGGCAGGGAAAGAGGCAAGGAAATAGAGGCGGGGAATCAGAGGTGGGGATTCAGAGGCAGGGAATCAGAGGGGGGGAATCAGAGGCAGGGAATCTGAGGCAGGGAATCTGAGGTGGGGAATCTGAGTCGGGGAATCAGAGGCGTGGAATCAGAGGGGGGAATAGAGATGTGGGAAAAGAGAGGCGGCGAAAGGGAGGCGGGTAAAGAGTCAGAGACTCTGAAGCAGGGAATCGGAGTCGGGGAATCAGAGGTGGGGACTCAGAGGCGGGGAATCAGAGGCGGGGAATCAGAGGCGGGGAATCAGAGGCGGGGAATCAGAGGCGGGGAATCAGAGGCGGGGAATCAGAGGCGGGGAATCAGAGGCGGGGAATCAGAGGCAGAGAATCAGAGGCGGGGAATCAGAGGCGGGGAATCAGAGGCGGGGAATCAGAGGCGGGGAATCAGTGGGCGGAAATGAGATGTGGGAAAAGAGAGGCAGAGAAAGAGGCACGAAAATAGTGGCAGGGAGAGAGAGGCGGGGAATCAGAGGCGGGGAATCAGAGGCGGGGAATCAGAGGCGGGGAATCAGAGGCGGGGAATCAGAGGCTGAAATTAAAAGGGGGTGAATCAGAGGGGGGAAAAGAGATGTGGGGAAAGAGAGGCAGAGAAAGAGGCGTGGAAATAGACGCAGGGAAAGAGAGGCGGGGTATCAGATGTGGGGGATCCGAGGCGGGGAATCAGAGGTGGGGAAAGAGATGTGGAGAAAGAGAGGCAGGGAAAGAGGCACGAAAATAGTGGCAGGGAAAGAGAGGCAGGGAATCAGAGGCGGGGAATCAGAGGCGGGGAAAGAGATGTGGGAAAAGAGAGGCAGAGAATGAGGCACGAAAATAGTGGCAGGGAAAGAGAGGCAGGGAATCAGAGGCGGGGAATCAGAGGCGGGGAATCAGAGGCGGGGAATCAGAGGCGGGGAATCAGAGGCGGGGAATCAGAGGGGGGAATAGAGATGTGGGAAAAGAGAGGCGGCGAAAGGGAGGCGGGGAAAGAGTCAGAGACTCTGAAGCAGGGAATCGGAGTCGGAGAAATGGAGGCGGGGAATCAGAGGCGGGGAATCAGAGGCAGGGAATCAGAGGCAGGGAATCAGAGGCGGAGAATCAGAGGCGGGGAATCAGAGGCGGGGAATCAGAGGCGGGGAATCAGAGGCGGGGAAGCAGAGGCGGGGAATCAGAGGCGGGGAATCAGAGGTGGGGAATCAGAGGCGGGGAATCTGAGGTGGGGATTCTGAGGCAGGGAATCTGAGGTGGGGAATCTGAGGTGGGGAATCAGAGGCGGGGATTCTGAGGCAGGGAATCTGAGGTGGGGAATCTGAGGTGGGGAATCAGAGGCGGGGAATCTGAGGTGGGGATTCTGAGGCGGGGAATCAGAGGCGGGGAATCAGAGGCGGGGTATCAGAGGCGGGGTATCAGAGGCGGGGTATCAGAGGCAGAGGAACGGAGGCGTGGAATCAGAGGTGGGGAATCAGAGGGCAGAAAAGAGATGTGGGGAAAGAGAGGCAGAGAAAGAGGCGTGGAAATAGACGCAGGGAAAGAGAGGCGGGGAAAGAGGCACGGAAAGAGAGGTGGGAAATGAGAGGCGGGGAATCAGAGGTGGAGAATCTGAGGCGGGGAATCAGAGGCGTGGAATCCGAGGTGGGGAATCAGAGGCAGGAAAAGAGATGTGGGGAAAGAGAGGCAGGGAAAGAGGCGCGGAAATAGACGCAGGGAAAGAGAGGCGGGGATTCAGAGGGGGGGAATCAGAGGCGGGGAATCGGAGGCGGGGAATCAGAGTCGTGGAATCAGAGGCGGGGAATCAGAGGCGGGGAATCAGAGTCGGGGAATCAGAGGCGGGGAATCAGAGGCGGGGAATCAGAGGCGGGGAATCAGAGGCGGGGAATCAGAGGCGGGGAATCAGAGGCGGGGTATCAGAGGCGGGGTATCAGAAGCGGGGAATCAGAGGCGGGGTATCAGAGGCGGGGTATCAGAGGCAGAGGAACGGAGGCGTGGAATCAGAGGTGGGGAATCAGAGGGCAGAAAAGAGATGTGGGGAAAGAGAGGCAGAGAAAGAGGCGTGGAAATAGACGCAGTGAAAGAGAGGAGGGGTATCAGATGCGGGGAATCCGAGGCGGGGAATCAGAGGCAGGAAAAGAGATGTGGGGAAAGAGAGTCCGGGAAAGAGGCACGGAAAGAGAGGCGGGAAATCAGAGGTGGGGAATCAGAGGCGGGGAATCAGAGGCGGGGAATCAGAGGCGGGGAATCAGAGGGTTGGACTCAGAGGAGGTGTATTAGAGGTGGAGAAAAGGCGGCGTGGAATCAGAGGTGGGGAATCAGAGGGCGGAAATGAGATGTGGGAAAAGAGAGGCAGAGAAGGAGGCACGAAAATAGTGGCAGGGAAAGAGAGGCAGGGAATCAGAGGCGGGGAATCAGAGGCGGGGAATCAGAGGCGGGGAATCAGAGGCGGGGAATCAGAGGCGGGGAATCAGAGGCGGGGAATCAGAGGCGGGGAATCAGAGGCGGGGAATCAGAGGGCGGAAAAGAGATGTGGGAAAAGAGAAGCAGAGAAGGAGGCACGAAAATAGTGGCAGGGAAAGAGAGGCAGGGAATCAGAGGCGGGGAATCAGAGGCGGGGAATCAGAGGCGGGGAATCAGAGGCGGGGAATCAGAGGCGGGGAATCAGAGGCGGGGAATCAGAGGCGGGGAAGCAGAGGCGGGGAAGCAGAGGCGGGGAAGCAGAGGCGGGGAATCAGAGGCGGGGAATTTGAGGTGGGGATTCTGAGGTGGGAAATCAGAGGCTGAGATTGAAAGGGGGAGAATCAGAAGGGGGAAAAGAAATGTGGGGAAAGAGAGGCATGGAAAGAGCCAGGGACTCTGAAGCAGGGAATCGGAGGCAGGGAAACAGAGTCGGAGAAACGGAGGCGGGGAATCAGAAGCGGGGAATCAGAGGGTGGAAAAGAGATGTGGGGAAAGAGAGGCAGGGAAAGAGGCGCGGAAATAGACGCAGGGAAAGAGAGGCGGAGTATCAGATGTGGGGAATTCAAGGCGGGGAATCAGAGGCGGGGAAAGAGATGTGGGGAAAGAGAGGCGGCGAAAGGGAGGCGGGGAAAGTGTCAGAGACTCTGAAGCAGGGAATCGGAGTCGGGGAATCAGAGTCGGGGAATCAGAGTCGGGGAATCAGAGTCGGGGAATCAGTGTCGGGGAATTAGAGTCGGGGAATCAGAAGTGGGGAATCAGAGGCGGGGAATCAGCGTCGGGGAATCAGAGGAAGGGAATCAGAGGCAGGGAATCAGAGGCGGGGAATCAGAGGCGGGGAATCAGAGGCGGGGAATCAGAGGCGGAGAATCAGAGGCGGGGAATCAGAGGCGGGGAATCAGTGGGCGGAAATGAGATGTGGGAAAAGAGAGGCAGAGAAAGAGGCACGAAAATAGTGGCAGGGAAAGAGAGGCGGGGAATCAGAGGCGGGGAACCACAGGCGGGGAATCAGAGGCTGAAATTAAAAGGGGGTGAATCAGAGGGGGGAAAAGAGATGTGGGGAAACAAGGGCAGGGAAAGAGCCAGGGAAAGAGCCAGGGACTCTGAAGCAGGGAATTGGAGGCAGGGAAACAGAGGAAGGGAATCAGAGTCGGAGAAATATAGGCGGGGAATCAGAAGCGGGGAATCAGAGGCGGGGAAGCAGAGGCGGGGAATCAGAGGCGGGGAATCAGAGGCGGGGAATCTGAGGTGGGGATTCTGAGGCAGGGAATCTGAGGTGGGGAATCTGAGGTGGGGAATCCGAGGCTGAGATTCAAAGGGGGAGAATCAGAAGGGGGAAAAGATATGAAGGGAAAGAGAGGCATGGAAGGAGCCAGGGACTCTGAAGCAGGTAATCGGAGGCAGGTAAACAGCGTCGGAGAACGGAGGCGGGGAATCAGAAGCGGGGAATCAGAGGGCGGAAAATAGATGTGGGGAAAGAGAGGCAGGGAAAGAGGCGCGGAAATAGACGCAGGGAAAGAGAGGCGGGGTATCAGATGTGGGGAATTCAAGGCGGGGAAAGAGATGTGGGGAAAGAGAGGCAGGGAAAGAGGCAAGGAAATAGAGGCGGGGAATCAGAGGTGGGGATTCAGAGGCAGGGAATCAGAGGGGGGGAATCAGAGGCAGGGAATCTGAGGCAGGGAATCTGAGGTGGGGAATCTGAGTCGGGGAATCAGAGGCGTGGAATCAGAGGGGGGAATAGAGATGTGGGAAAAGAGAGGCGGCGAAAGGGAGGCGGGGAAAGAGTCAGAGACTCTGAAGAAGGGAATCGGAGTCGGGGAATCAGAGGTGGGGAATAAGAGGCGGGGAATCAGAGGCGGGGAATCAGAGGCGGGGAATCAGAGGCGGGGAATCAGAGGCGGGGAATCAGAGGCGGGGAATCAGAGGCGGGGAATCAGAGGCGGGGAATCAGAGGCGGGGAATCAGAGGCGGGGAATCAGAGGCGGGGAATCAGAGGCGGGGAATCAGAGGCGGGGAATCAGAGGCGGGGAATCAGAGGCGGGGAATCAGAGGCGGGGAATCAGAGGCGGGGAATCAGAGGCGGGGAATCAGAGGCGGGGAATCAGAGGCGGGGAATCAGAGGCGGGGAATCAGAGGCTGGGAATCAGAGGCGGGGAATCAGAGGCGGGGAATCAGTGGGCGGAAATGAGATGTGGGAAAAGAGAGGCAGAGAAAGAGGCACGAAAATAGTGGCTGGGAAAGAGAGGCGGGGAATCAGAGGCGGGGAATCAGAGGCGGGGAATCAGAGGCGGGGAATCAGAGGCGGGGAATCAGAGGCTGAAATTAAAAGGGGGTGAATCAGAGGGGGGAAAAGAGATGTGGGGAAAGAGAGGCAGAGAAAGAGGCGTGGAAATAGACGCAGGGAAAGAGAGGCGGGGTATCAGATGTGGGGGATCCGAGGCGGGGAATCAGAGGTGGGGAAAGAGATGTGGAGAAAGAGAGGCAGGGAAAGAGGCAAGGTAAGAGAGGCGGGGAAAGAGGCACGGAAAGAGAGGTGGGAAATGAGAGGCGGGGAATCAGAGTCGTATTATCTGAGGTGGGGAATCTGAGGCGGGGAATCAGAGGCGGGGAAAGAGATGTGGGAAAAGAGAGGCAGAGAATGAGGCACGAAAATAGTGGCAGGGAAAGAGAGGCAGGGAATCAGAGGCGGGGAATCAGAGGCGGGGAATCAGAGGCGGGGAATCAGAGGCGGGGAATCAGAGGCGGGGAAGCAGAGGCGGGGAATCAGAGGCGGGGAATCAGAGGGGGGAATAGAGATGTGGGAAAAGAGAGGCGGCGAAAGGGAGGCGGGGAAAGAGTCAGAGACTCTGAAGCAGGGAATCGGAGTCGGAGAAATGGAGGCGGGGAATCAGAGGCGGGGAATCAGAGGCAGGGAATCAGAGGCAGGGAATCAGAGGCGGAGAATCAGAGGCGGGGAATCAGTGGGCGGAAATGAGATGTGGGAAAAGAGAGGCAGAGAAAGAGGCACGAAAATAGTGGCAGGGAAAGAGAGGCGGGGAATCAGAGGCGGGGAATCACAGGCGGGGAACCAGAGGCGGGGAATCAGAGGCTGAAATTAAAAGAGTGTGAATCAGAGGGGGGAAAAGAGATGTGGGGAAAGAAGGGCAGGGAAAGAGCCAGGGAAAGAGCCAGGGACTCTGAAGCAGGGAATCGGAGGCAGGGAATCGGTGGCAGGGAAACAGAGGAAGGGAATCAGAGTCGGAGAAATGGAGGCGGGGAATCAGAAACGGGGAATCAGAAGCGGGGAATCAGAGGACGGAAAAGAGATGTGGGGAAAGAGAGGCAGAGAAAGAGAGGCGGGGTATCAGATGTGTGCAATCCGAGGCAAGGAATCAGAGGCGGGGAATCAGAGGCGGGGAATCAGAGGAGGAGAATCAGAGGCGGGGAATCAGAGGTGGGGAATCAGAGGAGGGGAATCAGAGGAGGAGAATCAGAGGCGGGGAATCAGAGTCGGGGAATCAGAGGAGGGGAATCAGAGGCGGGGAATCAGAGGTGGGGAATCAGAGGCGGGGAATCAGAGGCGGGGAAGCAGAGGCGGGGAAGCAGAGGCGGGGAAGCAGAGGCGGGGAAGCAGAGGCGGGGAAGCAGAGGCGGGGAAACAGAGGCAGGGAATCAGAGTCGGAGAAACGGAGGTGGGGAATCAGAAGCGGGGAATCAGAGGGCGGAAAAGAGATGTGGGGAAAGAGAGGCAGAGAAAGAGGCGTGGAAATAGACGCAGTGAAAGAGAGGAGGGGTATCAGATGCGGGGAATCCGAGGCGGGGAATCAGAGGCAGGAAAAGAGATGTGGGGAAAGAGAGTCCGGGAAAGAGGCACGGAAAGAGAGGAGGGAAATCAGAGGTGGGGAATCAGAGGCGGGGAATCAGAGGCGGGGAATCAGAGGGTTGGACTCAGAGGAGGTGTATTAGAGGCGGAGAAAAGGCGGCGTGGAATCCGAGGCGGGGAATCAGAGGCAGGAAAAGAGATGTGCGGAAAGAGAGGCCGGGAAAGAGGAACGGAAAGAGAGGCGGGAAATCAGAGGCGAGAAATCAGAGGCGGGGAATCAGAGGCGGGGAATCAGAGGCGGGGAATCAGAGGCGGGGAATCAGAGGCGGGGAATCAGAGGCGGGGAATCAGAGGCGGGGAATCAGAGGCGGGGAATCAGAGGCGGGGAATCAGAGGCAGGGAATCAGAGGCGGGGAATCAGAGGCGGGGAATCAGAGGCGGGGAATCAGAGGCGGGGAATTAGAGGTAAGGAATCTGAGGTGGTGAATCAAAGGCTGAGATTCAAAGGGGGTGAATCAGAGGGGGGAAAAGAGATGTGGGGAAATAGAAGCCGGGAAAGAGCCAGAGACGCTGAAGCAGGGAATCGGAGGAGGGGAAACAGAGGCAGGGAATCAGAGTCGGAGAAACGGAGGTGGGGAATCAGAAGCGGAGAAACAGAGGGCGGAAAAGAGATGTGGGGAAAGAGAGGCAGAGAAAGAGGCGCGGAAATAGACGCAGGGAAAGAGAGGCAGGGTATCAGATGTGGGGGATCTGAGGCGGGGAATCAGAGGTGGGGAAAGAGTGGAGAAAGAGAGGCAGGGAAGGAGACAAGGAAAGAGAGGCGGGGAAAGAGGCACGGAAAGAGAGGTGGGAAATCAGAGGCGGGGAATCTGAGGCGGGGAATCATAGGCTGGGAAAGAGATGTGGGAAAAGAGAGGCAGAGAAGGAGGCACAAAAATAGTGGCAGGGAAAGAGAGGCGGGGAATCAGGGGTGGGGAATCAGAGGCGGGGAATCAGAGGCGGGGAATCAGAGGCGGGGAAAGAGATGTGGGAAAAGAGAGGCAGAGAAGGAGGCACAAAAATAGTGGCAGGGAAAGAGAGGCGGGGAATCAGGGGCGAGGAATCAGAGGCGGGGAATCAGAAGCGGGGAATCAGAGGGCGGAAAAGAGATGTGGGGAAAGAGAGGCAGGGAAAGAGGCGCGGAAATAGACGCAGGGAAAGAGAGGCGGGGTATCAGATGTGGGGATCCGAGGCGGGGAATCCGAGGCGGGGAATCCGAGGCGGGGAATCGAGGCGGGGAATCAGAGGCGGGGAATCAGAGGCGGGGAATCAGAGGCGGGGAATCAGAGGGGTGGAATCAGAGACGGGGAATCTGAGGTGGGGAATCTGAGGCGGGGATTCAGAGGCGGGGATTCAGAGGGGGGAATAGAGATGTGGGAATGGAGAGGCGGGGAAAGAGCCAGGGACTGAAGCAGGGAATCGGAGTCGGGGAATTAGAGTCGGGGAATCAGAGTCGGGGAATCAGAGTCGGGGAATCAGAGGCGGGGAATCAGAGGCGGGGAATCAGAGGCGGGGAATCAGAGGCGGGGAATCAGAGGCGGGGAATCAGAGGCGGGGAATCAGAGGCGGGGAATCAGAGGCGGGGAATCAGAGGCGGGGAATCAGAGGCGGGGAATCAGAGGCGGGGAATCAGAGGCGGGGAATCAGAGGCGGGGAATCAGAGGCGGGGAATCAGAGGCGGGGAATCAGAGGCGGGGAATCAGAGGCGGGGAATCAGAGGTGGGGAATCAGAGGCGGGGAATCAGAGGCGGGGAATCAGAGGCGGGGAATCAGAGGCGGGGAACCACAGGCGGGGAATCAGAGGCTGAAATTAAAAGGGGGTGAATCAGAGGGGGGAAAAGAGATGTGGGGAAACAATGGCAGGGAAAGAGCCAGGGAAAGAGCCAGGGAAAGAGCCAGGGACTCTGAAGCAGGGAATCGGAGGCAGGGAAACAGAGGAAGGGAATCAGAGTCGAAGAAATATAGGCGGGGAATCAGAAGCGGGGAATCAGAGGCGGGGAAGCAGAGGCGGGGAATCAGAGGCGGGGAATCAGAGGCGGGGAATCTGAGGTGGGGATTCTGAGGCAGGGAATCTGAGGTGGGGAATCTGAGGTGGGGAATCCGAGGCTGAGATTCAAAGGGGGAGAATCAGAAGGGGGAAAAGATATGAAGGGAAAGAGAGGCATGGAAGGAGCCAGGGACTCTGAAGCAGGTAATCGGAGGCAGGTAAACAGCGTCGGAGAACGGAGGCGGGGAATCAGAAGCGGGGAATCAGAGGGCGGAAAATAGATGTGGGGAAAGAGAGGCAGGGAAAGAGGCGCGGAAATAGACGCAGGGAAAGAGAGGCGGGGTATCAGATGTGGGGAATTCAAGGCGGGGAAAGAGATGTGGGGAAAGAGAGGCAGGGAAAGAGGCAAGGAAATAGAGGCGGGGAATCAGAGGTGGGGATTCAGAGGCAGGGAATCAGAGGGGGGGAATCAGAGGCAGGGAATCTGAGGCAGGGAATCTGAGGTGGGGAATCTGAGTCGGGGAATCAGAGGCGTGGAATCAGAGGGGGGAATAGAGATGTGGGAAAAGAGAGGCGGCGAAAGGGAGGCGGGTAAAGAGTCAGAGACTCTGAAGCAGGGAATCGGAGTCGGGGAATCAGAGGTGGGGACTCAGAGGCGGGGAATCAGAGGCGGGGAATCAGAGGCGGGGAATCAGAGGCGGGGAATCAGAGGCGGGGAATCAGAGGCGGGGAATCAGAGGCGGGGAATCAGAGGCGGGGAATCAGAGGCAGAGAATCAGAGGCGGGGAATCAGAGGCGGGGAATCAGAGGCGGGGAATCAGAGGCGGGGAATCAGTGGGCGGAAATGAGATGTGGGAAAAGAGAGGCAGAGAAAGAGGCACGAAAATAGTGGCAGGGAGAGAGAGGCGGGGAATCAGAGGCGGGGAATCAGAGGCGGGGAATCAGAGGCGGGGAATCAGAGGCGGGGAATCAGAGGCTGAAATTAAAAGGGGGTGAATCAGAGGGGGGAAAAGAGATGTGGGGAAAGAGAGGCAGAGAAAGAGGCGTGGAAATAGACGCAGGGAAAGAGAGGCGGGGTATCAGATGTGGGGGATCCGAGGCGGGGAATCAGAGGTGGGGAAAGAGATGTGGAGAAAGAGAGGCAGGGAAAGAGGCACGAAAATAGTGGCAGGGAAAGAGAGGCAGGGAATCAGAGGCGGGGAATCAGAGGCGGGGAAAGAGATGTGGGAAAAGAGAGGCAGAGAATGAGGCACGAAAATAGTGGCAGGGAAAGAGAGGCAGGGAATCAGAGGCGGGGAATCAGAGGCGGGGAATCAGAGGCGGGGAATCAGAGGCGGGGAATCAGAGGCGGGGAATCAGAGGGGGGAATAGAGATGTGGGAAAAGAGAGGCGGCGAAAGGGAGGCGGGGAAAGAGTCAGAGACTCTGAAGCAGGGAATCGGAGTCGGAGAAATGGAGGCGGGGAATCAGAGGCGGGGAATCAGAGGCAGGGAATCAGAGGCAGGGAATCAGAGGCGGAGAATCAGAGGCGGGGAATCAGAGGCGGGGAATCAGAGGCGGGGAATCAGAGGCGGGGAAGCAGAGGCGGGGAATCAGAGGCGGGGAATCAGAGGTGGGGAATCAGAGGCGGGGAATCTGAGGTGGGGATTCTGAGGCAGGGAATCTGAGGTGGGGAATCTGAGGTGGGGAATCAGAGGCGGGGAATCTGAGGTGGGGATTCTGAGGCAGGGAATCTGAGGTGGGGAATCTGAGGTGGGGAATCCGAGGCTGAGATTCAAAGGGGGAGAATCAGAAGGGGGAAAAGATATGAAGGGAAAGAGAGGCATGGAAGGAGCCAGGGACTCTGAAGCAGGTAATCGGAGGCAGGTAAACAGCGTCGGAGAACGGAGGCGGGGAATCAGAAGCGGGGAATCAGAGGGCGGAAAATAGATGTGGGGAAAGAGAGGCAGGGAAAGAGGCGCGGAAATAGACGCAGGGAAAGAGAGGCGGGGTATCAGATGTGGGGAATTCAAGGCGGGGAAAGAGATGTGGGGAAAGAGAGGCAGGGAAAGAGGCAAGGAAATAGAGGCGGGGAATCAGAGGTGGGGATTCAGAGGCAGGGAATCAGAGGGGGGGAATCAGAGGCAGGGAATCTGAGGCAGGGAATCTGAGGTGGGGAATCTGAGTCGGGGAATCAGAGGCGTGGAATCAGAGGGGGGAATAGAGATGTGGGAAAAGAGAGGCGGCGAAAGGGAGGCGGGGAAAGAGTCAGAGACTCTGAAGCAGGGAATCGGAGTCGGGGAATCAGAGGTGGGGAATCAGAGGCGGGGAATCAGAGGCGGGGAATCAGAGGCGGGGAATCAGAGGCGGGGAATCAGAGGCGGGGAATCAGAGGCGGGGAATCAGAGGCGGGGAAAGAGATGTGGGAAAAGAGAGGCAGAGAATGAGGCACGAAAATAGTGGCAGGGAAAGAGAGGCAGGGAATCAGAGGCGGGGAAGCAGAGGCGGGGAATCAGAGGCGGGGAATCAGAGGCGGGGAATCAGAGGCGGGGAATCAGAGGCGGGGAATCAGTGGGCGGAAATGAGATGTGGGAAAAGAGAGGCAGAGAAAGAGGCACGAAAATAGTGGCAGGGAAAGAGAGGCGGGGAATCAGAGGCGGGGAATCACAGGCGGGGAACCAGAGGCGGGGAATCAGAGGCTGAAATTAAAAGAGTGTGAATCAGAGGGGGGAAAAGAGATGTGGGGAAAGAAGGGCAGGGAAAGAGCCAGGGAAAGAGCCAGGGACTCTGAAGCAGGGAATCGGAGGCAGGGAATCGGTGGCAGGGAAACAGAGGAAGGGAATCAGAGTCGGAGAAATGGAGGCGGGGAATCAGAAACGGGGAATCAGAAGCGGGGAATCAGAGGACGGAAAAGAGATGTGGGAAAAGAGAGGCGGCGAAAGGGAGGCGGGGAAAGAGTCAGAGACTCTGAAGCAGGGAATCGGAGTCGGGGAATCAGAGGTGGGGAATCAGAGGTGGGGAATCAGAGGCGGGGAATCAGAGGCGGGGAATCAGAGGCGGGGAATCAGAGGCGGGGAATCAGAGGCGGGGAATCAGAGGCGGGGAATCAGAGGCGGGGAATGAGAGGCGGGGAATCAGAGGCGGGGAATCAGAGGCGGGGAATCAGAGGCGGGGAATCAGAGGCTGAAATTAAAAGGGGGTGAATCAAAGGGGGGAAAAGAGATGTGGGGAAAGAGAGGCAGAGAAAGAGGCGTGGAAATAGACGCAGTGAAAGAGAGGCGGGGTATCAGATGTGGGGGATCCGAGGCGGGGAATCAGAGGTGGGGAAAGAGATGTGGAGAAAGAGAGGCGGGGAAAGAGGCACGGAAAGAGAGGTGGGAAATGAGAGGCGGGGAATCAGAGTCGTATTATCTGAGGTGGGGAATCTGAGGCGGGGAATCAGAGGCGGGGAAAGAGATGTGGGAAAAGAGAGGCAGAGAATGAGGCACGAAAATAGTGGCAGGGAAAGAGAGGCAGGGAATCAGAGGCGGGGAATCAGAGGCGGGGAATCAGAGGCGGGGAATCAGAGGCGGGGAATCAGAGGCGGGGAATCAGAGGCGGGGAAGCAGAGGCGGGGAATCAGACGCGGGGAATCAGAGGGGGGAATAGAGATGTGGGAAAAGAGAGGCGGCGAAAGGGAGGCGGGGAAAGAGTCAGAGACTCTGAAGCAGGGAATCGGAGGCAGGGAATCGGTGGCAGGGAAACAGAGGAAGGGAATCAGACTCGGAGAAATTGAGGCGGGGAATCAGAAACGGGGAATCAGAGGACGGAAAAGAGATGTGGGGAAAGAGAGGCAGAGAAAGAGAGGCGGGGTATCAGATGTGTACAATCCGAGGCAAGGAATCAGAGGCGGGGAATCAGAGGCGGGGAATCAGAGGCGTGGAATCAGAGGCGGGGTATCTAAGGTTGGGAATCGGAGTCGGGGAATCAGAGTCGTGGAATCAGAGGCGGGGAATCAGAGGCGGGGAATCAGAGGAGGAGAATCAGAGGAGGAGAATCAGAGGCGGGGAATCAGAGGCGGGGAATCAGAGGCGGGGAATCAGAGGAGGGGAATCAGAGGCGGGGAATCAGAAGCGGGGAATCAGAGGCGGGGAATCAGAGGCGGGGAATCAGAGGCGGGGTATCAGAGGCGGGGTATCAGAGGCAGAGGAACGGAGGCGTGGAATCAGAGGTGGGGAATCAGAGGGCAGAAAAGAGATGTGGGGAAAGAGAGGCAGAGAAAGAGGCGTGGAAATAGACGCAGGGAAAGAGAGGCGGGGTATCAGATGCGGGGAATTCAAGGCGGGGAATCAGAGGTGGGGAAAGAGATGTGGGGAAAGAGAGGCCGGGAAAGAGGCACGGAAAGAGAGGCGGGAAATCAGAGGTGGGGAATCAGAGGCGGGGAATCAGAGGCGGGGAATCAGAGGGCGGAAAAGAGATGTGGGGAAAGAGAGGCAGAGAAAGAGGCGTGGAAATAGACGCAGGGAAAGAGAGGCGGGGTATCAGATGTGGGGGATCCGAGGCGGGGAATCAGAGGTGGGGAAAGAGATGTGGAGAAAGGGAGGCAGGGAAAGAGGCAAGGAAAGAGAGGCGGGGAAAGAGGCACGGAAAGAGAGGTGGGAAATGAGAGGCGGGGAATCAGAGGTGGAGAATCTGAGGCGGGGAATCAGAGGCGTGGAATCCGAGGTGGGGAATCAGAGGCAGGAAAAGAGATGTGGGGAAAGAGAGGCAGGGAAAGAGGCGCGGAAATAGACGCAGGGAAAGAGAGGCGGGGATTCAGAGGGGGGGAATCAGAGGCAGGGAATCGGAGGCGGGGAATCAGAGTCGTGGAATCAGAGGCGGGGAATCAGAGTCGGGGAATCAGAGGCGGGGAATCAGAGGCGGGGAATCAGAGGCGGGGAATCAGAGGCGGGGAATCAGAGGCGGGGAATCAGAGGCGGGGAATCAGAGGCGGGGTATCAGAGGCGGGGTATCAGAAGCGGGGAATCAGAGGCGGGGAATCAGAGGCGGGGTATCAGAGGCGGGGTATCAGAGGCAGAGGAACGGAGGCGTGGAATCAGAGGTGGGGAATCAGAGGGCAGAAAAGAGATGTGGGGAAAGAGAGGCGGCGAAAGGGAGGCGGGTAAAGAGTCAGAGACTCTGAAGCAGGGAATCGGAGTCGGGGAATCAGAGGTGGGGACTCAGAGGCGGGGAATCAGAGGCGGGGAATCAGAGGCGGGGAATCAGAGGCGGGGAATCAGAGGCGGGGAATCAGAGGCGGGGAATCAGAGGGGGGGAATCAGAGGCAGGGAATCTGAGGCAGGGAATCTGAGGTGGGGAATCTGAGTCGGGGAATCAGAGGCGTGGAATCAGAGGGGGGAATAGAGATGTGGGAAAAGAGAGGGTGCGAAAGGGAGGCGGGTAAAGAGTCAGAGACTCTGAAGCAGGGAATCGGAGTCGGGGAATCAGAGGTGGGGACTCAGAGGCGGGGAATCAGAGGCGGGGAATCAGAGGCGGGGAATCAGAGGCGGGGAATCAGAGGCGGGGAATCAGAGGCGGGGAATCAGAGGCGGGGAATCAGAGGCGGGGAATCAGAGGCGGGGAATCAGTGGGCGGAAATGAGATGTGGGAAAAGAGAGGCAGAGAAAGAGGCACGAAAATAGTGGCAGGGAGAGAGAGGCGGGGAATCAGAGGCGGGGAATCAGAGGCGGGGAATCAGAGGCGGGGAATCAGAGGCGGGGAATCAGAGGCTGAAATTAAAAGGGGGTGAATCAGAGGGGGGAAAAGAGATGTGGGGAAAGAGAGGCAGAGAAAGAGGCGTGGAAATAGACGCAGGGAAAGAGAGGCGGGGTATCAGATGTGGGGGATCCGAGGCGGGGAATCAGAGGTGGGGAAAGAGATGTGGAGAAAGAGAGGCAGGGAAAGAGGCAAGGTAAGAGAGGCGGGGAAAGAGGCACGGAAAGAGAGGTGGGAAATGAGAGGCGGGGAATCAGAGTCGTATTATCTGAGGTGGGGAATCTGAGGCGGGGAATCAGAGGCGGGGAAAGAGATGTGGGAAAAGAGAGGCAGAGAATGAGGCACGAAAATAGTGGCAGGGAAAGAGAGGCAGGGAATCAGAGGCGGGGAATCAGAGGCGGGGAATCAGAGGCGGGGAATCAGAGGCGGGGAATCAGAGGCGGGGAATCAGAGGGGGGAATAGAGATGTGGGAAAAGAGAGGCGGCGAAAGGGAGGCGGGGAAAGAGTCAGAGACTCTGAAGCAGGGAATCGGAGTCGGAGAAATGGAGGCGGGGAATCAGAGGCGGGGAATCAGAGGCAGGGAATCAGAGGCAGGGAATCAGAGGCGGAGAATCAGAGGCGGGGAATCAGAGGCGGGGAATCAGAGGCGGGGAATCAGAGGCGGGGAAGCAGAGGCGGGGAATCAGAGGCGGGGAATCAGAGGTGGGGAATCAGAGGCGGGGAATCTGAGGTGGGGATTCTGAAGCAGGGAATCTGAGGTGGGGAATCTGAGGTGGGGAATCAGAGGCGGGGAATCTGAGGTGGGGATTCTGAGGCAGGGAATCTGAGGTGGGGAATCTGAGGTGGGGAATCCGAGGCTGAGATTCAAAGGGGGAGAATCAGAAGGGGGAAAAGATATGAAGGGAAAGAGAGGCATGGAAGGAGCCAGGGACTCTGAAGCAGGTAATCGGAGGCAGGTAAACAGCGTCGGAGAACGGAGGCGGGGAATCAGAAGCGGGGAATCAGAGGGCGGAAAATAGATGTGGGGAAAGAGAGGCAGGGAAAGAGGCGCGGAAATAGACGCAGGGAAAGAGAGGCGGGGTATCAGATGTGGGGAATTCAAGGCGGGGAAAGAGATGTGGGGAAAGAGAGGCAGGGAAAGAGGCAAGGAAATAGAGGCGGGGAATCAGAGGTGGGGATTCAGAGGCAGGGAATCAGAGGGGGGGAATCAGAGGCAGGGAATCTGAGGCAGGGAATCTGAGGTGGGGAATCTGAGTCGGGGAATCAGAGGCGTGGAATCAGAGGGGGGAATAGAGATGTGGGAAAAGAGAGGCGGCGAAAGGGAGGCGGGGAAAGAGTCAGAGACTCTGAAGCAGGGAATCGGAGTCGGGGAATCAGAGGTGGGGAATCAGAGGCGGGGAATCAGAGGCGGGGAATCAGAGGCGGGGAATCAGAGGCGGGGAATCAGAGGCGGGGAATCAGAGGCGGGGAAAGAGATGTGGGAAAAGAGAGGCAGAGAATGAGGCACGAAAATAGTGGTAGGGAAAGAGAGGCAGGGAATCAGAGGCGGGGAAGCAGAGGCGGGGAATCAGAGGCGGGGAATCAGAGGCGGGGAATCAGAGGCGGGGAATCAGTGGGCGGAAATGAGATGTGGGAAAAGAGAGGCAGAGAAAGAGGCACGAAAATAGTGGCAGGGAAAGAGAGGCGGGGAATCAGAGGCGGGGAATCACAGGCGGGGAACCAGAGGCGGGGAATCAGAGGCTGAAATTAAAAGAGTGTGAATCAGAGGGGGGAAAAGAGATGTGGGGAAAGAAGGGCAGGGAAAGAGCCAGGGAAAGAGCCAGGGACTCTGAAGCAGGGAATCGGAGGCAGGGAATCGGTGGCAGGGAAACAGAGGAAGGGAATCAGAGTCGGAGAAATGGAGGCGGGGAATCAGAAACGGGGAATCAGAAGCGGGGAATCAGAGGACGGAAAAGAGATGTGGGAAAAGAGAGGCGGCGAAAGGGAGGCGGGGAAAGAGTCAGAGACTCTGAAGCAGGGAATCGGAGTCGGGGAATCAGAGGTGGGGAATCAGAGGTGGGGAATCAGAGGCGGGGAATCAGAGGCGGGGAATCAGAGGCGGGGAATCAGAGGCGGGGAATCAGAGGCGGGGAATCAGAGGCGGGGAATCAGAGGCGGGGAATGAGAGGCAAGGAATCAGAGGCGGGGAATCAGAGGCGGGGAATCAGAGGCGGGGAATCAGAGGCTGAAATTAAAAGGGGGTGAATCAAAGGGGGGAAAAGAGATGTGGGGAAAGAGAGGCAGAGAAAGAGGCGTGGAAATAGACGCAGGGAAAGAGAGGCGGGGTATCAGATGTGGGGGATCCGAGGCGGGGAATCAGAGGTGGGGAAAGAGATGTGGAGAAAGAGAGGCGGGGAAAGAGGCACGGAAAGAGAGGTGGGAAATGAGAGGCGGGGAATCAGAGTCGTATTATCTGAGGTGGGGAATCTGAGGCGGGGAATCAGAGGCGGGGAAAGAGATGTGGGAAAAGAGAGGCAGAGAATGAGGCACGAAAATAGTGGCAGGGAAAGAGAGGCAGGGAATCAGAGGCGGGGAATCAGAGGCGGGGAATCAGAGGCGGGGAATCAGAGGCGGGGAATCAGAGGCGGGGAATCAGAGGCGGGGAAGCAGAGGCGGGGAATCAGACGCGGGGAATCAGAGGGGGGAATAGAGATGTGGGAAAAGAGAGGCGGCGAAAGGGAGGCGGGGAAAGAGTCAGAGACTCTGAAGCAGGGAATCGGAGGCAGGGAATCGGTGGCAGGGAAACAGAGGAAGGGAATCAGACTCGGAGAAATTGAGGCGGGGAATCAGAAACGGGGAATCAGAGGACGGAAAAGAGATGTGGGGAAAGAGAGGCAGAGAAAGAGAGGCGGGGTATCAGATGTGTACAATCCGAGGCAAGGAATCAGAGGCGGGGAATCAGAGGCGGGGAATCAGAGGCGGGGAATCAGAGGAGGAGAATCAGAGGAGGAGAATCAGAGGCGGGGAATCAGAGGCGGGGAATCAGAGGCGGGGAATCAGAGGAGGGGAATCAGAGGCGGGGAATCAGAAGCGGGGAATCAGAGGCGGGGAATCAGAGGCGGGGAATCAGAGGCAGAGGAACGGAGGCGTGGAATCAGAGGTGGGGAATCAGAGGGCAGAAAAGAGATGTGGGGAAAGAGAGGCAGAGAAAGAGGCGTGGAAATAGACGCAGGGAAAGAGAGGCGGGGTATCAGATGCGGGGAATTCAAGGCGGGGAATCAGAGGTGGGGAAAGAGATGTGGGGAAAGAGAGGCCGGGAAAGAGGCACGGAAAGAGAGGCGGGAAATCAGAGGTGGGGAATCAGAGGCGGGGAATCAGAGGCGGGGAATCAGAGGGCGGAAAAGAGATGTGGGGAAAGAGAGGCAGAGAAAGAGGCGTGGAAATAGACGCAGGGAAAGAGAGGCGGGGTATCAGATGTGGGGGATCCGAGGCGGGGAATCAGAGGTGGGGAAAGAGATGTGGAGAAAGGGAGGCAGGGAAAGAGGCAAGGAAAGAGAGGCGGGGAAAGAGGCACGGAAAGAGAGGTGGGAAATGAGAGGCGGGGAATCAGAGGTGGAGAATCTGAGGCGGGGAATCAGAGGCGTGGAATCCGAGGTGGGGAATCAGAGGCAGGAAAAGAGATGTGGGGAAAGAGAGGCAGGGAAAGAGGCGCGGAAATAGACGCAGGGAAAGAGAGGCGGGGATTCAGAGGGGGGGAATCAGAGGCAGGGAATCGGAGGCGGGGAATCAGAGTCGTGGAATCAGAGGCGGGGAATCAGAGTCGGGGAATCAGAGGCGGGGAATCAGAGGCGGGGAATCAGAGGCGGGGAATCAGAGGCGGGGAATCAGAGGCGGGGAATCAGAGGCGGGGAATCAGAGGCGGGGTATCAGAGGCGGGGTATCAGAAGCGGGGAATCAGAGGCGGGGAATCAGAGGCGGGGTATCAGAGGCGGGGTATCAGAGGCAGAGGAACGGAGGCGTGGAATCAGAGGTGGGGAATCAGAGGGCAGAAAAGAGATGTGGGGAAAGAGAGGCAGAGAAAGAGGCGTGGAAATAGACGCAGTGAAAGAGAGGAGGGGTATCAGATGCGGGGAATCCGAGGCGGGGAATCAGAGGCAGGAAAAGAGATGTGGGGAAAGAGAGTCCGGGAAAGAGGCACGGAAAGAGAGGCGGGAAATCAGAGGTGGGGAATCAGAGGAGGGGAATCAGAGGCGGGGAATCAGAGGGTTGGACTCAGAGGAGGTGTATTAGAGGCGGAGAAAAGGCGGCGTGGAATCAGAGGTGGGGAATCAGAGGGCGGAAATGAGATGTGGGAAAAGAGAGGCAGAGAAGGAGGCACGAAAATAGTGGCAGGGAAAGAGAGGCAGGGAATCAGAGGCGGGGAATCAGAGGCGGGGAATCAGAGGCAGGGAATCAGAGGCGGGCAATCAGAGGGCGGAAAAGAGATGTGGGAAAAGAGAAGCAGAGAAGGAGGCACGAAAATAGTGGCAGGGAAAGAGAGGCGGGGAAAGAGAGGCGGGGAATCAGAGGCGGGGAATCAGAGGCGGGGAATCAGAGGCGGGGAATCAGAGGCGGGGAATCAGAGGCGGGGAATCAGAGGCGGGGAAGCAGAGGCGGGGAAGCAGAGGCGGGGAAGCAGAGGCGGGGAAGCAGAGGGGGGGAAGCAGAGGCGGGGAAGCAGAGGCGGGGAAGCAGAGGCGGGGAAGCAGAGGCGGGGAAGCAGAGGCGGGGAATCAGAGGCAGGGAATCAGAGACGGGGAATTTGAGGTGGGGATTCTAAGGTGGGAAATCAGAGGCTGAGATTGAAAGGGGGAGAATCAGAAGGGGGAAAAGAAATGTGGGGAAAGAGAGGCATGGAAAGAGCCAGGGACTCTGAAGCAGGGAATCGGAGGCAGGGAAACAGAGTCGGAGAAACGGAGGCGGGGAATCAGAAGCGGGGAATCAGAGGGTGGAAAAGAGATGTGGGGAAAGAGAGGCAGGGAAAGAGGCGCGGAAATAGACGCAGGGAAAGAGAGGCGGAGTATCAGATGTGGGGAATTCAAGGCGGGGAATCAGAGGCGGGGAAAGAGATGTGGGGAAAGAGAGGCAGGGAAAGACGCAAGGAAATAGAGGTGGGGAATCAGAGGCAGGGAATCTGAGGCGGGGAATCTGAGGTGGGGAATCTGAGGCGGGGAATCAGAGGCGTGGAATCAGAGGGGGGAATAGAGATGTGGGAAAAGAGAGGCGGCGAAAGGGAGGCGGGGAAAGAGTCAGAGACTCTGAAGCAGGGAATCGGAGTCGGGGAATCAGAGGTGGGGAATCAGAGGCGGGGAATCAGAGGCGGGGAATTAGAGGCGGGGAATCAGAGGCGGGGAATCAGAGGCGGGGAATCAGAGGCGGGGAATCAGAGGCGGGGAATCAGAGGCAGAGAATCAGAGGCGGGGAATCAGAGGCGGGGAATCAGAGGCGGGGAATCAGAGGCGGGGAATCAGTGGGCGGAAATGAGATGTGGGAAAAGAGAGGCAGAGAAAGAGGCACGAAAATAGTGGCAGGGAAAGAGAGGCGGGGAATCAGAGGCGGGGAATCAGAGGCGGGGAATCAGAGGCGGGGAATCAGAGGCGGGGAATCAGAGGCTGAAATTAAAAGGGGGTGAATCAGAGGGGGGAAAAGAGATGTGGGGAAAGAGAGGCAGAGAAAGAGGCGTGGAAATAGACGCAGGGAAAGAGAGGCGGGGTATCAGATGTGGGGGATCCGAGGCGGGGAATCAGAGGTGGGGAAAGAGATGTGGAGAAAGAGAGGCAGGGAAAGAGGCAAGGTAAGAGAGGCGGGGAAAGAGGCACGGAAAGAGAGGTGGGAAATGAGAGGCGGGGAATCAGAGTCGTATTATCTGAGGTGGGGAATCTGAGGCGGGGAATCAGAGGCGGGGAAAGAGATGTGGGAAAAGAGAGGCAGAGAATGAGGCACGAAAATAGTGGCAGGGAAAGAGAGGCAGGGAATCAGAGGCGGGGAATCAGAGGCGGGGAATCAGAGGCGGGGAATCAGAGGCGGGGAAGCAGAGGCGGGGAAGCAGAGGCGGGGAATCAGAGGCGGGGAATCAGAGGGGGGAATAGAGATGTGGGAAAAGAGAGGCGGCGAAAGGGAGGCGGGGAAAGAGTCAGAGACTCTGAAGCAGGGAATCGGAGTCGGAGAAATGGAGGCGGGGAATCAGAGGCGGGGAATCAGAGGCAGGGAATCAGAGGCAGGGAATCAGAGGCAGGGAATCAGAGGCGGAGAATCAGAGGCGGGGAATCAGAGGCGGGGAATCAGAGGCGGGGAATCAGAGGCGGGGAATCAGAGGCGGGGAATCAGTGGGCGGAAATGAGATGTGGGAAAAGAGAGGCAGAGAAAGAGGCACGAAAATAGTGGCAGGGAAAGAGAGGCGGGGAATCAGAGGCGGGGAATCAGAGGCGGGGAACCAGAGGCGGGGAATCAGAGGCTGAAATTAAAAGAGTGTGAATCAGAGGGGGGAAAAGAGATGTGGGGAAAGAAGGGCAGGGAAAGAGCCAGGGAAAGAGCCAGGGACTCTGAAGCAGGGAATCGGAGGCAGGGAATCGGTGGCAGGGAAACAGAGGAAGGGAATCAGAGTCGGAGAAATGGAGGCGGGGAATCAGAAACGGGGAATCAGAAGCGGGGAATCAGAGGACGGAAAAGAGATGTGGGGAAAGAGAGGCAGAGAAAGAGGCACGAAAATAGTGGCAGGGAAAGAGAGGCGGGGAATCAGAGGCGGGGAATCAGAGGCGGGGAATCAGAGGAGGAGAATCAGAGGCGGGGAATCAGAGGAGGGGAATCAGAGGCGGGGAATCAGAGGCGGGGAATCAGAAGCGGGGAATCAGAGGCGGGGTATCAGAGGCGGGGTATCAGAGGCGTGGAATCAGAGGTGGGGAATCAGAGGGCAGAAAAGAGATGTGGGGAAAGAGAGGCAGAGAAAGAGGCGTGGAAATAGACGCAGGGAAAGAGAGGCGGGGTATCAGATGCGGGGAATTCAAGGCGGGGAATCAGAGGTGGGGAAAGAGATGTGGGGAAAGAGAGGCCGGGAAAGAGGCACGGAAAGAGAGGCGGGAAATCAGAGGTGGGGAATCAGAGGCGGGGAATCAGAGGCGGGGAATCAGAGGCGGGGAATCAGAGGCGGAGAAAAGGCGGCGTGGAATCAGAGGTGGGGAATCAGAGGGCGGAAATGAGATGTGGGGAAAGAGAGGCAGAGAAAGAGGCGTGGAAATAGACGCAGGGAAAGAGAGGCGGGGTATCAGAGGTGGGGAAAGAGATGTGGAGAAAGAGAGGCAGGGAAAGAGGCAAGGAAAGAGAGGCGGGGAAAGAGGCACGGAAAGAGAGGTGGGAAATGAGAGGCGGGGAATCAGAGGTGGAGAATCTGAGGTGGGGAATCTGAGTCGGGGAATCAGAGGCGGGGAATCAGAGGCGGGAAATCAGAGGCGGGGAATCAGAGGCGGGGAATCAGAGGCGGGGAACCACAGGCGGGGAATCAGAGGCTGAAATTAAAAGGGGGTGAATCAGAGGGGGGAAAAGAGATGTGGGGAAAGAAGGGCAGGGAAAGAGCCAGGAAAAGAGCCAGGGACTCTGAAGCAGGGAATCGGAGGCAGGGAATCGGAGGCAGGAAAACAGAGGAAGGGAATCAGAGTCGGAGAAATGGAGGCGGGGAATCAGAAGCGGGGAATCAGAAGCGGGGAACCAGAGGACGGAAAAGAGATGTGGCGAAAGAGAGGCAGAGAAATAGAGGCGGGTTATCAGATGTGTGCAATCCGAGGCAAGGAATCAGAGGCGTGGAATCAGAGGCGTGGAATCTAAGGTGGGGAATCGGAGTCGGGGAATCAGAGGAGGGGAATCAGAGGCGGGGAATCAGAGGCGGGGAATCAGAGGCGGGGAATCAGAGGCGGGGAATCAGAGGCGGGGAATCAGAGGCGGGGAATCAGAGGCGGGGAATCAGAGGCGGGGAATCGGAGGCGGGGAATCAGAGGCGGGGAATCAGAGGCGGGTTATCAGAGGCGGGGAATCAGAGGCAGAGGAACGGAGGCGTGGAATCAGAGGTGGGGAATCAGAGGGCAGAAAAGAGATGTGGGGAAAGAGAGGCAGAGAAAGAGGCGTGGAAATAGACGCAGTGAAAGAGAGGAGGGGTATCAGATGCGGGGAATCCGAGGCGGGGAATCAGAGGCAGGAAAAGAGATGTGGGGAAAGAGAGTCCGGGAAAGAGGCACGGAAAGAGAGGCGGGAAATCAGAGGTGGGGAATCAGAGGCGGGGAATCAGAGGCGGGGAATCAGAGGCGGGGAATCAGAGGCTTGGACTCAGAGGAGGTGTATCAGAGGCGGAGAAAAGGCGGCGTGGAATCAGAGGTGCGGAATCAGAGGGCGGAAATGAGATGTGGGAAAAGAGAGGCAGAGAAGGAGGCACGAAAATAGTGGCAGGGAAAGAGAGGCAGGGAATCAGAGGCGGGGAATCAGAGGCGGGGAATCAGAGGCGGGGAATCAGAGGCGGGGAATCAGAGGCGGGGAATCAGGGGCGGGGAATCAGAGGCGGGGAATCAGAGGCGGGGAAGCAGAGGCGGGGAAGCAGAGGCGGGGAAGCAGAGGCGGGGAAGCAGAGGCGGGGAAGCAGAGGCGGGGAATCAGAGGCTGAGATTGAAAGGGGGAGAATCAGAAGGGGGAAAAGAAATGTGGGGAAAGAGAGGCATGGAAAGAGCCAGGGACTCTGAAGCAGGGAATCGGAGGCAGGGAAACAGAGTCGGAGAAACGGAGGCGGGGAAGCAGAAGCGGGGAATCAGAGGGTGGAAAAGAGATGTGGGGAAAGAGAGGCAGGGAAAGAGGCGCGGAAATAGACGCAGGGAAAGAGAGGCGGAGTATCAGATGTGGGGAATTCAAGGCGGGGAATCAGAGGCGGGGAAAGAGATGTGGGGAAAGAGAGGCAGGGAAAGAGGCAAGGAAATAGAGGTGGGGAATCAGAGGCAGGGAATCAGAGGCGGAGAATCAGAGGCGGGGAATCTGAGGTGGGGAATCTGAGGCGGGGAATCAGAGGGGGGAATAGAGATGTGGGAAAAGAGAGGCGGCGAAAGGGAGGTGGGGAAAGTGTCAGAGACTCTGAAGCAGGGAATCGGAGTCGGGGAATCAGAGTTGGGGAATCAGAGTCGGGGAATCAGTGTCAGGGAATCAGAGTCGGGGAATCAGAGTCGGGGAATCAGAGGCGGGGAATCAGAGGCGGGGAATCAGAGGCGGGGAATCAGAGGCGGAGAATCAGAGGCGGGGAATCAGAGGCGGGGAATCAGTGGGCGGAAATGAGATGTGGGAAAAGAGAGGCAGAGAAAGAGGCACGAAAATAGTGGCAGGGAAAGAGAGGCGGGGAATCAGAGGCGGGGAACCACAGGCGGGGAATCAGAGGCTGAAATTAAAAGGGGGTGAATCAGAGGGGGGAAAAGAGATGTGGGGAAAGAAGGGCAGGGAAAGAGCCAGGGAAAGAGCCAGGGACTCTGAAGCAGGGAATCGGAGGCAGGGAAACAGAGGAAGGGAATCAGAGTCGGAGAAATATAGGCGGGGAATCAGAGGCGGGGAATCAGAGGCGGGGAAGCAGAGGCGGGGAATCGGAGGTGGGGATTCTGAGGCAGGGAATCTGAGGTGGGGAATCTGAGGTGGGGAATCCGAGGCTGAGATTCAAAGGGGGAGAATCAGAAGGGGGAAAAGATATGTAGGGAAAGAGAGGCATGGAAAGAGCCAGGGACTCTGAAGCAGGTAATCGGAGGCAGGTAAACAGAGTCGGAGAACGGAGGCGGGGAATCAGAAGCGGGGAATCAGAGGGCGGAAAAGAGATGTGGGGAAAGAGAGGCAGGGAAAGAGGCGCAGAAATAGACGCAGGGAAAGAGAGGCGGGGTATCAGATGTGGGGAATTCAAGGCGGGGAAAGAGATGTGGGGAAAGAGAGGCAGGGAAAGAGGCAAGGAAATAGAGGCGGGGAATCAGAGGTGGGGATTCAGAGGCAGGGAATCAGAGGCATGGAATCAGAGGGGGGAATAGAGATGTGGGAAAAGAGAGGCGGCGAAAGGGAGGCGGGGAAAGAGTCAGAGACTCTGAAGCAGGGAATCGGAGTCGGGGAATCAGAGTCGGGGAATCAGAGTCGGGGAATCAGAGTCGGGGAATCAGAGGCGGGGAATTAGAGGCAGAGAATCAGAGGCGGGGAATCAGAGGCGGGGAATCAGAGGCGGGGAATCAGTGGGCGGAAATGAGATGTGGGAAAAGAGAGGCAGAGAAAGAGGCACGAAAATAGTGGCAGGGAAAGAGAGGCGGGGAATCAGAGTTGGGGAATCAGAGGCGGCGAATCAGAGGAGGAGAATCAGAGGCGGGGAATCAGAGGAGGGGAATCAGAGGCGGGGAATCAGAGGCGGGGAATCAGAGGCGGGGAATTAGAGTCGTCGTATCAGAAGCGGGGAATTTGAGGTGGAGAATCTGAGGCAGGGAATCAGAGGCGTGGAATCCGAGGCGGGGAATCAGAGGCAGGAAAAGAGATGTGGGGAAAGAGAGGCCGGGAAAGAGGCACGGAAAGAGAGGCGTGAAATCAGAGGCGAGGGATCAGAGGCGGGGAATCAGAGTCGTGGTTTCAGAGGCGGGGAATCTGAGGCGGGGAATCAGAGGCTGAGATTCAAAGGGGGAGAATCAGAAGGGGGAAAAGAAATGTAGGGAAAGAGAGGCATGGAAAGAGCCAGGGACTCTGAAGCAGGGAATCGGAGGCAGGGAAACAGAGTCAGGGAAACGGAAGCGGGGAATCAGAAGCGGGGAATCAGAGGGCGGAAAAGAGATGTGGGGAAAGAGAGGCAGGGAAAGAGGCGCGGAAATAGACGCAGGGAAAGAGAGGCGGGGTATCAGATGTGGGGAATCAGAGGCGGGGAAAGAGATGTGGGGAAAGAGAGGCAGGGAATCTGAGGCGGGGAATCAGAGGCGTGGAATCAGAGGGGGGAATAGAGATGTGGGAAAAGAGAGGCGGCGAAAGGGAGGCGGGGAAAGAGTCAGAGACTCTGAAGCAGGGAATCGGAGTCGGGGAATCAGAGGCGGGGAATCAGAGGCGGGGAATCAGAGGCAGGGAATCAGAGGTGGGGAATCTGAGGTGGGGAATCAGAGGCGGGGAACCAGAGGCGGGGAATCAGAGGCTGAAATTAAAAGAGGGTGAATAAGAGGGGGGAAAAGAGATGTGGGGAAAGAAGGGCAGGGAAAGAGCCAGGGAAAGAGCCAGGGACTCTGAAGCAGGGAATCGGAGGCAGGGAATCAGAGGCAGGGAAACAGAGGAAGGGAATCAGAGTCGGAGAAATGGAGGCGGGGAATCAGAAGCGGAGAATCAGAGGCGGAGAATCAGAGGCGGGGAATCAGAGGCGGGGAATCAGAGGCGGGGAATCAGAGGCGGGGAATCAGAGGCGGGGAATCAGAGGCGGGGAATCAGAGGCGGGGAAGCAGAGGCGGGGAATCAGAGGCGGGGAATCAGAGGCGGGGAATCAGAGGCGGGGAATCAGAGGCGGGGAATCAGAGGCGGGGAATCAGAGGCGGGGAAGCAGAGCCGGGGAATCAGAGGCGGGGAATCAGAGGCGGGGAATCAGAGGCGGGGAATCAGAGGCGGGAAATCAGAGGCAAGGAATCAGAGGCGGGGAATCAGAGGCGGGGAACCACAGGCGGGGAATCAGAGGCTGAAATTAAAAGGGGGAGAATCAGAAGGGGGAAAAGATATGAAGGGAAAGAGAGGCATGGAAGGAGCCAGGGACTCTGAAGCAGGTAATCGGAGGCAGGTAAACAGCGTCGGAGAACGGAGGCGGGGAATCAGAAGCGGGGAATCAGAGGGCGGAAAATAGATGTGGGGAAAGAGAGGCAGGGAAAGAGGCGCGGAAATAGACGCAGGGAAAGAGAGGCGGGGTATCAGATGTGGGGAATTCAAGGCGGGGAAAGAGATGTGGGGAAAGAGAGGCAGGGAAAGAGGCAAGGAAATAGAGGCGGGGAATCAGAGGTGGGGATTCAGAGGCAGGGAATCAGAGGGGGGGAATCAGAGGCAGGGAATCTGAGGCAGGGAATCTGAGGTGGGGAATCTGAGTCGGGGAATCAGAGGCGTGGAATCAGAGGGGGGAATAGAGATGTGGGAAAAGAGAGGCGGCGAAAGGGAGGCGGGGAAAGAGTCAGAGACTCTGAAGCAGGGAATCGGAGTCGAGGAATCAGAGGTGGGGAATCAGAGGCGGGGAATCAGAGGCGGGGAATCAGAGGCGGGGAATCAGAGGCGGGGAATCAGAGGCGGGGAATCAGAGGCGGGGAATCAGAGGCGGGGAAGCAGAGGCGGGGAAGCAGAGGCGGGGAAGCAGAGGCGGGGAAGCAGAGGCGGGGAAGCAGAGGCGGGGAATCAGAGGCAGGGAATCAGAGGCGGGGAATTTGAGGTGGGGATTCTGAGGTGGGAAATCAGAGGCTGAGATTGAAAGGGGGAGAATCAGAAGGGGGAAAAGAAATGTGGGGAAAGAGAGGCATGGAAAGAGCCAGGGACTCTGAAGCAGGGAATCGGAGGCAGGGAAACAGAGTCGGAGAAACGGAGGCGGGGAAGCAGAAGCGGGGAATCAGAGGGTGGAAAAGAGATGTGGGGAAAGAGAGGCAGGGAAAGAGGCGCGGAAATAGACGCAGGGAAAGAGAGGCGGAGTATCAGATGTGGGGAATTCAAGGCGGGGAATCAGAGGCGGGGAAAGAGATGTGGGGAAAGAGAGGCAGGGAAAGAGGCAAGGAAAGAGAGGCGGGGAAAGAGGCACGGAAAGAGAGGTGGGAAATGAGAGGCGGGGAATCAGAGGCGGGGAATCAGAGGAGGAGAATCAGAGGCGGGGAATCAGAGGAGGGGAATCAGAGGCGGGGAATCAGAGGCGGGGAATCAGAAGCGGGGAATCAGAGGCGGGGTATCAGAGGCGGGGTATCAGAGGCGTGGAATCAGAGGTGGGGAATCAGAGGGCAGAAAAGAGATGTGGGGAAAGAGAGGCAGAGAAAGAGGCGTGGAAATAGACGCAGGGAAAGAGAGGCGGGGTATCAGATGCGGGGAATTCAAGGCGGGGAATCAGAGGTGGGGAAAGAGATGTGGGGAAAGAGAGGCCGGGAAAGAGGCACGGAAAGAGAGGCGGGAAATCAGAGGTGGGGAATCAGAGGCGGGGAATCAGAGGCGGGGAATCAGAGGCTTGGACTCAGAGGAGGTGTATCAGAGGCGGAGAAAAGGCGGCGTGGAATCAGAGGTGGGGAATCAGAGGGCGGAAATGAGATGTGGGGAAAGAGAGGCAGAGAAAGAGGCGTGGAAATAGACGCAGGGAAAGAGAGGCGGGGTATCAGAGGTGGGGAAAGAGATGTGGAGAAAGAGAGGCAGGGAAAGAGGCAAGGAAAGAGAGGCGGGGAAAGAGGCACGGAAAGAGAGGTGGGAAATGAGAGGCGGGGAATCAGAGGTGGAGAATCTGAGGTGGGGAATCTGAGTCGGGGAATCAGAGGCGGGGAATCAGAGGCGGGAAATCAGAGGCGGGGAATCAGAGGCGGGGAATCAGAGGCGGGGAACCACAGGCGGGGAATCAGAGGCTGAAATTAAAAGGGGGTGAATCAGAGGGGGGAAAAGAGATGTGGGGAAAGAAGGGCAGGGAAAGAGCCAGGAAAAGAGCCAGGGACTCTGAAGCAGGGAATCGGAGGCAGGGAATCGGAGGCAGGAAAACAGAGGAAGGGAATCAGAGTCGGAGAAATGGAGGCGGGGAATCAGAAGCGGGGAATCAGAAGCGGGGAACCAGAGGACGGAAAAGAGATGTGGCGAAAGAGAGGCAGAGAAATAGAGGCGGGTTATCAGATGTGTGCAATCCGAGGCAAGGAATCAGAGGCGTGGAATCAGAGGCGTGGAATCTAAGGTGGGGAATCGGAGTCGGGGAATCAGAGGAGGGGAATCAGAGGCAGGGAATCAGAGGCGGGGAATCAGAGGCGGGGAATCAGAGGCGGGGAATCAGAGGCGGGGAATCAGAGGCGGGGAATCAGAGGCGGGGAATCAGAGGCGGGGAATCGGAGGCGGGGAATCAGAGGCGGGGAATCAGAGGCGGGTTATCAGAGGCGGGGAATCAGAGGCAGAGGAACGGAGGCGTGGAATCAGAGGTGGGGAATCAGAGGGCAGAAAAGAGATGTGGGGAAAGAGAGGCAGAGAAAGAGGCGTGGAAATAGACGCAGTGAAAGAGAGGAGGGGTATCAGATGCGGGGAATCCGAGGCGGGGAATCAGAGGCAGGAAAAGAGATGTGGGGAAAGAGAGTCCGGGAAAGAGGCACGGAAAGAGAGGCGGGAAATCAGAGGTGGGGAATCAGAGGCGGGGAATCAGAGGCGGGGAATCAGAGGCGGGGAATCAGAGGCTTGGACTCAGAGGAGGTGTATCAGAGGCGGAGAAAAGGCGGCGTGGAATCAGAGGTGCGGAATCAGAGGGCGGAAATGAGATGTGGGAAAAGAGAGGCAGAGAAGGAGGCACGAAAATAGTGGCAGGGAAAGAGAGGCAGGGAATCAGAGGCGGGGAATCAGAGGCGGGGAATCAGAGGCGGGGAATCAGAGGCGGGGAATCAGAGGCGGGGAATCAGGGGCGGGGAATCAGAGGCGGGGAATCAGAGGCGGGGAATCAGAGGCGGGGAAGCAGAGGCGGGGAAGCAGAGGCGGGGAAGCAGAGGCGGGGAAGCAGAGGCGGGGAAGCAGAGGCGGGGAATCAGAGGCTGAGATTGAAAGGGGGAGAATCAGAAGGGGGAAAAGAAATGTGGGGAAAGAGAGGCATGGAAAGAGCCAGGGACTCTGAAGCAGGGAATCGGAGGCAGGGAAACAGAGTCGGAGAAACGGAGGCGGGGAAGCAGAAGCGGGGAATCAGAGGGTGGAAAAGAGATGTGGGGAAAGAGAGGCAGGGAAAGAGGCGCGGAAATAGACGCAGGGAAAGAGAGGCGGAGTATCAGATGTGGGGAATTCAAGGCGGGGAATCAGAGGCGGGGAAAGAGATGTGGGGAAAGAGAGGCAGGGAAAGAGGCAAGGAAATAGAGGTGGGGAATCAGAGGCAGGGAATCAGAGGCGGAGAATCAGAGGCGGGGAATCTGAGGTGGGGAATCTGAGGCGGGGAATCAGAGGGGGGAATAGAGATGTGGGAAAAGAGAGGCGGCGAAAGGGAGGTGGGGAAAGTGTCAGAGACTCTGAAGCAGGGAATCGGAGTCGGGGAATCAGAGTTGGGGAATCAGAGTCGGGGAATCAGTGTCAGGGAATCAGAGTCGGGGAATCAGAGTCGGGGAATCAGAGGCGGGGAATCAGAGGCGGGGAATCAGAGGCGGGGAATCAGAGGCGGGGAATCAGAGGCGGAGAATCAGAGGCGGGGAATCAGAGGCGGGGAATCAGTGGGCGGAAATGAGATGTGGGAAAAGAGAGGCAGAGAAAGAGGCACGAAAATAGTGGCAGGGAAAGAGAGGCGGGGAATCAGAGGCGGGGAACCACAGGCGGGGAATCAGAGGCTGAAATTAAAAGGGGGTGAATCAGAGGGGGGAAAAGAGATGTGGGGAAAGAAGGGCAGGGAAAGAGCCAGGGAAAGAGCCAGGGACTCTGAAGCAGGGAATCGGAGGCAGGGAAACAGAGGAAGGGAATCAGAGTCGGAGAAATATAGGCGGGGAATCAGAGGCGGGGAATCAGAGGCGGGGAAGCAGAGGCGGGGAATCGGAGGTGGGGATTCTGAGGCAGGGAATCTGAGGTGGGGAATCTGAGGTGGGGAATCCGAGGCTGAGATTCAAAGGGGGAGAATCAGAAGGGGGAAAAGATATGTAGGGAAAGAGAGGCATGGAAAGAGCCAGGGACTCTGAAGCAGGTAATCGGAGGCAGGTAAACAGAGTCGGAGAACGGAGGCGGGGAATCAGAAGCGGGGAATCAGAGGGCGGAAAAGAGATGTGGGGAAAGAGAGGCAGGGAAAGAGGCGCAGAAATAGACGCAGGGAAAGAGAGGCGGGGTATCAGATGTGGGGAATTCAAGGCGGGGAAAGAGATGTGGGGAAAGAGAGGCAGGGAAAGAGGCAAGGAAATAGAGGCGGGGAATCAGAGGTGGGGATTCAGAGGCAGGGAATCAGAGGCATGGAATCAGAGGGGGGAATAGAGATGTGGGAAAAGAGAGGCGGCGAAAGGGAGGCGGGGAAAGAGTCAGAGACTCTGAAGCAGGGAATCGGAGTCGGGGAATCAGAGTCGGGGAATCAGAGTCGGGGAATCAGAGGCGGGGAATTAGAGGCAGAGAATCAGAGGCGGGGAATCAGAGGCGGGGAATCAGAGGCGGGGAATCAGAGGCGGGGAATCAGTGGGCGGAAATGAGATGTGGGAAAAGAGAGGCAGAGAAAGAGGCACGAAAATAGTGGCAGGGAAAGAGAGGCGGGGAATCAGAGTTGGGGAATCAGAGGCGGCGAATCAGAGGAGGAGAATCAGAGGCGGGGAATCAGAGGAGGGGAATCAGAGGCGGGGAATCAGAGGCGGGGAATCAGAGGCGGGGAATTAGAGTCGTCGTATCAGAAGCGGGGAATTTGAGGTGGAGAATCTGAGGCAGGGAATCAGAGGCGTGGAATCCGAGGCGGGGAATCAGAGGCAGGAAAAGAGATGTGGGGAAAGAGAGGCCGGGAAAGAGGCACGGAAAGAGAGGCGTGAAATCAGAGGCGAGGGATCAGAGGCGGGGAATCAGAGTCGTGGTTTCAGAGGCGGGGAATCTGAGGCGGGGAATCAGAGGCTGAGATTCAAAGGGGGAGAATCAGAAGGGGGAAAAGAAATGTAGGGAAAGAGAGGCATGGAAAGAGCCAGGGACTCTGAAGCAGGGAATCGGAGGCAGGGAAACAGAGTCAGGGAAACGGAAGCGGGGAATCAGAAGCGGGGAATCAGAGGGCGGAAAAGAGATGTGGGGAAAGAGAGGCAGGGAATCTGAGGCGGGGAATCAGAGGCGTGGAATCAGAGGGGGGAATAGAGATGTGGGAAAAGAGAGGCGGCGAAAGGGAGGCGGGGAAAGAGTCAGAGACTCTGAAGCAGGGAATCGGAGTCGGGGAATCAGAGGCGGGGAATCAGAGGCGGGGAATCAGAGGCAGGGAATCAGAGGTGGGGAATCTGAGGTGGGGAATCAGAGGCGGGGAACCAGAGGCGGGGAATCAGAGGCTGAAATTAAAAGAGGGTGAATAAGAGGGGGGAAAAGAGATGTGGGGAAAGAAGGGCAGGGAAAGAGCCAGGGAAAGAGCCAGGGACTCTGAAGCAGGGAATCGGAGGCAGGGAATCAGAGGCAGGGAAACAGAGGAAGGGAATCAGAGTCGGAGAAATGGAGGCGGGGAATCAGAAGCGGAGAATCAGAGGCGGAGAATCAGAGGCGGGGAATCAGAGGCGGGGAATCAGAGGCGGGGAATCAGAGGCGGGGAATCAGAGGCGGGGAATCAGAGGCGGGGAATCAGAGGCGGGGAAGCAGAGGCGGGGAATCAGAGGCGGGGAATCAGAGGCGGGGAATCAGAGGCGGGGAATCAGAGGCGGGGAATCAGAGGCGGGGAATCAGAGGCGGGGAAGCAGAGGCGGGGAATCAGAGGCGGGGAATCAGAGGCGGGGAATCAGAGGCGGGGAATCAGAGGCGGGAAATCAGAGGCAAGGAATCAGAGGCGGGGAATCAGAGGCGGGGAACCACAGGCGGGGAATCAGAGGCTGAAATTAAAAGGGGGAGAATCAGAAGGGGGAAAAGATATGAAGGGAAAGAGAGGCATGGAAGGAGCCAGGGACTCTGAAGCAGGTAATCGGAGGCAGGTAAACAGCGTCGGAGAACGGAGGCGGGGAATCAGAAGCGGGGAATCAGAGGGCGGAAAATAGATGTGGGGAAAGAGAGGCAGGGAAAGAGGCGCGGAAATAGACGCAGGGAAAGAGAGGCGGGGTATCAGATGTGGGGAATTCAAGGCGGGGAAAGAGATGTGGGGAAAGAGAGGCAGGGAAAGAGGCAAGGAAATAGAGGCGGGGAATCAGAGGTGGGGATTCAGAGGCAGGGAATCAGAGGGGGGGAATCAGAGGCAGGGAATCTGAGGCAGGGAATCTGAGGTGGGGAATCTGAGTCGGGGAATCAGAGGCGTGGAATCAGAGGGGGGAATAGAGATGTGGGAAAAGAGAGGCGGCGAAAGGGAGGCGGGGAAAGAGTCAGAGACTCTGAAGCAGGGAATCGGAGTCGAGGAATCAGAGGTGGGGAATCAGAGGCGGGGAATCAGAGGCGGGGAATCAGAGGCGGGGAATCAGAGGCGGGGAATCAGAGGCGGGGAATCAGAGGCGGGGAATCAGAGGCGGGGAAGCAGAGGCGGGGAAGCAGAGGCGGGGAAGCAGAGGCGGGGAAGCAGAGGCGGGGAAGCAGAGGCGGGGAATCAGAGGCAGGGAATCAGAGGCGGGGAATTTGAGGTGGGGATTCTGAGGTGGGAAATCAGAGGCTGAGATTGAAAGGGGGAGAATCAGAAGGGGGAAAAGAAATGTGGGGAAAGAGAGGCATGGAAAGAGCCAGGGACTCTGAAGCAGGGAATCGGAGGCAGGGAAACAGAGTCGGAGAAACGGAGGCGGGGAAGCAGAAGCGGGGAATCAGAGGGTGGAAAAGAGATGTGGGGAAAGAGAGGCAGGGAAAGAGGCGCGGAAATAGACGCAGGGAAAGAGAGGCGGAGTATCAGATGTGGGGAATTCAAGGCGGGGAATCAGAGGCGGGGAAAGAGATGTGGGGAAAGAGAGGCAGGGAAAGACGCAAGGAAATAGAGGTGGGGAATCAGAGGCAGGGAATCAGAGGCGGAGAATCAGAGGCGGGGAATCTGAGGTGGGGAATCTGAGGCGGGGAATCAGAGGGGGGAATAGAGATGTGGGAAAAGAGAGGCGGCGAAAGGGAGGTGGGGAAAGTGTCAGAGACTCTGAAGCAGGGAATCGGAGTCGGGGAATCAGAGTTGGGGAATCAGAGTCGGGGAATCAGTGTCAGGGAATCAGAGTCGGGGAATCAGAGTCGGGGAATCAGAGGCGGGGAATCAGAGGCGGGGAATCAGAGGCGGGGAATCAGAGGCGGGGAATCAGAGGCGGGGAATCAGAGGCGGGGAATCAGAGGCGGGGAATCAGAGGCGGAGAATCAGAGGCGGGGAATCAGAGGCGGGGAATCAGTGGGCGGAAATGAGATGTGGGAAAAGAGAGGCAGAGAAAGAGGCACGAAAATAGTGGCAGGGAAAGAGAGGCGGGGAATCAGAGGCGGGGAACCACAGGCGGGGAATCAGAGGCTGAAATTAAAAGGGGGTGAATCAGAGGGGGGAAAAGAGATGTGGGGAAAGAAGGGCAGGGAAAGAGCCAGGGAAAGAGCCAGGGACTCTGAAGCAGGGAATCGGAGGCAGGGAAACAGAGGAAGGGAATCAGAGTCGGAGAAATATAGGCGGGGAATCATAGGCGGGGAATCAGAGGCGGGGAAGCAGAGGCGGGGAATCGGAGGTGGGGATTCTGAGGCAGGGAATCTGAGGTGGGGAATCTGAGGTGGGGAATCCGAGGCTGAGATTCAAAGGGGGAGAATCAGAAGGGGGAAAAGATATGTAGGGAAAGAGAGGCATGGAAAGAGCCAGGGACTCTGAAGCAGGTAATCGGAGGCAGGTAAACAGAGTCGGAGAACGGAGGCGGGGAATCAGAAGCGGGGAATCAGAGGGCGGAAAAGAGATGTGGGGAAAGAGAGGCAGGGAAAGAGGCGCAGAAATAGACGCAGGGAAAGAGAGGCGGGGTATCAGATGTGGGGAATTCAAGGCGGGGAAAGAGATGTGGGGAAAGAGAGGCAGGGAAAGAGGCAAGGAAATAGAGGCGGGGAATCAGAGGTGGGGATTCAGAGGCAGGGAATCAGAGGCATGGAATCAGAGGGGGGAATAGAGATGTGGGAAAAGAGAGGCGGCGAAAGGGAGGCGGGGAAAGAGTCAGAGACTCTGAAGCAGGGAATCGGAGTCGGGGAATCAGAGTCGGGGAATCAGAGTCGGGGAATCAGAGTCGGGGAATCAGAGGCGGGGAATTAGAGGCAGAGAATCAGAGGCGGGGAATCAGAGGCGGGGAATCAGAGGCGGGGAATCAGTGGGCGGAAATGAGATGTGGGAAAAGAGAGGCAGAGAAAGAGGCACGAAAATAGTGGCAGGGAAAGAGAGGCGGGGAATCAGAGGCGGGGAATCAGAGGCGGGGAATCAGAGGCGGGGAATCAGAGGCGGGGAAGCAGAGGCGGGGAATCAGAGTCGTCGTATCAGAAGCGGGGAATTTGAGGTGGAGAATCTGAGGCAGGGAATCAGAGGCGTGGAATCCGAGGCGGGGAATCAGAGGCAGGAAAAGAGATGTGGGGAAAGAGAGGCCGGGAAAGAGGCACGGAAAGAGAGGCGTGAAATCAGAGGCGAGGGATCAGAGGCGGGGAATCAGAGTCGTGGTTTCAGAGGCGGGGAATCTGAGGCGGGGAATCAGAGGCTGAGATTCAAAGGGGGAGAATCAGAAGGGGGAAAAGAAATGTAGGGAAAGAGAGGCATGGAAAGAGCCAGGGACTCTGAAGCAGGGAATCGGAGGCAGGGAAACAGAGTCAGGGAAACGGAAGCGGGGAATCAGAAGCGGGGAATCAGAGGGCGGAAAAGAGATGTGGGGAAAGAGAGGCAGGGAAAGAGGCGCGGAAATAGACGCAGGGAAAGAGAGGCGGGGTATCAGATGTGGGGAATCAGAGGCGGGGAAAGAGATGTGGGGAAAGAGAGGCAGGGAATCTGAGGCGGGGAATCAGAGGCGTGGAATCAGAGGGGGGAATAGAGATGTGGGAAAAGAGAGGCGGCGAAAGGGAGGCGGGGAAAGAGTCAGAGACTCTGAAGCAGGGAATCGGAGTCGGGGAATCAGAGGCGGGGAATCAGAGGCGGGGAATCAGAGGCAGGGAATCAGAGGTGGGGAATCTGAGGTGGGAAATCAGAGGCGGGGAACCAGAGGCGGGGAATCAGAGGCTGAAATTAAAAGAGGGTGAATAAGAGGGGGGAAAAGAGATGTGGGGAAAGAAGGGCAGGGAAAGAGCCAGGGAAAGAGCCAGGGACTCTGAAGCAGGGAATCGGAGGCAGGGAATCAGAGGCAGGGAATCCGAGGCAAGGAATCAGAGGCGGGGAATCAGAGGCGTGGAATCAGAGGCGGGGTATCTAAGGTTGGGAATCGGAGTCGGGGAATCAGAGTCGTGGAATCAGAGGCGGGGAATCAGAGGCGGGGAATCAGAGGCGGGGAATCAGAAGCGGGGAATCAGAGGCGGGGAATCAGAGGCGGGGAATCAGAGGCGGGGTATCAGAGGCGGGGTATCAGAGGCGGGGTATCAGAGGCAGAGGAACGGAGGCGTGGAATCAGAGGTGGGGAATCAGAGGGCAGAAAAGAGATGTGGGGAAAGAGAGGCAGAGAAAGAGGCGTGGAAATAGACGCAGGGAAAGAGAGGCGGGGTATCAGATGCGGGGAATTCAAGGCGGGGAATCAGAGGTGGGGAAAGAGATGTGGGGAAAGAGAGGCCGGGAAAGAGGCACGGAAAGAGAGGCGGGAAATCAGAGGTGGGGAATCAGAGGCGGGGAATCAGAGGCGGGGAATCAGAGGCTTGGACTCAGAGGAGGTGTATCAGAGGCGGAGAAAAGGCGGCGTGGAATCAGAGGTGGGGAATCAGAGGGCGGAAATGAGATGTGGGAAAAGAGAGGCAGAGAAGGAGGCACGAAAATAGTGGCAGGGAAAGAGAGGCAGGGAATCAGAGGCGGGGAATCAGAGGCAGGGAATCAGAGGCAGGGAATCAGAGGCGGGGAATCAGAGGGCGGAAAAGAGATGTGGGGAAAGAGAGGCAGAGAAAGAGGCGTGGAAATAGACGCAGGGAAAGAGAGGCGGGGTATCAGATGTGGGGGATCCGAGGCGGGGAATCAGAGGTGGGGAAAGAGATGTGGAGAAAGAGAGGCAGGGAAAGAGGCAAGGAAAGAGAGGCGGGGAAAGAGGCACGGAAAGAGAGGTGGGAAATGAGAGGCGGGGAATCAGAGGTGGAGAATCTGAGGCGGGGAATCAGAGGCGTGGAATCCGAGGTGGGGAATCAGAGGCAGGAAAAGAGATGTGGGGAAAGAGAGGCAGGGAAAGAGGCGCGGAAATAGACGCAGGGAAAGAGAGGCGGGGATTCAGAGGGGGGGAATCAGAGGCGGGGAATCGGAGGCGGGGAATCAGAGTCGTGGAATCAGAGGCGGGGAATCAGAGGCGGGGAATCAGAGTCGGGGAATCAGAGGCGGGGAATCAGAGGCGGGGAATCAGAGGCGGGGAATCAGAGGCGGGGAATCAGAGGCGGGGTATCAGAGGCGGGGTATCAGAAGCGGGGAATCAGAGGCGGGGTATCAGAGGCGGGGTATCAGAGGCAGAGGAACGGAGGCGTGGAATCAGAGGTGGGGAATCAGAGGGCAGAAAAGAGATGTGGGGAAAGAGAGGCAGAGAAAGAGGCGTGGAAATAGACGCAGTGAAAGAGAGGAGGGGTATCAGATGCGGGGAATCCGAGGCGGGGAATCAGAGGCAGGAAAAGAGATGTGGGGAAAGAGAGTCCGGGAAAGAGGCACGGAAAGAGAGGCGGGAAATCAGAGGTGGGGAATCAGAGGCGGGGAATCAGAGGCGGGGAATCAGAGGGTTGGACTCAGAGGAGGTGTATTAGAGGCGGAGAAAAGGCGGCGTGGAATCAGAGGTGGGGAATCAGAGGGCGGAAATGAGATGTGGGAAAAGAGAGGCAGAGAAGGAGGCACGAAAATAGTGGCAGGGAAAGAGAGGCAGGGAATCAGAGGCGGGGAATCAGAGGCGGGGAATCAGAGGCGGGGAATCAGAGGCGGGGAATCAGAGGCGGGGAATCAGAGGGCGGAAAAGAGATGTGGGAAAAGAGAAGCAGAGAAGGAGGCACGAAAATAGTGGCAGGGAAAGAGAGGCAGGGAATCAGAGGCGGGGAATCAGAGGCGGGGAATCAGAGGCGGGGAATCAGAGGCGGGGAATCAGAGGCGGGGAATCAGAGGCGGGGAATCAGAGGCGGGGAAGCAGAGGCGGGGAAGCAGAGGCGGGGAAGCAGAGGCGGGGAATCAGAGGCGGGGAATTTGAGGTGGGGATTCTGAGGTGGGAAATCAGAGGCTGAGATTGAAAGGGGGAGAATCAGAAGGGGGAAAAGAAATGTGGGGAAAGAGAGGCATGGAAAGAGCCAGGGACTCTGAAGCAGGGAATCGGAGGCAGGGAAACAGAGTCGGAGAAACGGAGGCGGGGAATCAGAAGCGGGGAATCAGAGGGTGGAAAAGAGATGTGGGGAAAGAGAGGCAGGGAAAGAGGCGCGGAAATAGACGCAGGGAAAGAGAGGCGGAGTATCAGATGTGGGGAATTCAAGGCGGGGAATCAGAGGCGGGGAAAGAGATGTGGGGAAAGAGAGGCGGCGAAAGGGAGGCGGGGAAAGTGTCAGAGACTCTGAAGCAGGGAATCGGAGTCGGGGAATCAGAGTCGGGGAATCAGAGTCGGGGAATCAGAGTCGGGGAATCAGTGTCGGGGAATTAGAGTCGGGGAATCAGAAGTGGGGAATCAGAGGCGGGGAATCAGCGTCGGGGAATCAGAGGAAGGGAATCAGAGGCAGGGAATCAGAGGCGGGGAATCAGAGGCGGGGAATCAGAGGCGGGGAATCAGAGGCGGAGAATCAGAGGCGGGGAATCAGAGGCGGGGAATCAGTGGGCGGAAATGAGATGTGGGAAAAGAGAGGCAGAGAAAGAGGCACGAAAATAGTGGCAGGGAAAGAGAGGCGGGGAATCAGAGGCGGGGAACCACAGGCGGGGAATCAGAGGCTGAAATTAAAAGGGGGTGAATCAGAGGGGGGAAAAGAGATGTGGGGAAACAAGGGCAGGGAAAGAGCCAGGGAAAGAGCCAGGGACTCTGAAGCAGGGAATCGGAGGCAGGGAAACAGAGGAAGGGAATCAGAGTCGGAGAAATATAGGCGGGGAATCAGAAGCGGGGAATCAGAGGCGGGGAAGCAGAGGCGGGGAATCAGAGGCGGGGAATCAGAGGCGGGGAATCTGAGGTGGGGATTCTGAGGCAGGGAATCTGAGGTGGGGAATCTGAGGTGGGGAATCCGAGGCTGAGATTCAAAGGGGGAGAATCAGAAGGGGGAAAAGATATGAAGGGAAAGAGAGGCATGGAAGGAGCCAGGGACTCTGAAGCAGGTAATCGGAGGCAGGTAAACAGCGTCGGAGAACGGAGGCGGGGAATCAGAAGCGGGGAATCAGAGGGCGGAAAATAGATGTGGGGAAAGAGAGGCAGGGAAAGAGGCGCGGAAATAGACGCAGGGAAAGAGAGGCGGGGTATCAGATGTGGGGAATTCAAGGCGGGGAAAGAGATGTGGGGAAAGAGAGGCAGGGAAAGAGGCAAGGAAATAGAGGCGGGGAATCAGAGGTGGGGATTCAGAGGCAGGGAATCAGAGGGGGGGAATCAGAGGCAGGGAATCTGAGGCAGGGAATCTGAGGTGGGGAATCTGAGTCGGGGAATCAGAGGCGTGGAATCAGAGGGGGGAATAGAGATGTGGGAAAAGAGAGGCGGCGAAAGGGAGGCGGGGAAAGAGTCAGAGACTCTGAAGAAGGGAATCGGAGTCGGGGAATCAGAGGTGGGGAATAAGAGGCGGGGAATCAGAGGCGGGGAATCAGAGGCGGGGAATCAGAGGCGGGGAATCAGAGGCGGGGAATCAGAGGCGGGGAATCAGAGGCGGGGAATCAGAGGCGGGGAATCAGAGGCGGGGAATCAGAGGCGGGGAATCAGAGGCGGGGAATCAGAGGCGGGGAATCAGAGGCGGGGAATCAGAGGCGGGGAATCAGAGGCGGGGAATCAGAGGCGGGGAATCAGAGGCGGGGAATCAGAGGCGGGGAATCAGAGGCGGGGAATCAGAGGCGGGGAATCAGAGGCGGGGAATCAGAGGCTGGGAATCAGAGGCGGGGAATCAGAGGCGGGGAATCAGTGGGCGGAAATGAGATGTGGGAAAAGAGAGGCAGAGAAAGAGGCACGAAAATAGTGGCTGGGAAAGAGAGGCGGGGAATCAGAGGCGGGGAATCAGAGGCGGGGAATCAGAGGCGGGGAATCAGAGGCTGAAATTAAAAGGGGGTGAATCAGAGGGGGGAAAAGAGATGTGGGGAAAGAGAGGCAGAGAAAGAGGCGTGGAAATAGACGCAGGGAAAGAGAGGCGGGGTATCAGATGTGGGGGATCCGAGGCGGGGAATCAGAGGTGGGGAAAGAGATGTGGAGAAAGAGAGGCAGGGAAAGAGGCAAGGTAAGAGAGGCGGGGAAAGAGGCACGGAAAGAGAGGTGGGAAATGAGAGGCGGGGAATCAGAGTCGTATTATCTGAGGTGGGGAATCTGAGGCGGGGAATCAGAGGCGGGGAAAGAGATGTGGGAAAAGAGAGGCAGAGAATGAGGCACGAAAATAGTGGCAGGGAAAGAGAGGCAGGGAATCAGAGGCGGGGAATCAGAGGCGGGGAATCAGAGGCGGGGAATCAGAGGCGGGGAAGCAGAGGCGGGGAATCAGAGGTGGGGAATCAGAGGGGGGAATAGAGATGTGGGAAAAGAGAGGCGGCGAAAGGGAGGCGGGGAAAGAGTCAGAGACTCTGAAGCAGGGAATCGGAGTCGGAGAAATGGAGGCGGGGAATCAGAGGCGGGGAATCAGAGGCAGGGAATCAGAGGCAGGGAATCAGAGGCGGAGAATCAGAGGCGGGGAATCAGTGGGCGGAAATGAGATGTGGGAAAAGAGAGGCAGAGAAAGAGGCACGAAAATAGTGGCAGGGAAAGAGAGGCGGGGAATCAGAGGCGGGGAATCACAGGCGGGGAACCAGAGGCGGGGAATCAGAGGCTGAAATTAAAAGAGTGTGAATCAGAGGGGGGAAAAGAGATGTGGGGAAAGAAGGGCAGGGAAAGAGCCAGGGAAAGAGCCAGGGACTCTGAAGCAGGGAATCGGAGGCAGGGAATCGGTGGCAGGGAAACAGAGGAAGGGAATCAGAGTCGGAGAAATGGAGGCGGGGAATCAGAAACGGGGAATCAGAAGCGGGGAATCAGAGGACGGAAAAGAGATGTGGGGAAAGAGAGGCAGAGAAAGAGAGGCGGGGTATCAGATGTGTGCAATCCGAGGCAAGGAATCAGAGGCGGGGAATCAGAGGCGGGGAATCAGAGGAGGAGAATCAGAGGCGGGGAATCAGAGGTGGGGAATCAGAGGAGGGGAATCAGAGGAGGAGAATCAGAGGCGGGGAATCAGAGTCGGGGAATCAGAGGAGGGGAATCAGAGGCGGGGAATCAGAGGTGGGGAATCAGAGGCGGGGAATCAGAGGCGGGGAAGCAGAGGCGGGGAAGCAGAGGCGGGGAAGCAGAGGCGGGGAAGCAGAGGCGGGGAAGCAGAGGCGGGGAAACAGAGGCAGGGAATCAGAGTCGGAGAAACGGAGGTGGGGAATCAGAAGCGGGGAATCAGAGGGCGGAAAAGAGATGTGGGGAAAGAGAGGCAGAGAAAGAGGCGTGGAAATAGACGCAGTGAAAGAGAGGAGGGGTATCAGATGCGGGGAATCCGAGGCGGGGAATCAGAGGCAGGAAAAGAGATGTGGGGAAAGAGAGTCCGGGAAAGAGGCACGGAAAGAGAGGAGGGAAATCAGAGGTGGGGAATCAGAGGCGGGGAATCAGAGGCGGGGAATCAGAGGGTTGGACTCAGAGGAGGTGTATTAGAGGCGGAGAAAAGGCGGCGTGGAATCCGAGGCGGGGAATCAGAGGCAGGAAAAGAGATGTGCGGAAAGAGAGGCCGGGAAAGAGGAACGGAAAGAGAGGCGGGAAATCAGAGGCGAGAAATCAGAGGCGGGGAATCAGAGGCGGGGAATCAGAGGCGGGGAATCAGAGGCGGGGAATCAGAGGCGGGGAATCAGAGGCGGGGAATCAGAGGCGGGGAATCAGAGGCGGGGAATCAGAGGCAGGGAATCAGAGGCGGGGAATCAGAGGCGGGGAATCAGAGGCGGGGAATTAGAGGTAAGGAATCTGAGGTGGTGAATCAAAGGCTGAGATTCAAAGGGGGTGAATCAGAGGGGGGAAAAGAGATGTGGGGAAATAGAAGCCGGGAAAGAGCCAGAGACGCTGAAGCAGGGAATCGGAGGAGGGGAAACAGAGGCAGGGAATCAGAGTCGGAGAAACGGAGGTGGGGAATCAGAAGCGGAGAAACAGAGGGCGGAAAAGAGATGTGGGGAAAGAGAGGCAGAGAAAGAGGCGCGGAAATAGACGCAGGGAAAGAGAGGCAGGGTATCAGATGTGGGGGATCTGAGGCGGGGAATCAGAGGTGGGGAAAGAGTGGAGAAAGAGAGGCAGGGAAGGAGACAAGGAAAGAGAGGCGGGGAAAGAGGCACGGAAAGAGAGGTGGGAAATCAGAGGCGGGGAATCTGAGGCGGGGAATCATAGGCTGGGAAAGAGATGTGGGAAAAGAGAGGCAGAGAAGGAGGCACAAAAATAGTGGCAGGGAAAGAGAGGCGGGGAATCAGGGGTGGGGAATCAGAGGCGGGGAATCAGAGGCGGGGAATCAGAGGCGGGGAAAGAGATGTGGGAAAAGAGAGGCAGAGAAGGAGGCACAAAAATAGTGGCAGGGAAAGAGAGGCGGGGAATCAGGGGCGAGGAATCAGAGGCGGGGAATCAGAAGCGGGGAATCAGAGGGCGGAAAAGAGATGTGGGGAAAGAGAGGCAGGGAAAGAGGCGCGGAAATAGACGCAGGGAAAGAGAGGCGGGGTATCAGATGTGGGGAATCCGAGGCGGGGAATCCGAGGCGGGGAATCCGAGGCGGGGAATCGAGGCGGGGAATCAGAGGCGGGGAATCAGAGGCGGGGAATCAGAGGCGGGGAATCAGAGGCGGGGAATCAGAGGGGTGGAATCAGAGACGGGGAATCTGAGGTGGGGAATCTGAGGCGGGGATTCAGAGGCGGGGATTCAGAGGGGGGAATAGAGATGTGGGAATGGAGAGGCGGGGAAAGAGCCAGGGACTGAAGCAGGGAATCGGAGTCGGGGAATTAGAGTCGGGGAATCAGAGTCGGGGAATCAGAGTCGGGGAATCAGAGGCGGGGAATCAGAGGCGGGGAATCAGAGGCGGGGAATCAGAGGCGGGGAATCAGAGGCGGGGAATCAGAGGCGGGGAATCAGAGGCGGGGAATCAGAGGCGGGGAATCAGAGGCGGGGAATCAGAGGCGGGGAATCAGAGGCGGGGAATCAGAGGCGGGGAATCAGAGGCGGGGAATCAGAGGCGGGGAATCAGAGGCGGGGAATCAGAGGCGGGGAATCAGAGGTGGGGAATCAGAGGCGGGGAATCAGAGGCGGGGAATCAGAGGCGGGGAATCAGAGGCGGGGAACCACAGGCGGGGAATCAGAGGCTGAAATTAAAAGGGGGTGAATCAGAGGGGGGAAAAGAGATGTGGGGAAACAATGGCAGGGAAAGAGCCAGGGAAAGAGCCAGGGAAAGAGCCAGGGACTCTGAAGCAGGGAATCGGAGGCAGGGAAACAGAGGAAGGGAATCAGAGTCGGAGAAATATAGGCGGGGAATCAGAAGCGGGGAATCAGAGGCGGGGAAGCAGAGGCGGGGAATCAGAGGCGGGGAATCAGAGGCGGGGAATCTGAGGTGGGGATTCTGAGGCAGGGAATCTGAGGTGGGGAATCTGAGGTGGGGAATCCGAGGCTGAGATTCAAAGGGGGAGAATCAGAAGGGGGAAAAGATATGAAGGGAAAGAGAGGCATGGAAGGAGCCAGGGACTCTGAAGCAGGTAATCGGAGGCAGGTAAACAGCGTCGGAGAACGGAGGCGGGGAATCAGAAGCGGGGAATCAGAGGGCGGAAAATAGATGTGGGGAAAGAGAGGCAGGGAAAGAGGCGCGGAAATAGACGCAGGGAAAGAGAGGCGGGGTATCAGATGTGGGGAATTCAAGGCGGGGAAAGAGATGTGGGGAAAGAGAGGCAGGGAAAGAGGCAAGGAAATAGAGGCGGGGAATCAGAGGTGGGGATTCAGAGGCAGGGAATCAGAGGGGGGGAATCAGAGGCAGGGAATCTGAGGCAGGGAATCTGAGGTGGGGAATCTGAGTCGGGGAATCAGAGGCGTGGAATCAGAGGGGGGAATAGAGATGTGGGAAAAGAGAGGCGGCGAAAGGGAGGCGGGTAAAGAGTCAGAGACTCTGAAGCAGGGAATCGGAGTCGGGGAATCAGAGGTGGGGACTCAGAGGCGGGGAATCAGAGGCGGGGAATCAGAGGCGGGGAATCAGAGGCGGGGAATCAGAGGCGGGGAATCAGAGGCGGGGAATCAGAGGCGGGGAATCAGAGGCGGGGAATCAGAGGCAGAGAATCAGAGGCGGGGAATCAGAGGCGGGGAATCAGAGGCGGGGAATCAGAGGCGGGGAATCAGTGGGCGGAAATGAGATGTGGGAAAAGAGAGGCAGAGAAAGAGGCACGAAAATAGTGGCAGGGAGAGAGAGGCGGGGAATCAGAGGCGGGGAATCAGAGGCGGGGAATCAGAGGCGGGGAATCAGAGGCGGGGAATCAGAGGCTGAAATTAAAAGGGGGTGAATCAGAGGGGGGAAAAGAGATGTGGGGAAAGAGAGGCAGAGAAAGAGGCGTGGAAATAGACGCAGGGAAAGAGAGGCGGGGTATCAGATGTGGGGGATCCGAGGCGGGGAATCAGAGGTGGGGAAAGAGATGTGGAGAAAGAGAGGCAGGGAAAGAGGCACGAAAATAGTGGCAGGGAAAGAGAGGCAGGGAATCAGAGGCGGGGAATCAGAGGCGGGGAAAGAGATGTGGGAAAAGAGAGGCAGAGAATGAGGCACGAAAATAGTGGCAGGGAAAGAGAGGCAGGGAATCAGAGGCGGGGAATCAGAGGCGGGGAATCAGAGGCGGGGAATCAGAGGCGGGGAATCAGAGGCGGGGAATCAGAGGGGGGAATAGAGATGTGGGAAAAGAGAGGCGGCGAAAGGGAGGCGGGGAAAGAGTCAGAGACTCTGAAGCAGGGAATCGGAGTCGGAGAAATGGAGGCGGGGAATCAGAGGCGGGGAATCAGAGGCAGGGAATCAGAGGCAGGGAATCAGAGGCGGAGAATCAGAGGCGGGGAATCAGAGGCGGGGAATCAGAGGCGGGGAATCAGAGGCGGGGAAGCAGAGGCGGGGAATCAGAGGCGGGGTATCAGAGGTGGGGAATCAGAGGCGGGGAATCTGAGGTGGGGATTCTGAGGCAGGGAATCTGAGGTGGGGAATCTGAGGTGGGGAATCAGAGGCGGGGAATCTGAGGTGGGGATTCTGAGGCAGGGAATCTGAGGTGGGGAATCCGAGGCTGAGATTCAAAGGGGGAGAATCAGAAGGGGGAAAAGATATGAAGGGAAAGAGAGGCATGGAAGGAGCCAGGGACTCTGAAGCAGGTAATCGGAGGCAGGTAAACAGCGTCGGAGAACGGAGGCGGGGAATCAGAAGCGGGGAATCAGAGGGCGGAAAATAGATGTGGGGAAAGAGAGGCAGGGAAAGAGGCGCGGAAATAGACGCAGGGAAAGAGAGGCGGGGTATCAGATGTGGGGAATTCAAGGCGGGGAAAGAGATGTGGGGAAAGAGAGGCAGGGAAAGAGGCAAGGAAATAGAGGCGGGGAATCAGAGGTGGGGATTCAGAGGCAGGGAATCAGAGGGGGGGAATCAGAGGCAGGGAATCTGAGGCAGGGAATCTGAGGTGGGGAATCTGAGTCGGGGAATCAGAGGCGTGGAATCAGAGGGGGGAATAGAGATGTGGGAAAAGAGAGGCGGCGAAAGGGAGGCGGGGAAAGAGTCAGAGACTCTGAAGCAGGGAATCGGAGTCGGGGAATCAGAGGTGGGGAATCAGAGGCGGGGAATCAGAGGCGGGGAATCAGAGGCGGGGAATTAGAGTCGGGGAATCAGAGTCGGGGAATCAGAGTCGGGGAATCAGAGGCGGGGAATCAGAGGCGGGGAATCAGAGGCGGGGAATCAGAGGCGGGGAATCAGAGGCGGGGAATCAGAGGCGGGGAATCAGAGGCGGGGAATCAGAGGCGGGGAATCAGAGGCGGGGAATCAGAGGCGGGGAATCAGAGGCGGGGAATCAGAGGCGGGGAATCAGAGGCGGGGAATCAGAGGCGGGGAATCAGAGGCGGGGAATCAGAGGCGGGGAATCAGAGGTGGGGAATCAGAGGCGGGGAATCAGAGGCGGGGAATCAGAGGCGGGGAATCAGAGGCGGGGAACCACAGGCGGGGAATCAGAGGCTGAAATTAAAAGGGGGTGAATCAGAGGGGGGAAAAGAGATGTGGGGAAACAATGGCAGGGAAAGAGCCAGGGAAAGAGCCAGGGAAAGAGCCAGGGATTCTGAAGCAGGGAATCGGAGGCAGGGAAACAGAGGAAGGGAATCAGAGTCGGAGAAATATAGGCGGGGAATCAGAAGCGGGGAATCAGAGGCGGGGAAGCAGAGGCGGGGAATCAGAGGCGGGGAATCAGAGGCGGGGAATCTGAGGTGGGGATTCTGAGGCAGGGAATCTGAGGTGGGGAATCTGAGGTGGGGAATCCGAGGCTGAGATTCAAAGGGGGAGAATCAGAAGGGGGAAAAGATATGAAGGGAAAGAGAGGCATGGAAGGAGCCAGGGACTCTGAAGCAGGTAATCGGAGGCAGGTAAACAGCGTCGGAGAACGGAGGCGGGGAATCAGAAGCGGGGAATCAGAGGGCGGAAAATAGATGTGGGGAAAGAGAGGCAGGGAAAGAGGCGCGGAAATAGACGCAGGGAAAGAGAGGCGGGGTATCAGATGTGGGGAATTCAAGGCGGGGAAAGAGATGTGGGGAAAGAGAGGCAGGGAAAGAGGCAAGGAAATAGAGGCGGGGAATCAGAGGTGGGGATTCAGAGGCAGGGAATCAGAGGGGGGGAATCAGAGGCAGGGAATCTGAGGCAGGGAATCTGAGGTGGGGAATCTGAGTCGGGGAATCAGAGGCGTGGAATCAGAGGGGGGAATAGAGATGTGGGAAAAGAGAGGCGGCGAAAGGGAGGCGGGTAAAGAGTCAGAGACTCTGAAGCAGGGAATCGGAGTCGGGGAATCAGAGGTGGGGACTCAGAGGCGGGGAATCAGAGGCGGGGAATCAGAGGCGGGGAATCAGAGGCGGGGAATCAGAGGCGGGGAATCAGAGGCGGGGAATCAGAGGCGGGGAATCAGAGGCGGGGAATCAGAGGCAGAGAATCAGAGGCGGGGAATCAGAGGCGGGGAATCAGAGGCGGGGAATCAGAGGCGGGGAATCAGTGGGCGGAAATGAGATGTGGGAAAAGAGAGGCAGAGAAAGAGGCACGAAAATAGTGGCAGGGAGAGAGAGGCGGGGAATCAGAGGCGGGGAATCAGAGGCGGGGAATCAGAGGCGGGGAATCAGAGGCGGGGAATCAGAGGCTGAAATTAAAAGGGGGTGAATCAGAGGGGGGAAAAGAGATGTGGGGAAAGAGAGGCAGAGAAAGAGGCGTGGAAATAGACGCAGGGAAAGAGAGGCGGGGTATCAGATGTGGGGGATCCGAGGCGGGGAATCAGAGGTGGGGAAAGAGATGTGGAGAAAGAGAGGCAGGGAAAGAGGCACGAAAATAGTGGCAGGGAAAGAGAGGCAGGGAATCAGAGGCGGGGAATCAGAGGCGGGGAAAGAGATGTGGGAAAAGAGAGGCAGAGAATGAGGCACGAAAATAGTGGCAGGGAAAGAGAGGCAGGGAATCAGAGGCGGGGAATCAGAGGCGGGGAATCAGAGGCGGGGAATCAGAGGCGGGGAATCAGAGGCGGGGAATCAGAGGGGGGAATAGAGATGTGGGAAAAGAGAGGCGGCGAAAGGGAGGCGGGGAAAGAGTCAGAGACTCTGAAGCAGGGAATCGGAGTCGGAGAAATGGAGGCGGGGAATCAGAGGCGGGGAATCAGAGGCAGGGAATCAGAGGCAGGGAATCAGAGGCGGAGAATCAGAGGCGGGGAATCAGAGGCGGGGAATCAGAGGCGGGGAATCAGAGGCGGGGAAGCAGAGGCGGGGAATCAGAGGCGGGGAATCAGAGGTGGGGAATCAGAGGCGGGGAATCTGAGGTGGGGATTCTGAGGCAGGGAATCTGAGGTGGGGAATCTGAGGTGGGGAATCAGAGGCGGGGAATCTGAGGTGGGGATTCTGAGGCAGGGAATCTGAGGTGGGGAATCTGAGGTGGGGAATCCGAGGCTGAGATTCAAAGGGGGAGAATCAGAAGGGGGAAAAGATATGAAGGGAAAGAGAGGCATGGAAGGAGCCAGGGACTCTGAAGCAGGTAATCGGAGGCAGGTAAACAGCGTCGGAGAACGGAGGCGGGGAATCAGAAGCGGGGAATCAGAGGGCGGAAAATAGATGTGGGGAAAGAGAGGCAGGGAAAGAGGCGCGGAAATAGACGCAGGGAAAGAGAGGCGGGGTATCAGATGTGGGGAATTCAAGGCGGGGAAAGAGATGTGGGGAAAGAGAGGCAGGGAAAGAGGCAAGGAAATAGAGGCGGGGAATCAGAGGTGGGGATTCAGAGGCAGGGAATCAGAGGGGGGGAATCAGAGGCAGGGAATCTGAGGCAGGGAATCTGAGGTGGGGAATCTGAGTCGGGGAATCAGAGGCGTGGAATCAGAGGGGGGAATAGAGATGTGGGAAAAGAGAGGCGGCGAAAGGGAGGCGGGGAAAGAGTCAGAGACTCTGAAGCAGGGAATCGGAGTCGGGGAATCAGAGGTGGGGAATCAGAGGCGGGGAATCAGAGGCGGGGAATCAGAGGCGGGGAATCAGAGGCGGGGAATCAGAGGCGGGGAATCAGAGGCGGGGAATCAGAGGCGGGGAAAGAGATGTGGGAAAAGAGAGGCAGAGAATGAGGCACGAAAATAGTGGCAGGGAAAGAGAGGCAGGGAATCAGAGGCGGGGAAGCAGAGGCGGGGAATCAGAGGCGGGGAATCAGAGGCGGGGAATCAGAGGCGGGGAATCAGTGGGCGGAAATGAGATGTGGGAAAAGAGAGGCAGAGAAAGAGGCACGAAAATAGTGGCAGGGAAAGAGAGGCGGGGAATCAGAGGCGGGGAATCACAGGCGGGGAACCAGAGGCGGGGAATCAGAGGCTGAAATTAAAAGAGTGTGAATCAGAGGGGGGAAAAGAGATGTGGGGAAAGAAGGGCAGGGAAAGAGCCAGGGAAAGAGCCAGGGACTCTGAAGCAGGGAATCGGAGGCAGGGAATCGGTGGCAGGGAAACAGAGGAAGGGAATCAGAGTCGGAGAAATGGAGGCGGGGAATCAGAAACGGGGAATCAGAAGCGGGGAATCAGAGGACGGAAAAGAGATGTGGGAAAAGAGAGGCGGCGAAAGGGAGGCGGGGAAAGAGTCAGAGACTCTGAAGCAGGGAATCGGAGTCGGGGAATCAGAGGTGGGGAATCAGAGGCGGGGAATCAGAGGCGGGGAATCAGAGGCGGGGAATCAGAGGCGGGGAATCAGAGGCGGGGAATCAGAGGCGGGGAATCAGAGGCGGGGAATCAGAGGCGGGGAATGAGAGGCGGGGAATCAGAGGCGGGGAATCAGAGGCGGGGAATCAGAGGCGGGGAATCAGAGGCTGAAATTAAAAGGGGGTGAATCAAAGGGGGGAAAAGAGATGTGGGGAAAGAGAGGCAGAGAAAGAGGCGTGGAAATAGACGCAGGGAAAGAGAGGCGGGGTATCAGATGTGGGGGATCCGAGGCGGGGAATCAGAGGTGGGGAAAGAGATGTGGAGAAAGAGAGGCGGGGAAAGAGGCACGGAAAGAGAGGTGGGAAATGAGAGGCGGGGAATCAGAGTCGTATTATCTGAGGTGGGGAATCTGAGGCGGGGAATCAGAGGCGGGGAAAGAGATGTGGGAAAAGAGAGGCAGAGAATGAGGCACGAAAATAGTGGCAGGGAAAGAGAGGCAGGGAATCAGAGGCGGGGAATCAGAGGCGGGGAATCAGAGGCGGGGAATCAGAGGCGGAGAATCAGAGGCGGGGAATCAGAGGCGGGGAAGCAGAGGCGGGGAATCAGACGCGGGGAATCAGAGGGGGGAATAGAGATGTGGGAAAAGAGAGGCGGCGAAAGGGAGGCGGGGAAAGAGTCAGAGACTCTGAAGCAGGGAATCGGAGGCAGGGAATCGGTGGCAGGGAAACAGAGGAAGGGAATCAGACTCGGAGAAATTGAGGCGGGGAATCAGAAACGGGGAATCAGAGGACGGAAAAGAGATGTGGGGAAAGAGAGGCAGAGAAAGAGAGGCGGGGTATCAGATGTGTACAATCCGAGGCAAGGAATCAGAGGCGGGGAATCAGAGGCGTGGAATCAGAGGCGGGGTATCTAAGGTTGGGAATCGGAGTCGGGGAATCAGAGTCGTGGAATCAGAGGCGGGGAATCAGAGGCGGGGAATCAGAGGAGGAGAATCAGAGGAGGAGAATCAGAGGCGGGGAATCAGAGGCGGGGAATCAGAGGCGGGGAATCAGAGGAGGGGAATCAGAGGCGGGGAATCAGAAGCGGGGAATCAGAGGCGGGGAATCAGAGGCGGGGAATCAGAGGCGGGGTATCAGAGGCGGGGTATCAGAGGCAGAGGAACGGAGGCGTGGAATCAGAGGTGGGGAATCAGAGGGCAGAAAAGAGATGTGGGGAAAGAGAGGCAGAGAAAGAGGCGTGGAAATAGACGCAGGGAAAGAGAGGCGGGGTATCAGATGCGGGGAATTCAAGGCGGGGAATCAGAGGTGGGGAAAGAGATGTGGGGAAAGAGAGGCCGGGAAAGAGGCACGGAAAGAGAGGCGGGAAATCAGAGGTGGGGAATCAGAGGCGGGGAATCAGAGGCGGGGAATCAGAGGCGGGGAATCTGAGGTGGGGATTCTGAGGCAGGGAATCTGAGGTGGGGAATCTGAGGTGGGGAATCCGAGGCTGAGATTCAAAGGGGGAGAATCAGAAGGGGGAAAAGATATGAAGGGAAAGAGAGGCATGGAAGGAGCCAGGGACTCTGAAGCAGGTAATCGGAGGCAGGTAAACAGCGTCGGAGAACGGAGGCGGGGAATCAGAAGCGGGGAATCAGAGGGCGGAAAATAGATGTGGGGAAAGAGAGGCAGGGAAAGAGGCGCGGAAATAGACGCAGGGAAAGAGAGGCGGGGTATCAGATGTGGGGAATTCAAGGCGGGGAAAGAGATGTGGGGAAAGAGAGGCAGGGAAAGAGGCAAGGAAATAGAGGCGGGGAATCAGAGGTGGGGATTCAGAGGCAGGGAATCAGAGGGGGGGAATCAGAGGCAGGGAATCTGAGGCAGGGAATCTGAGGTGGGGAATCTGAGTCGGGGAATCAGAGGCGTGGAATCAGAGGGGGGAATAGAGATGTGGGAAAAGAGAGGCGGCGAAAGGGAGGCGGGTAAAGAGTCAGAGACTCTGAAGCAGGGAATCGGAGTCGGGGAATCAGAGGTGGGGACTCAGAGGCGGGGAATCAGAGGCGGGGAATCAGAGGCGGGGAATCAGAGGCGGGGAATCAGAGGCGGGGAATCAGAGGCGGGGAATCAGAGGCGGGGAATCAGAGGCGGGGAATCAGAGGCAGAGAATCAGAGGCGGGGAATCAGAGGCGGGGAATCAGAGGCGGGGAATCAGAGGCGGGGAATCAGTGGGCGGAAATGAGATGTGGGAAAAGAGAGGCAGAGAAAGAGGCACGAAAATAGTGGCAGGGAGAGAGAGGCGGGGAATCAGAGGCGGGGAATCAGAGGCGGGGAATCAGAGGCGGGGAATCAGAGGCGGGGAATCAGAGGCGGGGAATCAGAGGCTGAAATTAAAAGGGGGTGAATCAGAGGGGGGAAAAGAGATGTGGGGAAAGAGAGGCAGAGAAAGAGGCGTGGAAATAGACGCAGGGAAAGAGAGGCGGGGTATCAGATGTGGGGGATCCGAGGCGGGGAATCAGAGGTGGGGAAAGAGATGTGGAGAAAGAGAGGCAGGGAAAGAGGCACGAAAATAGTGGCAGGGAAAGAGAGGCAGGGAATCAGAGGCGGGGAATCAGAGGCGGGGAAAGAGATGTGGGAAAAGAGAGGCAGAGAATGAGGCACGAAAATAGTGGCAGGGAAAGAGAGGCAGGGAATCAGAGGCGGGGAATCAGAGGCGGGGAATCAGAGGCGGGGAATCAGAGGCGGGGAATCAGAGGCGGGGAATCAGAGGGGGGAATAGAGATGTGGGAAAAGAGAGGCGGCGAAAGGGAGGCGGGGAAAGAGTCAGAGACTCTGAAGCAGGGAATCGGAGTCGGAGAAATGGAGGCGGGGAATCAGAGGCGGGGAATCAGAGGCAGGGAATCAGAGGCAGGGAATCAGAGGCGGAGAATCAGAGGCGGGGAATCAGAGGCGGGGAATCAGAGGCGGGGAATCAGAGGCGGGGAAGCAGAGGCGGGGAATCAGAGGCGGGGAATCAGAGGTGGGGAATCAGAGGCGGGGAATCTGAGGTGGGGATTCTGAGGCAGGGAATCTGAGGTGGGGAATCTGAGGTGGGGAATCAGAGGCGGGGAATCTGAGGTGGGGATTCTGAGGCAGGGAATCTGAGGTGGGGAATCTGAGGTGGGGAATCCGAGGCTGAGATTCAAAGGGGGAGAATCAGAAGGGGGAAAAGATATGAAGGGAAAGAGAGGCATGGAAGGAGCCAGGGACTCTGAAGCAGGTAATCGGAGGCAGGTAAACAGCGTCGGAGAACGGAGGCGGGGAATCAGAAGCGGGGAATCAGAGGGCGGAAAATAGATGTGGGGAAAGAGAGGCAGGGAAAGAGGCGCGGAAATAGACGCAGGGAAAGAGAGGCGGGGTATCAGATGTGGGGAATTCAAGGCGGGGAAAGAGATGTGGGGAAAGAGAGGCAGGGAAAGAGGCAAGGAAATAGAGGCGGGGAATCAGAGGTGGGGATTCAGAGGCAGGGAATCAGAGGGGGGGAATCAGAGGCAGGGAATCTGAGGCAGGGAATCTGAGGTGGGGAATCTGAGTCGGGGAATCAGAGGCGTGGAATCAGAGGGGGGAATAGAGATGTGGGAAAAGAGAGGCGGCGAAAGGGAGGCGGGGAAAGAGTCAGAGACTCTGAAGCAGGGAATCGGAGTCGGGGAATCAGAGGTGGGGAATCAGAGGCGGGGAATCAGAGGCGGGGAATCAGAGGCGGGGAATCAGAGGCGGGGAATCAGAGGCGGGGAATCAGAGGCGGGGAATCAGAGGCGGGGAAAGAGATGTGGGAAAAGAGAGGCAGAGAATGAGGCACGAAAATAGTGGCAGGGAAAGAGAGGCAGGGAATCAGAGGCGGGGAAGCAGAGGCGGGGAATCAGAGGCGGGGAATCAGAGGCGGGGAATCAGAGGCGGGGAATCAGTGGGCGGAAATGAGATGTGGGAAAAGAGAGGCAGAGAAAGAGGCACGAAAATAGTGGCAGGGAAAGAGAGGCGGGGAATCAGAGGCGGGGAATCACAGGCGGGGAACCAGAGGCGGGGAATCAGAGGCTGAAATTAAAAGAGTGTGAATCAGAGGGGGGAAAAGAGATGTGGGGAAAGAAGGGCAGGGAAAGAGCCAGGGAAAGAGCCAGGGACTCTGAAGCAGGGAATCGGAGGCAGGGAATCGGTGGCAGGGAAACAGAGGAAGGGAATCAGAGTCGGAGAAATGGAGGCGGGGAATCAGAAACGGGGAATCAGAAGCGGGGAATCAGAGGACGGAAAAGAGATGTGGGAAAAGAGAGGCGGCGAAAGGGAGGCGGGGAAAGAGTCAGAGACTCTGAAGCAGGGAATCGGAGTCGGGGAATCAGAGGTGGGGAATCAGAGGTGGGGAATCAGAGGCGGGGAATCAGAGGCGGGGAATCAGAGGCGGGGAATCAGAGGCGGGGAATCAGAGGCGGGGAATCAGAGGCGGGGAATCAGAGGCGGGGAATGAGAGGCGGGGAATCAGAGGCGGGGAATCAGAGGCGGGGAATCAGAGGCGGGGAATCAGAGGCTGAAATTAAAAGGGGGTGAATCAAAGGGGGGAAAAGAGATGTGGGGAAAGAGAGGCAGAGAAAGAGGCGTGGAAATAGACGCAGGGAAAGAGAGGCGGGGTATCAGATGTGGGGGATCCGAGGCGGGGAATCAGAGGTGGGGAAAGAGATGTGGAGAAAGAGAGGCGGGGAAAGAGGCACGGAAAGAGAGGTGGGAAATGAGAGGCGGGGAATCAGAGTCGTATTATCTGAGGTGGGGAATCTGAGGCGGGGAATCAGAGGCGGGGAAAGAGATGTGGGAAAAGAGAGGCAGAGAATGAGGCACGAAAATAGTGGCAGGGAAAGAGAGGCAGGGAATCAGAGGCGGGGAATCAGAGGCGGGGAATCAGAGGCGGGGAATCAGAGGCGGGGAATCAGAGGCGGGGAAGCAGAGGCGGGGAATCAGACGCGGGGAATCAGAGGGGGGAATAGAGATGTGGGAAAAGAGAGGCGGCGAAAGGGAGGCGGGGAAAGAGTCAGAGACTCTGAAGCAGGGAATCGGAGGCAGGGAATCGGTGGCAGGGAAACAGAGGAAGGGAATCAGACTCGGAGAAATTGAGGCGGGGAATCAGAAACGGGGAATCAGAGGACGGAAAAGAGATGTGGGGAAAGAGAGGCAGAGAAAGAGAGGCGGGGTATCAGATGTGTACAATCCGAGGCAAGGAATCAGAGGCGGGGAATCAGAGGCGGGGAATCAGAGGCGTGGAATCAGAGGCGGGGTATCTAAGGTTGGGAATCGGAGTCGGGGAATCAGAGTCGTGGAATCAGAGGCGGGGAATCAGAGGCGGGGAATCAGAGGAGGAGAATCAGAGGAGGAGAATCAGAGGCGGGGAATCAGAGGCGGGGAATCAGAGGCGGGGAATCAGAGGAGGGGAATCAGAGGCGGGGAATCAGAAGCGGGGAATCAGAGGCGGGGAATCAGAGGCGGGGAATCAGAGGCGGGGTATCAGAGGCGGGGTATCAGAGGCAGAGGAACGGAGGCGTGGAATCAGAGGTGGGGAATCAGAGGGCAGAAAAGAGATGTGGGGAAAGAGAGGCAGAGAAAGAGGCGTGGAAATAGACGCAGGGAAAGAGAGGCGGGGTATCAGATGCGGGGAATTCAAGGCGGGGAATCAGAGGTGGGGAAAGAGATGTGGGGAAAGAGAGGCCGGGAAAGAGGCACGGAAAGAGAGGCGGGAAATCAGAGGTGGGGAATCAGAGGCGGGGAATCAGAGGCGGGGAATCAGAGGGCGGAAAAGAGATGTGGGGAAAGAGAGGCAGAGAAAGAGGCGTGGAAATAGACGCAGGGAAAGAGAGGCGGGGTATCAGATGTGGGGGATCCGAGGCGGGGAATCAGAGGTGGGGAAAGAGATGTGGAGAAAGGGAGGCAGGGAAAGAGGCAAGGAAAGAGAGGCGGGGAAAGAGGCACGGAAAGAGAGGTGGGAAATGAGAGGCGGGGAATCAGAGGTGGAGAATCTGAGGCGGGGAATCAGAGGCGTGGAATCCGAGGTGGGGAATCAGAGGCAGGAAAAGAGATGTGGGGAAAGAGAGGCAGGGAAAGAGGCGCGGAAATAGACGCAGGGAAAGAGAGGCGGGGATTCAGAGGGGGGGAATCAGAGGCAGGGAATCGGAGGCGGGGAATCAGAGTCGTGGAATCAGAGGCGGGGAATCAGAGTCGGGGAATCAGAGGCGGGGAATCAGAGGCGGGGAATCAGAGGCGGGGAATCAGAGGCGGGGAATCAGAGGCGGGGAATCAGAGGCGGGGAATCAGAGGCGGGGTATCAGAGGCGGGGTATCAGAAGCGGGGAATCAGAGGCGGGGAATCAGAGGCGGGGTATCAGAGGCGGGGTATCAGAGGCAGAGGAACGGAGGCGTGGAATCAGAGGTGGGGAATCAGAGGGCAGAAAAGAGATGTGGGGAAAGAGAGGCGGCGAAAGGGAGGCGGGTAAAGAGTCAGAGACTCTGAAGCAGGGAATCGGAGTCGGGGAATCAGAGGTGGGGACTCAGAGGCGGGGAATCAGAGGCGGGGAATCAGAGGCGGGGAATCAGAGGCGGGGAATCAGAGGCGGGGAATCAGAGGCGGGGAATCAGAGGGGGGGAATCAGAGGCAGGGAATCTGAGGCAGGGAATCTGAGGTGGGGAATCTGAGTCGGGGAATCAGAGGCGTGGAATCAGAGGGGGGAATAGAGATGTGGGAAAAGAGAGGGTGCGAAAGGGAGGCGGGTAAAGAGTCAGAGACTCTGAAGCAGGGAATCGGAGTCGGGGAATCAGAGGTGGGGACTCAGAGGCGGGGAATCAGAGGCGGGGAATCAGAGGCGGGGAATCAGAGGCGGGGAATCAGAGGCGGGGAATCAGAGGCGGGGAATCAGAGGCGGGGAATCAGAGGCGGGGAATCAGAGGCGGGGAATCAGAGGCGGGGAAGCAGAGGCGGGGAAGCAGAGGCGGGGAAGCAGAGGCGGGGAAGCAGAGGCGGGGAAGCAGAGGCGGGGAATCAGAGGCAGGGAATCAGAGGCGGGGAATTTGAGGTGGGGATTCTGAGGTGGGAAATCAGAGGCTCAGATTGAAAGGGGGAGAATCAGAAGGGGGAAAAGAAATGTGGGGAAAGAGAGGCATGGAAAGAGCCAGGGACTCTGAAGCAGGGAATCGGAGGCAGGGAAACAGAGTCGGAGAAACGGAGGCGGGGAAGCAGAAGCGGGGAATCAGAGGGTGGAAAAGAGATGTGGGGAAAGAGAGGCAGGGAAAGAGGCGCGGAAATAGACGCAGGGAAAGAGAGGCGGAGTATCAGATGTGGGGAATTCAAGGCGGGGAATCAGAGGCGGGGAAAGAGATGTGGGGAAAGAGAGGCAGGGAAAGAGGCAAGGAAAGAGAGGCGGGGAAAGAGGCACGGAAAGAGAGGTGGGAAATGAGAGGCGGGGAATCAGAGGCGGGGAATCAGAGGAGGAGAATCAGAGGCGGGGAATCAGAGGAGGGGAATCAGAGGCGGGGAATCAGAGGCGGGGAATCAGAAGCGGGGAATCAGAGGCGGGGTATCAGAGGCGGGGTATCAGAGGCGTGGAATCAGAGGTGGGGAATCAGAGGGCAGAAAAGAGATGTGGGGAAAGAGAGGCAGAGAAAGAGGCGTGGAAATAGACGCAGGGAAAGAGAGGCGGGGTATCAGATGCGGGGAATTCAAGGCGGGGAATCAGAGGTGGGGAAAGAGATGTGGGGAAAGAGAGGCCGGGAAAGAGGCACGGAAAGAGAGGCGGGAAATCAGAGGTGGGGAATCAGAGGCGGGGAATCAGAGGCGGGGAATCAGAGGCTTGGACTCAGAGGAGGTGTATCAGAGGCGGAGAAAAGGCGGCGTGGAATCAGAGGTGGGGAATCAGAGGGCGGAAATGAGATGTGGGGAAAGAGAGGCAGAGAAAGAGGCGTGGAAATAGACGCAGGGAAAGAGAGGCGGGGTATCAGAGGTGGGGAAAGAGATGTGGAGAAAGAGAGGCAGGGAAAGAGGCAAGGAAAGAGAGGCGGGGAAAGAGGCACGGAAAGAGAGGTGGGAAATGAGAGGCGGGGAATCAGAGGTGGAGAATCTGAGGTGGGGAATCTGAGTCGGGGAATCAGAGGCGGGGAATCAGAGGCGGGAAATCAGAGGCGGGGAATCAGAGGCGGGGAATCAGAGGCGGGGAACCACAGGCGGGGAATCAGAGGCTGAAATTAAAAGGGGGTGAATCAGAGGGGGGAAAAGAGATGTGGGGAAAGAAGGGCAGGGAAAGAGCCAGGAAAAGAGCCAGGGACTCTGAAGCAGGGAATCGGAGGCAGGGAATCGGAGGCAGGAAAACAGAGGAAGGGAATCAGAGTCGGAGAAATGGAGGCGGGGAATCAGAAGCGGGGAATCAGAAGCGGGGAACCAGAGGACGGAAAAGAGATGTGGCGAAAGAGAGGCAGAGAAATAGAGGCGGGTTATCAGATGTGTGCAATCCGAGGCAAGGAATCAGAGGCGTGGAATCAGAGGCGTGGAATCTAAGGTGGGGAATCGGAGTCGGGGAATCAGAGGAGGGGAATCAGAGGCAGGGAATCAGAGGCGGGGAATCAGAGGCGGGGAATCAGAGGCGGGGAATCAGAGGCGGGGAATCAGAGGCGGGGAATCAGAGGCGGGGAATCAGAGGCGGGGAATCGGAGGCGGGGAATCAGAGGCGGGGAATCAGAGGCGGGTTATCAGAGGCGGGGAATCAGAGGCAGAGGAACGGAGGCGTGGAATCAGAGGTGGGGAATCAGAGGGCAGAAAAGAGATGTGGGGAAAGAGAGGCAGAGAAAGAGGCGTGGAAATAGACGCAGTGAAAGAGAGGAGGGGTATCAGATGCGGGGAATCCGAGGCGGGGAATCAGAGGCAGGAAAAGAGATGTGGGGAAAGAGAGTCCGGGAAAGAGGCACGGAAAGAGAGGCGGGAAATCAGAGGTGGGGAATCAGAGGCGGGGAATCAGAGGCGGGGAATCAGAGGCGGGGAATCAGAGGCTTGGACTCAGAGGAGGTGTATCAGAGGCGGAGAAAAGGCGGCGTGGAATCAGAGGTGCGGAATCAGAGGGCGGAAATGAGATGTGGGAAAAGAGAGGCAGAGAAGGAGGCACGAAAATAGTGGCAGGGAAAGAGAGGCAGGGAATCAGAGGCGGGGAATCAGAGGCGGGGAATCAGAGGCGGGGAATCAGAGGCGGGGAATCAGAGGCGGGGAATCAGGGGCGGGGAATCAGAGGCGGGGAATCAGAGGCGGGGAATCAGAGGCGGGGAAGCAGAGGCGGGGAAGCAGAGGCGGGGAAGCAGAGGCGGGGAAGCAGAGGCGGGGAAGCAGAGGCGGGGAATCAGAGGCTGAGATTGAAAGGGGGAGAATCAGAAGGGGGAAAAGAAATGTGGGGAAAGAGAGGCATGGAAAGAGCCAGGGACTCTGAAGCAGGGAATCGGAGGCAGGGAAACAGAGTCGGAGAAACGGAGGCGGGGAAGCAGAAGCGGGGAATCAGAGGGTGGAAAAGAGATGTGGGGAAAGAGAGGCAGGGAAAGAGGCGCGGAAATAGACGCAGGGAAAGAGAGGCGGAGTATCAGATGTGGGGAATTCAAGGCGGGGAATCAGAGGCGGGGAAAGAGATGTGGGGAAAGAGAGGCAGGGAAAGAGGCAAGGAAATAGAGGTGGGGAATCAGAGGCAGGGAATCAGAGGCGGAGAATCAGAGGCGGGGAATCTGAGGTGGGGAATCTGAGGCGGGGAATCAGAGGGGGGAATAGAGATGTGGGAAAAGAGAGGCGGCGAAAGGGAGGTGGGGAAAGTGTCAGAGACTCTGAAGCAGGGAATCGGAGTCGGGGAATCAGAGTTGGGGAATCAGAGTCGGGGAATCAGTGTCAGGGAATCAGAGTCGGGGAATCAGAGTCGGGGAATCAGAGGCGGGGAATCAGAGGCGGGGAATCAGAGGCGGGGAATCAGAGGCGGGGAATCAGAGGCGGAGAATCAGAGGCGGGGAATCAGAGGCGGGGAATCAGTGGGCGGAAATGAGATGTGGGAAAAGAGAGGCAGAGAAAGAGGCACGAAAATAGTGGCAGGGAAAGAGAGGCGGGGAATCAGAGGCGGGGAACCACAGGCGGGGAATCAGAGGCTGAAATTAAAAGGGGGTGAATCAGAGGGGGGAAAAGAGATGTGGGGAAAGAAGGGCAGGGAAAGAGCCAGGGAAAGAGCCAGGGACTCTGAAGCAGGGAATCGGAGGCAGGGAAACAGAGGAAGGGAATCAGAGTCGGAGAAATATAGGCGGGGAATCAGAGGCGGGGAATCAGAGGCGGGGAAGCAGAGGCGGGGAATCGGAGGTGGGGATTCTGAGGCAGGGAATCTGAGGTGGGGAATCTGAGGTGGGGAATCCGAGGCTGAGATTCAAAGGGGGAGAATCAGAAGGGGGAAAAGATATGTAGGGAAAGAGAGGCATGGAAAGAGCCAGGGACTCTGAAGCAGGTAATCGGAGGCAGGTAAACAGAGTCGGAGAACGGAGGCGGGGAATCAGAAGCGGGGAATCAGAGGGCGGAAAAGAGATGTGGGGAAAGAGAGGCAGGGAAAGAGGCGCAGAAATAGACGCAGGGAAAGAGAGGCGGGGTATCAGATGTGGGGAATTCAAGGCGGGGAAAGAGATGTGGGGAAAGAGAGGCAGGGAAAGAGGCAAGGAAATAGAGGCGGGGAATCAGAGGTGGGGATTCAGAGGCAGGGAATCAGAGGCATGGAATCAGAGGGGGGAATAGAGATGTGGGAAAAGAGAGGCGGCGAAAGGGAGGCGGGGAAAGAGTCAGAGACTCTGAAGCAGGGAATCGGAGTCGGGGAATCAGAGTCGGGGAATCAGAGTCGGGGAATCAGAGTCGGGGAATCAGAGGCGGGGAATTAGAGGCAGAGAATCAGAGGCGGGGAATCAGAGGCGGGGAATCAGAGGCGGGGAATCAGTGGGCGGAAATGAGATGTGGGAAAAGAGAGGCAGAGAAAGAGGCACGAAAATAGTGGCAGGGAAAGAGAGGCGGGGAATCAGAGTTGGGGAATCAGAGGCGGCGAATCAGAGGAGGAGAATCAGAGGCGGGGAATCAGAGGAGGGGAATCAGAGGCGGGGAATCAGAGGCGGGGAATCAGAGGCGGGGAATTAGAGTCGTCGTATCAGAAGCGGGGAATTTGAGGTGGAGAATCTGAGGCAGGGAATCAGAGGCGTGGAATCCGAGGCGGGGAATCAGAGGCAGGAAAAGAGATGTGGGGAAAGAGAGTCCGGGAAAGAGGCACGGAAAGAGAGGCGTGAAATCAGAGGCGAGGGATCAGAGGCGGGGAATCAGAGTCGTGGTTTCAGAGGCGGGGAATCTGAGGCGGGGAATCAGAGGCTGAGATTCAAAGGGGGAGAATCAGAAGGGGGAAAAGAAATGTAGGGAAAGAGAGGCATGGAAAGAGCCAGGGACTCTGAAGCAGGGAATCGGAGGCAGGGAAACAGAGTCAGGGAAACGGAAGCGGGGAATCAGAAGCGGGGAATCAGAGGGCGGAAAAGAGATGTGGGGAAAGAGAGGCAGGGAAAGAGGCGCGGAAATAGACGCAGGGAAAGAGAGGCGGGGTATCAGATGTGGGGAATCAGAGGCGGGGAAAGAGATGTGGGGAAAGAGAGGCAGGGAATCTGAGGCGGGGAATCAGAGGCGTGGAATCAGAGGGGGGAATAGAGATGTGGGAAAAGAGAGGCGGCGAAAGGGAGGCGGGGAAAGAGTCAGAGACTCTGAAGCAGGGAATCGGAGTCGGGGAATCAGAGGCGGGGAATCAGAGGCGGGGAATCAGAGGTAGGGAATCAGAGGTGGGGAATCTGAGGTGGGGAATCAGAGGCGGGGAACCAGAGGCGGGGAATCAGAGGCTGAAATTAAAAGAGGGTGAATAAGAGGGGGGAAAAGAGATGTGGGGAAAGAAGGGCAGGGAAAGAGCCAGGGAAAGAGCCAGGGACTCTGAAGCAGGGAATCGGAGGCAGGGAATCAGAGGCAGGGAAACAGAGGAAGGGAATCAGAGTCGGAGAAATGGAGGCGGGGAATCAGAAGCGGAGAATCAGAGGCGGAGAATCAGAGGCGGGGAATCAGAGGCGGGGAATCAGAGGCGGGGAATCAGAGGCGGGGAATCAGAGGCGGGGAATCAGAGGCGGGGAATCAGAGGCGGGGAAGCAGAGGCGGGGAATCAGAGGCGGGGAATCAGAGGCGGGGAATCAGAGGCGGGGAATCAGAGGCGGGGAATCAGAGGCGGGGAATCAGAGGCGGGGAAGCAGAGGCGGGGAATCAGAGGCGGGGAATCAGAGGCGGGGAATCAGAGGCGGGGAATCAGAGGCGGGAAATCAGAGGCAAGGAATCAGAGGCGGGGAATCAGAGGCGGGGAACCACAGGCGGGGAATCAGAGGCTGAAATTAAAAGGGGGAGAATCAGAAGGGGGAAAAGATATGAAGGGAAAGAGAGGCATGGAAGGAGCCAGGGACTCTGAAGCAGGTAATCGGAGGCAGGTAAACAGCGTCGGAGAACGGAGGCGGGGAATCAGAAGCGGGGAATCAGAGGGCGGAAAATAGATGTGGGGAAAGAGAGGCAGGGAAAGAGGCGCGGAAATAGACGCAGGGAAAGAGAGGCGGGGTATCAGATGTGGGGAATTCAAGGCGGGGAAAGAGATGTGGGGAAAGAGAGGCAGGGAAAGAGGCAAGGAAATAGAGGCGGGGAATCAGAGGTGGGGATTCAGAGGCAGGGAATCAGAGGGGGGGAATCAGAGGCAGGGAATCTGAGGCAGGGAATCTGAGGTGGGGAATCTGAGTCGGGGAATCAGAGGCGTGGAATCAGAGGGGGGAATAGAGATGTGGGAAAAGAGAGGCGGCGAAAGGGAGGCGGGGAAAGAGTCAGAGACTCTGAAGCAGGGAATCGGAGTCGAGGAATCAGAGGTGGGGAATCAGAGGCGGGGAATCAGAGGCGGGGAATCAGAGGCGGGGAATCAGAGGCGGGGAATCAGAGGCGGGGAATCAGAGGCGGGGAATCAGAGGCGGGGAAGCAGAGGCGGGGAAGCAGAGGCGGGGAAGCAGAGGCGGGGAAGCAGAGGCGGGGAAGCAGAGGCGGGGAAGCAGAGGCGGGGAAGCAGAGGCGGGGAATCAGAGGCAGGGAATCAGAGGCGGGGAATTTGAGGTGGGGATTCTGAGGTGGGAAATCAGAGGCTGAGATTGAAAGGGGGAGAATCAGAAGGGGGAAAAGAAATGTGGGGAAAGAGAGGCATGGAAAGAGCCAGGGACTCTGAAGCAGGGAATCGGAGGCAGGGAAACAGAGTCGGAGAAACGGAGGCGGGGAAGCAGAAGCGGGGAATCAGAGGGTGGAAAAGAGATGTGGGGAAAGAGAGGCAGGGAAAGAGGCGCGGAAATAGACGCAGGGAAAGAGAGGCGGAGTATCAGATGTGGGGAATTCAAGGCGGGGAATCAGAGGCGGGGAAAGAGATGTGGGGAAAGAGAGGCAGGGAAAGACGCAAGGAAATAGAGGTGGGGAATCAGAGGCAGGGAATCAGAGGCGGAGAATCAGAGGCGGGGAATCTGAGGTGGGGAATCTGAGGCGGGGAATCAGAGGGGGGAATAGAGATGTGGGAAAAGAGAGGCGGCGAAAGGGAGGTGGGGAAAGTGTCAGAGACTCTGAAGCAGGGAATCGGAGTCGGGGAATCAGAGTTGGGGAATCAGAGTCGGGGAATCAGTGTCAGGGAATCAGAGTCGGGGAATCAGAGTCGGGGAATCAGAGGCGGGGAATCAGAGGCGGGGAATCAGAGGCGGGGAATCAGAGGCGGGGAATCAGAGGCGGGGAATCAGAGGCGGGGAATCAGAGGCGGGGAATCAGAGGCGGAGAATCAGAGGCGGGGAATCAGAGGCGGGGAATCAGTGGGCGGAAATGAGATGTGGGAAAAGAGAGGCAGAGAAAGAGGCACGAAAATAGTGGCAGGGAAAGAGAGGCGGGGAATCAGAGGCGGGGAACCACAGGCGGGGAATCAGAGGCTGAAATTAAAAGGGGGTGAATCAGAGGGGGGAAAAGAGATGTGGGGAAAGAAGGGCAGGGAAAGAGCCAGGGAAAGAGCCAGGGACTCTGAAGCAGGGAATCGGAGGCAGGGAAACAGAGGAAGGGAATCAGAGTCGGAGAAATATAGGCGGGGAATCAGAGGCGGGGAATCAGAGGCGGGGAAGCAGAGGCGGGGAATCGGAGGTGGGGATTCTGAGGCAGGGAATCTGAGGTGGGGAATCCGAGGCTGAGATTCAAAGGGGGAGAATCAGAAGGGGGAAAAGATATGTAGGGAAAGAGAGGCATGGAAAGAGCCAGGGACTCTGAAGCAGGTAATCGGAGGCAGGTAAACAGAGTCGGAGAACGGAGGCGGGGAATCAGAAGCGGGGAATCAGAGGGCGGAAAAGAGATGTGGGGAAAGAGAGGCAGGGAAAGAGGCGCAGAAATAGACGCAGGGAAAGAGAGGCGGGGTATCAGATGTGGGGAATTCAAGGCGGGGAAAGAGATGTGGGGAAAGAGAGGCAGGGAAAGAGGCAAGGAAATAGAGGCGGGGAATCAGAGGTGGGGATTCAGAGGCAGGGAATCAGAGGCATGGAATCAGAGGGGGGAATAGAGATGTGGGAAAAGAGAGGCGGCGAAAGGGAGGCGGGGAAAGAGTCAGAGACTCTGAAGCAGGGAATCGGAGTCGGGGAATCAGAGTCGGGGAATCAGAGTCGGGGAATCAGAGTCGGGGAATCAGAGGCGGGGAATTAGAGGCAGAGAATCAGAGGCGGGGAATCAGAGGCGGGGAATCAGAGGCGGGGAATCAGTGGGCGGAAATGAGATGTGGGAAAAGAGAGGCAGAGAAAGAGGCACGAAAATAGTGGCAGGGAAAGAGAGGCGGGGAATCAGAGGCGGGGAATCAGAGGCGGGGAATCAGAGGCGGGGAATCAGAGGCGGGGAATCAGAGGCGGGGAAGCAGAGGCGGGGAATCAGAGTCGTCGTATCAGAAGCGGGGAATTTGAGGTGGAGAATCTGAGGCAGGGAATCAGAGGCGTGGAATCCGAGGCGGGGAATCAGAGGCAGGAAAAGAGATGTGGGGAAAGAGAGGCCGGGAAAGAGGCACGGAAAGAGAGGCGTGAAATCAGAGGCGAGGGATCAGAGGCGGGGAATCAGAGTCGTGGTTTCAGAGGCGGGGAATCTGAGGCGGGGAATCAGAGGCTGAGATTCAAAGGGGGAGAATCAGAAGGGGGAAAAGAAATGTAGGGAAAGAGAGGCATGGAAAGAGCCAGGGACTCTGAAGCAGGGAATCGGAGGCAGGGAAACAGAGTCAGGGAAACGGAAGCGGGGAATCAGAAGCGGGGAATCAGAGGGCGGAAAAGAGATGTGGGGAAAGAGAGGCAGGGAAAGAAGCGCGGAAATAGACGCAGGGAAAGAGAGGCGGGGTATCAGATGTGGGGAATCAGAGGCGGGGAAAGAGATGTGGGGAAAGAGAGGCAGGGAATCTGAGGCGGGGAATCAGAGGCGTGGAATCAGAGGGGGGAATAGAGATGTGGGAAAAGAGAGGCGGCGAAAGGGAGGCGGGGAAAGAGTCAGAGACTCTGAAGCAGGGAATCGGAGTCGGGGAATCAGAGGCGGGGAATCAGAGGCGGGGAATCAGAGGCAGGGAATCAGAGGTGGGGAATCTGAGGTGGGAAATCAGAGGCGGGGAACCAGAGGCGGGGAATCAGAGGCTGAAATTAAAAGAGGGTGAATAAGAGGGGGGAAAAGAGATGTGGGGAAAGAAGGGCAGGGAAAGAGCCAGGGAAAGAGCCAGGGACTCTGAAGCAGGGAATCGGAGGCAGGGAATCAGAGGCAGGGAATCCGAGGCAAGGAATCAGAGGCGGGGAATCAGAGGCGTGGAATCAGAGGCGGGGTATCTAAGGTTGGGAATCGGAGTCGGGGAATCAGAGTCGTGGAATCAGAGGCGGGGAATCAGAGGCGGGGAATCAGAGGCGGGGAATCAGAAGCGGGGAATCAGAGGCGGGGAATCAGAGGCGGGGAATCAGAGGCGGGGTATCAGAGGCGGGGTATCAGAGGCGGGGTATCAGAGGCAGAGGAACGGAGGCGTGGAATCAGAGGTGGGGAATCAGAGGGCAGAAAAGAGATGTGGGGAAAGAGAGGCAGAGAAAGAGGCGTGGAAATAGACGCAGGGAAAGAGAGGCGGGGTATCAGATGCGGGGAATTCAAGGCGGGGAATCAGAGGTGGGGAAAGAGATGTGGGGAAAGAGAGGCCGGGAAAGAGGCACGGAAAGAGAGGCGGGAAATCAGAGGTGGGGAATCAGAGGCGGGGAATCAGAGGCGGGGAATCAGAGGCTTGGACTCAGAGGAGGTGTATCAGAGGCGGAGAAAAGGCGGCGTGGAATCAGAGGTGGGGAATCAGAGGGCGGAAATGAGATGTGGGAAAAGAGAGGCAGAGAAGGAGGCACGAAAATAGTGGCAGGGAAAGAGAGGCAGGGAATCAGAGGCGGGGAATCAGAGGCAGGGAATCAGAGGCAGGGAATCAGAGGCGGGGAATCAGAGGGCGGAAAAGAGATGTGGGGAAAGAGAGGCAGAGAAAGAGGCGTGGAAATAGACGCAGGGAAAGAGAGGCGGGGTATCAGATGTGGGGGATCCGAGGCGGGGAATCAGAGGTGGGGAAAGAGATGTGGAGAAAGAGAGGCAGGGAAAGAGGCAAGGAAAGAGAGGCGGGGAAAGAGGCACGGAAAGAGAGGTGGGAAATGAGAGGCGGGGAATCAGAGGTGGAGAATCTGAGGCGGGGAATCAGAGGCGTGGAATCCGAGGTGGGGAATCAGAGGCAGGAAAAGAGATGTGGGGAAAGAGAGGCAGGGAAAGAGGCGCGGAAATAGACGCAGGGAAAGAGAGGCGGGGATTCAGAGGGGGGGAATCAGAGGCGGGGAATCGGAGGCGGGGAATCAGAGTCGTGGAATCAGAGGCGGGGAATCAGAGGCGGGGAATCAGAGTCGGGGAATCAGAGGCGGGGAATCAGAGGCGGGGAATCAGAGGCGGGGAATCAGAGGCGGGGAATCAGAGGCGGGGTATCAGAGGCGGGGTATCAGAAGCGGGGAATCAGAGGCGGGGTATCAGAGGCGGGGTATCAGAGGCAGAGGAACGGAGGCGTGGAATCAGAGGTGGGGAATCAGAGGGCAGAAAAGAGATGTGGGGAAAGAGAGGCAGAGAAAGAGGCGTGGAAATAGACGCAGTGAAAGAGAGGAGGGGTATCAGATGCGGGGAATCCGAGGCGGGGAATCAGAGGCAGGAAAAGAGATGTGGGGAAAGAGAGTCCGGGAAAGAGGCACGGAAAGAGAGGCGGGAAATCAGAGGTGGGGAATCAGAGGCGGGGAATCAGAGGCGGGGAATCAGAGGGTTGGACTCAGAGGAGGTGTATTAGAGGCGGAGAAAAGGCGGCGTGGAATCAGAGGTGGGGAATCAGAGGGCGGAAATGAGATGTGGGAAAAGAGAGGCAGAGAAGGAGGCACGAAAATAGTGGCAGGGAAAGAGAGGCAGGGAATCAGAGGCGGGGAATCAGAGGCGGGGAATCAGAGGCGGGGAATCAGAGGCGGGGAATCAGAGGCGGGGAATCAGAGGCGGGGAATCAGAGGCGGGGAATCAGAGGGCGGAAAAGAGATGTGGGAAAAGAGAAGCAGAGAAGGAGGCACGAAAATAGTGGCAGGGAAAGAGAGGCAGGGAATCAGAGGCGGGGAATCAGAGGCGGGGAATCAGAGGCGGGGAATCAGAGGCGGGGAATCAGAGGCGGGGAATCAGAGGCGGGGAAGCAGAGGCGGGGAAGCAGAGGCGGGGAAGCAGAGGCGGGGAATCAGAGGCGGGGAATTTGAGGTGGGGATTCTGAGGTGGGAAATCAGAGGCTGAGATTGAAAGGGGGAGAATCAGAAGGGGGAAAAGAAATGTGGGGAAAGAGAGGCATGGAAAGAGCCAGGGACTCTGAAGCAGGGAATCGGAGGCAGGGAAACAGAGTCGGAGAAACGGAGGCGGGGAATCAGAAGCGGGGAATCAGAGGGTGGAAAAGAGATGTGGGGAAAGAGAGGCAGGGAAAGAGGCGCGGAAATAGACGCAGGGAAAGAGAGGCGGAGTATCAGATGTGGGGAATTCAAGGCGGGGAATCAGAGGCGGGGAAAGAGATGTGGGGAAAGAGAGGCGGCGAAAGGGAGGCGGGGAAAGTGTCAGAGACTCTGAAGCAGGGAATCGGAGTCGGGGAATCAGAGTCGGGGAATCAGAGTCGGGGAATCAGAGTCGGGGAATCAGTGTCGGGGAATTAGAGTCGGGGAATCAGAAGTGGGGAATCAGAGGCGGGGAATCAGCGTCGGGGAATCAGAGGAAGGGAATCAGAGGCAGGGAATCAGAGGCGGGGAATCAGAGGCGGGGAATCAGAGGCGGGGAATCAGAGGCGGAGAATCAGAGGCGGGGAATCAGAGGCGGGGAATCAGTGGGCGGAAATGAGATGTGGGAAAAGAGAGGCAGAGAAAGAGGCACGAAAATAGTGGCAGGGAAAGAGAGGCGGGGAATCAGAGGCGGGGAACCACAGGCGGGGAATCAGAGGCTGAAATTAAAAGGGGGTGAATCAGAGGGGGGAAAAGAGATGTGGGGAAACAAGGGCAGGGAAAGAGCCAGGGAAAGAGCCAGGGACTCTGAAGCAGGGAATCGGAGGCAGGGAAACAGAGGAAGGGAATCAGAGTCGGAGAAATATAGGCGGGGAATCAGAAGCGGGGAATCAGAGGCGGGGAAGCAGAGGCGGGGAATCAGAGGCGGGGAATCAGAGGCGGGGAATCTGAGGTGGGGATTCTGAGGCAGGGAATCTGAGGTGGGGAATCTGAGGTGGGGAATCCGAGGCTGAGATTCAAAGGGGGAGAATCAGAAGGGGGAAAAGATATGAAGGGAAAGAGAGGCATGGAAGGAGCCAGGGACTCTGAAGCAGGTAATCGGAGGCAGGTAAACAGCGTCGGAGAACGGAGGCGGGGAATCAGAAGCGGGGAATCAGAGGGCGGAAAATAGATGTGGGGAAAGAGAGGCAGGGAAAGAGGCGCGGAAATAGACGCAGGGAAAGAGAGGCGGGGTATCAGATGTGGGGAATTCAAGGCGGGGAAAGAGATGTGGGGAAAGAGAGGCAGGGAAAGAGGCAAGGAAATAGAGGCGGGGAATCAGAGGTGGGGATTCAGAGGCAGGGAATCAGAGGGGGGGAATCAGAGGCAGGGAATCTGAGGCAGGGAATCTGAGGTGGGGAATCTGAGTCGGGGAATCAGAGGCGTGGAATCAGAGGGGGGAATAGAGATGTGGGAAAAGAGAGGCGGCGAAAGGGAGGCGGGGAAAGAGTCAGAGACTCTGAAGAAGGGAATCGGAGTCGGGGAATCAGAGGTGGGGAATAAGAGGCGGGGAATCAGAGGCGGGGAATCAGAGGCGGGGAATCAGAGGCGGGGAATCAGAGGCGGGGAATCAGAGGCGGGGAATCAGAGGCGGGGAATCAGAGGCGGTGAATCAGAGGCGGGGAATCAGAGGCGGGGAATCAGAGGCGGGGAATCAGAGGCGGGGAATCAGAGGCGGGGAATCAGAGGCGGGGAATCAGAGGCGGGGAATCAGAGGCGGGGAATCAGAGGCGGGGAATCAGAGGCGGGGAATCAGAGGCGGGGAATCAGAGGCGGGGAATCAGAGGCGGGGAATCAGAGGCTGGGAATCAGAGGCGGGGAATCAGAGGCGGGGAATCAGTGGGCGGAAATGAGATGTGGGAAAAGAGAGGCAGAGAAAGAGGCACGAAAATAGTGGCTGGGAAAGAGAGGCGGGGAATCAGAGGCGGGGAATCAGAGGCGGGGAATCAGAGGCGGGGAATCAGAGGCGGGGAATCAGAGGCTGAAATTAAAAGGGGGTGAATCAGAGGGGGGAAAAGAGATGTGGGGAAAGAGAGGCAGAGAAAGAGGCGTGGAAATAGACGCAGGGAAAGAGAGGCGGGGTATCAGATGTGGGGGATCCGAGGCGGGGAATCAGAGGTGGGGAAAGAGATGTGGAGAAAGAGAGGCAGGGAAAGAGGCAAGGTAAGAGAGGCGGGGAAAGAGGCACGGAAAGAGAGGTGGGAAATGAGAGGCGGGGAATCAGAGTCGTATTATCTGAGGTGGGGAATCCGAGGCGGGGAATCAGAGGCGGGGAAAGAGATGTGGGAAAAGAGAGGCAGAGAATGAGGCACGAAAATAGTGGCAGGGAAAGAGAGGCAGGGAATCAGAGGCGGGGAATCAGAGGCGGGGAATCCGAGGCGGGGAATCAGAGGCGGGGAATCAGAGGCGGGGAAGCAGAGGCGGGGAATCAGAGGCGGGGAATCAGAGGGGGGAATAGAGATGTGGGAAAAGAGAGGCGGCGAAAGGGAGGCGGGGAAAGAGTCAGAGACTCTGAAGCAGGGAATCGGAGTCGGAGAAATGGAGGCGGGGAATCAGAGGCGGGGAATCAGAGGCAGGGAATCAGAGGCAGGGAATCAGAGGCGGAGAATCAGAGGCGGGGAATCAGTGGGCGGAAATGAGATGTGGGAAAAGAGAGGCAGAGAAAGAGGCACGAAAATAGTGGCAGGGAAAGAGAGGCGGGGAATCAGAGGCGGGGAATCACAGGCGGGGAACCAGAGGCGGGGAATCAGAGGCTGAAATTAAAAGAGTGTGAATCAGAGGGGGGAAAAGAGATGTGGGGAAAGAAGGGCAGGGAAAGAGCCAGGGAAAGAGCCAGGGACTCTGAAGCAGGGAATCGGAGGCAGGGAATCGGTGGCAGGGAAACAGAGGAAGGGAATCAGAGTCGGAGAAATGGAGGCGGGGAATCAGAAACGGGGAATCAGAAGCGGGGAATCAGAGGACGGAAAAGAGATGTGGGGAAAGAGAGGCAGAGAAAGAGAGGCGGGGTATCAGATGTGTGCAATCCGAGGCAAGGAATCAGAGGCGGGGAATCAGAGGCGGGGAATCAGAGGAGGAGAATCAGAGGCGGGGAATCAGAGGTGGGGAATCAGAGGAGGGGAATCAGAGGAGGAGAATCAGAGGCGGGGAATCAGAGTCGGGGAATCAGAGGAGGGGAATCAGAGGCGGGGAATCAGAGGTGGGGAATCAGAGGCGGGGAATCAGAGGCGGGGAACCACAGGCGGGGAATCAGAGGCTGAAATTAAAAGGGGGTGAATCAGAGGGGGGAAAAGAGATGTGGGGAAACAGAGGCAGGGAATCAGAGTCGGAGAAACGGAGGTGGGGAATCAGAAGCGGGGAATCAGAGGGCGGAAAAGAGATGTGGGGAAAGAGAGGCAGAGAAAGAGGCGTGGAAATAGACGCAGTGAAAGAGAGGAGGGGTATCAGATGCGGGGAATCCGAGGCGGGGAATCAGAGGCAGGAAAAGAGATGTGGGGAAAGAGAGTCCGGGAAAGAGGCACGGAAAGAGAGGAGGGAAATCAGAGGTGGGGAATCAGAGGCGGGGAATCAGAGGCGGGGAATCAGAGGGTTGGACTCAGAGGAGGTGTATTAGAGGCGGAGAAAAGGCGGCGTGGAATCCGAGGCGGGGAATCAGAGGCAGGAAAAGAGATGTGCGGAAAGAGAGGCCGGGAAAGAGGAACGGAAAGAGAGGCGGGAAATCAGAGGCGAGAAATCAGAGGCGGGGAATCAGAGGCGGGGAATCAGAGGCGGGGAATCAGAGGCGGGGAATCAGAGGCGGGGAATCAGAGGCGGGGAATCAGAGGCGGGGAATCAGAGGCGGGGAATCAGAGGCAGGGAATCAGAGGCGGGGAATCAGAGGCGGGGAATCAGAGGCGGGGAATTAGAGGTAAGGAATCTGAGGTGGTGAATCAAAGGCTGAGATTCAAAGGGGGTGAATCAGAGGGGGGAAAAGAGATGTGGGGAAATAGAAGCCGGGAAAGAGCCAGAGACGCTGAAGCAGGGAATCGGAGGAGGGGAAACAGAGGCAGGGAATCAGAGTCGGAGAAACGGAGGTGGGGAATCAGAAGCGGAGAAACAGAGGGCGGAAAAGAGATGTGGGGAAAGAGAGGCAGAGAAAGAGGCGCGGAAATAGACGCAGGGAAAGAGAGGCAGGGTATCAGATGTGGGGGATCTGAGGCGGGGAATCAGAGGTGGGGAAAGAGTGGAGAAAGAGAGGCAGGGAAGGAGACAAGGAAAGAGAGGCGGGGAAAGAGGCACGGAAAGAGAGGTGGGAAATCAGAGGCGGGGAATCTGAGGCGGGGAATCATAGGCTGGGAAAGAGATGTGGGAAAAGAGAGGCAGAGAAGGAGGCACAAAAATAGTGGCAGGGAAAGAGAGGCGGGGAATCAGGGGTGGGGAATAAGAGGCGGGGAATCAGAGGCGGGGAATCAGAGGCGGGGAAAGAGATGTGGGAAAAGAGAGGCAGAGAAGGAGGCACAAAAATAGTGGCAGGGAAAGAGAGGCGGGGAATCAGGGGCGAGGAATCAGAGGCGGGGAATCAGAAGCGGGGAATCAGAGGGCGGAAAAGAGATGTGGGGAAAGAGAGGCAGGGAAAGAGGCGCGGAAATAGACGCAGGGAAAGAGAGGCGGGGTATCAGATGTGGGGAATCCGAGGCGGGGAATCCGAGGCGGGGAATCCGAGGCGGGGAATCGAGGCGGGGAATCAGAGGCGGGGAATCAGAGGCGGGGAATCAGAGGCGGGGAATCAGAGGCGGGGAATCAGAGGGGTGGAATCAGAGACGGGGAATCTGAGGTGGGGAATCTGAGGCGGGGATTCAGAGGCGGGGATTCAGAGGGGGGAATAGAGATGTGGGAATGGAGAGGCGGGGAAAGAGCCAGGGACTGAAGCAGGGAATCGGAGTCGGGGAATTAGAGTCGGGGAATCAGAGTCGGGGAATCAGAGTCGGGGAATCAGAGTCGGGGAATCAGAGGCGGGGAATCAGAGGCGGGGAATCAGAGGCGGGGAATCAGAGGCGGGGAATCAGAGGCGGGGAATCAGAGGCGGGGAATCAGAGGCGGGGAATCAGAGGCGGGGAATCAGAGGCGGGGAATCAGAGGCGGGGAATCAGAGGCGGGGAATCAGAGGCGGGGAATCAGAGGCGGGGAATCAGAGGCGGGGAATCAGAGGCGGGGAATCAGAGGCGGGGAATCAGAGGCGGGGAATCAGAGGCGGGGAATCAGAGGCGGGGAATCAGAGGCGGGGAACCACAGGCGGGGAATCAGAGGCTGAAATTAAAAGGGGGTGAATCAGAGGGGGGAAAAGAGATGTGGGGAAACAATGGCAGGGAAAGAGCCAGGGAAAGAGCCAGGGAAAGAGCCAGGGACTCTGAAGCAGGGAATCGGAGGCAGGGAAACAGAGGAAGGGAATCAGAGTCGGAGAAATATAGGCGGGGAATCAGAAGCGGGGAATCAGAGGCGGGGAATCAGAGGCGGGGAATCAGAGGCGGGGAATCTGAGGTGGGGATTCTGAGGCAGGGAATCTGAGGTGGGGAATCTGAGGTGGGGAATCCGAGGCTGAGATTCAAAGGGGGAGAATCAGAAGGGGGAAAAGATATGAAGGGAAAGAGAGGCATGGAAGGAGCCAGGGACTCTGAAGCAGGTAATCGGAGGCAGGTAAACAGCGTCGGAGAACGGAGGCGGGGAATCAGAAGCGGGGAATCAGAGGGCGGAAAATAGATGTGGGGAAAGAGAGGCAGGGAAAGAGGCGCGGAAATAGACGCAGGGAAAGAGAGGCGGGGTATCAGATGTGGGGAATTCAAGGCGGGGAAAGAGATGTGGGGAAAGAGAGGCAGGGAAAGAGGCAAGGAAATAGAGGCGGGGAATCAGAGGTGGGGATTCAGAGGCAGGGAATCAGAGGGGGGGAATCAGAGGCAGGGAATCTGAGGCAGGGAATCTGAGGTGGGGAATCTGAGTCGGGGAATCAGAGGCGTGGAATCAGAGGGGGGAATAGAGATGTGGGAAAAGAGAGGCGGCGAAAGGGAGGCGGGTAAAGAGTCAGAGACTCTGAAGCAGGGAATCGGAGTCGGGGAATCAGAGGTGGGGACTCAGAGGCGGGGAATCAGAGGCGGGGAATCAGAGGCGGGGAATCAGAGGCGGGGAATCAGAGGCGGGGAATCAGAGGCGGGGAATCAGAGGCGGGGAATCAGAGGCGGGGAATCAGAGGCAGAGAATCAGAGGCGGGGAATCAGAGGCGGGGAATCAGAGGCGGGGAATCAGAGGCGGGGAATCAGTGGGCGGAAATGAGATGTGGGAAAAGAGAGGCAGAGAAAGAGGCACGAAAATAGTGGCAGGGAGAGAGAGGCGGGGAATCAGAGGCGGGGAATCAGAGGCGGGGAATCAGAGGCGGGGAATCAGAGGCGGGGAATCAGAGGCGGGGAATCAGAGGCTGAAATTAAAAGGGGGTGAATCAGAGGGGGGAAAAGAGATGTGGGGAAAGAGAGGCAGAGAAAGAGGCGTGGAAATAGACGCAGGGAAAGAGAGGCGGGGTATCAGATGTGGGGGATCCGAGGCGGGGAATCAGAGGTGGGGAAAGAGATGTGGAGAAAGAGAGGCAGGGAAAGAGGCACGAAAATAGTGGCAGGGAAAGAGAGGCAGGGAATCAGAGGCGGGGAATCAGAGGCGGGGAAAGAGATGTGGGAAAAGAGAGGCAGAGAATGAGGCACGAAAATAGTGGCAGGGAAAGAGAGGCAGGGAATCAGAGGCGGGGAATCAGAGGCGGGGAATCAGAGGCGGGGAATCAGAGGCGGGGAATCAGAGGCGGGGAATCAGAGGGGGGAATAGAGATGTGGGAAAAGAGAGGCGGCGAAAGGGAGGCGGGGAAAGAGTCAGAGACTCTGAAGCAGGGAATCGGAGTCGGAGAAATGGAGGCGGGGAATCAGAGGCGGGGAATCAGAGGCAGGGAATCAGAGGCAGGGAATCAGAGGCGGAGAATCAGAGGCGGGGAATCAGAGGCGGGGAATCAGAGGCGGGGAATCAGAGGCGGGGAAGCAGAGGCGGGGAATCAGAGGCGGGGAATCAGAGGTGGGGAATCAGAGGCGGGGAATCTGAGGTGGGGATTCTGAGGCAGGGAATCTGAGGTGGGGAATCTGAGGTGGGGAATCAGAGGCGGGGAATCTGAGGTGGGGATTCTGAGGCAGGGAATCTGAGGTGGGGAATCTGAGGTGGGGAATCCGAGGCTGAGATTCAAAGGGGGAGAATCAGAAGGGGGAAAAGATATGAAGGGAAAGAGAGGCATGGAAGGAGCCAGGGACTCTGAAGCAGGTAATCGGAGGCAGGTAAACAGCGTCGGAGAACGGAGGCGGGGAATCAGAAGCGGGGAATCAGAGGGCGGAAAATAGATGTGGGGAAAGAGAGGCAGGGAAAGAGGCGCGGAAATAGACGCAGGGAAAGAGAGGCGGGGTATCAGATGTGGGGAATTCAAGGCGGGGAAAGAGATGTGGGGAAAGAGAGGCAGGGAAAGAGGCAAGGAAATAGAGGCGGGGAATCAGAGGTGGGGATTCAGAGGCAGGGAATCAGAGGGGGGGAATCAGAGGCAGGGAATCTGAGGCAGGGAATCTGAGGTGGGGAATCTGAGTCGGGGAATCAGAGGCGTGGAATCAGAGGGGGGAATAGAGATGTGGGAAAAGAGAGGCGGCGAAAGGGAGGCGGGGAAAGAGTCAGAGACTCTGAAGCAGGGAATCGGAGTCGGGGAATCAGAGGTGGGGAATCAGAGGCGGGGAATCAGAGGCGGGGAATCAGAGGCGGGGAATCAGAGGCGGGGAATCAGAGGCGGGGAATCAGAGGCGGGGAATCAGAGGCGGGGAAAGAGATGTGGGAAAAGAGAGGCAGAGAATGAGGCACGAAAATAGTGGCAGGGAAAGAGAGGCAGGGAATCAGAGGCGGGGAAGCAGAGGCGGGGAATCAGAGGCGGGGAATCAGAGGCGGGGAATCAGAGGCGGGGAATCAGTGGGCGGAAATGAGATGTGGGAAAAGAGAGGCAGAGAAAGAGGCACGAAAATAGTGGCAGGGAAAGAGAGGCGGGGAATCAGAGGCGGGGAATCACAGGCGGGGAACCAGAGGCGGGGAATCAGAGGCTGAAATTAAAAGAGTGTGAATCAGAGGGGGGAAAAGAGATGTGGGGAAAGAAGGGCAGGGAAAGAGCCAGGGAAAGAGCCAGGGACTCTGAAGCAGGGAATCGGAGGCAGGGAATCGGTGGCAGGGAAACAGAGGAAGGGAATCAGAGTCGGAGAAATGGAGGCGGGGAATCAGAAACGGGGAATCAGAAGCGGGGAATCAGAGGACGGAAAAGAGATGTGGGAAAAGAGAGGCGGCGAAAGGGAGGCGGGGAAAGAGTCAGAGACTCTGAAGCAGGGAATCGGAGTCGGGGAATCAGAGGTGGGGAATCAGAGGTGGGGAATCAGAGGCGGGGAATCAGAGGCGGGGAATCAGAGGCGGGGAATCAGAGGCGGGGAATCAGAGGCGGGGAATCAGAGGCGGGGAATCAGAGGCGGGGAATGAGAGGCGGGGAATCAGAGGCGGGGAATCAGAGGCGGAGAATCAGAGGCGGGGAATCAGAGGCTGAAATTAAAAGGGGGTGAATCAAAGGGGGGAAAAGAGATGTGGGGAAAGAGAGGCAGAGAAAGAGGCGTGGAAATAGACGCAGGGAAAGAGAGGCGGGGTATCAGATGTGGGGGATCCGAGGCGGGGAATCAGAGGTGGGGAAAGAGATGTGGAGAAAGAGAGGCGGGGAAAGAGGCACGGAAAGAGAGGTGGGAAATGAGAGGCGGGGAATCAGAGTCGTATTATCTGAGGTGGGGAATCTGAGGCGGGGAATCAGAGGCGGGGAAAGAGATGTGGGAAAAGAGAGGCAGAGAATGAGGCACGAAAATAGTGGCAGGGAAAGAGAGGCAGGGAATCAGAGGCGGGGAATCAGAGGCGGGGAATCAGAGGCGGGGAATCAGAGGCGGGGAATCAGAGGCGGGGAATCAGAGGCGGGGAAGCAGAGGCGGGGAATCAGACGCGGGGAATCAGAGGGGGGAATAGAGATGTGGGAAAAGAGAGGCGGCGAAAGGGAGGCGGGGAAAGAGTCAGAGACTCTGAAGCAGGGAATCGGAGGCAGGGAATCGGTGGCAGGGAAACAGAGGAAGGGAATCAGACTCGGAGAAATTGAGGCGGGGAATCAGAAACGGGGAATCAGAGGACGGAAAAGAGATGTGGGGAAAGAGAGGCAGAGAAAGAGAGGCGGGGTATCAGATGTGTACAATCCGAGGCAAGGAATCAGAGGCGGGGAATCAGAGGCGGGGAATCAGAGGCGTGGAATCAGAGGCGGGGTATCTAAGGTTGGGAATCGGAGTCGGGGAATCAGAGTCGTGGAATCAGAGGCGGGGAATCAGAGGCGGGGAATCAGAGGAGGAGAATCAGAGGAGGAGAATCAGAGGCGGGGAATCAGAGGCGGGGAATCAGAGGCGGGGAATCAGAGGAGGGGAATCAGAGGCGGGGAATCAGAAGCGGGGAATCAGAGGCGGGGAATCAGAGGCGGGGAATCAGAGGCGGGGTATCAGAGGCGGGGTATCAGAGGCAGAGGAACGGAGGCGTGGAATCAGAGGTGGGGAATCAGAGGGCAGAAAAGAGATGTGGGGAAAGAGAGGCAGAGAAAGAGGCGTGGAAATAGACGCAGGGAAAGAGAGGCGGGGTATCAGATGCGGGGAATTCAAGGCGGGGAATCAGAGGTGGGGAAAGAGATGTGGGGAAAGAGAGGCCGGGAAAGAGGCACGGAAAGAGAGGCGGGAAATCAGAGGTGGGGAATCAGAGGCGGGGAATCAGAGGCGGGGAATCAGAGGCGGGGAATCTGAGGTGGGGATTCTGAGGCAGGGAATCTGAGGTGGGGAATCTGAGGTGGGGAATCCGAGGCTGAGATTCAAAGGGGGAGAATCAGAAGGGGGAAAAGATATGAAGGGAAAGAGAGGCATGGAAGGAGCCAGGGACTCTGAAGCAGGTAATCGGAGGCAGGTAAACAGCGTCGGAGAACGGAGGCGGGGAATCAGAAGCGGGGAATCAGAGGGCGGAAAATAGATGTGGGGAAAGAGAGGCAGGGAAAGAGGCGCGGAAATAGACGCAGGGAAAGAGAGGCGGGGTATCAGATGTGGGGAATTCAAGGCGGGGAAAGAGATGTGGGGAAAGAGAGGCAGGGAAAGAGGCAAGGAAATAGAGGCGGGGAATCAGAGGTGGGGATTCAGAGGCAGGGAATCAGAGGGGGGGAATCAGAGGCAGGGAATCTGAGGCAGGGAATCTGAGGTGGGGAATCTGAGTCGGGGAATCAGAGGCGTGGAATCAGAGGGGGGAATAGAGATGTGGGAAAAGAGAGGCGGCGAAAGGGAGGCGGGTAAAGAGTCAGAGACTCTGAAGCAGGGAATCGGAGTCGGGGAATCAGAGGTGGGGACTCAGAGGCGGGGAATCAGAGGCGGGGAATCAGAGGCGGGGAATCAGAGGCGGGGAATCAGAGGCGGGGAATCAGAGGCGGGGAATCAGAGGCGGGGAATCAGAGGCGGGGAATCAGAGGCAGAGAATCAGAGGCGGGGAATCAGAGGCGGGGAATCAGAGGCGGGGAATCAGAGGCGGGGAATCAGTGGGCGGAAATGAGATGTGGGAAAAGAGAGGCAGAGAAAGAGGCACGAAAATAGTGGCAGGGAGAGAGAGGCGGGGAATCAGAGGCGGGGAATCAGAGGCGGGGAATCAGAGGCGGGGAATCAGAGGCGGGGAATCAGAGGCTGAAATTAAAAGGGGGTGAATCAGAGGGGGGAAAAGAGATGTGGGGAAAGAGAGGCAGAGAAAGAGGCGTGGAAATAGACGCAGGGAAAGAGAGGCGGGGTATCAGATGTGGGGGATCCGAGGCGGGGAATCAGAGGTGGGGAAAGAGATGTGGAGAAAGAGAGGCAGGGAAAGAGGCACGAAAATAGTGGCAGGGAAAGAGAGGCAGGGAATCAGAGGCGGGGAATCAGAGGCGGGGAAAGAGATGTGGGAAAAGAGAGGCAGAGAATGAGGCACGAAAATAGTGGCAGGGAAAGAGAGGCAGGGAATCAGAGGCGGGGAATCAGAGGCGGGGAATCAGAGGCGGGGAATCAGAGGCGGGGAATCAGAGGCGGGGAATCAGAGGGGGGAATAGAGATGTGGGAAAAGAGAGGCGGCGAAAGGGAGGCGGGGAAAGAGTCAGAGACTCTGAAGCAGGGAATCGGAGTCGGAGAAATGGAGGCGGGGAATCAGAGGCGGGGAATCAGAGGCAGGGAATCAGAGGCAGGGAATCAGAGGCGGAGAATCAGAGGCGGGGAATCAGAGGCGGGGAATCAGAGGCGGGGAATCAGAGGCGGGGAAGCAGAGGCGGGGAATCAGAGGCGGGGAATCAGAGGTGGGGAATCAGAGGCGGGGAATCTGAGGTGGGGATTCTGAGGCAGGGAATCTGAGGTGGGGAATCTGAGGTGGGGAATCAGAGGCGGGGAATCTGAGGTGGGGATTCTGAGGCAGGGAATCTGAGGTGGGGAATCTGAGGTGGGGAATCCGAGGCTGAGATTCAAAGGGGGAGAATCAGAAGGGGGAAAAGATATGAAGGGAAAGAGAGGCATGGAAGGAGCCAGGGACTCTGAAGCAGGTAATCGGAGGCAGGTAAACAGCGTCGGAGAACGGAGGCGGGGAATCAGAAGCGGGGAATCAGAGGGCGGAAAATAGATGTGGGGAAAGAGAGGCAGGGAAAGAGGCGCGGAAATAGACGCAGGGAAAGAGAGGCGGGGTATCAGATGTGGGGAATTCAAGGCGGGGAAAGAGATGTGGGGAAAGAGAGGCAGGGAAAGAGGCAAGGAAATAGAGGCGGGGAATCAGAGGTGGGGATTCAGAGGCAGGGAATCAGAGGGGGGGAATCAGAGGCAGGGAATCTGAGGCAGGGAATCTGAGGTGGGGAATCTGAGTCGGGGAATCAGAGGCGTGGAATCAGAGGGGGGAATAGAGATGTGGGAAAAGAGAGGCGGCGAAAGGGAGGCGGGGAAAGAGTCAGAGACTCTGAAGCAGGGAATCGGAGTCGGGGAATCAGAGGTGGGGAATCAGAGGCGGGGAATCAGAGGCGGGGAATCAGAGGCGGGGAATCAGAGGCGGGGAATCAGAGACGGGGAATCAGAGGCGGGGAAAGAGATGTGGGAAAAGAGAGGCAGAGAATGAGGCACGAAAATAGTGGCAGGGAAAGAGAGGCAGGGAATCAGAGGCGGGGAAGCAGAAGCGGGGAATCAGAGGACGGAAAAGAGATGTGGGAAAAGAGAGGCGGCGAAAGGGAGGCGGGGAAAGAGTCAGAGACTCTGAAGCAGGGAATCGGAGTCGGGGAATCAGAGGTGGGGAATCAGAGGTGGGGAATCAGAGGCGGGGAATCAGAGGCGGGGAATCAGAGGCGGGGAATCAGAGGCGGGGAATCAGAGGCGGGGAATCAGAGGCGGGGAATCAGAGGCGGGGAATGAGAGGCGGGGAATCAGAGGCGGGGAATCAGAGGCGGGGAATCAGAGGCGGGGAATCAGAGGCTGAAATTAAAAGGGGGTGAATCAAAGGGGGGAAAAGAGATGTGGGGAAAGAGAGGCAGAGAAAGAGGCGTGGAAATAGACGCAGGGAAAGAGAGGCGGGGTATCAGATGTGGGGGATCCGAGGCGGGGAATCAGAGGTGGGGAAAGAGATGTGGAGAAAGAGAGGCGGGGAAAGAGGCACGGAAAGAGAGGTGGGAAATGAGAGGCGGGGAATCAGAGTCGTATTATCTGAGGTGGGGAATCTGAGGCGGGGAATCAGAGGCGGGGAAAGAGATGTGGGAAAAGAGAGGCAGAGAATGAGGCACGAAAATAGTGGCAGGGAAAGAGAGGCAGGGAATCAGAGGCGGGGAATCAGAGGCGGGGAATCAGAGGCGGGGAATCAGAGGCGGGGAATCAGAGGCGGGGAATCAGAGGCGGGGAAGCAGAGGCGGGGAATCAGACGCGGGGAATCAGAGGGGGGAATAGAGATGTGGGAAAAGAGAGGCGGCGAAAGGGAGGCGGGGAAAGAGTCAGAGACTCTGAAGCAGGGAATCGGAGGCAGGGAATCGGTGGCAGGGAAACAGAGGAAGGGAATCAGACTCGGAGAAATTGAGGCGGGGAATCAGAAACGGGGAATCAGAGGACGGAAAAGAGATGTGGGGAAAGAGAGGCAGAGAAAGAGAGGCGGGGTATCAGATGTGTACAATCCGAGGCAAGGAATCAGAGGCGGGGAATCAGAGGCGGGGAATCAGAGGCGTGGAATCAGAGGCGGGGTATCTAAGGTTGGGAATCGGAGTCGGGGAATCAGAGTCGTGGAATCAGAGGCGGGGAATCAGAGGCGGGGAATCAGAGGAGGAGAATCAGAGGAGGAGAATCAGAGGCGGGGAATCAGAGGCGGGGAATCAGAGGCGGGGAATCAGAGGAGGGGAATCAGAGGCGGGGAATCAGAAGCGGGGAATCAGAGGCGGGGAATCAGAGGCGGGGAATCAGAGGCGGGGTATCAGAGGCGGGGTATCAGAGGCAGAGGAACGGAGGCGTGGAATCAGAGGTGGGGAATCAGAGGGCAGAAAAGAGATGTGGGGAAAGAGAGGCAGAGAAAGAGGCGTGGAAATAGACGCAGGGAAAGAGAGGCGGGGTATCAGATGCGGGGAATTCAAGGCGGGGAATCAGAGGTGGGGAAAGAGATGTGGGGAAAGAGAGGCCGGGAAAGAGGCACGGAAAGAGAGGCGGGAAATCAGAGGTGGGGAATCAGAGGCGGGGAATCAGAGGCGGGGAATCAGAGGGCGGAAAAGAGATGTGGGGAAAGAGAGGCAGAGAAAGAGGCGTGGAAATAGACGCAGGGAAAGAGAGGCGGGGTATCAGATGTGGGGGATCCGAGGCGGGGAATCAGAGGTGGGGAAAGAGATGTGGAGAAAGGGAGGCAGGGAAAGAGGCAAGGAAAGAGAGGCGGGGAAAGAGGCACGGAAAGAGAGGTGGGAAATGAGAGGCGGGGAATCAGAGGTGGAGAATCTGAGGCAGGAAAAGAGATGTGGGGAAAGAGAGGCAGGGAAAGAGGCGCGGAAATAGACGCAGGGAAAGAGAGGCGGGGATTCAGAGGGGGGGAATCAGAGGCAGGGAATCGGAGGCGGGGAATCAGAGTCGTGGAATCAGAGGCGGGGAATCAGAGTCGGGGAATCAGAGGCGGGGAATCAGAGGCGGGGAATCAGAGGCGGGGAATCAGAGGCGGGGAATCAGAGGCGGGGAATCAGAGGCGGGGAATCAGAGGCGGGGTATCAGAGGCGGGGTATCAGAAGCGGGGAATCAGAGGCGGGGAATCAGAGGCGGGGTATCAGAGGCGGGGTATCAGAGGCAGAGGAACGGAGGCGTGGAATCAGAGGTGGGGAATCAGAGGGCAGAAAAGAGATGTGGGGAAAGAGAGGCGGCGAAAGGGAGGCGGGTAAAGAGTCAGAGACTCTGAAGCAGGGAATCGGAGTCGGGGAATCAGAGGTGGGGACTCAGAGGCGGGGAATCAGAGGCGGGGAATCAGAGGCGGGGAATCAGAGGCGGAAAATCAGAGGCGGGGAATCAGAGGCGGGGAATCAGAGGGGGGGAATCAGAGGCAGGGAATCTGAGGCAGGGAATCTGAGGTGGGGAATCTGAGTCGGGGAATCAGAGGCGTGGAATCAGAGGGGGGAATAGAGATGTGGGAAAAGAGAGGCGGCGAAAGGGAGGCGGGTAAAGAGTCAGAGACTCTGAAGCAGGGAATCGGAGTCGGGGAATCAGAGGTGGGGACTCAGAGGCGGGGAATCAGAGGCGGGGAATCAGAGGCGGGGAATCAGAGGCGGGGAATCAGAGGCGGGGAATCAGAGGCGGGGAATCAGAGGCGGGGAATCAGAGGCGGGGAATCAGTGGGCGGAAATGAGATGTGGGAAAAGAGAGGCAGAGAAAGAGGCACGAAAATAGTGGCAGGGAGAGAGAGGCGGGGAATCAGAGGCGGGGAATCAGAGGCGGGGAATCAGAGGCGGGGAATCAGAGGCGGGGAATCAGAGGCTGAAATTAAAAGGGGGTGAATCAGAGGGGGGAAAAGAGATGTGGGGAAAGAGAGGCAGAGAAAGAGGCGTGGAAATAGACGCAGGGAAAGAGAGGCGGGGTATCAGATGTGGGGGATCCGAGGCGGGGAATCAGAGGTGGGGAAAGAGATGTGGAGAAAGAGAGGCAGGGAAAGAGGCAAGGTAAGAGAGGCGGGGAAAGAGGCACGGAAAGAGAGGTGGGAAATGAGAGGCGGGGAATCAGAGTCGTATTATCTGAGGTGGGGAATCTGAGGCGGGGAATCAGAGGCGGGGAAAGAGATGTGGGAAAAGAGAGGCAGAGAATGAGGCACGAAAATAGTGGCAGGGAAAGAGAGGCAGGGAATCAGAGGCGGGGAATCAGAGGCGGGGAATCAGAGGCGGGGAATCAGAGGCGGGGAATCAGAGGCGGGGAATCAGAGGCGGGGAATCAGAGGGGGGAATAGAGATGTGGGAAAAGAGAGGCGGCGAAAGGGAGGCGGGGAAAGAGTCAGAGACTCTGAAGCAGGGAATCGGAGTCGGAGAAATGGAGGCGGGGAATCAGAGGCGGGGAATCAGAGGCAGGGAATCAGAGGCAGGGAATCAGAGGCGGAGAATCAGAGGCGGGGAATCAGAGGCGGGGAATCAGAGGCGGGGAATCAGAGGCGGGGAAGCAGAGGCGGGGAATCAGAGGCGGGGAATCAGAGGTGGGGAATCAGAGGCGGGGAATCTGAGGTGGGGATTCTGAAGCAGGGAATCTGAGGTGGGGAATCTGAGGTGGGGAATCAGAGGCGGGGAATCTGAGGTGGGGATTCTGAGGCAGGGAATCTGAGGTGGGGAATCTGAGGTGGGGAATCCGAGGCTGAGATTCAAAGGGGGAGAATCAGAAGGGGGAAAAGATATGAAGGGAAAGAGAGGCATGGAAGGAGCCAGGGACTCTGAAGCAGGTAATCGGAGGCAGGTAAACAGCGTCGGAGAACGGAGGCGGGGAATCAGAAGCGGGGAATCAGAGGGCGGAAAATAGATGTGGGGAAAGAGAGGCAGGGAAAGAGGCGCGGAAATAGACGCAGGGAAAGAGAGGCGGGGTATCAGATGTGGGGAATTCAAGGCGGGGAAAGAGATGTGGGGAAAGAGAGGCAGGGAAAGAGGCAAGGAAATAGAGGCGGGGAATCAGAGGTGGGGATTCAGAGGCAGGGAATCAGAGGGGGGGAATCAGAGGCAGGGAATCTGAGGCAGGGAATCTGAGGTGGGGAATCTGAGTCGGGGAATCAGAGGCGTGGAATCAGAGGGGGGAATAGAGATGTGGGAAAAGAGAGGCGGCGAAAGGGAGGCGGGGAAAGAGTCAGAGACTCTGAAGCAGGGAATCGGAGTCGGGGAATCAGAGGTGGGGAATCAGAGGCGGGGAATCAGAGGCGGGGAATCAGAGGCGGGGAATCAGAGGCGGGGAATCAGAGGCGGGGAATCAGAGGCGGGGAATCAGAGGCGGGGAAAGAGATGTGGGAAAAGAGAGGCAGAGAATGAGGCACGAAAATAGTGGCAGGGAAAGAGAGGCAGGGAATCAGAGGCGGGGAAGCAGAGGCGGGGAATCAGAGGCGGGGAATCAGAGGCGGGGAATCAGAGGCGGGGAATCAGAGGCGGGGAATCAGTGGGCGGAAATGAGATGTGGGAAAAGAGAGGCAGAGAAAGAGGCACGAAAATAGTGGCAGGGAAAGAGAGGCGGGGAATCAGAGGCGGGGAATCACAGGCGGGGAACCAGAGGCGGGGAATCAGAGGCTGAAATTAAAAGAGTGTGAATCAGAGGGGGGAAAAGAGATGTGGGGAAAGAAGGGCAGGGAAAGAGCCAGGGAAAGAGCCAGGGACTCTGAAGCAGGGAATCGGAGGCAGGGAATCGGTGGCAGGGAAACAGAGGAAGGGAATCAGAGTCGGAGAAATGGAGGCGGGGAATCAGAAACGGGGAATCAGAAGCGGGGAATCAGAGGACGGAAAAGAGATGTGGGAAAAGAGAGGCGGCGAAAGGGAGGCGGGGAAAGAGTCAGAGACTCTGAAGCAGGGAATCGGAGTCGGGGAATCAGAGGTGGGGAATCAGAGGTGGGGAATCAGAGGCGGGGAATCAGAGGCGGGGAATCAGAGGCGGGGAATCAGAGGCGGGGAATCAGAGGCGGGGAATCAGAGGCGGGGAATCAGAGGCGGGGAATGAGAGGCAAGGAATCAGAGGCGGGGAATCAGAGGCGGGGAATCAGAGGCGGGGAATCAGAGGCTGAAATTAAAAGGGGGTGAATCAAAGGGGGGAAAAGAGATGTGGGGAAAGAGAGGCAGAGAAAGAGGCGTGGAAATAGACGCAGGGAAAGAGAGGCGGGGTATCAGATGTGGGGGATCCGAGGCGGGGAATCAGAGGTGGGGAAAGAGATGTGGAGAAAGAGAGGCGGGGAAAGAGGCACGGAAAGAGAGGTGGGAAATGAGAGGCGGGGAATCAGAGTCGTATTATCTGAGGTGGGGAATCTGAGGCTGGGAATCAGAGGCGGGGAAAGAGATGTGGGAAAAGAGAGGCAGAGAATGAGGCACGAAAATAGTGGCAGGGAAAGAGAGGCAGGGAATCAGAGGCGGGGAATCAGAGGCGGGGAATCAGAGGCGGGGAATCAGAGGCGGGGAATCAGAGGCGGGGAATCAGAGGCGGGGAAGCAGAGGCGGGGAATCAGACGCGGGGAATCAGAGGGGGGAATAGAGATGTGGGAAAAGAGAGGCGGCGAAAGGGAGGCGGGGAAAGAGTCAGAGACTCTGAAGCAGGGAGTCGGAGGCAGGGAATCGGTGGCAGGGAAACAGAGGAAGGGAATCAGACTCGGAGAAATTGAGGCGGGGAATCAGAAACGGGGAATCAGAGGACGGAAAAGAGATGTGGGGAAAGAGAGGCAGAGAAAGAGAGGCGGGGTATCAGATGTGTACAATCCGAGGCAAGGAATCAGAGGCGGGGAATCAGAGGCGGGGAATCAGAGGCGGGGAATCAGAGGAGGAGAATCAGAGGAGGAGAATCAGAGGCGGGGAATCAGAGGCGGGGAATCAGAGGCGGGGAATCAGAGGAGGGGAATCAGAGGCGGGGAATCAGAAGCGGGGAATCAGAGGCGGGGAATCAGAGGCGGGGAATCAGAGGCGGGGTATCAGAGGCGGGGTATCAGAGGCAGAGGAACGGAGGCGTGGAATCAGAGGTGGGGAATCAGAGGGCAGAAAAGAGATGTGGGGAAAGAGAGGCAGAGAAAGAGGCGTGGAAATAGACGCAGGGAAAGAGAGGCGGGGTATCAGATGCGGGGAATTCAAGGCGGGGAATCAGAGGTGGGGAAAGAGATGTGGGGAAAGAGAGGCCGGGAAAGAGGCACGGAAAGAGAGGCGGGAAATCAGAGGTGGGGAATCAGAGGCGGGGAATCAGAGGCGGGGAATCAGAGGGCGGAAAAGAGATGTGGGGAAAGAGAGGCAGAGAAAGAGGCGTGGAAATAGACGCAGGGAAAGAGAGGCGGGGTATCAGATGTGGGGGATCCGAGGCGGGGAATCAGAGGTGGGGAAAGAGATGTGGAGAAAGGGAGGCAGGGAAAGAGGCAAGGAAAGAGAGGCGGGGAAAGAGGCACGGAAAGAGAGGTGGGAAATGAGAGGCGGGGAATCAGAGGTGGAGAATCTGAGGCGGGGAATCAGAGGCGTGGAATCCGAGGTGGGGAATCAGAGGCAGGAAAAGAGATGTGGGGAAAGAGAGGCAGGGAAAGAGGCGCGGAAATAGACGCAGGGAAAGAGAGGCGGGGATTCAGAGGGGGGGAATCAGAGGCAGGGAATCGGAGGCGGGGAATCAGAGTCGTGGAATCAGAGGCGGGGAATCAGAGTCGGGGAATCAGAGGCGGGGAATCAGAGGCGGGGAATCAGAGGCGGGGAATCAGAGGCGGGGAATCAGAGGCGGGGAATCAGAGGCGGGGAATCAGAGGCGGGGTATCAGAGGCGGGGTATCAGAAGCGGGGAATCAGAGGCGGGGAATCAGAGGCGGGGTATCAGAGGCGGGGTATCAGAGGCAGAGGAACGGAGGCGTGGAATCAGAGGTGGGGAATCAGAGGGCAGAAAAGAGATGTGGGGAAAGAGAGGCAGAGAAAGAGGCGTGGAAATAGACGCAGTGAAAGAGAGGAGGGGTATCAGATGCGGGGAATCCGAGGCGGGGAATCAGAGGCAGGAAAAGAGATGTGGGGAAAGAGAGTCCGGGAAAGAGGCACGGAAAGAGAGGCGGGAAATCAGAGGTGGGGAATCAGAGGCGGGGAATCAGAGGCGGGGAATCAGAGGGTTGGACTCAGAGGAGGTGTATTAGAGGCGGAGAAAAGGCGGCGTGGAATCAGAGGTGGGGAATCAGAGGGCGGAAATGAGATGTGGGAAAAGAGAGGCAGAGAAGGAGGCACGAAAATAGTGGCAGGGAAAGAGAGGCAGGGAATCAGAGGCGGGGAATCAGAGGCGGGGAATCAGAGGCAGGGAATCAGAGGCGGGCAATCAGAGGGCGGAAAAGAGATGTGGGAAAAGAGAAGCAGAGAAGGAGGCACGAAAATAGTGGCAGGGAAAGAGAGGCGGGGAAAGAGAGGCGGGGAAAGAGAGGCGGGGAATCAGAGGCGGGGAATCAGAGGCGGGGAATCAGAGGCGGGGAATCAGAGGCGGGGAAGCAGAGGCGGGGAAGCAGAGGCGGGGAAGCAGAGGCGGGGAAGCAGAGGCGGGGAAGCAGAGGGGGGGAAGCAGAGGCGGGGAAGCAGAGGCGGGGAAGCAGAGGCGGGGAAGCAGAGGCGGGGAAGCAGAGGCGGGGAATCAGAGGCAGGGAATCAGAGGCGGGGAATTTGAGGTGGGGATTCTAAGGTGGGAAATCAGAGGCTGAGATTGAAAGGGGGAGAATCAGAAGGGGGAAAAGAAATGTGGGAAAAGAGAGGCATGGAAAGAGCCAGGGACTCTGAAGCAGGGAATCGGAGGCAGGGAAACAGAGTCGGAGAAACGGAGGCGGGGAATCAGAAGCGGGGAATCAGAGGGTGGAAAAGAGATGTGGGGAAAGAGAGGCAGGGAAAGAGGCACGGAAATAGACGCAGGGAAAGAGAGGCGGAGTATCAGATGTGGGGAATTCAAGGCGGGGAATCAGAGGCGGGGAAAGAGATGTGGGGAAAGAGAGGCAGGGAAAGACGCAAGGAAATAGAGGTGGGGAATCAGAGGCAGGGAATCTGAGGCGGGGAATCTGAGGTGGGGAATCTGAGGCGGGGAATCAGAGGCGTGGAATCAGAGGGGGGAATAGAGATGTGGGAAAAGAGAGGCGGCGAAAGGGAGGCGGGGAAAGAGTCAGAGACTCTGAAGCAGGGAATCGGAGTCGGGGAATCAGAGGTGGGGAATCAGAGGCGGGGAATCAGAGGCGGGGAATCAGAGGCGGGGAATCAGAGGCGGGGAATCAGAGGCGGGGAATCAGAGGCGGGGAATCAGAGGCGGGGAATCAGAGGCAGAGAATCAGAGGCGGGGAATCAGAGGCGGGGAATCAGAGGCGGGGAATCAGAGGCGGGGAATCAGTGGGCGGAAATGAGATGTGGGAAAAGAGAGGCAGAGAAAGAGGCACGAAAATAGTGGCAGGGAAAGAGAGGCGGGGAATCAGAGGCGGGGAATCAGAGGCGGGGAATCAGAGGCGGGGAATCAGAGGCGGGGAATCAGAGGCTGAAATTAAAAGGGGGTGAATCAGAGGGGGGAAAAGAGATGTGGGGAAAGAGAGGCAGAGAAAGAGGCGTGGAAATAGACGCAGGGAAAGAGAGGCGGGGTATCAGATGTGGGGGATCCGAGGCGGGGAATCAGAGGTGGGGAAAGAGATGTGGAGAAAGAGAGGCAGGGAAAGAGGCAAGGTAAGAGAGGCGGGGAAAGAGGCACGGAAAGAGAGGTGGGAAATGAGAGGCGGGGAATCAGAGTCGTATTATCTGAGGTGGGGAATCTGAGGCGGGGAATCAGAGGCGGGGAAAGAGATGTGGGAAAAGAGAGGCAGAGAATGAGGCACGAAAATAGTGGCAGGGAAAGAGAGGCAGGGAATCAGAGGCGGGGAATCAGAGGCGGGGAATCAGAGGCGGGGAATCAGAGGCGGGGAAGCAGAGGCGGGGAAGCAGAGGCGGGGAATCAGAGGCGGGGAATCAGAGGGGGGAATAGAGATGTGGGAAAAGAGAGGCGGCGAAAGGGAGGCGGGGAAAGAGTCAGAGACTCTGAAGCAGGGAATCGGAGTCGGAGAAATGGAGGCGGGGAATCAGAGGCGGGGAATCAGAGGCAGGGAATCAGAGGCAGGGAATCAGAGGCAGGGAATCAGAGGCGGAGAATCAGAGGCGGGGAATCAGAGGCGGGGAATCAGAGGCGGGGAATCAGAGGCGGGGAATCAGAGGCGGGGAATCAGTGGGCGGAAATGAGATGTGGGAAAAGAGAGGCAGAGAAAGAGGCACGAAAATAGTGGCAGGGAAAGAGAGGCGGGGAATCAGAGGCGGGGAATCAGAGGCGGGGAACCAGAGGCGGGGAATCAGAGGCTGAAATTAAAAGAGTGTGAATCAGAGGGGGGAAAAGAGATGTGGGGAAAGAAGGGCAGGGAAAGAGCCAGGGAAAGAGCCAGGGACTCTGAAGCAGGGAATCGGAGGCAGGGAATCGGTGGCAGGGAAACAGAGGAAGGGAATCAGAGTCGGAGAAATGGAGGCGGGGAATCAGAAACGGGGAATCAGAAGCGGGGAATCAGAGGACGGAAAAGAGATGTGGGGAAAGAGAGGCAGAGAAAGAGGCACGAAAATAGTGGCAGGGAAAGAGAGGCGGGGAATCAGAGGCGGGGAATCAGAGGCGGGGAATCAGAGGAGGAGAATCAGAGGCGGGGAATCAGAGGAGGGGAATCAGAGGCGGGGAATCAGAGGCGGGGAATCAGAAGCGGGGAATCAGAGGCGGGGTATCAGAGGCGGGGTATCAGAGGCGTGGAATCAGAGGTGGGGAATCAGAGGGCAGAAAAGAGATGTGGGGAAAGAGAGGCAGAGAAAGAGGCGTGGAAATAGACGCAGGGAAAGAGAGGCGGGGTATCAGATGCGGGGAATTCAAGGCGGGGAATCAGAGGTGGGGAAAGAGATGTGGGGAAAGAGAGGCCGGGAAAGAGGCACGGAAAGAGAGGCGGGAAATCAGAGGTGGGGAATCAGAGGCGGGGAATCAGAGGCGGGGAATCAGAGGCTTGGACTCAGAGGAGGTGTATCAGAGGCGGAGAAAAGGCGGCGTGGAATCAGAGGTGGGGAATCAGAGGGCGGAAATGAGATGTGGGGAAAGAGAGGCAGAGAAAGAGGCGTGGAAATAGACGCAGGGAAAGAGAGGCGGGGTATCAGAGGTGGGGAAAGAGATGTGGAGAAAGAGAGGCAGGGAAAGAGGCAAGGAAAGAGAGGCGGGGAAAGAGGCACGGAAAGAGAGGTGGGAAATGAGAGGCGGGGAATCAGAGGTGGAGAATCTGAGGTGGGGAATCTGAGTCGGGGAATCAGAGGCGGGGAATCAGAGGCGGGAAATCAGAGGCGGGGAATCAGAGGCGGGGAATCAGAGGCGGGGAACCACAGGCGGGGAATCAGAGGCTGAAATTAAAAGGGGGTGAATCAGAGGGGGGAAAAGAGATGTGGGGAAAGAAGGGCAGGGAAAGAGCCAGGAAAAGAGCCAGGGACTCTGAAGCAGGGAATCGGAGGCAGGGAATCGGAGGCAGGAAAACAGAGGAAGGGAATCAGAGTCGGAGAAATGGAGGCGGGGAATCAGAAGCGGGGAATCAGAAGCGGGGAACCAGAGGACGGAAAAGAGATGTGGCGAAAGAGAGGCAGAGAAATAGAGGCGGGTTATCAGATGTGTGCAATCCGAGGCAAGGAATCAGAGGCGTGGAATCAGAGGCGTGGAATCTAAGGTGGGGAATCGGAGTCGGGGAATCAGATGAGGGGAATCAGAGGCGGGGAATCAGAGGCGGGGAATCAGAGGCGGGGAATCAGAGGCGGGGAATCAGAGGCGGGGAATCAGAGGCGGGGAATCAGAGGCGGGGAATCAGAGGCGGGGAATCGGAGGCGGGGAATCAGAGGCGGGGAATCAGAGGCGGGTTATCAGAGGCGGGGAATCAGAGGCAGAGGAACGGAGGCGTGGAATCAGAGGTGGGGAATCAGAGGGCAGAAAAGAGATGTGGGGAAAGAGAGGCAGAGAAAGAGGCGTGGAAATAGACGCAGTGAAAGAGAGGAGGGGTATCAGATGCGGGGAATCCGAGGCGGGGAATCAGAGGCAGGAAAAGAGATGTGGGGAAAGAGAGTCCGGGAAAGAGGCACGGAAAGAGAGGCGGGAAATCAGAGGTGGGGAATCAGAGGCGGGGAATCAGAGGCGGGGAATCAGAGGCGGGGAATCAGAGGCTTGGACTCAGAGGAGGTGTATCAGAGGCGGAGAAAAGGCGGCGTGGAATCAGAGGTGCGGAATCAGAGGGCGGAAATGAGATGTGGGAAAAGAGAGGCAGAGAAGGAGGCACGAAAATAGTGGCAGGGAAAGAGAGGCAGGGAATCAGAGGCGGGGAATCAGAGGCGGGGAATCAGAGGCGGGGAATCAGAGGCGGGGAATCAGAGGCGGGGAATCAGGGGCGGGGAATCAGAGGCGGGGAATCAGAGGCGGGGAATCAGAGGCGGGGAAGCAGAGGCGGGGAAGCAGAGGCGGGGAAGCAGAGGCGGGGAAGCAGAGGCGGGGAAGCAGAGGCGGGGAATCAGAGGCTGAGATTGAAAGGGGGAGAATCAGAAGGGGGAAAAGAAATGTGGGGAAAGAGAGGCATGGAAAGAGCCAGGGACTCTGAAGCAGGGAATCGGAGGCAGGGAAACAGAGTCGGAGAAACGGAGGCGGGGAAGCAGAAGCGGGGAATCAGAGGGTGGAAAAGAGATGTGGGGAAAGAGAGGCAGGGAAAGAGGCGCGGAAATAGACGCAGGGAAAGAGAGGCGGAGTATCAGATGTGGGGAATTCAAGGCGGGGAATCAGAGGCGGGGAAAGAGATGTGGGGAAAGAGAGGCAGGGAAAGAGGCAAGGAAATAGAGGTGGGGAATCAGAGGCAGGGAATCAGAGGCGGAGAATCAGAGGCGGGGAATCTGAGGTGGGGAATCTGAGGCGGGGAATCAGAGGGGGGAATAGAGATGTGGGAAAAGAGAGGCGGCGAAAGGGAGGTGGGGAAAGTGTCAGAGACTCTGAAGCAGGGAATCGGAGTCGGGGAATCAGAGTTGGGGAATCAGAGTCGGGGAATCAGTGTCAGGGAATCAGAGTCGGGGAATCAGAGTCGGGGAATCAGAGGCGGGGAATCAGAGGCGGGGAATCAGAGGCGGGGAATCAGAGGCGGAGAATCAGAGGCGGGGAATCAGAGGCGGGGAATCAGTGGGCGGAAATGAGATGTGGGAAAAGAGAGGCAGAGAAAGAGGCACGAAAATAGTGGCAGGGAAAGAGAGGCGGGGAATCAGAGGCGGGGAACCACAGGCGGGGAATCAGAGGCTGAAATTAAAAGGGGGTGAATCAGAGGGGGGAAAAGAGATGTGGGGAAAGAAGGGCAGGGAAAGAGCCAGGGAAAGAGCCAGGGACTCTGAAGCAGGGAATCGGAGGCAGGGAAACAGAGGAAGGGAATCAGAGTCGGAGAAATATAGGCGGGGAATCAGAGGCGGGGAATCAGAGGCGGGGAAGCAGAGGCGGGGAATCGGAGGTGGGGATTCTGAGGCAGGGAATCTGAGGTGGGGAATCTGAGGTGGGGAATCCGAGGCTGAGATTCAAAGGGGGAGAATCAGAAGGGGGAAAAGATATGTAGGGAAAGAGAGGCATGGAAAGAGCCAGGGACTCTGAAGCAGGTAATCGGAGGCAGGTAAACAGAGTCGGAGAACGGAGGCGGGGAATCAGAAGCGGGGAATCAGAGGGCGGAAAAGAGATGTGGGGAAAGAGAGGCAGGGAAAGAGGCGCAGAAATAGACGCAGGGAAAGAGAGGCGGGGTATCAGATGTGGGGAATTCAAGGCGGGGAAAGAGATGTGGGGAAAGAGAGGCAGGGAAAGAGGCAAGGAAATAGAGGCGGGGAATCAGAGGTGGGGATTCAGAGGCAGGGAATCAGAGGCATGGAATCAGAGGGGGGAATAGAGATGTGGGAAAAGAGAGGCGGCGAAAGGGAGGCGGGGAAAGAGTCAGAGACTCTGAAGCAGGGAATCGGAGTCGGGGAATCAGAGTCGGGGAATCAGAGTCGGGGAATCAGAGTCGGGGAATCAGAGGCGGGGAATTAGAGGCAGAGAATCAGAGGCGGGGAATCAGAGGCGGGGAATCAGAGGCGGGGAATCAGTGGGCGGAAATGAGATGTGGGAAAAGAGAGGCAGAGAAAGAGGCACGAAAATAGTGGCAGGGAAAGAGAGGCGGGGAATCAGAGTTGGGGAATCAGAGGCGGCGAATCAGAGGAGGAGAATCAGAGGCGGGGAATCAGAGGAGGGGAATCAGAGGCGGGGAATCAGAGGCGGGGAATCAGAGGCGGGGAATTAGAGTCGTCGTATCAGAAGCGGGGAATTTGAGGTGGAGAATCTGAGGCAGGGAATCAGAGGCGTGGAATCCGAGGCGGGGAATCAGAGGCAGGAAAAGAGATGTGGGGAAAGAGAGGCCGGGAAAGAGGCACGGAAAGAGAGGCGTGAAATCAGAGGCGAGGGATCAGAGGCGGGGAATCAGAGTCGTGGTTTCAGAGGCGGGGAATCTGAGGCGGGGAATCAGAGGCTGAGATTCAAAGGGGGAGAATCAGAAGGGGGAAAAGAAATGTAGGGAAAGAGAGGCATGGAAAGAGCCAGGGACTCTGAAGCAGGGAATCGGAGGCAGGGAAACAGAGTCAGGGAAACGGAAGCGGGGAATCAGAAGCGGGGAATCAGAGGGCGGAAAAGAGATGTGGGGAAAGAGAGGCAGGGAAAGAGGCGCGGAAATAGACGCAGGGAAAGAGAGGCGGGGTATCAGATGTGGGGAATCAGAGGCGGGGAAAGAGATGTGGGGAAAGAGAGGCAGGGAATCTGAGGCGGGGAATCAGAGGCGTGGAATCAGAGGGGGGAATAGAGATGTGGGAAAAGAGAGGCGGCGAAAGGGAGGCGGGGAAAGAGTCAGAGACTCTGAAGCAGGGAATCGGAGTCGGGGAATCAGAGGCGGGGAATCAGAGGCGGGGAATCAGAGGCAGGGAATCAGAGGTGGGGAATCTGAGGTGGGGAATCAGAGGCGGGGAACCAGAGGCGGGGAATCAGAGGCTGAAATTAAAAGAGGGTGAATAAGAGGGGGGAAAAGAGATGTGGGGAAAGAAGGGCAGGGAAAGAGCCAGGGAAAGAGCCAGGGACTCTGAAGCAGGGAATCGGAGGCAGGGAATCAGAGGCAGGGAAACAGAGGAAGGGAATCAGAGTCGGAGAAATGGAGGCGGGGAATCAGAAGCGGAGAATCAGAGGCGGAGAATCAGAGGCGGGGAATCAGAGGCGGGGAATCAGAGGCGGGGAATCAGAGGCGGGGAATCAGAGGCGGGGAATCAGAGGCGGGGAAGCAGAGGCGGGGAAGCAGAGGCGGGGAATCAGAGGCGGGGAATCAGAGGCGGGGAATCAGAGGCGGGGAATCAGAGGCGGGGAATCAGAGGCGGGGAAGCAGAGGCGGGGAATCAGAGGCGGGGAATCAGAGGCGGGGAATCAGAGGCGGGGAATCAGAGGCGGGAAATCAGAGGCGGGGAATCAGAGGCGGGGAATCAGAGGCGGGGAACCACAGGCGGGGAATCAGAGGCTGAAATTAAAAGGGGGAGAATCAGAAGGGGGAAAAGATATGAAGGGAAAGAGAGGCATGGAAGGAGCCAGGGACTCTGAAGCAGGTAATCGGAGGCAGGTAAACAGCGTCGGAGAACGGAGGCGGGGAATCAGAAGCGGGGAATCAGAGGGCGGAAAATAGATGTGGGGAAAGAGAGGCAGGGAAAGAGGCGCGGAAATAGACGCAGGGAAAGAGAGGCGGGGTATCAGATGTGGGGAATTCAAGGCGGGGAAAGAGATGTGGGGAAAGAGAGGCAGGGAAAGAGGCAAGGAAATAGAGGCGGGGAATCAGAGGTGGGGATTCAGAGGCAGGGAATCAGAGGGGGGGAATCAGAGGCAGGGAATCTGAGGCAGGGAATCTGAGGTGGGGAATCTGAGTCGGGGAATCAGAGGCGTGGAATCAGAGGGGGGAATAGAGATGTGGGAAAAGAGAGGCGGCGAAAGGGAGGCGGGGAAAGAGTCAGAGACTCTGAAGCAGGGAATCGGAGTCGAGGAATCAGAGGTGGGGAATCAGAGGCGGGGAATCAGAGGCGGGGAATCAGAGGCGGGGAATCAGAGGCGGGGAATCAGAGGCGGGGAATCAGAGGCGGGGAAGCAGAGGCGGGGAAGCAGAGGCGGGGAAGCAGAGGCGGGGAAGCAGAGGCGGGGAAGCAGAGGCGGGGAATCAGAGGCAGGGAATCAGAGGCGGGGAATTTGAGGTGGGGATTCTGAGGTGGGAAATCAGAGGCTGAGATTGAAAGGGGGAGAATCAGAAGGGGGAAAAGAAATGTGGGGAAAGAGAGGCATGGAAAGAGCCAGGGACTCTGAAGCAGGGAATCGGAGGCAGGGAAACAGAGTCGGAGAAACGGAGGCGGGGAAGCAGAAGCGGGGAATCAGAGGGTGGAAAAGAGATGTGGGGAAAGAGAGGCAGGGAAAGAGGCGCGGAAATAGACGCAGGGAAAGAGAGGCGGAGTATCAGATGTGGGGAATTCAAGGCGGGGAATCAGAGGCGGGGAAAGAGATGTGGGGAAAGAGAGGCAGGGAAAGACGCAAGGAAATAGAGGTGGGGAATCAGAGGCAGGGAATCAGAGGCGGAGAATCAGAGGCGGGGAATCTGAGGTGGGGAATCTGAGGCGGGGAATCAGAGGGGGGAATAGAGATGTGGGAAAAGAGAGGCGGCGAAAGGGAGGTGGGGAAAGTGTCAGAGACTCTGAAGCAGGGAATCGGAGTCGGGGAATCAGAGTTGGGGAATCAGAGTCGGGGAATCAGTGTCAGGGAATCAGAGTCGGGGAATCAGAGTCGGGGAATCAGAGGCGGGGAATCAGAGGCGGGGAATCAGAGGCGGGGAATCAGAGGCGGGGAATCAGAGGCGGGGAATCAGAGGCGGGGAATCAGAGGCGGGGAATCAGAGGCGGAGAATCAGAGGCGGGGAATCAGAGGCGGGGAATCAGTGGGCGGAAATGAGATGTGGGAAAAGAGAGGCAGAGAAAGAGGCACGAAAATAGTGGCAGGGAAAGAGAGGCGGGGAATCAGAGGCGGGGAACCACAGGCGGGGAATCAGAGGCTGAAATTAAAAGGGGGTGAATCAGAGGGGGGAAAAGAGATGTGGGGAAAGAAGGGCAGGGAAAGAGCCAGGGAAAGAGCCAGGGACTCTGAAGCAGGGAATCGGAGGCAGGGAAACAGAGGAAGGGAATCAGAGTCGGAGAAATATAGGCGGGGAATCAGAGGCGGGGAATCAGAGGCGGTGAAGCAGAGGCGGGGAATCGGAGGTGGGGATTCTGAGGCAGGGAATCTGAGGTGGGGAATCTGAGGTGGGGAATCCGAGGCTGAGATTCAAAGGGGGAGAATCAGAAGGGGGAAAAGATATGTAGGGAAAGAGAGGCATGGAAAGAGCCAGGGACTCTGAAGCAGGTAATCGGAGGCAGGTAAACAGAGTCGGAGAACGGAGGCGGGGAATCAGAAGCGGGGAATCAGAGGGCGGAAAAGAGATGTGGGGAAAGAGAGGCAGGGAAAGAGGCGCAGAAATAGACGCAGGGAAAGAGAGGCGGGGTATCAGATGTGGGGAATTCAAGGCGGGGAAAGAGATGTGGGGAAAGAGAGGCAGGGAAAGAGGCAAGGAAATAGAGGCGGGGAATCAGAGGTGGGGATTCAGAGGCAGGGAATCAGAGGCATGGAATCAGAGGGGGGAATAGAGATGTGGGAAAAGAGAGGCGGCGAAAGGGAGGCGGGGAAAGAGTCAGAGACTCTGAAGCAGGGAATCGGAGTCGGGGAATCAGAGTCGGGGAATCAGAGTCGGGGAATCAGAGTCGGGGAATCAGAGGCGGGGAATTAGAGGCAGAGAATCAGAGGCGGGGAATCAGAGGCGGGGAATCAGAGGCGGGGAATCAGTGGGCGGAAATGAGATGTGGGAAAAGAGAGGCAGAGAAAGAGGCACGAAAATAGTGGCAGGGAAAGAGAGGCGGGGAATCAGAGGCGGGGAATCAGAGGCGGGGAATCAGAGGCGGGGAATCAGAGGCGGGGAATCAGAGGCGGGGAAGCAGAGGCGGGGAATCAGAGTCGTCGTATCAGAAGCGGGGAATTTGAGGTGGAGAATCTGAGGCAGGGAATCAGAGGCGTGGAATCCGAGGCGGGGAATCAGAGGCAGGAAAAGAGATGTGGGGAAAGAGAGGCCGGGAAAGAGGCACGGAAAGAGAGGCGTGAAATCAGAGGCGAGGGATCAGAGGCGGGGAATCAGAGTCGTGGTTTCAGAGGCGGGGAATCTGAGGCGGGGAATCAGAGGCTGAGATTCAAAGGGGGAGAATCAGAAGGGGGAAAAGAAATGTAGGGAAAGAGAGGCATGGAAAGAGCCAGGGACTCTGAAGCAGGGAATCGGAGGCAGGGAAACAGAGTCAGGGAAACGGAAGCGGGGAATCAGAAGCGGGGAATCAGAGGGCGGAAAAGAGATGTGGGGAAAGAGAGGCAGGGAAAGAGGCGCGGAAATAGACGCAGGGAAAGAGAGGCGGGGTATCAGATGTGGGGAATCAGAGGCGGGGAAAGAGATGTGGGGAAAGAGAGGCAGGGAATCTGAGGCGGGGAATCAGAGGCGTGGAATCAGAGGGGGGAATAGAGATGTGGGAAAAGAGAGGCGGCGAAAGGGAGGCGGGGAAAGAGTCAGAGACTCTGAAGCAGGGAATCGGAGTCGGGGAATCAGAGGCGGGGAATCAGAGGCGGGGAATCAGAGGCAGGGAATCAGAGGTGGGGAATCTGAGGTGGGAAATCAGAGGCGGGGAACCAGAGGCGGGGAATCAGAGGCTGAAATTAAAAGAGGGTGAATAAGAGGGGGGAAAAGAGATGTGGGGAAAGAAGGGCAGGGAAAGAGCCAGGGAAAGAGCCAGGGACTCTGAAGCAGGGAATCGGAGGCAGGGAATCAGAGGCAGGGAAACAGAGGAAGGGAATCAGAGTCGGAGAAATGGAGGCGGGGAATCAGAAGCGGAGAATCAGAGGCGGGGAATCAGAGGCGGGGAATCAGAGGCGGGGAATCAGAGGCGGGGAATCAGAGGCGGGGAATCAGAGGCGGGGAATCAGAGGCGGGGAAGCAGAGGCGGGGAATCAGAGGCGGGGAATCAGAGGCGGGGAATCAGAGGCGGGGAATCAGAGGCGGGGAATCAGAGGCGGGGAATCAGAGGCGGGGAAGCAGAGGCGGGGAATCAGAGGCGGGGAATCAGAGGCGGGGAATCAGAGGCGGGGAATCAGAGGCGGGAAATCAGAGGCGGGGAATCAGAGGCGGGGAATCAGAGGCGGGGAACCACAGGCGGGGAATCAGAGGCTGAAATTAAAAGGGGGAGAATCAGAAGGGGGAAAAGATATGAAGGGAAAGAGAGGCATGGAAGGAGCCAGGGACTCTGAAGCAGGTAATCGGAGGCAGGTAAACAGCGTCGGAGAACGGAGGCGGGGAATCAGAAGCGGGGAATCAGAGGGCGGAAAATAGATGTGGGGAAAGAGAGGCAGGGAAAGAGGCGCGGAAATAGACGCAGGGAAAGAGAGGCGGGGTATCAGATGTGGGGAATTCAAGGCGGGGAAAGAGATGTGGGGAAAGAGAGGCAGGGAAAGAGAGGCGGGGATTCAGAGGGGGGGAATCAGAGGCGGGGAATCAGAGGCGGGGAATCAGAGGCGGGGAATCAGAGGCGGGAAATCAGAGGCGGGGAATCAGAGGCGGGGAATCAGAGGCGGGGAACCACAGGCGGGGAATCAGAGGCGGGGAATCAGAGGCGGGGAATCGGAGGCGGGGAATCAGAGGCGGGGAATCAGAGGCGGGGAATCAGAGGCGGGTTATCAGAGGCGGGGAATCAGAGGCAGAGGAACGGAGGCGTGGAATCAGAGGTGGGGAATCAGAGGGCAGAAAAGAGATGTGGGGAAAGAGAGGCAGAGAAAGAGGCGTGGAAATAGACGCAGTGAAAGAGAGGAGGGGTATCAGATGCGGGGAATCCGAGAAGGGGAATCAGAGGCAGGAAAAGAGATGTGGGGAAAGAGAGTCCGGGAAAGAGGCACGGAAAGAGAGGCGGGAAATCAGAGGTGGGGAATCAGAGGCGGGGAATCAGAGGCGGGGAATCAGAGGCGGGGAATCAGAGGCTTGGACTCAGAGGAGGTGTATCAGAGGCGGAGAAAAGGCGGCGTGGAATCAGAGGTGCGGAATCAGAGGGAGGAAATGAGATGTGGGAAAAGAGAGGCAGAGAAGGAGGCACGAAAATAGTGGCAGGGAAAGAGAGGCAGGGAATCAGAGGCGGTGAATCAGAGGCGGGGAATCAGAGGCGGGGAATCAGAGGCGGGGAATCAGAGGGCGGAAAAGAGATGTGGGAAAAGAGAGGCAGAGAAGGAGGCACGAAAATAGTGGCAGGGAAAGAGAGGCAGGGAATCAGAGGCGGGGAATCAGAGGCGGGGAATCAGAGGCGGGGAATCAGAGGCGGGGAATCAGAGGCGGGGAATCAGAGGCGGGGAATCAGAGGCGGGGAATCAGAGGCGGGGAATCAGAGGCGGGGAATCAGAGGCGGGGAATCAGAGGCGGGGAATCAGAGGCGGGGAATCAGAGGCGGGGAATCAGAGGCGGGGAATCAGAGGCGGGGAAGCAGAGGCGGGGAAGCAGAGGCGGGGAAGCAGAGGCGGGGAAGCAGAGGCGGGGAATCAGAGGCAGGGAATCAGAGGCGGGGAATTTGAGGTGGGGATTCTGAGGTGGGAAATCAGAGGCTGAGATTGAAAGGGGGAGAATCAGAAGGGGGAAAAGAAATGTGGGGAAAGAGAGGCATGGAAAGAGCCAGGGACTCTGAAGCAGGGAATCGGAGGCAGGGAAACAGAGTCGGAGAAACGGAGGCGGGGAAGCAGAAGCGGGGAATCAGAGGGTGGAAAAGAGATGTGGGGAAAGAGAGGCAGGGAAAGAGGCGCGGAAATAGACGCAGGGAAAGAGAGGCGGAGTATCAGATGTGGGGAATTCAAGGCGGGGAATCAGAGGCGGGGAAAGAGATGTGGGGAAAGAGAGGCAGGGAAAGACGCAAGGAAATAGAGGTGGGGAATCTGAGGTGGTGAATCAAAGGCTGAGTTTCAAAGGGGGTGAATCAGAGGGGGGAAATGGGATGTGGGAAAAGAGAAGCCGGGAAAGAGCCAGAGACTCTGAAGCAGGGAATCGGAGGCGGGGAAACAGAGGCAGGGAATCAGAGTCGGAGAAACGGAGGTGGGGAATCAGAAGCGGGGAATCAGAGGGCGGAAAAGAGATGTGGGGAAAGAGAGGCAGAGAAAGAGGCGTGGAAATAGACGCAGGGAAAGAGAGGCGGGGTATCAGATGTGGGGGATCCGAGGCGGGGAATCAGAGGTGAAGAAAGAGATTTGGAGAAAGAGGCAGGGAAAGAGGCAAGGAAAGAGAGGCGGGGAAAGAGGCACGGAAAGAGAGGTGGGAAATCAGAGGTGGGGAATCTGAGGCGGGGAATCAGAGGGGGGAATAGAGATGTGGGAAAAGAGAGGCGGCGAAAGGGAGGTGGGGAAAGTGTCAGAGACTCTGAAGCAGGGAATCGGAGTCGGGGAATCAGAGTTGGGGAATCAGAGTCGGGGAATCAGTGTCAGGGAATCAGAGTCGGGGAATCAGAGTCGGGGAATCAGAGGCGGGGAATCAGAGGCGGGGAATCAGAGGCGGGGAATCAGAGGCGGGGAATCAGAGGCGGGGAATCAGAGGCGGGGAATCAGAGGCGGAGAATCAGAGGCGGGGAATCAGAGGCGGGGAATCAGTGGGCGGAAATGAGATGTGGGAAAAGAGAGGCAGAGAAAGAGGCACGAAAATAGTGGCAGGGAAAGAGAGGCGGGGAATCAGAGGCGGGGAACCACAGGCGGGGAATCAGAGGCTGAAATTAAAAGGGGGTGAATCAGAGGGGGGAAAAGAGATGTGGGGAAAGAAGGGCAGGGAAAGAGCCAGGGAAAGAGCCAGGGACTCTGAAGCAGGGAATCGGAGGCAGGGAAACAGAGGAAGGGAATCAGAGTCGGAGAAATATAGGCGGGGAATCAGAGGCGGGGAATCAGAGGCGGTGAAGCAGAGGCGGGGAATCGGAGGTGGGGATTCTGAGGCAGGGAATCTGAGGTGGGGAATCTGAGGTGGGGAATCCGAGGCTGAGATTCAAAGGGGGAGAATCAGAAGGGGGAAAAGATATGTAGGGAAAGAGAGGCATGGAAAGAGCCAGGGACTCTGAAGCAGGTAATCGGAGGCAGGTAAACAGAGTCGGAGAACGGAGGCGGGGAATCAGAAGCGGGGAATCAGAGGGCGGAAAAGAGATGTGGGGAAAGAGAGGCAGGGAAAGAGGCGCAGAAATAGACGCAGGGAAAGAGAGGCGGGGTATCAGATGTGGGGAATTCAAGGCGGGGAAAGAGATGTGGGGAAAGAGAGGCAGGGAAAGAGGCAAGGAAATAGAGGCGGGGAATCAGAGGTGGGGATTCAGAGGCAGGGAATCAGAGGCATGGAATCAGAGGGGGGAATAGAGATGTGGGAAAAGAGAGGCGGCGAAAGGGAGGCGGGGAAAGAGTCAGAGACTCTGAAGCAGGGAATCGGAGTCGGGGAATCAGAGTCGGGGAATCAGAGTCGGGGAATCAGAGGCGGGGAATTAGAGGCAGAGAATCAGAGGCGGGGAATCAGAGGCGGGGAATCAGAGGCGGGGAATCAGTGGGCGGAAATGAGATGTGGGAAAAGAGAGGCAGAGAAAGAGGCACGAAAATAGTGGCAGGGAAAGAGAGGCGGGGAATCAGAGGCGGGGAATCAGAGGCGGGGAATCAGAGGCGGGGAATCAGAGGCGGGGAATCAGAGGCGGGGAAGCAGAGGCGGGGAATCAGAGTCGTCGTATCAGAAGCGGGGAATTTGAGGTGGAGAATCTGAGGCAGGGAATCAGAGGCGTGGAATCCGAGGCGGGGAATCAGAGGCAGGAAAAGAGATGTGGGGAAAGAGAGGCCGGGAAAGAGGCACGGAAAGAGAGGCGTGAAATCAGAGGCGAGGGATCAGAGGCGGGGAATCAGAGTCGTGGTTTCAGAGGCGGGGAATCTGAGGCGGGGAATCAGAGGCTGAGATTCAAAGGGGGAGAATCAGAAGGGGGAAAAGAAATGTAGGGAAAGAGAGGCATGGAAAGAGCCAGGGACTCTGAAGCAGGGAATCGGAGGCAGGGAAACAGAGTCAGGGAAACGGAAGCGGGGAATCAGAAGCGGGGAATCAGAGGGCGGAAAAGAGATGTGGGGAAAGAGAGGCAGGGAAAGAGGCGCGGAAATAGACGCAGGGAAAGAGAGGCGGGGTATCAGATGTGGGGAATCAGAGGCGGGGAAAGAGATGTGGGGAAAGAGAGGCAGGGAATCTGAGGCGGGGAATCAGAGGCGTGGAATCAGAGGGGGGAATAGAGATGTGGGAAAAGAGAGGCGGCGAAAGGGAGGCGGGGAAAGAGTCAGAGACTCTGAAGCAGGGAATCGGAGTCGGGGAATCAGAGGCGGGGAATCAGAGGCGGGGAATCAGAGGCAGGGAATCAGAGGTGGGGAATCTGAGGTGGGAAATCAGAGGCGGGGAACCAGAGGCGGGGAATCAGAGGCTGAAATTAAAAGAGGGTGAATAAGAGGGGGAAAAGAGATGTGGGGAAAGAAGGGCAGGGAAAGAGCCAGGGAAAGAGCCAGGGACTCTGAAGCAGGGAATCGGAGGCAGGGAATCAGAGGCAGGGAAACAGAGGAAGGGAATCAGAGTCGGAGAAATGGAGGCGGGGAATCAGAAGCGGAGAATCAGAGGCGGGGAATCAGAGGCGGGGAATCAGAGGCGGGGAATCAGAGGCGGGGAATCAGAGGCGGGGAATCAGAGGCGGGGAATCAGAGGCGGGGAAGCAGAGGCGGGGAATCAGAGGCGGGGAATCAGAGGCGGGGAATCAGAGGCGGGGAATCAGAGGCGGGGAATCAGAGGCGGGGAATCAGAGGCGGGGAAGCAGAGGCGGGGAATCAGAGGCGGGGAATCAGAGGCGGGGAATCAGAGGCGGGGAATCAGAGGCGGGAAATCAGAGGCGGGGAATCAGAGGCGGGGAATCAGAGGCGGGGAACCACAGGCGGGGAATCAGAGGCTGAAATTAAAAGGGGGAGAATCAGAAGGGGGAAAAGATATGAAGGGAAAGAGAGGCATGGAAGGAGCCAGGGACTCTGAAGCAGGTAATCGGAGGCAGGTAAACAGCGTCGGAGAACGGAGGCGGGGAATCAGAAGCGGGGAATCAGAGGGCGGAAAATAGATGTGGGGAAAGAGAGGCAGGGAAAGAGGCGCGGAAATAGACGCAGGGAAAGAGAGGCGGGGTATCAGATGTGGGGAATTCAAGGCGGGGAAAGAGATGTGGGGAAAGAGAGGCAGGGAAAGAGAGGCGGGGATTCAGAGGGGGGGAATCAGAGGCGGGGAATCAGAGGCGGGGAATCAGAGGCGGGGAATCAGAGGCGGGAAATCAGAGGCGGGGAATCAGAGGCGGGGAATCAGAGGCGGGGAACCACAGGCGGGGAATCAGAGGCGGGGAATCAGAGGCGGGGAATCGGAGGCGGGGAATCAGAGGCGGGGAATCAGAGGCGGGGAATCAGAGGCGGGTTATCAGAGGCGGGGAATCAGAGGCAGAGGAACGGAGGCGTGGAATCAGAGGTGGGGAATCAGAGGGCAGAAAAGAGATGTGGGGAAAGAGAGGCAGAGAAAGAGGCGTGGAAATAGACGCAGTGAAAGAGAGGAGGGGTATCAGATGCGGGGAATCCGAGAAGGGGAATCAGAGGCAGGAAAAGAGATGTGGGGAAAGAGAGTCCGGGAAAGAGGCACGGAAAGAGAGGCGGGAAATCAGAGGTGGGGAATCAGAGGCGGGGAATCAGAGGCGGGGAATCAGAGGCGGGGAATCAGAGGCTTGGACTCAGAGGAGGTGTATCAGAGGCGGAGAAAAGGCGGCGTGGAATCAGAGGTGCGGAATCAGAGGGAGGAAATGAGATGTGGGAAAAGAGAGGCAGAGAAGGAGGCACGAAAATAGTGGCAGGGAAAGAGAGGCAGGGAATCAGAGGCGGTGAATCAGAGGCGGGGAATCAGAGGCGGGGAATCAGAGGCGGGGAATCAGAGGGCGGAAAAGAGATGTGGGAAAAGAGAGGCAGAGAAGGAGGCACGAAAATAGTGGCAGGGAAAGAGAGGCAGGGAATCAGAGGCGGGGAATCAGAGGCGGGGAATCAGAGGCGGGGAATCAGAGGCGGGGAATCAGAGGCGGGGAATCAGAGGCGGGGAATCAGAGGCGGGGAATCAGAGGCGGGGAATCAGAGGCGGGGAATCAGAGGCGGGGAATCAGAGGCGGGGAATCAGAGGCGGGGAATCAGAGGCGGGGAATCAGAGGCGGGGAATCAGAGGCGGGGAAGCAGAGGCGGGGAAGCAGAGGCGGGGAAGCAGAGGCGGGGAAGCAGAGGCGGGGAATCAGAGGCAGGGAATCAGAGGCGGGGAATTTGAGGTGGGGATTCTGAGGTGGGAAATCAGAGGCTGAGATTGAAAGGGGGAGAATCAGAAGGGGGAAAAGAAATGTGGGGAAAGAGAGGCATGGAAAGAGCCAGGGACTCTGAAGCAGGGAATCGGAGGCAGGGAAACAGAGTCGGAGAAACGGAGGCGGGGAAGCAGAAGCGGGGAATCAGAGGGTGGAAAAGAGATGTGGGGAAAGAGAGGCAGGGAAAGAGGCGCGGAAATAGACGCAGGGAAAGAGAGGCGGAGTATCAGATGTGGGGAATTCAAGGCGGGGAATCAGAGGCGGGGAAAGAGATGTGGGGAAAGAGAGGCAGGGAAAGACGCAAGGAAATAGAGGTGGGGAATCTGAGGTGGTGAATCAAAGGCTGAGTTTCAAAGGGGGTGAATCAGAGGGGGGAAATGGGATGTGGGAAAAGAGAAGCCGGGAAAGAGCCAGAGACTCTGAAGCAGGGAATCGGAGGCGGGGAAACAGAGGCAGGGAATCAGAGTCGGAGAAACGGAGGTGGGGAATCAGAAGCGGGGAATCAGAGGGCGGAAAAGAGATGTGGGGAAAGAGAGGCAGAGAAAGAGGCGTGGAAATAGACGCAGGGAAAGAGAGGCGGGGTATCAGATGTGGGGGATCCGAGGCGGGGAATCAGAGGTGAAGAAAGAGATTTGGAGAAAGAGGCAGGGAAAGAGGCAAGGAAAGAGAGGCGGGGAAAGAGGCACGGAAAGAGAGGTGGGAAATCAGAGGTGGGGAATCTGAGGCGGGGAATCAGAGGGGGGAATAGAGATGTGGGAAAAGAGAGGCGGCGAAAGGGAGGTGGGGAAAGTGTCAGAGACTCTGAAGCAGGGAATCGGAGTCGGGGAATCAGAGTTGGGGAATCAGAGTCGGGGAATCAGTGTCAGGGAATCAGAGTCGGGGAATCAGAGTCGGGGAATCAGAGGCGGGGAATCAGAGGCGGGGAATCAGAGGCGGGGAATCAGAGGCGGGGAATCAGAGGCGGGGAATCAGAGGCGGGGAATCAGAGGCGGAGAATCAGAGGCGGGGAATCAGAGGCGGGGAATCAGTGGGCGGAAATGAGATGTGGGAAAAGAGAGGCAGAGAAAGAGGCACGAAAATAGTGGCAGGGAAAGAGAGGCGGGGAATCAGAGGCGGGGAACCACAGGCGGGGAATCAGAGGCTGAAATTAAAAGGGGGTGAATCAGAGGGGGGAAAAGAGATGTGGGGAAAGAAGGGCAGGGAAAGAGCCAGGGAAAGAGCCAGGGACTCTGAAGCAGGGAATCGGAGGCAGGGAAACAGAGGAAGGGAATCAGAGTCGGAGAAATATAGGCGGGGAATCAGAGGCGGGGAATCAGAGGCGGGGAAGCAGAGGCGGGGAATCGGAGGTGGGGATTCTGAGGCAGGGAATCTGAGGTGGGGAATCTGAGGTGGGGAATCCGAGGCTGAGATTCAAAGGGGGAGAATCAGAAGGGGGAAAAGATATGTAGGGAAACAGAGGCATGGAAAGAGCCAGGGACTCTGAAGCAGGTAATCGGAGGCAGGTAAACAGAGTCGGAGAACGGAGGCGGGGAATCAGAAGCGGGGAATCAGAGGGCGGAAAAGAGATGTGGGGAAAGAGAGGCAGGGAAAGAGGCGCAGAAATAGACGCAGGGAAAGAGAGGCGGGGTATCAGATGTGGGGAATTCAAGGCGGGGAAAGAGATGTGGGGAAAGAGAGGCAGGGAAAGAGGCAAGGAAATAGAGGCGGGGAATCAGAGGTGGGGATTCAGAGGCAGGGAATCAGAGGCATGGAATCAGAGGGGGGAATAGAGATGTGGGAAAAGAGAGGCGGCGAAAGGGAGGCGGGGAAAGAGTCAGAGACTCTGAAGCAGGGAATCGGAGTCGGGGAATCAGAGTCGGGGAATCAGAGTCGGGGAATCAGAGTCGGGGAATCAGAGGCGGGGAATTAGAGGCAGAGAATCAGAGGCGGGGAATCAGAGGCGGGGAATCAGAGGCGGGGAATCAGTGGGCGGAAATGAGATGTGGGAAAAGAGAGGCAGAGAAAGAGGCACGAAAATAGTGGCAGGGAAAGAGAGGCGGGGAATCAGAGGCGGGGAATCAGAGGCGGGGAATCAGAGGCGGGGAATCAGAGGCGGGGAATCAGAGGCGGGGAAGCAGAGGCGGGGAATCAGAGTCGTCGTATCAGAAGCGGGGAATTTGAGGTGGAGAATCTGAGGCAGGGAATCAGAGGCGTGGAATCCGAGGCGGGGAATCAGAGGCAGGAAAAGAGATGTGGGGAAAGAGAGGCCGGGAAAGAGGCACGGAAAGAGAGGCGTGAAATCAGAGGCGAGGGATCAGAGGTGGGGAATCAGAGTCGTGGTTTCAGAGGCGGGGAATCTGAGGCGGGGAATCAGAGGCTGAGATTCAAAGGGGGAGAATCAGAAGGGGGAAAAGAAATGTAGGGAAAGAGAGGCATGGAAAGAGCCAGGGACTCTGAAGCAGGGAATCGGAGGCAGGGAAACAGAGTCAGGGAAACGGAAGCGGGGAATCAGAAGCGGGGAATCAGAGGGCGGAAAAGAGATGTGGGGAAAGAGAGGCAGGGAAAGAGGCGCGGAAATAGACGCAGGGAAAGAGAGGCGGGGTATCAGATGTGGGGAATCAGAGGCGGGGAAAGAGATGTGGGGAAAGAGAGGCAGGGAATCTGAGGCGGGGAATCAGAGGCGTGGAATCAGAGGGGGGAATAGAGATGTGGGAAAAGAGAGGCGGCGAAAGGGAGGCGGGGAAAGAGTCAGAGACTCTGAAGCAGGGAATCGGAGTCGGGGAATCAGAGGCGGGGAATCAGAGGCGGGGAATCAGAGGCAGGGAATCAGAGGTGGGGAATCTGAGGTGGGAAATCAGAGGCGGGGAACCAGAGGCGGGGAATCAGAGGCTGAAATTAAAAGAGGGTGAATAAGAGGGGGGAAAAGAGATGTGGGGAAAGAAGGGCAGGGAAAGAGCCAGGGAAAGAGCCAGGGACTCTGAAGCAGGGAATCGGAGGCAGGGAATCACAGGCAGGGAAACAGAGGAAGGGAATCAGAGTCGGAGAAATGGAGGCGGGGAATCAGAAGCGGAGAATCAGAGGCGGGGAATCAGAGGCGGGGAATCAGAGGCGGGGAATCAGAGGCGGGGAATCAGAGGCGGGGAATCAGAGGCGGGGAATCAGAGGCGGGGAAGCAGAGGCGGGGAATCAGAGGCGGGGAATCAGAGGCGGGGAATCAGAGGCGGGGAATCAGAGGCGGGGAATCAGAGGCGGGGAATCAGAGGCGGGGAAGCAGAGGCGGGGAATCAGAGGCGGGGAATCAGAGGCGGGGAATCAGAGGCGGGGAATCAGAGGCGGGAAATCAGAGGCGGGGAATCAGAGGCGGGGAATCAGAGGCGGGGAACCACAGGCGGGGAATCAGAGGCTGAAATTAAAAGGGGGAGAATCAGAAGGGGGAAAAGATATGAAGGGAAAGAGAGGCATGGAAGGAGCCAGGGACTCTGAAGCAGGTAATCGGAGGCAGGTAAACAGCGTCGGAGAACGGAGGCGGGGAATCAGAAGCGGGGAATCAGAGGGCGGAAAATAGATGTGGGGAAAGAGAGGCAGGGAAAGAGGCGCGGAAATAGACGCAGGGAAAGAGAGGCGGGGTATCAGATGTGGGGAATTCAAGGCGGGGAAAGAGATGTGGGGAAAGAGAGGCAGGGAAAGAGGCAAGGAAATAGAGGCGGGGAATCAGAGGTGGGGATTCAGAGGCAGGGAATCAGAGGGGGGGAATCAGAGGCAGGGAATCTGAGGCAGGGAATCTGAGGTGGGGAATCTGAGTCGGGGAATCAGAGGCGTGGAATCAGAGGGGGGAATAGAGATGTGGGAAAAGAGAGGCGGCGAAAGGGAGGCGGGGAAAGAGTCAGAGTCTCTGAAGCAGGGAATCGGAGTCGAGGAATCAGAGGTGGGGAATCAGAGGCGGGGAATCAGAGGCGGGGAATCAGAGGCGGGGAATCAGAGGCGGGGAATCAGAGGCGGGGAATCAGAGGCAGAGAATCAGAGGCGGGGAATCAGAGGCGGGGAATCAGAGGCGGGGAATCAGAGGCGGGGAATCAGTGGGCGGAAATGAGATGTGGGAAAAGAGAGGCAGAGAAAGAGGCACGAAAATAGTGGCAGGGAAAGAGAGGCGGGGAATCAGAGGCGGGGAATCAGAGGCGGGGAATCAGAGGCGGGGAATCAGAGGCGGGGAATCAGAGGCGGGGAATCAGAGGCTGAAATTAAAAGGGGGTGAATCAGAGGGGGGAAAAGAGATGTGGGGAAAGAGAGGCAGAGAAAGAGGCGTGGAAATAGACGCAGGGAAAGAGAGGCGGGGTATCAGATGTGGGGGATCCGAGGCGGGGAATCAGAGGTGGGGAAAGAGATGTGGAGAAAGAGAGGCAGGGAAAGAGGCAAGGTAAGAGAGGCGGGGAAAGAGGCACGGAAAGAGAGGTGGGAAATGAGAGGCGGGGAATCAGAGTCGTATTATCTGAGGTGGGGAATCTGAGGCGGGGAATCAGAGGCGGGGAAAGAGATGTGGGAAAAGAGAGGCAGAGAATGAGGCACGAAAATAGTGGCAGGGAAAGAGAGGCGGGGAATCAGAGGCGGGGAATCAGAGGCGGGGAATCAGAGGCGGGGAATCAGAGGCGGGGAATCAGAGGCGGGGAAGCAGAGGCGGGGAATCAGAGGCGGGGAATCAGAGGGGGGAATAGAGATGTGGGAAAAGAGAGGCGGCGAAAGGGAGGCGGGGAAAGAGTCAGAGACTCTGAAGCAGGGAATCGGAGTCGGAGAAATGGAGGCGGGGAATCAGAGGCGGGGAATCAGAGGCAGGGAATCAGAGGCAGGGAATCAGAGGCGGAGAATCAGAGGCGGGGAATCAGAGGCGGGGAATCAGAGGCGGGGAATCAGAGGCGGGGAATCAGAGGCGGGGAATCAGTGGGCGGAAATGAGATGTGGGAAAAGAGAGGCAGAGAAAGAGGCACGAAAATAGTGGCAGGGAAAGAGAGGCGGGGAATCAGAGGCGGGGAATCACAGGCGGGGAACCAGAGGCGGGGAATCAGAGGCTGAAATTAAAAGAGTGTGAATCAGAGGGGGGAAAAGAGATGTGGGGAAAGAAGGGCAGGGAAAGAGCCAGGGAAAGAGCCAGGGACTCTGAAGCAGGGAATCGGAGGCAGGGAATCGGTGGCAGGGAAACAGAGGAAGGGAATCAGAGTCGGAGAAATGGAGGCGGGGAATCAGAAACGGGGAATCAGAAGCGGGGAATCAGAGGACGGAAAAGAGATGTGGGGAAAGAGAGGCAGAGAAAGAGAGGCGGGGTATCAGATGTGTGCAATCCGAGGCAAGGAATCAGAGGCGGGGAATCAGAGGCGGGGAATCAGAGGCAGGGAATCAGAGGAGGGGAATCAGAGGCGGGGAATCAGAGGCGGGGAATCAGAAGCGGGGAATCAGAGGCGGGGAATCAGAGGCGGGGTATCAGAGGCGGGGAATCAGAAGCGGGGAATCAGAGGCGGGGAATCAGAGGCGGGGTATCAGAGGCGGGGTATCAGAGGCGGGGTATCAGAGGCAGAGGAACGGAGGCGTGGAATCAGAGGTGGGGAATCAGAGGGCAGAAAAGAGATGTGGGGAAAGAGAGGCAGAGAAAGAGGCGTGGAAATAGACGCAGGGAAAGAGAGGCGGGGTATCAGATGCGGGGAATTCAAGGCGGGGAATCAGAGGGCGGAAATGAGATGTGGGAAAAGAGAGGCAGAGAAGGAGGCACGAAAATAGTGGCAGGGAAAGAGAGGCAGGGAATCAGAGGCGGGGAATCAGAGGCAGGGAATCAGAGGCAGGGAATCAGAGGCGGGGAATCAGAGGGCGGAAAAGAGATGTGGGGAAAGAGAGGCAGAGAAAGAGGCGTGGAAATAGACGCAGGGAAAGAGAGGCGGGGTATCAGATGTGGGGGATCCGAGGCGGGGAATCAGAGGTGGGGAAAGAGATGTGGAGAAAGAGAGGCAGGGAAAGAGGCAAGGAAAGAGAGGCGGGGAAAGAGGCACGGAAAGAGAGGTGGGAAATGAGAGGCGGGGAATCAGAGGTGGAGAATCTGAGGCGGGGAATCAGAGGCGTGGAATCCGAGGTGGGGAATCAGAGGCAGGAAAAGAGATGTGGGGAAAGAGAGGCAGGGAAAGAGGCGCGGAAATAGACGCAGGGAAAGAGAGGCGGGGATTCAGAGGGGGGGAATCAGAGGCGGGGAATCAGAGGCGGGGAATCAGAGGCGGGAAATCAGAGGCGGGGAATCAGAGGCGGGGAATCAGAGGCGGGGAACCACAGGCGGGGAATCAGAGGCGGGGAATCAGAGGCGGGGAATCGGAGGCGGGGAATCAGAGGCGGGGAATCAGAGGCGGGGAATCAGAGGCGGGTTATCAGAGGCGGGGAATCAGAGGCAGAGGAACGGAGGCGTGGAATCAGAGGTGGGGAATCAGAGGGCAGAAAAGAGATGTGGGGAAAGAGAGGCAGAGAAAGAGGCGTGGAAATAGACGCAGTGAAAGAGAGGAGGGGTATCAGATGCGGGGAATCCGAGAAGGGGAATCAGAGGCAGGAAAAGAGATGTGGGGAAAGAGAGTCCGGGAAAGAGGCACGGAAAGAGAGGCGGGAAATCAGAGGTGGGGAATCAGAGGCGGGGAATCAGAGGCGGGGAATCAGAGGCGGGGAATCAGAGGCTTGGACTCAGAGGAGGTGTATCAGAGGCGGAGAAAAGGCGGCGTGGAATCAGAGGTGCGGAATCAGAGGGAGGAAATGAGATGTGGGAAAAGAGAGGCAGAGAAGGAGGCACGAAAATAGTGGCAGGGAAAGAGAGGCAGGGAATCAGAGGCGGTGAATCAGAGGCGGGGAATCAGAGGCGGGGAATCAGAGGCGGGGAATCAGAGGGCGGAAAAGAGATGTGGGAAAAGAGAGGCAGAGAAGGAGGCACGAAAATAGTGGCAGGGAAAGAGAGGCAGGGAATCAGAGGCGGGGAATCAGAGGCGGGGAATCAGAGGCGGGGAATCAGAGGCGGGGAATCAGAGGCGGGGAATCAGAGGCGGGGAATCAGAGGCGGGGAATCAGAGGCGGGGAATCAGAGGCGGGGAATCAGAGGCGGGGAATCAGAGGCGGGGAATCAGAGGCGGGGAATCAGAGGCGGGGAAGCAGAGGCGGGGAAGCAGAGGCGGGGAAGCAGAGGCGGGGAAGCAGAGGCGGGGAAGCAGAGGCGGGGAATCAGAGGCAGGGAATCAGAGGCGGGGAATTTGAGGTGGGGATTCTGAGGTGGGAAATCAGAGGCTGAGATTGAAAGGGGGAGAATCAGAAGGGGGAAAAGAAATGTGGGGAAAGAGAGGCATGGAAAGAGCCAGGGACTCTGAAGCAGGGAATCGGAGGCAGGGAAACAGAGTCGGAGAAACGGAGGCGGGGAAGCAGAAGCGGGGAATCAGAGGGTGGAAAAGAGATGTGGGGAAAGAGAGGCAGGGAAAGAGGCGCGGAAATAGACGCAGGGAAAGAGAGGCGGAGTATCAGATGTGGGGAATTCAAGGCGGGGAATCAGAGGCGGGGAAAGAGATGTGGGGAAAGAGAGGCAGGGAAAGACGCAAGGAAATAGAGGTGGGGAATCTGAGGTGGTGAATCAAAGGCTGAGTTTCAAAGGGGGTGAATCAGAGGGGGGAAATGGGATGTGGGAAAAGAGAAGCCGGGAAAGAGCCAGAGACTCTGAAGCAGGGAATCGGAGGCGGGGAAACAGAGGCAGGGAATCAGAGTCGGAGAAACGGAGGTGGGGAATCAGAAGCGGGGAATCAGAGGGCGGAAAAGAGATGTGGGGAAAGAGAGGCAGAGAAAGAGGCGTGGAAATAGACGCAGGGAAAGAGAGGCGGGGTATCAGATGTGGGGGATCCGAGGCGGGGAATCAGAGGTGAAGAAAGAGATTTGGAGAAAGAGGCAGGGAAAGAGGCAAGGAAAGAGAGGCGGGGAAAGAGGCACGGAAAGAGAGGTGGGAAATCAGAGGTGGGGAATCAGAGGCGGGGAATCAGAGTCGTGGTATCAGAAGCGGGGAATTTGAGGTGGAGAATCTGAGGCGGGGAATCAGAGGCGTGGAATCCGAGGCGGGGAATCAGAGGCAGGAAAAGAGATGTGCGGAAAGAGAGGCCGGGAAAGAGGAACGGAAAGAGAGGCGGGAAATCAGAGGCGAGGAATCAGAGGCGGGGAATCAGAGTCGTGGTATCAGAGGCAGGGAATCTGAGGCGGGGAATTAGAGGCTGGGAAAGAGATGTGGGAAAAGAGAGGCAGAGAAGGAGGCACAAAAATAGTGGCAGAGAAAGAGAGGCGGGGAATCAGGGGCGGGGAATCAGAGGCGGGGAATCAGAGGCGGGGATTCAGAGGGGGGGAATCAGAGGCGGGGAATCAGAGGCGGGGAATCATAGGCGGGGAATCAGAGGCGGGGAATCAGAGGCGGGGAATCAGAGGCGGGGAATCAGAGGCGGGGAATCAGAGGCGGGGAATTAGAGGTAAGGAATCTGAGGTGGTGAATCAAAGGCTGAGATTCAAAGGGGGTGAATCAGAGGGGGGAAAAGAGATGTGGGGAAATAGAAGCCGGGAAAGAGCCAGAGACGCTGAAGCAGGGAATCGGAGGAGGGGAAACAGAGGCAGGGAATCAGAGTCGGAGAAACGGAGGTGGGGAATCAGAAGCGGAGAAACAGAGGGCGGAAAAGAGATGTGGGGAAAGAGAGGCAGAGAAAGAGGCGCGGAAATAGACGCAGGGAAAGAGAGGCAGGGTATCAGATGTGGGGGATCTGAGGCGGGGAATCAGAGGTGGGGAAAGAGTGGAGAAAGAGAGGCAGGGAAGGAGGCAAGGAAAGAGAGGCGGGGAAAGAGGCACGGAAAGAGAGGTGGGAAATCAGAGGCGGGGAATCTGAGGCGGGGAATCATAGGCTGGGAAAGAGATGTGGGAAAAGAGAGGCAGAGAAGGAGGCACAAAAATAGTGGCAGGGAAAGAGAGGCGGGGAATCAGGGGTGGGGAATCAGAGGCGGGGAATCAGAGGCGGGGAATCAGAGGCGGGGAAAGAGATGTGGGAAAAGAGAGGCAGAGAAGGAGGCACAAAAATAGTGGCAGGGAAAGAGAGGCGGGGAATCAGGGGCGAGGACTCAGAGGTGGGGAATCAGAGGCGGGGAATCAGAGGCGGAGAATCAGAGGCGGGGAATCAGAAGCGGGGAATCAGAGGGCGGAAAAGAGATGTGGGGAAAGAGAGGCAGGGAAAGAGGCGCGGAAATAGACGCAGGGAAAGAGAGGCGGGGTATCAGATGTGGGGAATCCGAGGCGGAAAATCCGAGGCGGGGAATCCGAGGCGGGGAATCAGAGGCGGGGAATCAGAGGCGGGGAATCAGAGGCGGGGAATCAGAGGCGGGGAATCAGAGGCGGGGAATCAGAGGGGTGGAATCAGAGACGGGGAATCTGAGGTGGGGAATCTGAGGCGGGGAATCAGGCGGGGATTCAGAGGCGGGGATTCAGAGGGGGGAATAGAGATGTGGGAATGGAGAGGCGGGGAAAGAGCCAGGGACTGAAGCAGGGAATCGGAGTCGGGGAATCGGAGTCGGGGAATCAGAGTCGGGGAATCAGAGTCGGGGAATCAGAGTCGGGGAATCAGAGGCGGGGAATCAGAGGCGGGGAATCACAGGCGGGGAACCAGAGGCGGGGAATCAGAGGCTGAAATTAAAAGAGGGTGAATCAGAGGGGGGAAAAGAGATGTGGGGAAAGAAGGGCAGGGAAAGAGCCAGGGACTCTGAAGCAGGGAATCGGAGGCAGGGAATCGGAGGCAGGGAAACAGAGGAAGGGAATCAGAGTCGGAGAAATGGAGGCGGAGAATCAGAAGCGGGGAATCAGAAGCGGGGAATCAGAGGACGGAAAAGAGATGTGGGGAAAGAGAGGCAGAGAAAGAGAGGCGGGGTATCAGATGTGTGCAATCCGAGGCAAGGAATCAGAGGCGGGGAATCAGAGGAGGAGAATCAGAGGCAGGGAATCAGAGTCGTGGAATCAGAGGAGGGGAATCAGAGGCGGGGAATCAGAGGCGGGGAATCAGAGGCGGGGAATCAGAGGCGGGGTATCAGAGGCGGGGTATCAGAGGCGGGGTATCAGAGGCAGAGGAACGGAGGCGTGGAAATAGACGCAGTGAAAGAGAGGAGGGGTATCAGATGCGGGGAATCCGAGGCGGGGAATCAGAGGCAGGAAAAGAGATGTGGGGAAAGAGAGGCCGGGAAGGAGGCACGGAAAGAGAGGCGGGAAATCAGAGGTGGGGAATCAGAGGCGGGGAATCAGAGGCTTGGACTCAGAGGAGGTGTATCAGAGGCGGAGAAAAGGCGGCGTGGAATCAGAGGTGGGGAATCAAGAGGGCAGAAATGAGGTGTGGGAAAAGAGAGGCAGAGAAGGAGGCATGAAAATAGTGGCAGGGAAAGAGAGGCAGGGAATCAGAGGCGGGGAATCAGAGGCGGGGAATCAGAGGCGGGGAATCAGAGGCGGGGAACCAGAGGCGGGGAACCAGAGGCGGGGAACCAGAGGCGGGGAACCAGAGGCGGGGAACCAGAGGCGGGGAACCAGAGGCGGGGAATCAGAGGCGGGGAATTAGAGGTGGGGAATCTGAGGTGGTGAATCAAAGGCTGAGTTTCAAAGGGGGTGAATCAGAGGGGGGAAATGGGATGTGGGAAAAGAGAAGCCGGGAAAGAGCCAGAGACTCTGAAGCAGGGAATCGGAGGTGGGGAAACAGAGGCAGGGAATCAGAGTCGGAGAAACGGAGGTGGGGAATCAGAAGCGGGGAATCAGAGGGCGGAAAAGAGATGTGGGGAAAGAGAGGCAGAGAAAGAGGCGTGGAAAGAGACGCAGGGAAAGAGAGGCGGGGTATCAGATGTGGGGGATCCGAGGCGGGGAATCAGAGGTGAAGAAAGAGATTTGGAGAAAGAGGCAGGGAAAGAGGCAAGGAAAGAGAGGCGGGGAAAGAGGCACGGAAAGAGAGGTGGGAAATCAGAGGCGGGGAATCAGAGGCGGGGAATCAGAGTCGTGGTATCAGAAGCGGGGAATTTGAGGTGGAGAATCTGAGGCGGGGAATCAGAGGCGTGGAATCCGAGGCGGGGAATCAGAGGCAGGAAAAGAGATGTGCGGAAAGAGAGGCCGGGAAAGAGGAACGGAAAGAGAGGCGGGAAATCAGAGGCGAGGAATCAGAGGCGGGGAATCAGAGTCGTGGTATCAGAGGCAGGGAATCTGAGGCGGGGAATTAGAGGCTGGGAAAGAGATGTGGGAAAAGAGAGGCAGAGAAGGAGGCACAAAAATAGTGGCAGAGAAAGAGAGGCGGGGAATCAGGGGCGGGGAATCAGAGGCGGGGAATCAGAGGCGGGGATTCAGAGGGGGGGAATCAGAGGCGGGGAATCAGAGGCGGGGAATCATAGGCGGGGAATCAGAGGCGGGGAATCAGAGGCGGGGAATCAGAGGCGGGGAATCAGAGGCGGGGAATTAGAGGTAAGGAATCTGAGGTGGTGAATCAAAGGCTGAGATTCAAAGGGGGTGAATCAGAGGGGGGAAAAGAGATGTGGGGAAATAGAAGCCGGGAAAGAGCCAGAGACGCTGAAGCAGGGAATCGGAGGAGGGGAAACAGAGGCAGGGAATCAGAGTCGGAGAAACGGAGGTGGGGAATCAGAAGCGGAGAAACAGAGGGCGGAAAAGAGATGTGGGGAAAGAGAGGCAGAGAAAGAGGCGCGGAAATAGACGCAGGGAAAGAGAGGCAGGATATCAGATGTGGGGGATCTGAGGCGGGGAATCAGAGGTGGGGAAAGAGTGGAGAAAGAGAGGCAGGGAAGGAGGCAAGGAAAGAGAGGCGGGGAAAGAGGCACGGAAAGAGAGGTGGGAAATCAGAGGCGGGGAATCTGAGGCGGGGAATCATAGGCTGGGAAAGAGATGTGGGAAAAGAGAGGCAGAGAAGGAGGCACAAAAATAGTGGCAGGGAAAGAGAGGCGGGGAATCAGGGGTGGGGAATCAGAGGCGGGGAATCAGAGGCGGGGAATCAGAGGCGGGGAAAGAGATGTGGGAAAAGAGAGGCAGAGAAGGAGGCACAAAAATAGTGGCAGGGAAAGAGAGGCGGGGAATCAGGGGCGAGGACTCAGAGGTGGGGAATCAGAGGCGGGGAATCAGAGGCGGAGAATCAGAGGCGGGGAATCAGAAGCGGGGAATCAGAGGGCGGAAAAGAGATGTGGGGAAAGAGAGGCAGGGAAAGAGGCGCGGAAATAGACGCAGGGAAAGAGAGGCGGGGTATCAGATGTGGGGAATCCGAGGCGGAAAATCCGAGGCGGGGAATCCGAGGCGGGGAATCAGAGGCGGGGAATCAGAGGCGGGGAATCAGAGGCGGGGAATCAGAGGGGTGGAATCAGAGACGGGGAATCTGAGGTGGGGAATCTGAGGCGGGGAATCAGGCGGGGATTCAGAGGCGGGGATTCAGAGGGGGGAATAGAGATGTGGGAATGGAGAGGCGGGGAAAGAGCCAGGGACTGAAGAAGGGAATCGGAGTCGGGGAATCAGAGTCGGGGAATCAGAGTCGGGGAATCAGAGGCGGGGAATCAGAGGCGGGGAATCAGAGGCGGGGAATCAGAGGCGGGGAATCAGAGGCGGGGAATCAGAGGCGGGGAATCAGAGGCGGGGAATCAGAGGCGGGGAATCAGAGGCGGGGAATCAGAGGCGGGGAATCAGAGGCGGGGAATCAGAGGCGGGGTATCAGAGGCGGGGAATCAGAGGGTGGAAAAGAGATGTGGGGAAAGAGAGGCAGAGAAAGAGGCATGGAAATAGACGCAGTGAAAGAGAGGAGGGGTATCAGATGCGGGGAATCCGAGGCGGGGAATCAGAGGCAGGAAAAGAGATGTGGGGAAAGAGAGGCCGGGAAAGAGGCACGGAAAGAGAGGCGGGAAATCAGAGGTGGGGTATCAGAGGCGAGGAATCAGAGGCGGGGAATCAGAGGCGGGGAATCAGAGGCTTGGACTCAGAGGAGGTGTATCAGAGGCGGAGAAAAGGCGGCGTGGAATCAGAGGCGGGGAATCAGAGGCGGGGAAAGAGATGTGGGAAAAGAGAGGCAGAGAAGGAGGCACAAAAATAGTGGCAGGGAAAGAGAGGCGGGGAATCAGGGGCGGGGAATCAGAGGCGGAGAATCAGAGGCGGAGAATCAGAGGCGGGGAATCAGAAGCGGGGAATCCGAGGCGGGGAATCAGAGGCGGGGAATCAGAGGCGGGGAATCAGAGGCGTGGAATCAGAGGCGTGGAATCAGAGATGGGGAATCTGAGGTGGGGAATCTGAGGCGGGGAATCAGGCGGGGATTCAGAGGCGGGGATTCAGAGGTGGGAAGAGAGATGTGGGAATGGAGAGGCGGGGAAAGAGCCAGGGACTGAAGCAGGGAATCGGAGTCGGGGAATCAGAGTCGGGGAATCAGAGTCGGGGAATCAGAGGCGGGGAATCAGAGGCGGGGAATCAGAGGAGGGGAATCAGAGGCGGGGAATCAGAGGCGGGGAATCAGAGGCGGGGAATCAGAGGCGGGGAATCAGAGGCGGGGAATCAGAGGCGGGGAATCAGAGGCGGGGAATCAGAGGCGGGGAATCAGAGGCGGGGAATCAGAGGCGGGGAAGCAGAGGCGGGGAAGCAGAGGCGGGGAAGCAGAGGCAGGGAATCTGAGGTGGGGAATCAGAGGCTGAGATTCAAAGGGGGAGAATCAGAAGGGGGAAAAGAAATGTAGGGAAAGAGAGGCATGGAAAGAGCCAGGGACTCTGAAGCAGGGAATCGGAGGCAGGGAAACAGAGTCGGAGAAACGGAGGCGGGGAATCAGAAGTGGGGAATCAGAGGGCGGAAAAGAGATGTGGGGAAAGAGAGGCAGGGAAAGAGGCGCGGAAATGGACGCAGGGAAAGAGAGGCGGGGTATCAGATGTGGGGAATTCAAGGCGGGGAATCAGAGGCGGGGAAAGAGATGTGGGGAAAGAGAGACAGGGAAAGAGGCAAGGAAATAGAGGCGGGGAATCAGAGGTGGGGAATCAGAGGCGGGGAATCAGAGGCAGGGAATCTGAGGCGGGGAATCAGAGGCGTGGAATCAGAGGGGGGAATAGAGATGTGGGAAAAGAGAGGCGGCGAAAGGGAGGCGGGGAAAGAGTCAGAGACTCTGAAGCAGGGAATCGGAGTCGGGGAATCAGAGTCGGGGAATCAGAGGTGGGGAATCAGAGGCGGGGAATCAGAGGCGGCGAATCAGAGGCGGGGAATCAGAGGCGGGGAATCAGAGGCGGGGAATCAGAGGCGGGGAATCAGTGGGCGGAAATGAGATGTGGGGAAAGAAGGGCAGGGAAAGAGCCAGGGAAAGAGCCAGGGACTCTGAAGCAGGGAATCGGAGGCAGGGAATCGGAGGCAGGGAAACAGAGGAAGGGAATCAGAGTCGGAGAAATGGTGGTGGGGAATCAGAAGCGGGGAATCAGAGGCAGGAAAAGAGATGTGGGGAAAGAGAGTCCGGGAGAGAGGCACGGAAAGAGAGGCGGGAAATCAGAGGTGGGGAATCAGAGGCGGGGAATCAGAGGCGGGGAATCAGAGGCGGGGAATCAGAGGCTTGGACTCAGAGGAGGTGTATCAGAGGCGGAGAAAAGGCGGCGTGGAATCAGAGGTGGGGAATCAGAGGGCGGAAATGAGATGTGGGAAAAGAGAGGCAGAGAAGGAGGCACGAAAATAGTGGCAGGGAAAGAGAGGCAGGGAATCAGAGGCGGTGAATCAGAGGCGGGGAATCAGAGGCGGGGAATCAGAGGGCGGAAAAGAGATGTGGGAAAAGAGAGGCAGAGAAGGAGGCACGAAAATAGTGGCAGGGAAAGAGAGGCAGGGAATCAGAGGCGGGGAATCAGAGGCGGGGAATCAGAGGCGGGGAATCAGAGGCGGGGAATCAGAGGCGGGGAATCAGAGGGGGGAATAGAGATGTGGGAAAAGAGAGGCAGAGAAAGAGGCACGAAAATAGTGGCAGGGAAAGAGAGGCGGGGAATCACAGGCGGGGAATCACAGGCGGGGAACCAGAGGCGGGGAATCAGAGGCTGAAATTAAAAGAGGGTGAATCAGAGGGGGGAAAAGAGATGTGGGGAAATAAGGGCAGGGAAAGAGCCAGGGAAAGAGCCAGGGACTCTGAAGCAGGGAATCGGAGGCAGGGAATCGGTGGCAGGGAAACAGAGGAAGGGAATCAGAGTCGGAGAAATGGAGGCGGGGAATCAGAAGCGGGGAATCAGAAGCGGGGAATCAGAGGACGGAAAAGAGATGTGGGGAAAGAGAGGCAGAGAAAGAGAGGCGGGGTATCAGATGTGTGCAATCCGAGGCAAGGAATCAGAGGCGGGGAATCAGAGGCGGGGAATCAGAGGCGTGGAATCAGAGGCGGGGAATCTAAGGTGGGGAATCGGAGTCGGGGAATCAGAGTCGTGGAATCAGAGTCGGGGAATCAGAGGAGGGGAATCAGAGGCGGGGAATCAGAGGCGGGGAATCAGAGGCGGGGAATCAGAGGCGGGGAATCAGAGGCGGGGAATCAGAGGTGGGGAATCAGAGGGCAGAAAAGAGATGTGGGGAAAGAGAGGCAGAGAAAGAGGCGTGGAAATAGACGCAGTGAAAGAGAGGAGGGGTATCAGATGTGGGGAATCCGAGGCGGGGAATCCGAGGCGGGGAATCCGAGGCGGGGAATCAGAGGCGGGGAATCAGAGGCGGGGAATCAGAGGCGTGGAATCAGAGGCGGGGAATCAGAGATGGGGAATCTGAGGTGGGGAATCTGAGGCGGGGAATCAGGCGGGGATTCAGAGGCGGGGATTCAGAGGTGGGAAGAGAGATGTGGGAATGGAGAGGCGGGGAAAGAGCCAGGGACTGAAGCAGGGAATCGGAGTTGGGGAATCAGAGTCGGGGAATCAGAGTCGGGGAATCAGAGGCGGGGAATCAGAGGCGGGGAATCAGAGGCGGGGAATCAGAGGCGGGGAATCAGAGGCGGGGAATCAGAGGAGGGGAATCAGAGGCGGGGAATCAGAGGCGGGGAATCAGAGGCGGGGAATCAGAGGCGGGGAATCAGAGGCGGGGAATCAGAGGCGGGGAATCAGAGGCGGGGAATCAGAGGCGGGGAATCAGAGGCGGGGAAGCAGAGGCGGGGAAGCAGAGGCGGGGAAGCAGAGGGCGGAAAAGAGATGTGGGGAAAGAGAGGCAGGGAAAGAGGCGCGGAAATGGACGCAGGGAAAGAGAGGCGGGGTATCAGATGTGGGGAATTCAAGGCGGGGAATCAGAGGCGGGGAAAGAGATGTGGGGAAAGAGAGGCAGGGAAAGAGGCAAGGAAATAGAGGCGGGGAATCAGAGGTGGGGAATCTGAGGCGGGGAATCTGAGGCGGGGAATCAGAGGCGTGGAATCAGAGGGGGGAATAGAGATGTGGGAAAAGAGAGGAGGCGAAAGGGAGGCGGGGAAAGAGTCAGAGACTCTGAAGCAGGGAATCGGAGTCGGGGAATCAGAGTCGGGGAATCAGAGGTGGGGAATCAGAGGCGGGGAATCAGAGGCGGGGAATCAGAGGCGGGGAATCAGAGGCGGGGAATCAGAGGCGGGGAATCAGTGGGCGGAAATGAGATGTGGGGAAAGAAGGGCAGGGAAAGAGCCAGGGAAAGAGCCAGGGACTCTGAAGCAGGGAATCGGAGGCAGGGAATCGGAGGCAGGGAAACAGAGGAAGGGAATCAGAGTCGGAGAAATGGTGGCGGGGAATCAGAAGCGGGGAATCAGAGTCGTATTATCTGAGGTGGGGAATCAGAGGCGGGGAAAGAGATGTGGGAAAAGAGAGGCAGAGAAGGAGGCACGAAAATAGTGGCAGTGAAAGAGAGGCGGGGAATCAGAGGCGGGGAATCAGAGGCAGGAAAAGAGATGTGGGGAAAGAGAGTCCGGGAGAGAGGCACGAAAATAGTGGCAGGGAAAGAGAGGCAGGGAATCAGAGGCGGTGAATCAGAGGCGGGGAATCAGAGGGCGGAAAAGAGATGTGGGAAAAGAGAGGCAGAGAAGGAGGCACGAAAATAGTGGCAGGGAAAGAGAGGCAGGGAATCAGAGGCGGGGAATCAGAGGCGGGGAATCAGAGGCGGGGAATCAGAGGCGGGGAATCAGAGGCGGGGAATCAGAGGCGGGGAATCAGAGGGGGGAATAGAGATGTGGGAAAAGAGAGGCAGAGAAAGAGGCACGGAAATAGTGGCAGGGAAAGAGAGGCGGGGAATCACAGGCGGGGAATCACAGGCGGGGAATCAGAGTCGTGGAATCAGAGGCGGGGAATCAGAGGAGGAGAATCAGAGGAGGAGAATCAGAGGCGGGGAATCAGAGTCGGGGAATCAGAGGAGGGGAATCAGAGGCGGGGAATCAGAGGCGGGGAATCAGAGGCGGGGAATCAGAGGCGGGGAATCAGAGGTGGGGAATCAGAGGGCAGAAAAGAGATGTGGGGAAAGAGAGGCAGAGAAAGAGGCGTGGAAATAGACGCAGGGAAAGAGAGGAGGGGTATCAGATGCGGGGAATCCGAGGCGGGGAATCAGAGGCAGGAAAAGAGATGTGGGGAAAGAGAGGCCGGGAAAGAGGCACGGAAAGAGAGGAGGGAAATCAGAGGTGGGGAATCAGAGGCGGGGAATCAGAGGCGGGGAATCAGAGGCTTGGACTCAGAGGAGGTGTATCAGAGGCGGAGAAAAGGCGGCGTGGAATCAGAGGTGGGGAATCAGAGGGCGGAAATGAGATGTGGGAAAAGAGAGGCAGAGAAGGAGGCACGAAAATAGTGGCAGGGAAAGAGAGGCAGGGAATCAGAGGCGGGGAATCAGAGGCGGGAAATCAGAGGCGGGAAATCAGAGGCGGGGAATCAGAGGCGGGGAAAGAGATGTGGGAAAAAAGAGGCAGAGAATGAGGCACGAAAATAGTGGCAGGGAAAGAGAGGCGGGGAATCAGAGGCGGGGAATCAGAGGCGGGGAATCAGAGGCGGGGAATCAGAGGCGGGGAATCAGAGGCGGGGAATCAGAGGCGGGGAATCAGAGGCGGGGAATCAGAGGCGGGGAAGCAGAGGCGGGGAATCAGAGGCGGGGAATCAGAGGGGGGAATAGAGATGTGGGAAAAGAGAGGCGGCGAAAGGGAGGCGGGGAAAGAGTCAGAGACTCTGAAGCAGGGAATCGGAGTCGGAGAAATGGAGGCGGGGAATCAGAGGCGGGGAATCAGAGGCAGGGAATCAGAGGCGGAGAATCAGAGGCGGGAAAAGAGATGTGGGGAAAGAGAGGCCGGGAAAGAGGCACGGAAAGAGAGGCGGGAAATCAGAGGCGAGGAATCAGAGGCGGGGAATCAGAGTCGTGGTTTCAGAGGCGGGGAATCAGAGGCGGGGAATCAGAGGCGGGGAAAGAGATGTGGGAAAAGAGAGGCGGGGAAAGAGGCGCGGAAATAGACGCAGGGAAAGAGAGGCGGGGTATCAGATGTGGGGAATCCGAGGCGGGGAATCAGAGGCGGGGAAAGAGATGTGGGGAAAGAGAGGCAGGGAAAGAGGCGCGGAAATAGACGCAGGGAAAGAGAGGCGGGGTATCAGATGTGGGGAATCTGAGGTGGAAAATCTGAGGCGGGGAATCAGAGGCGTGGAATCCGAGGCGGGGCATCAGAGGCAGGAAAAGAGATGTGGGGAAAGAGAGGCCGGGAAAGAGGCACGGAAAGAGAGGCAGGAAATCAGAGGCGGTGAATCACAGGCGGGGAATCAGAGGCGGGGAATCAGAGTCGTATTATCTGAGGCGGGGAATCGGAGGCAGGGAATCAGAGGCGGGGAAAGAGATGTGGGAAAAGAGAGGCAGAGAAGGAGGCACGAAAATAGTGGCAGGGAAAGAGAGGCAGGGAATCAGAGGCGGGGAATCAGAGGCGGGGAATCAGAGGCGGGGAATCAGAGGCGGGGAATCAGAGGCGGGGAATCAGAGGCGGGAAATCAGAGGCGGGGAATCAGAGGCGGGGAATCAGAGGCGGGGAAGCAGAGGCGGGGAATCAGAGGCGGGGAATTTGAGGTGGGGATTCTGAGGTGGGAAATCAGAGGCTGAGATTCAAAGGGGGAGAATCAGAAGGGGGAAAAGAAATGTGGGGAAAGAGAGGCATGGAAAGAGCCAGGGACTCTGAAGCAGGGAATCGGAGGCAGGGAAACAGAGTCGGAGAAACGGAGGCGGGGAATCAGAAGCGGGGAATCAGAGGGTGGAAAAGAGATGTGGGGAAAGAGAGGCAGGGAAAGAGGCGCGGAAATAGACGCAGGGAAAGAGAGGCGGAGTATCAGATGTGGGGAATTCAAGGCGGGGAATCAGAGGCGGGGAAAGAGATGTGGGGAAAGAGAGGCAGGGAAAGAGGCAAGGAAATAGAGGTGGGGAATCAGAGGCAGGGAATCAGAGGCGGAGATCCAGAGGCAGGGAATCTGAGGCGGCGAATCTGAGGCGGGGAATCAGAGGCGTGGAATCAGAGGGGGGAATAGAGATGTGGGAAAAGAGAGGCGGCGAAAGGGAGGCGGGGAAAGAGTCAGAGACTTTGAAACAGGGAATCTGAGTCGGGGAATCAGAGTCGGGGAATCAGAGTCGGGGAATCAGTGTCAGGGAATCAGAGTCGGGGAATCAGAGGTGGGGAATCAGAGGCGGGGAATCAGAGTCGGGGAATCAGAGGCAGGGAATCAGTGGCAGGGAATCAGAGGCGGGGAATCAGAGTCGTGGTTTCAGAGGCTGGGAATCTGAGGCGGGGAATCAGAGGTGGGAAAAGAGAGGCAGGGAAAGAGGCACAAAAATAGTGGCAGGGAAAGAGAGGCGGGGAATCAGGGGCGGGGAATGAGAGGCGGGGAATCAGATGCGTGGAATCAGAGGCGGGGAATCAGAGGCGGGGAATCAGAGTCATGGTATCAGAGGCGGGGAATCTGAGGCGGGGAATCAGAGGCGGGGAAAGAGATGTGGGAAAAGAGAGGCAGAGAATGAGGCACGAAAATAGTGGCAGGGAAAGAGAGGCAGGGAATCAGAGGCGGGGAATCAGAGGCGGGGAATCAGAGGCGGGGAATCAGAGGCGGGGAATCAGAGGCGGGGAAGCAGAGGCGAGGAATCAGAGGCGGGGAATCAGAGGGGGGAATAGAGAAGAGGGAAAAGAGAGGCGGCGAAAGGGAGGCGGGGAAAGAGTCAGAGACTCTGAAGCAGGGAATCGGAGTCGGAGAAATGGAGGCGGGGAATCAGAGGCGGGGAATCAGAGGCAGGGAATCAGAGGCAGGGAATCAGAGGCGGAGAATCAGAGGCGGGGAATCAGAGGCGGGGAATCAGAGGCGGGGAATCAGAGGCGGGGAATCAGTGGGCGGAAATGAGATGTGGGAAAAGAGAGGCAGAGAAAGAGGCACGAAAATAGTGGCAGGGAAAGAGAGGCGGGGAATCAGAGGCGGGGAATCACAGGCGGGGAACCAGAGGCGGGGAATCAGAGGCTGAAATTAAAAGAGTGTGAATCAGAGGGGGGAAAAGAGATGTGGGGAAAGAAGGGCAGGGAAAGAGCCAGGGAAAGAGCCAGGGACTCTGAAGCAGGGAATCGGAGGCAGGGAATCGGTGGCAGGGAAACAGAGGAAGGGAATCAGAGTCGGAGAAATGGAGGCGGGGAATCAGAAACGGGGAATCAGAAGCGGGGAATCAGAGGACGGAAAAGAGATGTGGGGAAAGAGAGGCAGAGAAAGAGAGGCGGGGTATCAGATGTGTGCAATCCGAGGCAAGGAATCAGAGGCGGGGAATCAGAGGCGGGGAAACAGAGGCGTGGAATCAGAGGCGGGGTATCTAAGGTGGGGAATCGGAGTCGGGGAATCAGAGTCGTGGAATCAGAGGCGGGGAATCAGAGGAGGAGAATCAGAGGAGGAGAATCAGAGGCGGGGAATCAGAGTCGGGGAATCAGAGGAGGGGAATCAGAGGAGGGGAATCAGAGGCGGGGAATCAGAGTCGTGGTTTCAGAGGCGGGGAATCTGAGGCGGGGAATCAGAGGCGGGGAAAGAGATGTGGGGAAAGAGAGGCCGGGAAAGAGGCACGGAAAGAGAGGCGGGAAATCAGAGGCAGGGAATCAGAGGCGGGGAATCAGAGGGCGGAAAAGAGATGTGGGGAAAGAGAGGCAGAGAAAGAGGCGTGGAAATAGACGCAGGGAAAGAGAGGCGGGGTATCAGATGTGGGGGATCCGAGGCGGGGAATCAGAGGTGGGGAAAGAGATGTGGAGAAAGAGAGGCAGGGAAAGAGGCAAGGAAAGAGAGGCGGGGAAAGAGGCACGGAAAGAGAGGTGGGAAATGAGAGGCGGGGAATCAGAGGTGGAGAATCTGAGGCGGGGAATCAGAGGCGTGGAATCCGAGGTGGGGAATCAGAGGCAGGAAAAGAGATGTGGGGAAAGAGAGGCCGGGAAAGAGGCACGGAAAGAGAGGCGGGAAATCAGAGGCGAGGAATCAGAGGCGGGGAATCAGAGTCGTGGTTTCAGAGGCGGGGAATCTGAGGCGGGGAATCAGAGGCGGGGAAAGAGATGTGGGAAAAGAGAAGCAGGGAAAGAGGCGCGGAAATAGACGCAGGGAAAGAGAGGCGGGGAATCAGAGGCGGGGAATCAGAGGCGGGGAATCAGAGGCGGGGAATCAGAGGCGGGGAATCAGAGGCGGGGAATCAGAGGCGGGGAATCAGAGGCGGATAATCAGAGGCGAGGAATCAGAGGCTGGGAATCAGTGGGCGGAAATGAGATGTGGGAAAAGAGAGGCAGAGAAAGAGAGGCGGGTTATCAGATGTGTGCAATCCGAGGCAAGGAATCAGAGGCGTGGAATCAGAGGCGTGGAATCTAAGGTGGGGAATCGGAGTCGGGGAATCAGAGGAGGGGAATCAGAGGCGGCGAATAGAGATGTGGGAAAAGAGAGGCGGCGAAAGGGAGGCGGGGAAAGAGTCAGAGACTCTGAAGCAGGGAATCGGAGTCGGGGAATCAGAGGCGGGGAATCAGAGGCAGGGAATCAGAGGCGGAGAATCAGAGGCGGGGAACCAGAGGCGGGGAATCAGAGGCTGAAATTAAAAGAGGGTGAATAAGAGGGGGGAAAAGAGATGTGGGGAAAGAAGGGCAGGGAAAGAGCCAGGGACTCTGAAGCAGGGAATCGGAGGCAGGGAATCAGAGGCAGGGAAACAGAGGAAGGGAATCAGAGTCGGAGAAATGGAGGCGGGGAATCAGAAGCGGAGAATCAGAGTCGTATTATATGAGGTGGGGAATCTGAGGTGGGGAATCAGAGGCGGGGAAAGAGATGTGGGAAAAGAGAGGCAGAGAAGGAGGCACGAAAATAGTGGCAGGGAAAGAGAGGCGGGGAATCAGAGGCGGGGAATCAGAGGCGGGGAATCAGAGGCGGGGAATCAGAGGCGGGGAATCAGAGTCCGGGGAAACAGCGGCGGGGAATCAGAGACGGCGAATCAGAGGCGGGGAATCAGAGGCGGGGTATCAGAGGGCGGAAAAGAGATGTAGGGAAAGAGAGGCAGAGAAAGAGGCGTGGAAATAGACGCAGTGAAAGAGAGGAGGGGTATCAGATGCGGGGAATCCGAGGCGGGGAATCAGAGGCTTGGACTCAGAGGAGGTGTATCAGAGGCGGAGAAAAGGCGGCGTGGAATCAGAGGTGGGGAATCAAGAGGGCAGAAATGAGGTGTGGGAAAAGAGAGGCAGAGAAGGAGGCACGAAAATAGTGGCAGGGAAAGAGAGGCAGGGAATCAGAGGCGGGGAATCAGAGGCGGGGAATCAGAGGCGGGGAATCAGAGGCGGGGAATCAGAGGTGGGGAATCAGAGGCGGGGAACCAGAGGCGGGGAACCAGAGGCGGGGAACCAGAGGCGGGGAACCAGAGGCGGGGAATCAGAGGCGGGGAATTAGAGGTGGGGAATCTGAGGTGGTGAATCAAAGGCTGAGTTTCAAAGGGGGTGAATCAGAGGGGGGAAATGGGATGTGGGAAAAGAGAAGCCGGGAAAGAGCCAGAGACTCTGAAGCAGGGAATCGGAGGCGGGGAAACAGAGGCAGGGAATCAGAGTCGGAGAAACGGAGGTGGGGAATCAGAAGCGGGGAATCAGAGGGCGGAAAAGAGATGTGGGGAAAGAGAGGCAGAGAAAGAGGCGTGGAAATAGACGCAGGGAAAGAGAGGCGGGGTATCAGATGTGGGGGATCCGAGGCGGGGAATCAGAGGTGGGGAAAGAGATGTGGAGAAAGAGGCAGGGAAAGAGGCAAGGAAAGAGAGGCGGGGAAAGAGGCACGGAAAGAGAGGTGGGAAATCAGAGGCGGGGAATCAGAGGCGGGGAATCAGAGTCGTGGTATCAGAAGCGGGGAATTTGAGGTGGAGAATCTGAGGCGGGGAATCAGAGGCGTGGAATCCGAGGCGGGGAATCAGAGGCAGGAAAAGAGATGTGCGGAAAGAGAGGCCGGGAAAGAGGAACGGAAAGAGAGGCGGGAAATCAGAGGCGAGGAATCAGAGGCGGGGAATCAGAGTCGTGGTATCAGAGGCAGGGAATCTGAGGCGGGGAATTAGAGGCTGGGAAAGAGATGTGGGAAAAGAGAGGCAGAGAAGGAGGCACAAAAATAGTGGCAGAGAAAGAGAGGCGGGGAATCAGGGGCGGGGAATCAGAGGCGGGGAATCAGAGGCGGGGATTCAGAGGGGGGGAATCAGAGGCGGGGAATCAGAGGCGGGGAATCAGAGGCGGGGAATCAGAGGCGGGGAATCAGAGGCGGGGAATCAGAGGCGGGGAATCAGAGGCGGGGAATTAGAGGTAAGGAATCTGAGGTGGTGAATCAAAGGCTGAGATTCAAAGGGGGTGAATCAGAGGGGGGAAAAGAGATGTGGGGAAATAGAAGCCGGGAAAGAGCCAGAGACGCTGAAGCAGGGAATCGGAGGCAGGGAAACAGAGGCAGGGAATCAGAGTCGGAGAAACGGAGATGGGGAATCAGAAGCGGAGAAACAGAGGGCGGAAAAGAGATGTGGGGAAAGAGAGGCAGAGAAAGAGGCGCGGAAATAGACGCAGGGAAAGAGAGGCAGGGTATCAGATGTGGGGGATCTGAGGCGGGGAATCAGAGGTGGGGAAAGAGTGGAGAAAGAGAGGCAGGGAAGGAGGCAAGGAAAGAGAGGCGGGGAAAGAGGCACGGAAAGAGAGGTGGGAAATCAGAGGCGGGGAATCTGAGGCGGGGAATCATAGGCTGGGAAAGAGATGTGGGAAAAGAGAGGCAGAGAAGGAGGCACAAAAATAGTGGCAGGGAAAGAGAGGCGGGGAATCAGGGGTGGGGAATCAGAGGCGGGGAATCAGAGGCGGGGAATCAGAGGCGGGGAAAGAGATGTGGGAAAAGAGAGGCAGAGAAGGAGGTACAAAAATAGTGGCAGGGAAAGAGAGGCGGGGAATCAGGGGCGAGGAATCAGAGGTGGGGAATCAGAGGCGGGGAATCAGAGGCGGAGAATCGGAGGCGGGGAATCAGAAGCGGGGAATCAGAGGGCGGAAAAGAGATGTGGGGAAAGAGAGGCAGGGAAAGAGGCGCGGAAATAGACGCAGGGAAAGAGAGGCGGGGTATCAGATGTGGGGAATCCGAGGCGGGGAATCCGAGGCGGGGAATCCGAGGCGGGGAATCCGAGGCGGGGAATCCGAGGCGGGGAATCAGAGGCGGGGAATCAGAGTCGGAGAAACGGAGGTGGGGAATCAGAAGCGGGGAATCAGAGGGCGGAAAAGAGATGTGGGGAAAGAGAGGCAGAGAAAGAGGCGTGGAAATAGACGCAGGGAAAGAGAGGCGGGGTATCAGATGTGGGGGATCCGAGGCGGGGAATCAGAGGTGGGGAAAGAGATGTGGAGAAAGAGGCAGGGAAAGAGGCAAGGAAAGAGAGGCGGGGAAAGAGGCACGGAAAGAGAGGTGGGAAATCAGAGGCGGGGAATCAGAGGCGGGGAATCAGAGTCGTGGTATCAGAAGCGGGGAATTTGAGGTGGAGAATCTGAGGCGGGGAATCAGAGGCGTGGAATCCGAGGCGGGGAATCAGAGGCAGGAAAAGAGATGTGCGGAAAGAGAGGCCGGGAAAGAGGAACGGAAAGAGAGGCGGGAAATCAGAGGCGAGGAATCAGAGGCGGGGAATCAGAGTCGTGGTATCAGAGGCAGGGAATCTGAGGCGGGGAATTAGAGGCTGGGAAAGAGATGTGGGAAAAGAGAGGCAGAGAAGGAGGCACAAAAATAGTGGCAGAGAAAGAGAGGCGGGGAATCAGGGGCGGGGAATCAGAGGCGGGGAATCAGAGGCGGGGATTCAGAGGGGGGGAATCAGAGGCGGGGAATCAGAGGCGGGGAATCAGAGGCGGGGAATCAGAGGCGGGTAATCAGAGGCGGGGAATCAGAGGCGGGGAATCAGAGGCGGGGAATTAGAGGTAAGGAATCTGAGGTGGTGAATCAAAGGCTGAGATTCAAAGGGGGTGAATCAGAGGGGGGAAAAGAGATGTGGGGAAATAGAAGCCGGGAAAGAGCCAGAGACGCTGAAGCAGGGAATCGGAGGCAGGGAAACAGAGGCAGGGAATCAGAGTCGGAGAAACGGAGATGGGGAATCAGAAGCGGAGAAACAGAGGGCGGAAAAGAGATGTGGGGAAAGAGAGGCAGAGAAAGAGGCGCGGAAATAGACGCAGGGAAAGAGAGGCAGGGTATCAGATGTGGGGGATCTGAGGCGGGGAATCAGAGGTGGGGAAAGAGTGGAGAAAGAGAGGCAGGGAAGGAGGCAAGGAAAGAGAGGCGGGGAAAGAGGCACGGAAAGAGAGGTGGGAAATCAGAGGCGGGGAATCTGAGGCGGGGAATCATAGGCTGGGAAAGAGATGTGGGAAAAGAGAGGCAGAGAAGGAGGCACAAAAATAGTGGCAGGGAAAGAGAGGCGGGGAATCAGGGGTGGGGAATCAGAGGCGGGGAATCAGAGGCGGGGAATCAGAGGCGGGGAAAGAGATGTGGGAAAAGAGAGGCAGAGAAGGAGGTACAAAAATAGTGGCAGGGAAAGAGAGGCGGGGAATCAGGGGCGAGGAATCAGAGGTGGGGAATCAGAGGCGGGGAATCAGAGGCGGAGAATCGGAGGCGGGGAATCAGAAGCGGGGAATCAGAGGGCGGAAAAGAGATGTGGGGAAAGAGAGGCAGGGAAAGAGGCGCGGAAATAGACGCAGGGAAAGAGAGGCGGGGTATCAGATGTGGGGAATCCGAGGCGGGGAATCCGAGGCGGGGAATCCGAGGCGGGGAATCCGAGGCGGGGAATCCGAGGCGGGGAATCAGAGGCGGGGAATCAGAGGCGGGGAATCAGAGGCGGGGAATCAGAGGCGGGGAATCAGAGGGGTGGAATCAGAGACGGGGAATCTGAGGTGGGGAATCTGAGGCGGGGAATCAGGCGGGGATTCAGAGGGGGGAATAGAGATGTGGGAATGGAGAGGCGGGGAAAGAGCCAGGGACTGAAGCAGGGAATCGGAGTCGGGGAATCAGAGTCGGGGAATCAGAGTCGGGGAATCAGAGTCGGGGAATCAGAGGCGGGGAATCAGAGGCGGGGAATCAGAGGCGGGGAATCAGAGGCGGGGAATGAGAGGCGGGGAATCAGAGGCGGGGAATCAGAGGCGGGGAATCAGAGGCGGGGAATCAGAGGCGGGGTATCAGATGCGGGGAATCCGAGGCGGGGAATCAGAGGCAGGAAAAGAGATGTGGGGAAAGAGAGGCCGGGAAAGATGCACGGAAAGAGAGGCGGGAAATCAGAGGTGGGGTATCAGAGGCGAGGAATCAGAGGCTTGGACTCAGAGGAGGTGTATCAGAGGCGGAGAAAAGGCGGCGTGGAATCAGAGGCGGGGAATCAGAGGCGGGGAATTTGAGGTGGGGAATAAGAGGCGGGGAATCAGAGGGCGGAAAAGAGATGTGGGGAAAGAGAGGCAGGGAAAGAGGCGCGGAAATAGACGCAGGGAAAGAGAGGCGGGGTATCAGATGTGGGGAATTCAAGGCGGGGAATCAGAGGTGGGGAAAGAGATGTGGGGAAAGAGAGGCCGGGAAAGAGGCACGGAAAGAGAGGCGGGAAATCAGAGGCGGGGAACCAGATGCGGGGAACCAGAGGCGGGGAATCAGAGGCGGGGAATCAGAGTCGGGGAATCAGAGGCGGGGAATCAGAAGCGGGGAATCAGAGGGCGGAAAAGAGATGTGGGGAAAGAGAAGCAGGGAAAGAGGCGCGGAAATAGACGCAGGGAAAGAGAGGCGGGGTATCAGATGTGGGGAATCCGAGGCGGGGAAAGAGATGTGGGGAAAGAGAGGCAGGGAAAGAGGCAAGGAAATAGAGGCAGGGGAATCAGAGGCGGGGAATCGGAGGCGGGGAATCGGAGGCGGGGAATCAGAGGCGGGGAATCAGAGGCGGGGAATCAGAGGTAAGGAATCTGAGGTGGTGAATCAAAGGCTGAGATTCAAAGGGGTTGAATCAGAGGGGGGAAAAGAGATGTGGGGAAATAGAAGCCGGGAAAGAGCCAGAGACTCTGAAGCAGGGAATCGGAGGCAGGGAAACAGAGGCAGGGAATCAGAGTCGGAGAAACGGAGGTGGGGAATCAGAAGCGGAGAATCAGAGGGTGGAAAAGAAATGTGGGGAAAGAGAGGCAGAGAAAGAGGCGCGGAAATAGACGCAGGGAAAGAGAGGCAGGGTATCAGATGTGGGGGATCTGAGGCGGGGAATCAGAAGTGGGGAAAGAGATGTGGGGAAAGAGAGGCAGGGAAAGAGGCAAGGAAAGAGAGGCGGGGAAAGAGGCACGGAAAGAGAGGAGGGGAAAGAGGCACGGAAAGAGAGGCGGGAAATCAGAGTCGTGGTATCAGAGGCGGGGAATCTGAGGTGGAAAATCTGAGGTGGGGAATCAGAGGCGTGGAATCCGAGGCGGGGCATCAGAGGCAGGAAAAGTGATGTGGGGAAAGAGAGGCCGGGAAAGAGGCACGGAAAGAGAGGCGGGAAATCAGAGGCGGTGAATCACAGGCGGGGAATCAGAGGCGGGGAATCAGAGTCGTATTATCTGAGGTGGGGAATCTGAGGCGGGGAATCAGAGGCGGGGAAAGAGATGTGGGAAAAGAGAGGCAGAGAAGGAGGCACGAAAATAGTGGCAGGGAAAGAGAGGCAGGGAATCAGAGGCGGGGAATCAGAGGCGGGGAATCAGAGGCGGGGAATCAGAGGCGGGGAATCAGAGGCGGGGAATCAGAGGCGGGGAAGCAGAGGCGGGGAATCAGAGGCGGGGAATCAGAGGGGGGAATAGAGATGTGGGAAAAGAGAGGCGGCGAAAGGGAGGCGGGGAAAGAGTCAGAGACTCTGAAGCAGGGAATTGGAGTCGAAGAAATGGAGGCGGGGAATCAGTGGCGGAGAATCAGAGGCAGGGAATCAGAGGCGGGGAATCAGAGGCGGGGAATCAGAGGCGGGGAATCAGAGGCGGGGAATCAGAGGCGGGGAACCAGAGGCGGGGAATCAGAGGCTGAAATTAAAAGAGGGTGAATCAGAGGGGGGAAAAGAGATGTGGGGAAAGAAGGGCAGGGAAAGAGCCAGGGAAAGAGCCAGGGACTCTGAAGCAGGGAATCGGAGGCAGGGAATCGGAGGCAGGGAAACAGAGGAATGGAATCAGAGTCGGAGAAATGGAGGCGGAGAATCAGAAGCGGGGAATCAGAAGCGGGGAATCAGAAGCGGGGAATCAGAGGACGGAAAAGAGATGTGGGGAAAGAGAGGCAGAGAAAGAGAGGCGGGGTATCAGATGTGTGCAATCCGAGGCAAGGAATCAGAGGCGGGGAATCAGAGGCGGGGAATCAGAGGCGTGGAATCAGAGGCGGGGAATCTAAGGTGGGGAATCGGAGTCGGGGAATCAGAGTCATGGAATCAGAGGCGGGGAATCAGAGGAGGAGAATCAGAGGAGGAGAATCAGAGGCAGGGAATCAGAGTCGTGGAATCAGAGGAGGGGAATCAGAGGCGGGGAATCAGAGGCGGGGAATCAGAGGCGGGGAATCAGAGGCGGGGAATCAGAGGCGGGGTATCAGAGGCGGGGTATCAGAGGCGGGGTATCAGAGGCAGAGGAACGGAGGCGTGGAAATAGACGCAGTGAAAGAGAGGAGGGGTATCAGATGCGGGGAATCCGAGGCGGGGAATCAGAGGCAGGAAAAGAGATGTGGGGAAAGAGAGGCCGGGAAGGAGGCACGGAAAGAGAGGCGGGAAATCAGAGGTGGGGAATCAGAGGCGGGGAATCAGAGGGCGGAAATGAGATGTGGGAAAAGAGAGGCAGAGAAGGAGGCACGAAAATAGTGGCAGGGAAAGAGAGGCAGGGAATCAGAGGCGGGGAATCAGAGGCGGGGAATCAGAGGCGGGGAATCAGAGGGCGGAAAAGAGATGTGGGGAAAGAGAGGCAGAGAAAGAGGCGTGGAAATAGACGCAGGGAAAGAGAGGCGGGGTATCAGATGTGGGGGATCCGAGGCGGGGAATCAGAGGTGGGGAAAGAGATGTGGAGAAAGAGAGGCAGGGAAAGAGGCAAGGAAAGAGAGGCGGGGAAAGAGGCACGGAAAGAGAGGTGGGAAATGAGAGGCGGGGAATCAGAGGCGGGGAATCAGAGTCGTGGTATCAGAAGCGGGGAATTTGAGGTGGAGAATCTGAGGCGGGGAATCAGAGGCGTGGAATCCGAGGCGGGGAATCAGAGGCTGGAAAAGAGATGTGGGGAAAGAGAGGCCGGGAAAGAGGCACGGAAAGAGAGGTGGGAAATCAGAGGCGAGGAATCAGAGGCGGGGAATCAGAGTCGTGGTTTCAGAGGCGGGGAATCTGAGGCGGGGAATCAGAGGCTGGGAAAGACATGTGGGAAAGGAGAGGCAGAGAAGGAGGCACAAAAATAGTGGCAGGGAAAGAGAGGCGGGGAATCAGGGGCGGGGAATCAGAGGCGGGGAATCAGAGGCGTGGAATCAGAGGCGGGGAATCAGAGGCGGGGAATCAGAGTCATGGTATCAGAGGCGGGGAATCTGAGGCGGGGAATCAGAGGCGGGGAAAGAGATGTGGGAAAAGAGAGGCAGGGAAAGAGGCGCGGAAATAGACGCAGGGAAAGAGAGGCGGGGTATCAGATGTGGGGAATCCGAGGCGGGGAATCAGAGGCGGGGAAAGAGATGTGGGGAAAGAGAGGCAGGGAAAGAGGCGCGGAAATAGACGCAGGGAAAGAGAGGCGGGGTATCAGATGTGGGGAATCTGAGGCGGGGAATCAGAAGTGGGGAAAGAGATGTGGGGAAAGAGAGGCAGGGAAAGACGCAAGGAAAGAGAGGCGGGGAAAGAGGCACGGAAAGAGAGGCGGGGAAAGAGGCACGGAAAGAGAGGCGGGAAATCAGAGTCGTGGTATCAGAGGCGGGGAATCTGAGGTGGAAAATCTGAGGTGGGGAATCAGAGGCGTGGAATCCGAGGCGGGGCATCAGAGGCAGGAAAAGTGATGTGGGGAAAGAGAGGCCGGGAAAGAGGCACGGAAAGAGAGGCGGGAAATCAGAGGCGGTGAATCACAGGCGGGGAATCAGAGGCGGGGAATCAGAGTCGTATTATCTGAGGTGGGGAATCTGAGGCGGGGAATCAGAGGCGGGGAAAGAGATGTGGGAAAAGAGAGGCAGAGAAGGAGGCACGAAAATAGTGGCAGGGAAAGAGAGGCAGGGAATCAGAGGCGGGGAATGAGAGGCGGGGAATCAGAGGCGGGGAATCAGAGGCGGGGAAGCAGAAGCGGGGAATCAGAGGCGGGGAATCAGAGGGGGGAATAGAGATGTGGGAAAAGAGAGGCGGGGAAAGAGTCAGAGACTCTGAAGCAGGGAATTGGAGTCGAAGAAATGGAGGCGGGGAATCAGTGGCGGAGAATCAGAGGCGGAGAATCAGAGGCGGGGAATCAGAGGCGGGGAATCAGAGGCGGGGAATCAGAGGCGGGGAATCAGAGGCGGGGAATCAGTGGGCGGAAATGAGATGTGGGAAAAGAGAGGCAGAGAAAGAGGCACGAAAATAGTGGCAGGGAAAGAGAGGCGGGGAATCAGAGGCGGGGAATCACAGGCGGGGAACCAGAGGCGGGGAATCAGAGGCTGAAATTAAAAGAGGGTGAATCAGAGGGGGGAAAAGAGATGTGGGGAAAGAAGGGCAGGGAAAGAGCCAGGGAAAGAGCCAGGGACTCTGAAGCAGGGAATCGGAGGCAGGGAATCGGAGGCAGGGAAACAGAGGAAGGGAATCAGAGTCGGAGAAATGGAGGCGGAGAATCAGAAGCGGGGAATCAGAAGCGGGGAATCAGAAGCGGGGAATCAGAGGACGGAAAAGAGATGTGGGGAAAGAGAGGCAGAGAAAGAGAGGCGGGGTATCAGATGTGTGCAATCCGAGGCAAGGAATCAGAGGCGGGGAATCAGAGGCGGGGAATCAGAGGCGTGGAATCAGAGGCGGGGAATCAGAGTCGTGGAATCAGAGGAGGGGAATCAGAGGCGGGGAATCAGAGGCGGGGAATCAGAGGCGGGGAATCAGAGGCGGGGAATCAGAGGCGGGGTATCAGAGGCGGGGTATCAGAGGCGGGGTATCAGAGGCAGAGGAACGGAGGCGTGGAAATAGACGCAGTGAAAGAGAGGAGGGGTATCAGATGCGGGGAATCCGAGGCGGGGAATCAGAGGCAGGAAAAGAGATGTGGGGAAAGAGAGGCCGGGAAGGAGGCACGGAAAGAGAGGCGGGAAATCAGAGGTGGGGAATCAGAGGCGGGGAATCAGAGGCGGGGAATCAGAGGCTTGGACTCAGAGGAGGTGTATCAGAGGCGGGGAAAAGGCGGCGTAGAATCAGAGGTGGGGAATCAGAGGGCGGAAATGAGATGTGGGAAAAGAGAGGCAGAGAAGGAGGCACGAAAATAGTGGCAGGGAAAGAGAGGCAGGGAATCAGAGGCGGGGAATCAGAGGCGGGGAATCAGAGGCGGGGAATCAGAGGGCGGAAAAGAGATGTGGGGAAAGAGAGGCAGAGAAAGAGGCGTGGAAATAGACGCAGGGAAAGAGAGGCGGGGTATCAGATGTGGGGGATCCGAGGCGGGGAATCAGAGGTGGGGAAAGAGATGTGGGGAAAGAGAGGCCGGGAAGGAGGCACGGAAAGAGAGGCGGGAAATCATAGGTGGGGAATCAGAGGCGGGGAATCAGAGGGCGGAAATGAGATGTGGGAAAAGAGAGGCAGAGAAGGAGGCACGAAAATAGTGGCAGGGAAAGAGAGGCAGGGAATCAGAGGCGGGGAATCAGAGGCGGGGAATCAGAGGCGGGGAATCAGAGGGCGGAAAAGAGATGTGGGGAAAGAGAGGCAGAGAAAGAGGCGTGGAAATAGACGCAGGGAAAGAGAGGCGGGGTATCAGATGTGGGGGATCCGAGGCGGGGAATCAGAGGTGGGGAAAGAGATGTGGAGAAAGAGAGGCAGGGAAAGAGGCAAGGAAAGAGAGGCGGGGAAAGAGGCACGGAAAGAGAGGTGGGAAATGAGAGGCGGGGAATCAGAGGCGGGGAATCAGAGTCGTGGTATCAGAAGCGGGGAATTTGAGGTGGAGAATCTGAGGCGGGGAATCAGAGGCGTGGAATCCGAGGCGGGGAATCAGAGGCTGGAAAAGAGATGTGGGGAAAGAGAGGCCGGGAAAGAGGCACGGAAAGAGAGGTGGGAAATCAGAGGCGAGGAATCAGAGGCGGGGAATCAGAGTCGTGGTTTCAGAGGCGGGGAATCTGAGGCGGGGAATCAGAGGCTGGGAAAGACATGTGGGAAAGGAGAGGCAGAGAAGGAGGCACAAAAATAGTGGCAGGGAAAGAGAGGCGGGGAATCAGGGGCGGGGAATCAGAGGCGGGGAATCAGAGGCGTGGAATCAGAGGCGGGGAATCAGAGGCGGGGAATCAGAGTCATGGTATCAGAGGCGGGGAATCTGAGGCGGGGAATCAGAGGCGGGGAAAGAGATGTGGGAAAAGAGAGGCAGGGAAAGAGGCGCGGAAATAGACGCAGGGAAAGAGAGGCGGGGTATCAGATGTGGGGAATCCGAGGCGGGGAATCAGAGGCGGGGAAAGAGATGTGGGGAAAGAGAGGCAGGGAAAGAGGCGCGGAAATAGACGCAGGGAAAGAGAGGCGGGGTATCAGATGTGGGGAATCTGAGGCGGGGAATCAGAAGTGGGGAAAGAGATGTGGGGAAAGAGAGGCAGGGAAAGACGCAAGGAAAGAGAGGCGGGGAAAGAGGCACGGAAAGAGAGGCGGGGAAAGAGGCACGGAAAGAGAGGCGGGAAATCAGAGTCGTGGTATCAGAGGCGGGGAATCTGAGGTGGAAAATCTGAGGTGGGGAATCAGAGGCGTGGAATCCGAGGCGGGGCATCAGAGGCAGGAAAAGTGATGTGGGGAAAGAGAGGCCGGGAAAGAGGCACGGAAAGAGAGGCGGGAAATCAGAGGCGGTGAATCACAGGCGGGGAATCAGAGGCGGGGAATCAGAGTCGTATTATCTGAGGTGGGGAATCTGAGGCGGGGAATCAGAGGCGGGGAAAGAGATGTGGGAAAAGAGAGGCAGAGAAGGAGGCACGAAAATAGTGGCAGGGAAAGAGAGGCAGGGAATCAGAGGCGGGGAATGAGAGGCGGGGAATCAGAGGCGGGGAATCAGAGGCGGGGAAGCAGAAGCGGGGAATCAGAGGCGGGGAATCAGAGGGGGGAATAGAGATGTGGGAAAAGAGAGGCGGGGAAAGAGTCAGAGACTCTGAAGCAGGGAATTGGAGTCGAAGAAATGGAGGCGGGGAATCAGTGGCGGAGAATCAGAGGCGGAGAATCAGAGGCGGGGAATCAGAGGCGGGGAATCAGAGGCGGGGAATCAGAGGCGGGGAATCAGAGGCGGGGAATCAGTGGGCGGAAATGAGATGTGGGAAAAGAGAGGCAGAGAAAGAGGCACGAAAATAGTGGCAGGGAAAGAGAGGCGGGGAATCAGAGGCGGGGAATCACAGGCGGGGAACCAGAGGCGGGGAATCAGAGGCTGAAATTAAAAGAGGGTGAATCAGAGGGGGGAAAAGAGATGTGGGGAAAGAAGGGCAGGGAAAGAGCCAGGGAAAGAGCCAGGGACTCTGAAGCAGGGAATCGGAGGCAGGGAATCGGAGGCAGGGAAACAGAGGAAGGGAATCAGAGTCGGAGAAATGGAGGCGGAGAATCAGAAGCGGGGAATCAGAAGCGGGGAATCAGAAGCGGGGAATCAGAGGACGGAAAAGAGATGTGGGGAAAGAGAGGCAGAGAAAGAGAGGCGGGGTATCAGATGTGTGCAATCCGAGGCAAGGAATCAGAGGCGGGGAATCAGAGGCGGGGAATCAGAGGCGTGGAATCAGAGGCGGGGAATCAGAGTCGTGGAATCAGAGGAGGGGAATCAGAGGCGGGGAATCAGAGGCGGGGAATCAGAGGCGGGGAATCAGAGGCGGGGAATCAGAGGCGGGGTATCAGAGGCGGGGTATCAGAGGCGGGGTATCAGAGGCAGAGGAACGGAGGCGTGGAAATAGACGCAGTGAAAGAGAGGAGGGGTATCAGATGCGGGGAATCCGAGGCGGGGAATCAGAGGCAGGAAAAGAGATGTGGGGAAAGAGAGGCCGGGAAGGAGGCACGGAAAGAGAGGCGGGAAATCAGAGGTGGGGAATCAGAGGCGGGGAATCAGAGGCGGGGAATCAGAGGCTTGGACTCAGAGGAGGTGTATCAGAGGCGGGGAAAAGGCGGCGTAGAATCAGAGGTGGGGAATCAGAGGGCGGAAATGAGATGTGGGAAAAGAGAGGCAGAGAAGGAGGCACGAAAATAGTGGCAGGGAAAGAGAGGCAGGGAATCAGAGGCGGGGAATCAGAGGCGGGGAATCAGAGGCGTGGAATCAGAGGGCGGAAAAGAGATGTGGGGAAAGAGAGGCAGAGAAAGAGGCGTGGAAATAGACGCAGGGAAAGAGAGGCGGGGTATCAGATGTGGGGGATCCGAGGCGGGGAATCAGAGGTGGGGAAAGAGATGTGGAGAAAGAGAGGCAGGGAAAGAGGCAAGGAAAGAGAGGCGGGGAAAGAGGCACGGAAAGAGAGGTGGGAAATGAGAGGCGGGGAATCAGAGGCGGGGAATCAGAGTCGTGGTATCAGAAGCGGGGAATTTGAGGTGGAGAATCTGAGGCGGGGAATCAGAGGCGTGGAATCCGAGGCGGGGAATCAGAGGCAGGAAAAGAGATGTGGGGAAAGAGAGGCCGGGAAAGAGGCACGGAAAGAGAGGTGGGAAATCAGAGGCGAGGAATCAGAGGCGGGGAATCAGAGTCGTGGTTTCAGAGGCGGGGAATCTGAGGCGGGGAATCAGAGGCTGGGAAAGACATGTGGGAAAGGAGAGGCAGAGAAGGAGGCACAAAAATAGTGGCAGGGAAAGAGAGGCGGGGAATCAGGGGCGGGGAATCAGAGGCGGGGAATCAGAGGCGTGGAATCAGAGGCGGGGAATCAGAGGCGGGGAATCAGAGTCATGGTATCAGAGGCGGGGAATCTGAGGCGGGGAATCAGAGGCGGGGAAAGAGATGTGGGAAAAGAGAGGCAGGGAAAGAGGCGCGGAAATAGACGCAGGGAAAGAGAGGCGGGGTATCAGATGTGGGGAATCCGAGGCGGGGAATCAGAGGCGGGGAAAGAGATGTGGGGAAAGAGAGGCAGGGAAAGAGGCGCGGAAATAGACGCAGGGAAAGAGAGGCGGGGTATCAGATGTGGGGAATCTGAGGCGGGGAATCAGAAGTGGGGAAAGAGATGTGGGGAAAGAGAGGCAGGGAAAGACGCAAGGAAAGAGAGGCGGGGAAAGAGGCACGGAAAGAGAGGCGGGGAAAGAGGCACGGAAAGAGAGGCGGGAAATCAGAGTCGTGGTATCAGAGGCGGGGAATCTGAGGTGGAAAATCTGAGGTGGGGAATCAGAGGCGTGGAATCCGAGGCGGGGCATCAGAGGCAGGAAAAGTGATGTGGGGAAAGAGAGGCCGGGAAAGAGGCACGGAAAGAGAGGCGGGAAATCAGAGGCGGTGAATCACAGGCGGGGAATCAGAGGCGGGGAATCAGAGTCGTATTATCTGAGGTGGGGAATCTGAGGCGGGGAATCAGAGGCGGGGAAAGAGATGTGGGAAAAGAGAGGCAGAGAAGGAGGCACGAAAATAGTGGCAGGGAAAGAGAGGCAGGGAATCAGAGGCGGGGAATGAGAGGCGGGGAATCAGAGGCGGGGAATCAGAGGCGGGGAAGCAGAGGCGGGGAATCAGAGGCGGGGAATCAGAGGGGGGAATAGAGATGTGGGAAAAGAGAGGCGGGGAAAGAGTCAGAGACTCTGAAGCAGGGAATTGGAGTCGAAGAAATGGAGGCGGGGAATCAGTGGCGGAGAATCAGAGGCAGGGAATCAGAGGCGGAGAATCAGAGGCGGGGAATCAGAGGCGGGGAATCAGAGGCGGGGAATCAGAGGCGGGGAATCAGAGGCGGGGAATCAGTGGGCGGAAATGAGATGTGGGAAAAGAGAGGCAGAGAAAGAGGCACGAAAATAGTGGCAGGGAAAGAGAGGCGGGGAATCAGAGGCGGAGAATCAGAGGCAGGGAATCAGAGGCGGAGAATCAGAGGCGGGGAATCAGAGGCGGGGAATCAGAGGCGGGGAATCAGAGGCGGGGAATCAGAGGCGGGGAATCAGTGGGCGGAAAAGAGATGTGGGGAAAGAGAGGCAGAGAAAGAGGCGTGGAAATAGACGCAGGGAAAGAGAGGCGGGGTATCAGATGTGGGGGATCCGAGGCGGGGAATCAGAGGTGGGGAAAGAGATGTGGAGAAAGAGAGGCAGGGAAAGAGGCAAGGAAAGAGAGGCGGGGAAAGAGGCACGGAAAGAGAGGTGGGAAATGAGAGGCGGGGAATCAGAGGTGGAGAATCTGAGGCGGGGAATCAGAGGCGTGGAATCCGAGGTGGGGAATCAGAGGCAGGAAAAGAGATGTGGGGAAAGAGAGGCAGGGAAAGAGGCGCGGAAATAGACGCAGGGAAAGAGAGGCGGGGATTCAGAGGGGGGGAATCAGAGGTGGGGAATCAGAGGCGGGGAATCAGAGGCGGGAAATCAGATGCGGGGAATCAGAGGCGGGGAATCAGAGGCGGGGAATCAGAGGCGGGGAACCACAGGCGGGGAACCACAGGCGGGGAATCAGAGGCTGAAATTAAAAGGGGGTGAATCAGAGGGGGGAAAAGAGATGTGGGGAAAGAAGGGCAGGGAAAGAGCCAGGGAAAGAGCCAGGGACTCTGAAGCAGGGAATCGGAGGCAGGGAATCGGAGGCAGGAAAACGGAGGAAGGGAATCAGAGTCGGAGAAATGGAGGCGGGGAATCAGAAGCGGGGAATCAGAAGCGGGGAATCAGAGGACGGAAAAGAGATGTGGGGAAAGAGAGGCAGGGAAAGAGGCGCAGAAATAGACGCAGGGAAAGAGAGGCGGGGTATCATATGTGTGCAATCCGAGGCAAGGAATCAGAGGCGTGGAATCAGAGGCGTGGAATCTAAGGTGGGGAATCGGAGTCGGGGAATCAGAGGAGGGGAATCAGAGGCGGGGAATCAGAGACGGGGAATCAGAGGCGGGGAATCAGAGGCGGGGAATCAGAGGCGGGGAATCAGAGGCGGGTTATCAGAGGCGGGGAATCAGAGGCAGAGGAACGGAGGCGTGGAATCAGAGGTGGGGAATCAGAGGGCAGAAAAGAGATGTGGGGAAAGAGAGGCAGAGAAAGAGGCGTGGAAATAGACGCAGTGAAAGAGAGGCGGGAAATCAGAGGTGGGGAATCAGAGGCGGGGAATCAGAGGCGGGGAATCAGAGGCGGGGAATCAGAGGCGGAGAATCAGAGGCGGGGAATCAGAGGCGGGGAATCAGTGGGCGGAAATGAGATGTGGGAAAAGAGAGGCAGAGAAAGAGGCACGAAAATAGTGGCAGGGAAAGAGAGGCGGGGAATCAGAGGCGGGGAACCACAGGCGGGGAATCAGAGGCTGAAATTAAAAGGGGGTGAATCAGAGGGGGGAAAAGAGATGTGGGGAAAGAAGGGCAGGGAAAGAGCCAGGGAAAGAGCCAGGGAAAGAGCCAGGGACTCTGAAGCAGGGAATCGGAGGCAGGGAAACAGAGGAAGGGAATCAGAGTGGGAGAAATGGAGGCGGGGAATCAGAGGCGGGGAATCAGAGGCGGGGAAGCAGAGGCGGGGAATCAGAGGATGAGATTCAAAGGGAGAGAATCAGAAGGGGGAAAAGATATGTAGGGAAAGAGAGGCATGGAAAGAGCCAGGGACTCTGAAGCAGGGAATCGGAGGCAGGGAAACAGAGTCGGAGAACGGAGGCGGGGAATCAGAAGCGGGGAATCAGAGGGCGGAAAAGAGATGTGGGGAAAGAGAGGCAGGGAAAGAGGCGCGGAAATAGACGCAGGGAAAGAGAGGCGGGGTATCAGATGTGGGGAATTCAAGGCGGGGAAAGAGATGTGGGGAAAGAGAGGCAGGGAAAGAGGCAAGGAAATAGAGGCGGGGAATCAGATGAGGGGAATCAGAGGCAGGGAATCTGAGGCAGGGAATCTGAGGTGGGGAGTCTGTCGGGGAATCAGAGGCGTGGAATCAGAGGGGGGAATAGAGATGTGGGAAAAGAGAGGCGGCGAAAGGGAGGCGGGGAAAGAGTCAGAGACTCTGAAGCAGGGAATCGGAGTCGGGGAATCAGAGTCGGGGAATCAGAGGCGGGGAATCAGAGGCAGGGAATCAGAGGCGGAGAATCAGAGGCGGGGAATCAGAGGCGGGGAATCAGAGGCGGGGAATCAGAGGCGGGGAATCAGTGGGCGGAAATGAGATGTGGGAAAAGAGAGGCAGAGAAAGAGGCACGAAAATAGTGGCAGGGAAAGAGAGGCGGGGAATCAGAGGCGGGGAATCACAGGCGGGGAACCAGAGGCGGGGAATCAGAGGCTGAAATTAAAAGAGGGTGAATCAGAGGGGGGAAAAGAGATGTGGGGAAAGAAGGGCAGGGAAAGAGCCAGGGAAAGAGCCAGGGACTCTGAAGCAGGGAATCGGAGGCAGGGAATCGGAGGCAGGAAAACAGAGGAAGGGAATCAGAGTCGGAGAAATGGAGGCGGGGAATCAGAAGCGAGGAATCAGAAGCGGGGAATCAGAGGACGGAAAAGAGATGTGGCGAAAGAGAGGCAGAGAAAGAGAGGCGGGTTATCAGATGTGTGCAATCCGAGGCAAGGAATCAGAGGCGGGGAATCAGAGGCGGGGAATCAGAGGCGTGGAATCAGAGGCGGGGAATCAGAGTCGGGGAATCAGAGGAGGGGAATCAGAGGCGGGGAATCAGAGGCGGGGAATCAGAGGCGGGGAATCAGAGGCGGGGTATCAGAGGAGGGGTATCAGAGGCGGGGTATCAGAGGCAGAGGAACGGAGGCGTGGAATCAGAGGTGGGGAATCAGAGGGCAGAAAAGAGATGTGGGGAAAGAGAGGCAGAGAAAGAGGCGTGGAAATAGACGCAGGGAAAGAGAGGCGGGGTATCAGATGCGGGGAATTCAAGGCGGGGAATCAGAGGTGGGGAAAGAGATGTGGGGAAAGAGAGGCCGGGAAAGAGGCACGGAAAGAGAGGCGGGAAATCAGAGGTGGGGAATCAGAGGCGGGGAATCAGAGGCTTGGACTCAGAGGAGGTGTATCAGAGGCGGAGAAAAGGCGGCGTGGAATCAGAGGTGGGGAATCAGAGGGCGGAAATGAGATGTGGGAAAAGAGAGGCAGAGAAGGAGGCACGAAAATAGTGGCAGGGAAAGAGAGGCAGGGAATCAGAGGCGGGGAATCAGAGGCAGGGAATCAGAGGCAGGGAATCAGAGGCGGGGAATCAGAGGGCGGAAAAGAGATGTGGGGAAAGAGAGGCAGAGAAAGAGGCGTGGAAATAGACGCAGGGAAAGTGAGGCGGGGTATCAGATGTGGGGGATCCGAGGCGGGGAATCAGAGGTGGGGAAAGAGATGTGGAGAAAGAGAGGCAGGGAAAGAGGCAAGGAAAGAGAGGCGGGGAAAGAGGCACGGAAAGAGAGGTGGGAAATGAGAGGCGGGGAATCAGAGGTGGAGAATCTGAGGCGGGGAATCAGAGGCGTGGAATCCGAGGTGGGGAATCAGAGGCAGGAAAAGAGATGTGGGGAAAGAGAGGCAGGGAAAGAGGCGCGGAAATAGACGCAGGGAAAGAGAGGCGGGGATTCAGAGGGGGGGAATCAGAGGTGGGGAATCAGAGGCGGGGAATCAGAGGCGGGAAATCAGAGGCGGGGAATCAGAGGCGGGGAATCAGAGGCGGGGAACCACAGGCGGGGAACCACAGGCGGGGAATCAGAGGCTGAAATTAAAAGGGGGTGAATCAGAGGGGGGAAAAGAGATGTGGGGAAAGAAGGGCAGGGAAAGAGCCAGGGAAAGAGCCAGGGACTCTGAAGCAGGGAATCGGAGGCAGGGAATCGGAGGCAGGAAAACGGAGGAAGGGAATCAGAGTCGGAGAAATGGAGGCGGGGAATCAGAAGCGGGGAATCAGAAGCGGGGAATCAGAGGACGGAAAAGAGATGTGGGGAAAGAGAGGCAGGGAAAGAGGCGCAGAAATAGACGCAGGGAAAGAGAGGCGGGGTATCATATGTGTGCAATCCGAGGCAAGGAATCAGAGGCGTGGAATCAGAGGCGTGGAATCTAAGGTGGGGAATCGGAGTCGGGGAATCAGAGGAGGGGAATCAGAGGCGGGGAATCAGAGACGGGGAATCAGAGGCGGGGAATCAGAGGCGGGGAATCAGAGGCGGGGAATCAGAGGCGGGTTATCAGAGGCGGGGAATCAGAGGCAGAGGAACGGAGGCGTGGAATCAGAGGTGGGGAATCAGAGGGCAGAAAAGAGATGTGGGGAAAGAGAGGCAGAGAAAGAGGCGTGGAAATAGACGCAGTGAAAGAGAGGCGGGAAATCAGAGGTGGGGAATCAGAGGCGGGGAATCAGAGGCGGGGAATCAGAGGCAGGGAATCAGAGGCAGGGAATCAGAGTCGGGGAATCAGAGGCAGGGAATCAGAGGCAGGGAATCAGAGGCGGGGAATCAGAGGCGGGGAATCAGAGGCGGAGAATCAGAGGCGGGGAATCAGAGGCGGGGAATCAGTGGGCGGAAATGAGATGTGGGAAAAGAGAGGCAGAGAAAGAGGCACGAAAATAGTGGCAGGGAAAGAGAGGCGGGGAATCAGAGGCGGGGAACCACAGGCGGGGAATCAGAGGCTGAAATTAAAAGGGGGTGAATCAGAGGGGGGAAAAGAGATGTGGGGAAAGAAGGGCAGGGAAAGAGCCAGGGAAAGAGCCAGGGAAAGAGCCAGGGACTCTGAAGCAGGGAATCGGAGGCAGGGAAACAGAGGAAGGGAATCAGAGTGGGAGAAATGGAGGCGGGGAATCAGAGGCGGGGAATCAGAGGCGGGGAAGCAGAGGCGGGGAATCAGAGGATGAGATTCAAAGGGAGAGAATCAGAAGGGGGAAAAGATATGTAGGGAAAGAGAGGCATGGAAAGAGCCAGGGACTCTGAAGCAGGGAATCAGAGGCGGGGAATCAGAGTCGGGGAATCAGAGGAGGGGAATCAGAGGCGGGGAATCAGAGGCGGGGAATCAGAGGCGGGGAATCAGAGGCGGGGAATCAGAGGCGGGGTATCAGAGGAGGGGTATCAGAGGCGGGGTATCAGAGGCAGAGGAACGGAGGCGTGGAATCAGAGGTGGGGAATCAGAGGGCAGAAAAGAGATGTGGGGAAAGAGAGGCAGAGAAAGAGGCGTGGAAATAGACGCAGTGAAAGAGAGGAGGGGTATCAGATGCGGGGAATCCGAGGCGGGGAATCAGAGGCAGGAAAAGAGATGTGGGGAAAGAGAGTCCGGGAGAGAGGCACGGAAAGAGAGGCGGGAAATCAGAGGTGGGGAATCAGAGGCGGGGAATCAGAGGCGGGGAATCAGAGGCTTGGACTCAGAGGAGGTGTATCAGAGGCGGAGAAAAGGCGGCGTGGAATCAGAGGTGGGGAATCAGAGGGCGGAAATGAGATGTGGGAACAGAGAGGCAGAGAAGGAGGCACGAAAATAGTGGCAGGGAAAGAGAGGCAGGGAATCAGAGGCGGGGAATCAGAGGCGGGGAATCAGAGGCGGGGAATCAGAGGGCGGAAAAGAGATGTGGGAAAAGAGAGGCAGAGAAGGAGGCACGAAAATAGTGGCAGGGAAAGAGAGGCAGGGAATCAGAGGCGGGGAATCAGAGGCGGGGAATCAGAGGCGGGGAATCAGAGGCGGGGAATCAGAGGCGGGGAATCAGAGGCGGGGAATCAGAGGGGGGAATAGAGATGTGGGAAAAGAGAGGCAGAGAAAGAGGCACGAAAATAGTGGCGGGGAATCACAGGCGGGGAATCACAGGCGGGGAACCAGAGGCGGGGAATCAGAGGCTGAAATTAAAAGAGGGTGAATCAGAGGGGGGAAAAGAGATGTGGGGAAAGAAGGGCAGGGAAAGAGCCAGGGAAAGAGCCAGGGACTCTGAAGCAGGGAATCGGAGGCAGGGAATCGGTGGCAGGGAAACAGAGGAAGGGAATCAGAGTCGGAGAAATGGAGGCGGGGAATCAGAAGCGGGGAATCAGAAGCGGGGAATCAGAGGACGGAAAAGAGATGTGGGGAAAGAGAGGCAGAGAAAGAGAGGCGGGGTATCAGATGTGTGCAATCCGAGGCAAGGAATCAGAGGCGGGGAATCAGAGACGGGGAATCAGAGGCAGGGAATCAGAGGCGGAGAATCAGAGGCGGGGAATCAGAGGCGGGGAATCAGAGGCGGGGAATCAGAGGCGGGGAATCAGAGGCGGAGAATCAGAGGCGGGGAATCAGAGGCGGGGAATCAGTGGGCGGAAATGAGATGTGGGAAAAGAGAGGCAGAGAAAGAGGCACGAAAATAGTGGCAGGGAAAGAGAGGCGGGGAATCAGAGGCGGGGAACCACAGGCGGGGAATCAGAGGCTGAAATTAAAAGGGGGTGAATCAGAGGGGGGAAAAGAGATGTGGGGAAAGAAGGGCAGGGAAAGAGCCAGGGAAAGAGCCAGGGACTCTGAAGCAGGGAATCGGAGGCAGGGAAACAGAGGAAGGGAATCAGAGTGGGAGAAATGGAGGCGGGGAATCAGAGGCGGGGAATCAGAGGCGGGGAAGCAGAGGCGGGGAATCAGAGGATGAGATTCAAAGGGAGAGAATCAGAAGGGGGAAAAGATATGTAGGGAAAGAGAGGCATGGAAAGAGCCAGGGACTCTGAAGCAGGGAATCGGAGGCAGGGAAACAGAGTCGGAGAACGGAGGCGGGGAATCAGAAGCGGGGAATCAGAGGGCGGAAAAGAGATGTGGGGAAAGAGAGGCAGGGAAAGAGGCGCGGAAATAGACGCAGGGAAAGAGAGGCGGGGTATCAGATGTGGGGAATTCAAGGCGGGGAAAGAGATGTGGGGAAAGAGAGGCAGGGAAAGAGGCAAGGAAATAGAGGCGGGGAATCAGAGGTGGGGATTCAGAGGCAGGGAATCAGATGAGGGGAATCAGAGGCAGGGAATCTGAGGCAGGGAATCTGAGGTGGGGAGTCTGTCGGGGAATCAGAGGCGTGGAATCAGAGGGGGGAATAGAGATGTGGGAAAAGAGAGGCGGCGAAAGGGAGGCGGGGAAAGAGTCAGAGACTCTGAAGCAGGGAATCGGAGTCGGGGAATCAGAGTCGGGGAATCAGAGTCGGGGAATCAGAGGCGGGGAATCAGAGGCAGGGAATCAGAGGCGGAGAATCAGAGGCGGGGAATCAGAGGCGGGGAATCAGAGGCGGGGAATCAGAGGCGGGGAATCAGTGGGCGGAAATGAGATGTGGGAAAAGAGAGGCAGAGAAAGAGGCACGAAAATAGTGGCAGGGAAAGAGAGGCGGGGAATCAGAGGCGGGGAATCACAGGCGGGGAACCAGAGGCGGGGAATCAGAGGCTGAAATTAAAAGAGGGTGAATCAGAGGGGGGAAAAGAGATGTGGGGAAAGAAGGGCAGGGAAAGAGCCAGGGAAAGAGCCAGGGACTCTGAAGCAGGGAATCGGAGGCAGGGAATCGGAGGCAGGAAAACAGAGGAAGGGAATCAGAGTCGGAGAAATGGAGGCGGGGAATCAGAAGCGAGGAATCAGAAGCGGGGAATCAGAGGACGGAAAAGAGATGTGGCGAAAGAGAGGCAGAGAAAGAGAGGCGGGTTATCAGATGTGTGCAATCCGAGGCAAGGAATCAGAGGCGGGGAATCAGAGGCGGGGAATCAGAGGCGTGGAATCAGAGGCGGGGAATCAGAGTCGGGGAATCAGAGGAGGGGAATCAGAGGCGGGGAATCAGAGGCGGGGAATCAGAGGCGGGGAATCAGAGGCGGGGAATCAGAGGCGGGGTATCAGAGGAGGGGTATCAGAGGCGGGGTATCAGAGGCAGAGGAACGGAGGCGTGGAATCAGAGGTGGGGAATCAGAGGGCAGAAAAGAGATGTGGGGAAAGAGAGGCAGAGAAAGAGGCGTGGAAATAGACGCAGTGAAAGAGAGGAGGGGTATCAGATGCGGGGAATCCGAGGCGGGGAATCAGAGGCAGGAAAAGAGATGTGGGGAAAGAGAGTCCGGGAGAGAGGCACGGAAAGAGAGGCGGGAAATCAGAGGTGGGGAATCAGAGGCGGGGAATCAGAGGCGGGGAATCAGAGGCTTGGACTCAGAGGAGGTGTATCAGAGGCGGAGAAAAGGCGGCGTGGAATCAGAGGTGGGGAATCAGAGGGCGGAAATGAGATGTGGGAACAGAGAGGCAGAGAAGGAGGCACGAAAATAGTGGCAGGGAAAGAGAGGCAGGGAATCAGAGGCGGGGAATCAGAGGCGGGGAATCAGAGGCGGGGAATCAGAGGCGGGGAATCAGAGGCGGGGAATCAGAGGCGGGGAATCAGAGGCGGGGAATCAGAGGGGGGAATAGAGATGTGGGAAAAGAGAGGCAGAGAAAGAGGCACGAAAATAGTGGCGGGGAATCACAGGCGGGGAATCACAGGCGGGGAATCAGAGGCGGGGAATCAGAGGCTGAAATTAAAAGAGGGTGAATCAGAGGGGGGAAAAGAGATGTGGGGAAAGAAGGGCAGGGAAAGAGCCAGGGAAAGAGCCAGGGACTCTGAAGCAGGGAATCGGAGGCAGGGAATCGGTGGCAGGGAAACAGAGGAAGGGAATCAGAGTCGGAGAAATGGAGGCGGGGAATCAGAAGCGGGGAATCAGAAGCGGGGAATCAGAGGACGGAAAAGAGATGTGGGGAAAGAGAGGCAGAGAAAGAGAGGCGGGGTATCAGATGTGTGCAATCCGAGGCAAGGAATCAGAGGCGGGGAATCAGAGACGGGGAATCAGAGGCAGGGAATCAGAGGCGGAGAATCAGAGGCGGGGAATCAGAGGCGGGGAATCAGAGGCGGGGAATCAGAGGCGGGGAATCAGAGGCGGGGAATCAGTGGGCGGAAATGAGATGTGGGAAAAGAGAGGCAGAGAAAGAGGCGTGGAAATAGACGCAGTGAAAGCGAGGAGGGGTATCAGATGCGGGGAATCCGAGGCGGGGAATCAGAGGCAGGAAAAGAGATGTGGGGAAAGAGAGGCCGGGAAAGAGGCACGGAAAGAGAGGCGGGAAATCAGAGGTGGGGAATCAGAGGCACGGAAAGAGAGGCGGGAAATCAGAGGCGAGGAATCAGAGGCGGGGAATCAGAGTCGTGGTTTCAGAGGCGGGGAATCAGAGGCGGGGAATCAGAGGCGGGGAAAGAGATGTGGGAAAAGAGAGGCGGGGAAAGAGGCGCGGAAATAGACGCAGGGAAAGAGAGGCGGGGTATCAGATGTGGGGAATCCGAGGCGGGGAATCAGAGGCGGGGAAAGAGATGTGGGGAAAGAGAGGCAGGGAAAGAGGCGCGGAAATAGACGCAGGGAAAGAGAGGCGGGGTATCAGATGTGGGGAATCTGAGGTGGAAAATCTGAGGCGGGGAATCAGAGGCGTGGAATCCGAGGCAGGGCATCAGAGGCAGGAAAAGAGATGTGGGGAAAGAGAGGCCGGGAAAGAGGCACGGAAAGAGAGGCAGGAAATCAGAGGCGGTGAATCACAGGCGGGGAATCAGAGGCGGGGAATCAGAGTCGTATTATCTGAGGCGGGGAATCGGAGGCAGGGAATCAGAGGCGGGGAAAGAGATGTGGGAAAAGAGAGGCAGAGAAGGAGGCACGAAAATAGTGGCAGGGAAAGAGAGGCAGGGAATCAGAGGCGGGGAATCAGAGGCGGGGAATCAGAGGCGGGGAATCAGAGGCGGGGAATCAGAGGCGGGGAATCAGAGGCGGGGAATCAGAGGCGGGGAATCAGAGGCGGGAAATCAGAGGCGGGGAATCAGAGGCGGGGAATCAGAGGCGGGGAAGCAGAGGCGGGGAAGCAGAGGCGGGGAAGCAGACGCGGGGAAGCAGAGGCGGGGAAGCAGAGGCGGGGAATCAGAGGCGGGGAATTTGAGGTGGGGATTCTGAGGTGGGAAATCAGAGGCTGAGATTGAAAGGGGGAGAATCAGAAGGGGGAAAAGAAATGTGGGGAAAGAGAGGCATGGAAAGAGCCAGGGACTCTGAAGCAGGGAATCGGAGGCAGGGAAACAGAGTCGGAGAAACGGAGGCGGGGAATCAGAAGCGGGGAATCAGAGGGTGGAAAAGAGATGTGGGGAAAGAGAGGCAGGGAAAGAGGCGCGGAAATAGACGCAGGGAAAGAGAGGCGGAGTATCAGATGTGGGGAATTCAAGGCGGGGAATCAGAGGCGGGGAAAGAGATGTGGGGAAAGAGAGGCAGGGAAAGAGGCAAGGAAATAGAGGTGGGGAATCAGAGGCAGGGAATAAGAGGCGGAGATCCAGAGGCAGGGAATCTGAGGCGGCGAATCTGAGGCGGGGAATCAGAGGCGTGGAATCAGAGGGGGGAATAGAGATGTGGGAAAAGAGAGGCGGCGAAAGGGAGGCGGGGAAAGAGTCAGAGACTCTGAAACAGGGAATCTGAGTCGGGGAATCAGAGTCGGGGAATCAGAGTCGGGGAATCAGTGTCAGGGAATCAGAGTCGGGGAATCAGAGGTGGGGAATCAGAGGCGGGAAATCAGAGTCGGGGAATCAGAGGCAGGGAATCAGAGGCAGGGAATCAGAGGCGGGGAATCAGAGGCGGGGAATCAGAGGCGGGGAATCAGAGGCGGGGAATCAGAGTCGTGGTTTCAGAGGCGGGGAATCTGAGGCGGGGAATCAGAGGCGGGGAAAGAGATGTGGGAAAAGAGAGGCAGGGAAAGAGGCACAAAAATAGTGGCAGGGAAAGAGAGGCGGGGAATCAGGGGCGGGGAATGAGAGGCGGGGAATCAGATGCGTGGAATCAGAGGCGGGGAATCAGAGGCGGGGAATCTGAGGCGGTGAATCAGAGGCGGGGAAAGAGATGTGGGAAAAGAGAGGCAGGGAAAGAGGCGCGGAAAGAGACGCAGGGAAAGAGAGGCGGGGTATCAGAGGCGGGGAATCAGAGGCGGGAAATCAGAGGCGGGGAATCAGAGGCGGGGAATCAGAGGCGGGGAAGCAGAGGCGGGGAAGCAGAGGCGGGGAAGCAGACGCGGGGAATCAGAGGCGGGGAATCAGAGGCGGGGAATCAGAGGCGGGAAATCAGAGGCGGGGAATCAGAGGCGGGGAATCAGAGGCGGGGAAGCAGAGGCGGGGAAGCAGAGGCGGGGAAGCAGAGGCGGGGAAGCACAGGCGGGGAATCAGAGGCGGGGAATTTGAGGTGGGGATTCTGAGGTGGGAAATCAGAGGCTGAGATTGAAAGGGGGAGAATCAGAAGGGGGAAAAGAAATGTGGGGAAAGAGAGGCATGGAAAGAGCCAGGGACTCTGAAGCAGGGAATCGGAGGCAGGGAATCTGAGGCGGCGAAACGGAGGCGGGGAATCAGAGGCGTGGAATCAGAGGGGGGAATAGAGATGTGGGAAAAGAGAGGCGGCGAAAGGGAGGCGGGGAAAGAGTCAGAGACTCTGAAACAGGGAATCTGAGTCGGGGAATCAGAGTCGGGGAATCAGAGTCGGGGAATCAGTGTCGGGGAATCAGAGTCGGGGAATCAGAGGTGGGGAATCAGAGGCGGGGAATCAGAGTCGGGGAATCAGAGGCAGGGAATCAGAGGCAGGGAATCAGAGGCGGGGAATCAGAGGCGGGGAATCAGAGGAGGGGAATCAGAGGCGGGGAATCAGAGGCGGGGAATCAGAGGCGGGGAATCAGAGGCGGGGAATCAGAGGTGGGGAATCAGAGGGCAGAAAAGAGATGTGGGGAAAGAGAGGCAGAGAAAGAGGCGTGGAAATAGACGCAGTGAAAGAGAGGAGGGGTATCAGATGTGGGGAATCCGAGGCGGGGAATCCGAGGCGGGGAATCCGAGGCGGGGAATCAGAGGCGGGGAATCAGAGGCGGGGAATCAGAGGCGTGGAATCAGAGGCGGGGAATCAGAGATGGGGAATCTGAGGTGGGGAATCTGAGGCGGGGAATCAGGCGGGGATTCAGAGGCGGGGATTCAGAGGTGGGAAGAGAGATGTGGGAATGGAGAGGCGGGGAAAGAGCCAGGGACTGAAGCAGGGAATCGGAGTCGGGGAATCAGAGTCGGGGAATCAGAGGCGGGGAATCAGAGGCGGGGAATCAGAGGCGGGGAATCAGAGGCGGGGAATCAGAGGCGGGGAAGCAGAGGCGGGGAAGCAGAGGCGGGGAAGCAGAGGGCGGGAATCAGAGGCGGGGAATCAGAGGCGGGGAATCAGAGGCGGGGAATCAGAGGCGGGGAAGCAGAGGCCGGGAATCAGAGGCGGGGAATCAGAGGCGGGGAATCAGAGGAGGGGAATCAGAGGAGGGGAATCAGAGGCGGGGAATCAGAGGCGGGGAATCAGAGGCGGGGAATCAGAGGCGGGGAATCAGAGGCGGGGAATCAGAGGCGGGGAATCAGAGGCGGGGAATCAGAGGCGGGGAAGCAGAGGCGGGGAAGCAGAGGCGGGGAAGCAGAGGCGGGGAAGCAGAGGGCGGAAAAGAGATGTGGGGAAAGAGAGGCAGGGAAAGAGGCGCGGAAATGGACGCAGGGAAAGAGAGGCGGGGTATCAGATGTGGGGAATTCAAGGCGGGGAATCAGAGGCGGGGAAAGAGATGTGGGGAAAGAGAGGCAGGGAAAGAGGCAAGGAAATAGAGGCGGGGAATCAGAGGTGGGGAATCTGAGGCGGGGAATCTGAGGCGGGGAATCAGAGGCGTGGAATCAGAGGGGGGAATAGAGATGTGGGAAAAGAGAGGAGGCGAAAGGGAGGCGGGGAAAGAGTCAGAGACTCTGAAGCAGGGAATCGGAGTCGGGGAATCAGAGTCGGGGAATCAGAGGTGGGGAATCAGAGGCGGGGAATCAGAGGCGGGGAATCAGAGGCGGGGAATCAGAGGCGGGGAATCAGAGGCGGGGAATCAGTGGGCGGAAATGAGATGTGGGGAAAGAAGGGCAGGGAAAGAGCCAGGGAAAGAGCCAGGGACTCTGAAGCAGGGAATCGGAGGCAGGGAATCGGAGGCAGGGAAACAGAGGAAGGGAATCAGAGTCGGAGAAATGGTGGCGGGGAATCAGAAGCGGGGAATCAGAGTCGTATTATCTGAGGTGGGGAATCAGAGGCGGGGAAAGAGATGTGGGAAAAGAGAGGCAGAGAAGGAGGCACGAAAATAGTGGCAGTGAAAGAGAGGCGGGGAATCAGAGGTGGGGAATCAGAGGCAGGGAATCAGAGGCAGGGAATCAGATGGGGGAATAGAGATGTGGGAAAAGAGAGGCGGCGAAAGGGAGGCGGGGAAAGAGTCAGAGACTCTGAAGCAGGGAATCGGAGTCGGGGAATCAGAGTCGGGGAATCAGAGGCGGGGAATCAGAGGCGGGGAATCAGAGGCGGGGAATCAGAGGCGGGGAATCAGAGGCGGGGAATCAGAGGCGGGGAATCAGAGGCGGGGAATCAGAGGCGGGGAATCAGAGGCGGAGAATCAGAGGCGGGGAATCAGAAGCGGGGAATCAGAAGCGGGGAATCAGATGGGGGAATAGAGATGTGGGAAAAGAGAGGCGGCGAAAGGGAGGCGGGGAAAGAGTCAGAGACTCTGAAGCAGGGAATCGGAGTCGGGGAATCAGAGTCGGGGAATCAGAGTCGGGGAATCAGAGTCGGGGAATCAGAGGCGGGGAATCAGAGGCGGGGAATCAGAGGCGGGGAATCAGAGGCGGGGAATCAGAGGCGGGGAATCAGAGGCGGGGAATCAGAGGCGGGGAATCAGAGGCGGGGAATCAGAGGCGGGGAATCAGAGGCGGGGAATCAGAGGCGGGGAATCAGAGGCGGGGAATCAGAGGCGGGGAAAGAGATGTGGGAAAAGAGAGGCAGAGAAGGAGGCACAAAAATAGTGGCAGGGAAAGAGAGGCGGGGAATCAGGGGCGGGGAATCAGAGGTGGGGAATCAGAGGCGGGGAATCAGAGGCGGGGAATCAGAGTCATGGTATCAGAGGCGGGGAATCTGAGGAGGGGAATCAGAGGCGGAGAATCAGAGGCGGAGAATCAGAGGCGGGGAATCAGAGGCGGGGAATCCGAGGCGGGGAATCAGAGGCGGGGAATCAGAGGCGTGGAATCAGTGACGGGGAATCAGGCGGGGATTCAGAGGCGGGGATTCAGAGGTGGGAAGAGAGATGTGGGAATGGAGAGGCGGGGAAAGAGCCAGGGACTGAAGCAGGGAATCGGAGTCGGGGAATCAGAGTCGGGGAATCAGAGTCGGGGAATCAGAGTCGGGGAATCAGAGGCGGGGAATCAGAGGCGGGGAATCAGAGGCGGGGAATCAGAGGCGGGGAATCAGAGGCGGGGAATCAGAGGCGGGGAATCAGAGGCGGGGAATCAGAGGCGGGGATTCAGAGGCGGGGAATCAGAGGAGGAGAATCAGAGGAGGAGAATCAGAGGCGGGGAATGAGAAGCGGGGAATCAGAGGCGGGGAATCAGAGGAGGGGAATCAGAGGAGGGGAATCAGAGGAGGGGAATCAGAGGCGGGGAATCAGAGGCGGGGAATCAGAGGGCGGAAAAGAGATGTAGGGAAAGAGAGGCAGAGAAAGAAGCGTGGAAATAGACGCAGTGAAAGAGAGGAGGGGTATCAGATGCGGGGAATACGAGGCGGGGTATCAGAGGCAGGAAAAGAGGTGTGGGGAAAGAGAGGCCGGGAAAGAGGCACGGAAAGAGAGGCGGGAAATCAGAGGCGGGGAATCAGAGGCGGGGAATCAGAGGCGGGGAATCAGAGGCAGGAAAACAGAGGCAGGAAAACAGAGGCGGGGAATGAGAGGCGGGGAATTAGAGGTGGGGAATCTGAGGTGGTGAATCAAAGGCTGAGTTTCAAAGGGGGTGAATCAGAGGGGGGAAATGAGATGTGGGAAAAGAGAAGCCGGGAAAGAGCCAGAGACTCTGAAGCAGGGAATCGGAGGCGGGGAAACAGAGGCAGGGAATCAGAGTCGGAGAAACGGAGGTGGGGAATCAGAAGCGGGGAATCAGAGGGCGGAAAAGAGATGTGGGGAAGGAGAGGCAGAGAAATAGACGTGGAAATAGACGCAGGGAAAGAGAGGCGGAGTATCAGATGTGGGGGATCTGAGGCGGGGAATCAGAGGTGGGGAAAGAGATGTGGAGAAAGAGAGGCAGGGAAAGAGGCAAGGAAAGAGAGGCGGGGAAAGAGGCACGGAAAGAGAGGTGGGAAATCAGAGGCGGGGAATCAGGCGAGGAATCAGAGTCGTGGTATCTGAGGCGGGGAATCAGAGTCGGGGAATCAGAGTCGGGGAATCAGAGTCGGGGAATCAGAGTCGGGGAATCAGAGTCGGGGAATCAGAGGCGGGGAATCAGAGGCGGGGAATCAGAGGCGGGGAATCAGAGGCGGGGAATCAGAGGCGGGGAATCAGAGGCGGGGAATCAGAGGCGGGGAATCAGAGGCGGGGAATCAGAGGCGGGGAATCAGAGGCGGGGAATCAGAGGCGGGGAATCAGAGGCGGGGAATCAGAGGCGGGGAATCAGAGGCGGGGAATCAGAGGCGGGGAATCAGAGGCGGGGAATCAGAGGCGGGGAATCAGAGGCGGGGAATCAGAGGCGGGGAATCAGAAGCGGGGAATCAGATGGGGGAATAGAGATGTGGGAAAAGAGAGGCGGCGAAAGGGAGGCGGGGAAAGAGTCAGAGACTCTGAAGCAGGGAATCGGAGTCGGGGAATCAGAGTCGGGGAATCAGAGTCGGGGAATCAGAGTCGGGGAATCAGAGTCGGGGAATCAGAGTCGGGGAATCAGAGTCGGGGAATCAGAGTCGGGGAATCAGAGTCGGGGAATCAGAGGCGGGGAATCAGAGGCGGGGAATCAGAGGCGGGGAATCAGAGGCGGGGAATCAGAGGCGGGGAATCAGAGGCGGGGAATCAGAGGGCGGAAAAGAGATGTGGGGAAAGAGAGGCAGGGAAAGAGGCGCGGAAATAGACGCAGGGAAAGAGAGGCGGGGTATCAGATGTGGGGGATCTGAGGCGGGGAATCAGAGGTGGGGAAAGAGATGTGGAGAAAGAGAGGCGGGGAAAGAGGCACGGAAAGAGAGGTGGGAAATCAGAGGCGGGGAATCAGAGGCGGGGAATCAGAGTCGTGGTATCAGAAGCGGGGAATTTGAGGTGGAGAATCAGAGGCGAGGAATCAGAGGCGGGGAATCAGAGTCGTGGTATCAGAGGCAGGGAATCTGAGGCGGGGAATCAGAGGCTGGGAAAGAGATGTGGGGAAAGAGAGGCGGGAAATCAGAGGCGGGGAATCAGAGGCGGGGATTCAGAGGGGGGGAATCAGAGGCGGGGAATCAGAGGCGGGGAATCAGAGGCGGGGAATCAGAGGCGGGGAATCAGAGGCGGGGAATCATAGGCGGGGAATCAGAGGCGGGGAATTAGAGGTAAGGAATCTGAGGTGGTGAATCAAAGGCTGAGATTCAAAGGGGGTGAATCAGAGGGGGGAAAAGAGATGTGGGGAAATAGAAGCCGGGAAAGAGGCAGAGACGCTGAAACAGGGAATCGGAGGTAGGGAAACAGAGGCAGGGAATCAGAGTCGGAGAAACGGAGGTGGGGAATCAGAAGCGGAGAATCAGAGGGCGGAAAAGAGATGTGGGGAAAGAGAGGCAGAGAAAGAGGCGCGGAAATAGACGCAGGGAAAGAGAGGCAGGGTATCAGATGTGGGGGATCTGAGGCGGGGAATCAGAAGTGGGGAAAGAGATGTGGGGAAAGAGAGGCAGTGAAAGAGGCACAAAAATAGTGGCAGGGCAAGAGAGGCGGGGAATCAGGGGTGGGGAATCAGAGGCGGGGAATCAGAGGCGGGGAATCAGAGGCGGGGAAAGAGATGTGGGAAAAGAGAGGCAGAGAAGGAGGCAAAAAAATAGTGGCAGGGAAAGAGAGGCGGGGAATCAGGGGCGGGGAATCAGAGGTGGGGAATCAGAGGCGGGGAATCAGAGGCGGGGAATCAGAGTCATGGTATCAGAGGCGGGGAATCTGAGGAGGGGAATCAGAGGCGGGGAATCAGAAGCGGGGAATCAGAGGGCGGAAAAGAGATGTGGGGAAAGAGAGGCAGGGAAAGAGACGCGGAAATAGACGCAGGGAAAGAGAGGCGGGGTATCAGATGTGGGGAATCCGAGGCGGGGAATCCGAGGCGGGGAATCCGAGGCGGGGAATCAGAGGCGGGGAATCAGAGGCGTGGAATCAGAGGCGTGGAATCAGAGACGGGGAATCTGAGGTGGGGAATCTGAGGCGGGGAATCAGGCGGGGATTCAGAGGTGGGAAGAGAGATGTGGGAATGGAGAGGCGGGGAAAGAGCCAGGGACTGAAGCAGGGAATCGGAGTCGGGGAATCAGAGTCGGGGAATCAGAGTCGGGGAATCAGAGGCGGGGAATCAGAGGCGGGGAATCAGAGGCGGGGAATCAGAGGCGGGGAATCAGAGGCGGGGAATCAGAGGCGGGGAATCAGAGGCGGGGAATCAGAGGCGGGGAATCAGAGGCGGGGAATCAGAGGCGGGGAATCAGAGGCGGGGATTCAGAGGGGGGAATAGAGATGTGGGAATGGAGAGGCGGGGAAAGAGCAAGGGACTGAAGCAGGGAATCGGAGTCGGGGAATCAGAGTCGGGGAATCAGAGGCGGAGAATCAGAGGAGGAGAATCAGAGGCGGGGAATGAGAAGCGGGGAATCAGAGGCGGGGAATCAGAGGAGGGGAATCAGAGGAGGGGAATCAGAGGCGGGGAATCAGAGGCGGGGAATCAGAGGCGGGGTATCAGAGGCGGGGTATCAGAGGGCGGAAAAGAGATGTAGGGAAAGAGAGGCAGAGAAAGAAGCGTGGAAATAGACGCAGTGAAAGAGAGGAGGGGTATCAGATGCGGGGAATACGAGGCGGGGTATCAGAGGCAGGAAAAGAAGTGTGGGGAAAGAGAGGCCGGGAAAGAGGCACGGAAAGAGAGGCGGGAAATCAGAGGCGGGGAATCAGAGGCGGGGAATCAGAGGCGGGGAATCAGAGGCGGGGAATCAGAGGCGGGGAATCAGAGGCGGGGAATCAGAGGCGGGGAATCAGAGGCGGGGTATCAGAGGCGGGGTATCAGAGGCGGGGTATCAGAGGCAGAGGAACGGAGGCGTGGAATCAGAGGTTGGGAATCAGAGGGCGGAAAAGAGATGTAGGGAAAGAGAGGCACAGAAAGAAGCGTGGAAATAGACGCAGTGAAAGAGAGGAGGGGTATCAGATGCGGGGAATACGAGGCGGGGTATCAGAGGCAGGAAAAGAAGTGTGGGGAAAGAGAGGCCGGGAAAGAGGCACGGAAAGAGAGGCGGGAAATCGGAGGCGGGGAATCAGAGGCGGGGAATCAGAGGCGGGGAATCAGAGGCGGGGAATCAGAGGCGGGGAATCAGAGGCGGGGAACCAGAGGCGGGGAACCAGAGGCGGGGAACCAGAGGCGGGGAACCAGAGGCGGGGAATCAGAGGCAGGAAAACAGAGGCGGGGAATTAGAGGTGGGGAATCTGAGGTGGTGAATCAAAGGCTGAGTTTCAAAGGGGGTGAATCAGAGGGGGGAAATGAGATGTGGGAAAAGAGAAGCCGGGAAAGAGCCAGAGACTCTGAAGCAGGGAATCGGAGGCGGGGAAACAGAGGCAGGGAATCAGAGTCGGAGAAACGGAGGTGGGGAATCAGAAGCGGGGAATCAGAGGGCGGAAAAGAGATGTGGGGAAGGAGAGGCAGAGAAAGAGACGTGGAAATAGACGCAGGGAAAGAGAGGCGGAGTATCAGATGTGGGGGATCTGAGGCGGGGAATCAGAGGTGGGGAAAGAGATGTGGAGAAAGAGAGGCAGGGAAAGAGGCAAGGAAAGAGAGGCGGGGAAAGAGGCACGGAAAGAGAGGTGGGAAATCAGAGGCGGGGAATCAGGCGAGGAATCAGAGTCGTGGTATCAGAGGCAGGGAATCTGAGGCGGGGAATCAGAGGCTGGGAATCAGAGGCGGGGAATCAGAGGCGGGGAATCAGAGGCGGGGAAGCAGAGGCGGGGAATCAGAGGCGGGGAATCAGAGGCGGGGAATCAGAGGCGGGGAATCTGAGGTGGGGATTCTGAGGTGGGGAATCAGAGGCTGAGATTCAAAGGGGGAGAATCAGAAGGGGGAAAAGAAATGTCGGGAAAGAGAGGCATGGAAAGAGCCAGGGACTCTGAAGCAGGGAATCGGAGGCAGGGAAACAGAGTCGGAGAAACAGAGGCGGGGAATCAGAGGGCGGAAAAGAGATGTGGGGAAAGAGAGGCAGGGAAAGAGGCAAGGAAATAGAGGCGGGGAATCAGAGGTGGGGAATCAGAGGCAGGGAATCAGAAGCAGGGAATCATAGGCGGGGAATCAGAGTCGGGGAATTTGAGGCGGGGAATCAGAGGCATGGAATCAGATGGGGGAATAGAGATGTGGGAAAAGAGAGGCGGCGAAAGGGAGGCGGGGAAAGAGTCAGAGACTCTGAAGCAGGGAATCGGAGTCGGGGAATCAGAGTCGGGGAATCAGAGTCGGGGAATCAGAGTCGGGGAATCAGAGTCGGGGAATCAGAGTCGGGGAATCAGAGTCGGGGAATCAGAGGCGGGGAATCAGAGGCGGGGAATCAGAGGCGGGGAATCAGAGGCGGGGAATCAGAGGCGGGGAATCAGAGGCGGAGAATCAGAGGCGGAGAATCAGAGGCGGAGAATCAGAGGAGGGGAATCAGAAGCGGGGAATCAGAAGCGGGGAATCAGATGGGGGAATAGAGATGTGGGAAAAGAGAGGCGGCGAAAGGGAGGCGGGGAAAGAGTCAGAGACTCTGAAGCAGGGAATCGGAGTCGGGGAATCAGAGTCGGGGAATCAGAGGCGGAGAATCAGAGGCGGAGAATCAGAGGCGGGGAATCAGAGGCGGGGAATCAGAGGCGGGGAATCAGAGGCGGGGAATCAGAGGCGGGGAATCAGTGGGCGGAAATGAGATGTGGGGAAAGAAGGGCAGGGAAAGAGCCAGGGAAAGAGCCAGGGACTCTGAAGCAGGGAATCGGAGGCAGGGAATCGGAGGCAGGGAAACAGAGGAAGGGAATCAGAGTCGGAGAAATGGTGGCGGGGAATCAGAAGCGGGGAATCAGAGGCGGGGAATCAGAGGACGGAAAAGAGATGTGGGAAAAGAGAGGCAGAGAAGGAGGCACGAAAATAGTGGCAGTGAAAGAGAGGCGGGGAATCAGAGGCGGGGAATCAGAGGCGGGGAATCAGAGGCGGGGAATCAGAGGCGGGGAATCAGAGGCGGGGAATCAGAGGCGTGGAATCAGAGGCGGGGAATCAGAGGCGGGGAATCAGAGGCGGGGAATCAGAGGCGGGGAATCAGAGACGGGGAATCAGAGGCGGGGAATCAGAGGCGGGGAATCAGAGGCGGGGAATCAGAGGCGGGGAATCAGAGGCGGGGAATCTGAGGTGGGGATTCTGAGGTGGGGAATCAGAGGCTGAGATTCAAAGGGGGAGAATCAGAAGGGGGAAAAGAAATGTAGGGAAAGAGAGGCATGGAAAGAGCCAGGGACTCTGAAGCAGGGAATCGGAGGCAGGGAAACAGAGTCGGAGAAACAGAGGCGGGGAATCAGAGGGCGGAAAAGAGATGTGGGGAAAGAGAGGCAGGGAAAGAGGCAAGGAAATAGAGGCGGGGAATCAGAGGTGGGGAATCAGAGGCGGGGAATCAGAGGCAGGGAATCTGAGGCGGGGAATCTGAGGCGGGGAATCAGAGGCGTGGAATCAGAGGGGGGAATAGAGATGTGGGAAAAGAGAGGCGGCGAAAGGGAGGCGGGGAAAGAGTCAGAGACTCTGAAGCAGGGAATCGGAGTCGGGGAATCAGAGTCGGGGAATCAGAGGTGGGGAATCAGAGGTGGGAATCAGAGGCGGGGAATCAGAGGCGGGGAATCAGTGGGCGGAAATGAGATGTGGGGAAAGAAGGGCAGGGAAAGAGCCAGGGAAAGAGCCAGGGACTCTGAAGCAGGGAATCGGAGGCAGGGAATCGGAGGCAGGGAAACAGAGGAAGGGAATCAGAGTCGGAGAAATGGTGGCGGGGAATCAGAAGCGGGGAATCAGAGTCGTATTATCTGAGGTGGGGAATCTGAGGTGGGGAATCAGAGGCGGGGAAAGAGATGTGGGAAAAGAGAGGCAGAGAAGGAGGCACGAAAATAGTGGCAGTGAAAGAGAGGCGGGGAATCAGAGGCGGGGAATCAGAGGCGGGGAATCAGAGGCGGGGAATCAGAGGCGGGGAATCAGAGGCGGGGAATCAGAGGCGGGGAATCAGAGGCGGGGAATCAGAGGCGGGGAATCAGAGGCGGGGAATCAGAGGCGGGGAATCAGAGGCGGGGAATCAGAGGCGGGGAAGCAGAGGCGGGGAAGCAGAGGCGGGGAAGCAGAGACGGGGAATCAGAGGCGGGGAATCAGAGGCGGGGAATCTGAGGTGGGGATTCTGAGGTGGGGAATCAGAGGCTGAGATTCAAAGGGGGAGAATCAGAAGGGGGAAAAGAAATGTAGGGAAAGAGAGGCATGGAAAGAGCCAGGGACTCTGAAGCAGGGAATCGGAGGCAGGGAAACAGAGTCGGAGAAACAGAGGCGGGGAATCAGAGGGCGGAAAAGAGATGTGGGGAAAGAGAGGCAGGGAAAGAGGCAAGGAAATAGAGGCGGGGAATCAGAGGTGGGGAATCAGAGGCGGGGAATCAGAGGCAGGGAATCAGAGGCGGGGAAAGAGATGTGGGGAAAGAGAGGCAGGGAAAGAGGCAAGGAAATAGAGGCGGGGAATCAGAGGTGGGGAATCAGAGGCAGGGAATCAGAGGCAGGGAATCAGAAGCAGGGAATCATAGGCGGGGAATCAGAGTCGGGGAATTTGAGGCGGGGAATCAGAGGCATGGAATCAGATGGGGTAATAGAGATGTGGGAAAAGAGAGGCGGCGAAAGGGAGGCGGGGAAAGAGTCAGAGACTCTGAAGCAGGGAATCGGAGTCGGGGAATCAGAGTCGGGGAATCAGAGTCGGGGAATCAGAGGCGGGGAATCAGAGGCGGGGAATCAGAGGCGGGGAATCAGAGGCGGGGAATCAGAGGCGGGGAATCAGAGGCGGGGAATCAGAGGCGGGGAATCAGAGGCGGAGAATCAGAGGCGGGGAATCAGAAGCGGGGAATCAGATGGGGGAATAGAGATGTGGGAAAAGAGAGGCGGCGAAAGGGAGGCGGGGAAAGAGTCAGAGACTCTGATGCAGGGAATCGGAGTCGGGGAATCAGAGTCGGGGAATCAGAGTCGGGGAATCAGAGGCGGGGAATCAGAGGCGGGGAATCAGAGGCGGGGAATCAGAGGCGGGGAATCAGAGGCGGGGAATCAGAGGCGGGGAATCAGAGGCGGGGAATCAGAGGCGGAGAATCAGAGGCGGGGAATCAGAAGCGGGGAATCAGATGGGGGAATAGAGATGTGGGAAAAGAGAGGCGGCGAAAGGGAGGCGGGGAAAGAGTCAGAGACTCTGAAGCAGGGAATCGGAGTCGGGGAATCAGAGTCGGGGAATCAGAGGCGGGGAATCAGATGCGGGGAATCAGAGGCGGGGAATCAGAGGGCGGAAAAGAGATGTGGGGAAAGAGAGGCAGGGAAACAGGCGCGGAAATAGACGCAGGGAAAGAGAGGCGGGGTATCAGATGTGGGGGATCTGAGGCGGGGAATCAGAGGTGGGGAAAGAGATGTGGAGAAAGAGAGGCAGGGAAAGAGGCAAGGAAAGAGAGGCGGGGAAAGAGTCAGAGACTCTGAAACAGGGAATCTGAGTCGGGGAATCAGAGTCGGGGAATCAGAGTCGGGGAATCAGTGTCAGGGAATCAGAGTCGGGGAATCAGAGGTGGGGAATCAGAGGCGGGGAATCAGAGGTGGGGAATCAGAGTCGTGGTATCAGAGGCAGGGAATCTGAGGCGGGGAATCAGAGGCTGGGAAAGAGATGTGGGAAAAGAGAGGCAGAGAAGGAGGCACAAAAATAGTGGCAGAGAAAGAGAGGCGGGGAATCAGGGGCGGGGAATCAGAAGCGGGGAATCAGAGGGCGGAAAAGAGATGTGGGGAAAGAGAAGCAGGGAAAGAGGCGCGGAAATAGACGCAGGGAAAGAGAGGCGGGGTATCAGATGTGGGGAATCCGAGGCGGGGAATCAGAGGCGGGGAAAGAGATGTGGGGAAAGAGAGGCAGGGAAAGAGGCAAGGAAATAGAGGTGGGGAATCAGAGGCGGGGAATCAGAGGCGGGGAATCAGAAGCGGGGAATTAGAGGTAAGGAATCTGAGGTGGTGAATCAAAGGCTGAGATTCAAAGGGGGTGAATCAGAGGGGGGAAAAGAGATGTGGGGAAATAGAAGCCGGGAAAGAGGCAGAGACGATGAAACAGGGAATCGGAGGTAGGGAAACAGAGGCAGGGTATCAGAGTCGGAGAAACGGAGGTGGGGAATCAGAAGCGGAGAATCAGAGGGCGGAAAAGAGATGTGGGGAAAGAGAGGCAGAGAAAGAGGCGCGGAAAGAGAGGTGGAAAATCAGAGGCGGGGAATCTGAGGCAGGGAATCATAGGCTGGGAAAGAAATGTGGGAAAAGAGAGGCAGAGAAGGAGGCACAAAAATAGTGGCAGGGCAAGAGAGGCGGGGAATCAGGGGTGGGGAATCAGAGGCGGGGAATCAGAGGCGGGGAAAGAGATGTGGGAAAAGAGAGGCAGAGAAGGAGGCACAAAAATAGTGGCAGGGAAAGAGAGGCGGGGAATCAGGGGCGGGGAATCAGAGGTGGGGAATCAGAGGCGGGGAATCAGAGTCATGGTATCAGAGGCGGGGAATCTGAGGAGGGGAATCAGAGGCGGGGAATCAGAGGCGGAGAATCAGAGGCGGAGAATCAGAGGCGGGGAATCAGAAGCGGGGAATCAGAGGCGGGGAATCAGAGGCGGGGAATCCGAGGCGGGGAATCAGAGGCGGGGAATCAGAGGCGTGGAATCAGAGACGGGGAATCTGAGGTGGGGAATCTGAGGCGGGGAATCAGGCGGGGATTCAGAGGCGGGGATTCAGAGGTGGGAAGAGAGATGTGGGAATGGAGAGGCGGGGAAAGAGCCAGGGACTGAAGCAGGGAATCGGAGTCGGGGAATCAGAGTCGGGGAATCAGAGTCGGGGAATCAGAGGCGGGGAATCAGAGGCGGGGAATAAGAGGAGGGGAATCAGAGGAGGGGAATCAGAGGAGGGGAATCAGAGGCGGGGAATCAGAGGCGGGAAATCAGAGGCGGGGAATCAGAGGCGGGGAATCAGAGGCGGGGAATCAGAGGCGGGGAATCAGAGGCGGGGAATCAGAGGCGGGGAATCAGAGGCGGGGAATCAGAGGCGGGGTATCAGAGGCGGGGTATCAGAGGCAGAGGAACGGAGGCGTGGAATCAGAGGTGGGGAATCAGAGGGCGGAAAAGAGATGTAGGGAAAGAGAGGCAGAGAAAGAAGCGTGGAAATAGACGCAGTGAAAGAGAGGAGGGGTATCAGATGCGGGGAATACGAGGCGGGGTATCAGAGGCAGGAAAAGAGGTGTGGGGAAAGAGGCACGGAAAGAGAGGCGGGAAATCAGAGGCGGGGAATCAGAGGCGGGGAATCAGAGGCGGGGAATCAGAGGCAGGAAAACAGAGGCAGGAAAACAGAGGCGGGGAATGAGAGGCGGGGAATTAGAGGTGGGGAATCTGAGGTGGTGAATCAAAGGCTGAGTTTCAAAGGGGGTGAATCAGAGGGGGGAAATGAGATGTGGGAAAAGAGAAGCCGGGAAAGAGCCAGAGACTCTGAAGCAGGGAATCGGAGGCGGGGAAACAGAGGCAGGGAATCAGAGTCGGAGAAACGGAGGTGGGGAATCAGAAGCGGGGAATCAGAGGGCGGAAAAGAGATGTGGGGAAGGAGAGGCAGAGAAATAGACGTGGAAATAGACGCAGGGAAAGAGAGGCGGAGTATCAGATGTGGGGGATCTGAGGCGGGGAATCAGAGGTGGGGAAAGAGATGTGGAGAAAGAGAAGCAGGGAAAGAGGCAAGGAAAGAGAGGCGGGGAAAGAGGCACGGAAAGAGAGGTGGGAAATCAGAGGCGGGGAATCAGGCGAGGAATCAGGCGAGGAATCAGAGTCGGGGAATCAGAGTCGGGGAATCAGAGTCGGGGAATCAGAGTCGGGGAATCAGAGTCGGGGAATCAGAGTCGGGGAATCAGAGTCGGGGAATCAGAGGCGGGGAATCAGAGGCGGGGAATCAGAGGCGGGGAATCAGAGGCGGGGAATCAGAGGCGGGGAATCAGAGGCGGGGAATCAGAGGCGGGGAATCAGAGGCGGGGAATCAGAGGCGGGGAATCAGAGGCGGGGAATCAGAGGCGGGGAATCAGAGGCGGGGAATCAGAGGCGGGGAATCAGAGGCGGGGAATCAGAGGCGGGGAATCAGAGGCGGGGAATCAGAGGCGGGGAATCAGAAGCGGGGAATCAGATGGGGGAATAGAGATGTGGGAAAAGAGAGGCGGCGAAAGGGAGGCGGGGAAAGAGTCAGAGACTCTGAAGCAGGGAATCGGAGTCGGGGAATCAGAGTCGGGGAATCAGAGTCGGGGAATCAGAGTCGGGGAATCAGAGTCGGGGAATCAGAGTCGGGGAATCAGAGTCGGGGAATCAGAGTCGGGGAATCAGAGTCGGGGAATCAGAGGCGGGGAATCAGAGGCGGGGAATCAGAGGCGGGGAATCAGAGGCGGGGAATCAGAGGCGGGGAATCAGAGGCGGGGAATCAGAGGGCGGAAAAGAGATGTGGGGAAAGAGAGGCAGGGAAAGAGGCGCGGAAATAGACGCAGGGAAAGAGAGGCGGGGTATCAGATGTGGGGGATCTGAGGCGGGGAATCAGAGGTGGGGAAAGAGATGTGGAGAAAGAGAGGCGGGGAAAGAGGCACGGAAAGAGAGGTGGGAAATCAGAGGCGGGGAATCAGAGGCGGGGAATCAGAGTCGTGGTATCAGAAGCGGGGAATTTGAGGTGGAGAATCTGAGGCGGGGAATCAGAGGCAGGAAAAGAGATGTGCGGAAAGAGAGGCCGGGAAAGAGGAACGGAAAGAGAGGCGGGAAATCAGAGGCGAGGAATCAGAGGCGGGGAATCAGAGTCGTGGTATCAGAGGCAGGGAATCTGAGGCGGGGAATCAGAGTCTGGGAAAGAGATGTGGGAAAAGAGAGGCAGAGAAGGAGGCACAAAAATAGTGGCAGAGAAAGAGAGGCGGGGAATCAGGGGCGGGGAATCCGAGGCGGGGAATCAGAGGCGGGGAAAGAGATGTGGGGAAAGAGAGGCCGGGAAAGAGGCACGGAAAGAGAGGCGGGAAATCAGAGGCGGGGAATCAGAGGCGGGGATTCAGAGGGGGGGAATCAGAGGCGGGGAATCAGAGGCGGGGAATCAGAGGCGGGGAATCAGAGGCGGGGAATCAGAGGCGGGGAATCATAGGCGGGGAATCAGAGGCGGGGAATTAGAGGTAAGGAATCTGAGGTGGTGAATCAAAGGCTGAGATTCAAAGGGCGTGAATCAGAGGGGGGAAAAGAGATGTGGGGAAATAGAAGCCGGGAAAGAGGCAGAGACGCTGAAACAGGGAATCGGAGGTAGGGAAACAGAGGCAGGGAATCAGAGTCGGAGAAACGGAGGTGGGGAATCAGAAGCGGAGAATCAGAGGGCGGAAAAGAGATGTGGGGAAAGAGAGGCAGAGAAAGAGGCGCGGAAATAGACGCAGGGAAAGAGAGGCAGGGTATCAGATGTGGGGGATCTGAGGCGGGGAATCAGAGGTGGGGAAAGAGTGGAGAAAGAGAGGCAGGGAAGGAGGCAAGGAAAGAGAGGCGGGGAAAGAGGCACGGAAAGAGAGGTGGGAAAAGAGAGGCAGAGAAGGAGGCACAAAAATAGTGGCAGGGCAAGAGAGGCGGGGAATCAGGGGTGGGGAATCAGAGGCGGGGAATCAGAGGCGGGGAATCAGAGGCGGGGAAAGAGATGTGGGAAAAGAGAGGCAGAGAAGGAGGCAAAAAAATAGTGGCAGGGAAAGAGAGGCGGGGAATCAGGGGCGGGGAATCAGAGGTGGGGAATCAGAGGCGGGGAATCAGAGGCGGGGAATCAGAGTCATGGTATCAGAGGCGGGGAATCTGAGGAGGGGAATCAGAGGCGGGGAATCAGAGGCGGAGAATAAGAGGCGGAGAATCAGAGGCGGGGAATCAGAAGCGGGGAATCAGAGGGCGGAAAAGAGATGTGGGGAAAGAGAGGCAGGGAAAGAGACGCGGAAATAGACGCAGGGAAAGAGAGGCGGGGTATCAGATGTGGGGAATCCGAGGCGGGGAATCCGAGGCGGGGAATCAGAGGCGGGGAATCAGAGGCGTGGAATCAGAGGCGTGGAATCAGAGACGGGGAATCTGAGGTGGGGAATCTGAGGCGGGGAATCTGAGGCGGGGAATCAGGCGGGGATTCAGAGGTGGGAAGAGAGATGTGGGAATGGAGAGGCGGGGAAAGAGCCAGGGACTGAAGCAGGGAATCGGAGTCGGGGAATCAGAGTCGGGGAATCAGAGTCGGGGAATCAGAGTCGGGGAATCAGAGGCGGGGAATCAGAGGCGGGGAATCAGAGGCGGGGAATCAGAGGCGGGGAATCAGAGGCGGGGAATCAGAGGCGGGGAATCAGAGGCGGGGAATCAGAGGCGGGGAATCAGAGGCGGGGAATCAGAGGCGGGGAATCAGAGGCGGGGAATCAGAGGCGGGGAATCAGAGGCGGGGAATCAGAGGCGGGGAATCAGAGGCGGGGAATCAGAGGCGGGGAATCAGAGGCGGGGAATCAGAGGCGGGGAATCAGAGGCGGGGAATCAGAGGCGGGGATTCAGAGGGGGGAATAGAGATGTGGGAATGGAGAGGCGGGGAAAGAGCAAGGGACTGAAGCAGGGAATCGGAGTCGGGGAATCAGAGTCGGGGAATCAGAGGCGGAGAATCAGAGGAGGAGAATCAGAGGCGGGGAATGAGAAGCGGGGAATCAGAGGCGGGGAATCAGAGGAGGAGAATCAGAGGCGGGGAATGAGAAGCGGGGAATCAGAGGCGGGGAATCAGAGGCGGGGAATCAGAGGCGGGGAATCAGAGGCGGGGAATCAGAGGCGGGGTATCAGAGGCGGGGTATCAGAGGCGGGGTATCAGAGGCAGAGGAACGGAGGCGTGGAATCAGAGGTGGGGAATCAGAGGGCGGAAAAGAGATGTAGGGAAAGAGAGGCACAGAAAGAAGCGTGGAAATAGACGCAGTGAAAGAGAGGAGGGGTATCAGATGCGGGGAATACGAGGCGGGGTATCAGAGGCAGGAAAAGAAGTGTGGGGAAAGAGAGGCCGGGAAAGAGGCACGGAAAGAGAGGCGGGAAATCGGAGGCGGGGAATCAGAGGCGGGGAATCAGAGGCGGGGAATCAGAGGCGGGGAACCAGAGGCGGGGAACCAGAGGCGGGGAATCAGAGGCAGGAAAACAGAGGCGGGGAATTAGAGGTGGGGAATCTGAGGTGGTGAATCAAAGGCTGAGTTTCAAAGGGGGTGAATCAGAGGGGGGAAATGATATGTGGGAAAAGAGAAGCCGGGAAAGAGCCAGAGACTCTGAAGCAGGGAATCGGAGGCGGGGAAACAGAGGCAGGGAATCAAGAGTCGGAGAAACGGAGGTGGGGAATCAGAAGCGGGGAATCAGAGGGCGGAAAAGAGATGTGGGGAAGGAGAGGCAGAGAAAGAGACGTGGAAATAGACGCAGGGAAAGAGAGGCGGAGTATCAGATGTGGGGGATCTGAGGCGGGGAATCAGAGGTGGGGAAAGAGATGTGGAGAAAGAGAGGCAGGGAAAGAGGCAAGGAAAGAGAGGCGGGGAAAGAGGCACGGAAAGAGAGGTGGGAAATCAGAGGCGGGGAATCAGGCGAGGAATCAGAGTCGTGGTATCAGAGGCAGGGAATCTGAGGCGCGGAATCAGAGGCTGGGAATCAGAGGCGGGGAATCAGACGCGGGAAATCAGAGGCAGGGAATCAGAAGCGGGGAATCAGAGGGCGGAAAAGAGATGTGGGGAAAGAGAAGCAGGGAAATAGGCGCGGAAATAGACGCAGGGAAAGAGAGGCGGGGTATCAGATGTGGGGAATCCGAGGCGGGGAATCAGAGGCGGGGAAAGAGATGTGGGGAAAGAGAGGCAGGGAAAGAGGCAAGGAAATAGAGGTGGGGAATCAGAGGCGGGGAATCAGAGGCGGGGATTCAGAGGCGGGGAATCAGAGGCGGGGAATCAGAGGCGGGGAATCAGAGGCGGGGAATCAGAGGCGGGGAAGCAGAGGCGGGGAATCATAGGCGGGGAATCAGAGGCAGGGAATTAGAGGTAAGGAATCTGAGGTGGTGAATCAAAGGCTGAGATTCAAAGGGGGTGAATCAGAGGGGGGAAAAGAGATGTGGGGAAATAGAAGCCGGGAAAGAGCCAGAGACGCTGAAGCAGGGAATCAGAGGCAGGGAAACAGAGGCAGGGAATCAGAGTCGGAGAAACGGAGGTGGGGAATCAGAAGCGGAGAATCAGAGGGCGGAAAAGAGATGTGGGGAAAGAGAGGCAGAGAAAGAGGCGCGGAAATAGACGCAGGGAAAGAGAGGCAGGGTATCAGATGTGGGGGATCTGAGGCGGGAAATCATAGGCTGGGAAAGAGATGTGGGAAAAGAGAGGCAGAGAAGGAGGCACAAAAATAGTGGCAGGGAAAGAGAGGCGGGGAATCAGAGGCGGGGAATCAGAGGCGGGCAATCAGAGGCGGGGAATCAGAGGCGGGGAATCAGAGGCGGGGAATCAGAGGCGGGGAAAGAGGTGGGGAAAGAGAGGCAGAGAAGGAGGCACAAAAATAGTGGCAGGGAAAGAGAGGCGGGGAATCAGGGGCGGGGAATCAGAGGCGGAGAATCAGAGGCGGGGAATCAGAGGCGGGGAATCAGAAGCGGGGAATCAGAGGCGGGGAATCAGAGGCGGGGAATCAGAGTCGTGGTATCAGAGGCGGGGAATCTGAGGAGGGGAATCAGAGGCGGGGAAAGAGATGTGGGAAAAGAGAGGCAGAGAAGGAGGCACAAAAATAGTGGCAGGGAAAGAGAGGCGGGGAATCAGAGGCGGGGAATCAGAGGCGGAGAATCAGAGGCGGGGAATCAGAGGCGGGGAATCAGAAGCGGGGAATCAGAGGGTGGAAAAGAGATGTGGGGAAAGAGAGGCAGCGAAAGAGGCGCGGAAATAGACGCAGGGAAAGAGAGGCGGGGTATCAGAGGCGGGGAATCAGAGGCGGGGAATCAGAGGCGGGGAATCAGAGGCGGGGAATCAGAGGCGGGGAATCAGAGGCGGGGAATCAGAGGCGGGGAATCAGAGGCGGGGAATCAGAGGCGGGGAATCAGAGGCGGGGAATCAGAGGCGGGGAATCAGAGGCGGGGAATCAGAGGCGGGGAATCAGAGGCGTGGAATCAGAGGCGTGGAATCAGAGGCGGGGAATCTGAGGTGGGGAATCTGAGGCGGGGAATCAGAGGCGTGGAATCAGAGGCGGGGATTCAGAGGGGGGAATAGAGATGTGGGAATGGAGAGGCGGGGAAAGAGCCAGGGACTGAAGCAGGGAATCGGAGTCGGGGAATCAGAGTCGGGGAATCAGAGGCGGGGAATCAGAGGAGGAGAATCAGAGGCGGGGAATGAGAAGCGGGGAATGAGAAGCGGGGAATCAGAGGCGGGGAATCAGAGGCGGAGAATCAGAGGCGGGGTATCAGAGGGTGGAAAAGAGATGTGGGGAAAGAGAGGCAGAGAAAGAGGCGTGGAAATAGACGCAGTGAAAGAGAGGAGGGGTATCAGATGCGGGGAATCCGAGGCGGGGAATCAGAGGCAGGAAAAGAGATGTGGGGAAAGAGAGGCCGGGAAAGAGGCACGGAAAGAGAGGCGGGAAATCAGAGGTGGGGTATCAGAGGCGGGGAATCAGAGGCGGGGAATCAGAGGCGGGGAATCAGAGGCGGGGAAAGAGATGTGGGAAAAGAGAGGCAGAGAAGGAGGCACAAAAATAGTGGCAGGGAAAGAGAGGCGGGGAATCAGGGGCGGGGAATCAGAGGTGGGGAATCAGAGGCGGGGAATCAGAGGCGGGGAATCAGAGTCATGGTATCAGAGGCGGGGAATCTGAGGAGGGGAATCAGAGGCGGGGAATCAGAGGCGGATAATCAGAGGCGGAGAATCAGAGGCAGGGAATCAGAAGCGGGGAATCAGAGGCGGGGAATCAGAGGCGGGGAATCCGAGGCGGGGAATCAGAGGCGGGGAATCAGAGGCGTGGAATCAGAGACGGGGAATCTGAGGTGGGGAATCTGAGGCGGGGAATCAGGCGGGGATTCAGAGGCGGGGATTCAGAGGTGGGAAGAGAGATGTGGGAATGGAGAGGCGGGGAAAGAGCCAGGGACTGAAGCAGGGAATCGGAGTCGGGGAATCAGAGTCGGGGAATCAGAGTCGGGGAATCAGAGTCGGGGAATCAGAGTCGGGGAATCAGAGTCGGGGAATCAGAGGCGGGGAATCAGAGGCGGGGAATCAGAGGCGGGGAATCAGAGGCGGGGAATCAGAGGCGGGGAATCAGAGGCGGGGAATCAGAGGCGGGGAATCAGAGGCGGGGAATCAGAGGCGGGGAATCAGAGGCGGGGAATCAGAGGCGGGGAATCAGAGGCGGGGAATCAGAGGCGGGGAATCAGAGGCGGGGAATCAGAGGCGGGGAATCAGAGGCGGGGATTCAGAGGCGGGGAATCAGAGGCGGGGATTCAGAGGGGGGAATAGAGATGTGGGAATGGAGAGGCGGGGAAAGAGCAAGGGACTGAAGCAGGGAATCGGAGTCGGGGAATCAGAGTCGGGGAATCAGAGGCAGGGAATCAGAGGAGGGGAATCAGAGGAGGGGAATCAGAGGCGGGGAATCAGAGGAGGGGAATCAGAGGCGGGGAATCAGAGGCGGGGAATCAGAGGCGGGGTATCAGAGGCGGGGTATCAGAGGGCGGAAAAGAGATGTAGGGAAAGAGAGGCAGAGAAAGAAGCGTGGAAATAGACGCAGTGAAAGAGAGGAGGGGTATCAGATGCGGGGAATACGAGGCGGGGTATCAGAGGCAGGAAAAGAGGTGTGGGGAAAGAGAGGCCGGGAAAGAGGCACGGAAAGAGAGGCGGGAAATCAGAGGCGGGGAATCAGAGGCGGGGAATCAGAGGCGGGGAATCAGAGGCGGGGAATCAGAGGCGGGGAATCAGAGGCGGGGAATCAGAGGCGGGGAATCAGAGGCGGGGTATCAGAGGCGGGGTATCAGAGGCAGAGGAACGGAGGCGTGGAATCAGAGGTGGGGAATCAGAGGGCGGAAAAGAGATGTAGGGAAAGAGAGGCAGAGAAAGAAGCGTGGAAATAGACGCAGTGAAAGAGAGGAGGGGTATCAGATGAGGGGAATACGAGGCGGGGTATCAGAGGCAGGAAAAGAGGTGTGGGGAAAGAGAGGCCGGGAAAGAGGCACGGAAAGAGAGGCGGGAAATCAGAGGCGGGGAATCAGAGGCGGGGAATCAGAGGCGGGGAATCAGAGGCAGGAAAACAGAGGCAGGAAAACAGAGGCGGGGAATGAGAGGCGGGGAATTAGAGGTGGGGAATCTGAGGTGGTGAATCAAAGGCTGAGTTTCAAAGGGGGTGAATCAGAGGGGGGAAATGAGATGTGGGAAAAGAGAAGACGGGAAAGAGCCAGAGACTCTGAAGCAGGGAATCGGAGGCGGGGAAACAGAGGCAGGGAATCAGAGTCGGAGAAACGGAGGTGGGGAATCAGAAGCGGGGAATCAGAGGGCGGAAAAGAGATGTGGGGAAGGAGAGGCAGAGAAATAGACGTGGAAATAGACGCAGGGAAAGAGAGGCGGAGTATCAGATGTGGGGGATCTGAGGCGGGGAATCAGAGGTGGGGAAAGAGATGTGGAGAAAGAGAGGCAGGGAAAGAGGCAAGGAAAGAGAGGCGGGGAAAGAGGCACGGAAAGAGAGGTGGGAAATCAGAGGCGGGGAATCAGGCGAGGAATCAGAGTCGGGGAATCAGAGTCGGGGAATCAGAGTCGGGGAATCAGAGTCGGGGAATCAGAGTCGGGGAATCAGAGTCGGGGAATCAGAGTCGGGGAATCAGAGTCGGGGAATCAGAGGCGGGGAATCAGAGGCGGGGAATCAGAGGCGGGGAATCAGAGGCGGGGAATCAGAGGCGGGGAATCAGAGGCGGGGAATCAGAGGCGGGGAATCAGAGGCGGGGAATCAGAGGCGGGGAATCAGAGGCGGGGAATCAGAGGCGGGGAATCAGAGGCGGGGAATCAGAGGCGGGGAATCAGAGGCGGGGAATCAGAGGCGGGGAATCAGAGGCGGGGAATCAGAGGCGGGGAATCAGAGGCGGGGAATCAGAAGCGGGGAATCAGATGGGGGAATAGAGATGTGGGAAAAGAGAGGCGGCGAAAGGGAGGCGGGGAAAGAGTCAGAGACTCTGAAGCAGGGAATCGGAGTCGGGGAATCAGAGTCGGGGAATCAGAGTCGGGGAATCAGAGTCGGGGAATCAGAGTCGGGGAATCAGAGTCGGGGAATCAGAGTCGGGGAATCAGAGTCGGGGAATCAGAGTCGGGGAATCAGAGGCGGGGAATCAGAGGCGGGGAATCAGAGGCGGGGAATCAGAGGCGGGGAATCAGAGGCGGGGAATCAGAGGCGGGGAATCAGAGGCGGGGAATCAGAGGGCGGAAAAGAGATGTGGGGAAAGAGAGGCAGGGAAAGAGGCGCGGAAATAGACGCAGGGAAAGAGAGGCGGGGTATCAGATGTGGGGGATCTGAGGCGGGGAATCAGAGGTGGGGAAAGAGATGTGGAGAAAGAGAGGCGGGGAAAGAGGCACGGAAAGAGAGGTGGGAAATCAGAGGCGGGGAATCAGAGGCGGGGAATCAGAGTCGTGGTATCAGAAGCGGGGAATTTGAGGTGGAGAATCTGAGGCGGGGAATCAGAGGCAGGAAAAGAGATGTGCGGAAAGAGAGGCCGGGAAAGAGGAACGGAAAGAGAGGCGGGAAATCAGAGGCGAGGAATCAGAGGCGGGGAATCAGAGTCGTGGTATCAGAGGCAGGGAATCTGAGGCGGGGAATCAGAGGCTGGGAAAGAGATGTGGGAAAAGAGAGGCAGAGAAGGAGGCACAAAAATAGTGGCAGAGAAAGAGAGGCGGGGAATCAGGGGCGGGGAATCCGAGGCGGGGAATCAGAGGCGGGGAAAGAGATGTGGGGAAAGAGAGGCCGGGAAAGAGGCACGGAAAGAGAGGCGGGAAATCAGAGGCGGGGAATCAGAGGCGGGGATTCAGAGGGGGGGAATCAGAGGCGGGGAATCAGAGGCGGGGAATCAGAGGCGGGGAATCATAGGCGGGGAATCAGAGGCGGGGAATTAGAGGTAAGGAATCTGAGGTGGTGAATCAAAGGCTGAGATTCAAAGGGCGTGAATCAGAGGGGGGAAAAGAGATGTGGGGAAATAGAAGCCGGGAAAGAGGCAGAGACGCTGAAACAGGGAATCGGAGGTAGGGAAACAGAGGCAGGGAATCAGAGTCGGAGAAACGGAGGTGGGGAATCAGAAGCGGAGAATCAGAGGGCGGAAAAGAGATGTGGGGAAAGAGAGGCAGAGAAAGAGGCGCGGAAATAGACGCAGGGAAAGAGAGGCAGGGTATCAGATGTGGGGGATCTGAGGCGGGGAATCAGAGGTGGGGAAAGAGTGGAGAAAGAGAGGCAGGGAAGAAGGCAAGGAAAGAGAGGCGGGGAAAGAGGCACGGAAAGAGAGGTGGGAAAAGAGAGGCAGAGAAGGAGGCACAAAAATAGTGGCAGGGCAAGAGAGGCGGGGAATCAGGGGTGGGGAATCAGAGGCGGGGAATCAGAGGCGGGGAATCAGAGGCGGGGAAAGAGATGTGGGAAAAGAGAGGCAGAGAAGGAGGCAAAAAAATAGTGGCAGGGAAAGAGAGGCGGGGAATCAGGGGCGGGGAATCAGAGGTGGGGAATCAGAGGCGGGGAATCAGAGGCGGGGAATCAGAGTCATGGTATCAGAGGCGGGGAATCTGAGGAGGGGAATCAGAGGCGGGGAATCAGAGGCGGAGAATCAGAGGCGGAGAATCAGAGGCGGGGAATCAGAAGCGGGGAATCAGAGGGCGGAAAAGAGATGTGGGGAAAGAGAGGCAGGGAAAGAGACGCGGAAATAGACGCAGGGAAAGAGAGGCGGGGTATCAGATGTGGGGAATCCGAGGCGGGGAATCCGAGGCGGGGAATCCGAGGCGGGGAATCAGAGGCGGGGAATCAGAGGCGTGGAATCAGAGGCGTGGAATCAGAGACGGGGAATCTGAGGTGGGGAATCTGAGGCGGGGAATCTGAGGCGGGGAATCAGGCGGGTATTCAGAGGTGGGAACAGAGATGTGGGAATGGAGAGGCGGGGAAAGAGCCAGGGACTGAAGCAGGGAATCGGAGTCGGGGAATCAGAGTCGGGGAATCAGAGTCGGGGAATCAGAGGCGGGGAATCAGAGGCGGGGAATCAGAGGCGGGGAATCAGAGGCGGGGAATCAGAGGCGGGGAATCAGAGGCGGGGAATCAGAGGCGGTGAATCAGAGGCGGGGAATCAGAGGCGGGGAATCAGAGGCGGGGAATCAGAGGCGGGGAATCAGAGGCGGGGAATCAGAGGCGGGGAATCAGAGGCGGGGAATCAGAGGCGGGGAATCAGAGGCGGGGAATCAGAGGCGGGGAATCAGAGGCGGGGAATCAGAGGCGGGGATTCAGAGGGGGGAATAGAGATGTGGGAATGGAGAGGCGGGGAAAGAGCAAGGGACTGAAGCAGGGAATCGGAGTCGGGGAATCAGAGTCGGGGAATCAGAGGCGGAGAATCAGAGGAGGAGAATCAGAGGCGGGGAATGAGAAGCGGGGAATCAGAGGCGGGGAATCAGAGGCGGGGAATCAGAGGCGGGGAATCAGAGGCGGGGAATCAGAGGCGGGGAATCAGAGGCGGGGTATCAGAGGCGGGGTATCAGAGGCGGGGTATCAGAGGCAGAGGAACGGAGGCGTGGAATCAGAGGTGGGGAATCAGAGGGCGGAAAAGAGATGTAGGGAAAGAGAGGCACAGAAAGAAGCGTGGAAATAGACGCAGTGAAAGAGAGGAGGGGTATCAGATGCGGGGAATACGAGGCGGGGTATCAGAGGCAGGAAAAGAAGTGTGGGGAAAGAGAGGCCGGGAAAGAGGCACGGAAAGAGAGGCGGGAAATCGGAGGCGGGGAATCAGAGGCGGGGAATCAGAGGCGGGGAATCAGAGGCGGGGAACCAGAGGCGGGGAACCAGAGGCGGGGAATCAGAGGCAGGAAAACAGAGGCGGGGAATTAGAGGTGGGGAATCTGAGGTGGTGAATCAAAGGCTGAGTTTCAAAGGGGGTGAATCAGAGGGGGGAAATGAGATGTGGGAAAAGAGAAGCCGGGAAAGAGCCAGAGACTCTGAAGCAGGGAATCGGAGGCGGGGAAACAGAGGCAGGGAATCAAGAGTCGGAGAAACGGAGGTGGGGAATCAGAAGCGGGGAATCAGAGGGCGGAAAAGAGATGTGGGGAAGGAGAGGCAGAGAAAGAGACGTGGAAATAGACGCAGGGAAAGAGAGGCGGAGTATCAGATGTGGGGGATCTGAGGCGGGGAATCAGAGGTGGGGAAAGAGATGTGGAGAAAGAGAGGCAGGGAAAGAGGCAAGGAAAGAGAGGCGGGGAAAGAGGCACGGAAAGAGAGGTGGGAAATCAGAGGCGGGGAATCAGGCGAGGAATCAGAGTCGTGGTATCAGAGGCAGGGAATCTGAGGCGGGGAATCAGAGGCTGGGAATCAGAGGCGGGGAATCAGACGCGGGAAATCAGAGGCAGGGAATCAGAAGCGGGGAATCAGAGGGAGGAAAAGAGATGTGGGGAAAGAGAAGCAGGGAAATAGGCGCGGAAATAGACGCAGGGAAAGAGAGGCGGGGTATCAGATGTGGGGAATCCGAGGCGGGGAATCAGAGGCGGGGAAAGAGATGTGGGGAAAGAGAGGCAGGGAAAGAGGCAAGGAAATAGAGGTGGGGAATCAGAGGCGGGGAATCAGAGGCGGGGATTCAGAGGCGGGGAATCAGAGGCGGGGAATCAGAGGCGGGGAATCAGAGGCGGGGAATCAGAGGCGGGGAAGCAGAGGCGGGGAATCATAGGCGGGGAATCAGAGGCAGGGAATTAGAGGTAAGGAATCTGAGGTGGTGAATCAAAGGCTGAGATTCAAAGGGGGTGAATCAGAGGGGGGAAAAGAGATGTGGGGAAATAGAAGCCGGGAAAGAGCCAGAGACGCTGAAGCAGGGAATCAGAGGCAGGGAAACAGAGGCAGGGAATCAGAGTCGGAGAAACGGAGGTGGGGAATCAGAAGCGGAGAATCAGAGGGCGGAAAAGAGATGTGGGGAAAGAGAGGCAGAGAAAGAGGCGCGGAAATAGACGCAGGGAAAGAGAGGCAGGGTATCAGATGTGGGGGATCTGAGGCGGGAAATCATAGGCTGGGAAAGAGATGTGGGAAAAGAGAGGCAGAGAAGGAGGCACAAAAATAGTGGCAGGGAAAGAGAGGCGGGGAATCAGAGGCGGGGAATCAGAGGCGGGCAATCAGAGGCGGGGAATCAGAGGCGGGGAATCAGAGGCGGGGAATCAGAGGCGGGGAAAGAGGTGGGGAAAGAGAGGCAGAGAAGGAGGCACAAAAATAGTGGCAGGGAAAGAGAGGCGGGGAATCAGGGGCTGGGAATCAGAGGCGGAGAATCAGAGGCGGGGAATCAGAGGCGGGGAATCAGAAGCGGGGAATCAGAGGCGGGGAATCAGAGGCGGGGAATCAGAGTCGTGGTATCAGAGGCAGGGAATCTGAGGCGGGGAATCAGAGGCTGGGAATCAGAGGCGGGGAATCAGACGCGGGAAATCAGAGGCAGGGAATCAGAAGCGGGGAATCAGAGGGCGGAAAAGAGATGTGGGGAAAGAGAAGCAGGGAAATAGGCGCGGAAATAGACGCAGGGAAAGAGAGGCGGGGTATCACATGTGGGGAATCCGAGGCGGGGAATCAGAGGCGGGGAAAGAGATGTGGGGAAAGAGAGGCAGGGAAAGAGGCAAGGAAATAGAGGTGGGGAATCAGAGGCGGGGAATCAGAGGCGGGGAAGCAGAGGCGGGGAAGCAGAGGCGGGGAATCAGAGGCAGGGAATTAGAGGTAAGGAATCTGAGGTGGTGAATCAAAGGCTGAGATTCAAAGGGGGTGAATCAGAGGGGGGAAAAGAGATGTGGGGAAATAGAAGCCGGGAAAGAGCCAGAGACGCTGAAGCAGGGAATCAGAGGCAGGGAAACAGAGGCAGGGAATCAGAGTCGGAGAAACGGAGGTGGGGAATCAGAAGCGGAGAATCAGAGGGCGGAAAAGAGATGTGGGGAAAGAGAGGCAGAGAAAGAGGCGCGGAAATAGACGCAGGGAAAGAGAGGCAGGGTATCAGATGTGGGGGATCTGAGGCGGGAAATCATAGGCTGGGAAAGAGATGTGGGAAAAGAGAGGCAGAGAAGGAGGCACAAAAATAGTGGCAGGGAAAGAGAGGCGGGGAATCAGAGGCGGGGAATCAGAGGCGGGGAATCAGAGGCGGGGAATCAGAGGCGGGGAATCAGAGGCGGGCAATCAGAGGCGGGGAATCAGAGGCGGGGAATCAGAGGCGGGGAATCAGAGGCGGGGAAAGAGGTGGGGAAAGAGAGGCAGAGAAGGAGGCACAAAAATAGTGGCAGGGAAAGAGAGGCGGGGAATCAGGGGCGGGGAATCAGAGGCGGGGAATCAGAGGCGGGGAATCAGAAGCGGGGAATCAGAGGCGGGGAATCAGAGGCGGGGAATCAGAGTCGTGGTATCAGAGGCGGGGAATCTGAGGAGGGGAATCAGAGGCGGGGAAAGAGATGTGGGAAAAGAGAGGCAGAGAAGGAGGCACAAAAATAGTGGCAGGGAAAGAGAGGCGGGGAATCAGAGGCGGGGAATCAGAGGCGGAGAATCAGAGGCGGGGAATCAGAGGCGGGGAATCAGAAGCGGGGAATCAGAGGGTGGAAAAGAGATGTGGGGAAAGAGAGGCAGCGAAAGAGGCGCGGAAATAGACGCAGGGAAAGAGAGGCGGGGTATCAGATGTGGGGAATCAGAGGCGGGGAATCAGAGGCGGGGAATCAGAGGCGGGGAATCAGAGGCGGGGAATCAGAGGCGGGGAATCAGAGGCGGGGAATCAGAGGCGGGGAATCAGAGGCGGGGAATCAGAGGCGGGGAATCAGAGGCGGGGAATCAGAGGCGGGGAATCAGAGGCGGGGAATCAGAGGCGGGGAATCAGAGGCGGGGAATCAGAGACGTGGAATCAAAGGCGGGGAATCTGAGGTGGGGAAGCTGAGGCGAGGAATCAGAGACGTGGAATCAGGGGTGTGGAATCAGAGGCAAGGATTCAGTGGGGGGAATAGAGATGTGGGAAAAGAAAGGCGGGGAAAGAGCCAGGGACTCTGAAGCAGGGAATCGGAGTCGGGGAATCAGAGGTGGGGAATCAGAGTGCGGAAAAGAGATGTGGGGAAAGAGAGGCAGAGAAAGAGGCGTGGAAATAAACGCAAGGAAAGAGAGGCGGGTAATCAGAGGTGGGGAATCAGAGGCGGGGAACCAGAGGCGGGGAATCAGAGGCATGGAATGAGAGGCGTGGAATCAGAGGCGTTGATTCAGAAGGGGGAAAAGAGAGGCGGGGAAAGAGCCAGGAACTCTGAAGCAGGGAATCGGAGTCGGGGAATCAGAGGCGGGAAAGAGAGGCAGGGAATCAGAGGCGGGAAAGAGAGGCAGAGAATCAGAGGCGGGGACTCAGAGGTGGGGTAAGGGAGGCAGGGAATCAGAGTCAGGGAATCGGAGGAGGAGTATCAAAGGCGGGGAATCAGAGGTGGGGAAGAGGGGGGAAACGGAGGTGGATAAACAGAGGCGGGGAAACGGCGGCGGCGAAACAGGCAGGGAAACAGCGGCGTTGGAACAGATGGTTGGAAGTAGAATGGACGAAAGAGAGGTGGAGAAATCGAGGAAGGGAAACAGAGGAGTAGGAGAGACGGGGAAAAAGAGGTGGGGAAAGAGTGCGGTGGAAAAAGAGAAGTGATAAGAGATGGGTAGAATCTAAAGTGGAGAAACAGAGGTGTGGAATTAGTCTGGTTGAAAAAGAGAAGCGGAAAGCGGGGTAGAAACAGAGTTGGGGAAATGGAGGGGTGGAAACAGAGGTGTTAAAAATGAGGTAGGGGAAGAGAAGGCTGGGTACAGGGTCAATAGGCAATTACTTGAAGGTGTGGATAAGCAGAGGGACTTTGGGGTTCAAATCCAAACATCCCTCAACGTTGTTGCCACACAGGTTAGTTATAGGATAGTCATGAAGGCCAATGGGATGCTGAGCTTCATTAACTTTTCTACGTGGTCGTGCGTCAAAATGAGGCCATTTTGGTAAGAAAGCGCAGGAAATTACTACGATCACAGGAATGGCCTCCACGTGCATCCTCGAGCAATATCTACATGGTAATTTTATGGAAACAAATGACAACGTGACCAAATATCCAATCACATTTATAAAAATAGCACTGGCCTTAGCGAAAAAATGGATCACGATGTCCGACTCCCCTCTACTTATAACACACTGGGCTGTGGAAATGAACAGCTGTTACCTACGGAAAAAAATCACATAAACATTACCCTTTGGTAAAGGTCTGTCAGCCATACCTGGACCACAAAAGGGGCCCAGACACAATAATAAAAAGGAACAATAGAATTCTATAAAACTTTTAAAGATTTATTAATTCCTCCCCTCCTGGAAGTAATCAACCAGATTGATAAAACACAAAGCTTACCAGATTCATGCAAAACAGAAATAATTACAGTAATACCAAAGACAGGGAAAGATCCACTCGCACCAGCGTCATATAGACAAATATCTTTACTTCACACAGATTGTAAGATAATAGCTAAAATATTAGCAAACAGATTAGCCGACTATGTACCAAAAATAGTAAATCTAGACCAAACTGGATTTATTAAAAAAGATGAACAACAGAAAATATTTGTAAATTTATTAACTTAATTCATGCAGTAGAAGGAAATAAAGCTCCATCAGTAGCGGTTGCTTTAGACGCAGAGAAGCCCTTTGACAGAGTAGAATGGAATTATTTATTCAAAGTACTACAAAAATTCAGTTTACCAGAGAAATATATTCATTGGATTAAAGCATTATATAAGGGGCCATTGGCGAAAGTGACAGTAAATGGATATATATCAAAGCAACAAGATCAACAAGGCAGGGTTGCCCACTATCGCCCTTATTGTTCGCGTTAGCCATAGAACCACTAGCAGAATTGATAAGAACAGAAAATAAAATAAAAAGGATAAAAATAAAAGACAAGGAATATGAAATCAGTTTATTTGCAGATGACGTTATGGTATACTTAACAGAACCAGAAATAGCAATAAAAGAATTACATAACACATTGAAGGAATATGGAGAAGTGTCGGGATACAAGATTAACGCAAATAAAAGTGAAGCAATGCCAATGAATAATGCGGATTTCTCAAAATTTAAGAAAGAATCACCATTCAGATGGCAAATGCAAGCAATACGATACCTAGGTATACAAATAAATAAAAACCTCGGCCATCTATATAAACTCAATTATTATCCACTAATGAAAAAATTACAGGATGACTTAGAGCATTGGAAAGACTTACCACTAACACTAATAGGAAGGATAAACTGTATTAAAATGAACATTTTCCCAAGGATACAATACCTATTTTAGGCATTGCCAATACACTTGACGGAGAAATTCTTCAAGGAGTTAAAGAAAATAATAAGAAAATTTTTATGGAAAGGGGGGAAACCGAGGATAGCACTAGATAAATTAACAGAATGGTATAAACAAGGAGGCTTACAACTGCCAAACTTTAAAAATTATTATAGAGCCGCACAATTAAGATACCTATCAGATTTTTATCAAACAAGGGAAAAGCCAGATTGGACTAGATTAGAACTAGATAAAATAGGGGAGAAGATACCCGAACATATATTATATAAATGGGATGAAAAATTGGTACAACGTAGAAATTCTCCAGTATTACATCATCTGCTCAATATTTGGAAGAAGATTCATGTAGAAAGGAATAAAACAAATTACCAACTACCAAAACTAATACTGACGCAAAATCAGCTAATCCCTTTTACAATAGATAACCTTTCCTTTAGAGAATGGGAGAAAAAAGGGATCAAAAGAATAGAAAATTCTGTGCAATTTGACAAGTGTGACAAGTCTTACAAAATCTCTTTCCATCCTTTTCCAAATTAGGTCAGTAGAATTGTTTCATCATTTCCTTTTCCCAAAGGTGCCCACCCAAATGTGTTTTATGAGCCATGTTCAAAATCTCATCTCTATAGGCTGTAGGATCTATAACCCAATGAACCTCTGCCCATTCTTCATTATCCAATATCGCATTATATTTTCTCATCAATAAACCTCCTTTGAAATAATATCCAACTGGCCCTTTTTAATTCCTTCACCAGAGAATGGTTTCTATCCATCTCCATTTTGTTTTTCTATCAATTTTCCTCGAAGTTCTGAAAAATCCTTTTGCCAACTGCTGCTCACTGTCACAAACTTTTAAATCATTTTAGACATCACTGCCCTCACTGTCACAACTTTCAAATTTAAAATCAGAATCAGAATTCTGACTGAAGAAAATATTTAAAATGACTGGTGATTCACAGCTTGACTCTTTGATCTCTTTGTTAGAAATTAAAGTACCTTTAAAGAAATTGCTCGAGACAAAAATTGAGAACAAAGAACATTTATTACTACAACAATGCAAAGTTGGGTGCTTCCCCTTACCCTGGGAATACACACACATACTGGGGCTCACCCAACTTTTATACAGTCAATTTCAGTATCAGAATGCCCTCCCCCTTACATTCTTCTGCCCCCTGGATGGGTTTGGCATAGGTAATTCTTCCTGCCTACGTGCAGTTTCAGTACACTTGGAGGACCAGGGGGGGTATCCTGTCGGTGTCCCTTCATGTCATTGTCCTTATTCACACCTTCCTGATTCTCGGGGCTACAGTCTCTTGATATGCAGAGTTGACTCATTCTATCTAGGGTTGGCTAATTTCATATGTATAAATCTGTGTATGGTTAGCTAATTAGAAATGTATGACTTGGTACTTCTGTCCAGGGCTAGGAGACCCTTATCTGATCCAGACTACCTCAACTTCCTACATTCTATTGTACCTTACCATTCCTTATCTTAGTCTTATGGTCTTGTCACAAAGACTAGAAGATTCTTATGTTAATCGTGCTGACTCTGCTTTCCTGCATCCTAACCCCCAAGCTTATCCTGTTTGTACTGGTTACAGCCATTTACTGATGAACTTTAGTTTCTTCCATGTTCATAATTTTAGATCAATTTTCCCATCTCTCACAATCCTCACTTTTCTTTTAGATCAGTAATACTGATCTTTCACCATGATCAGTGTTACTGATCTTTGGTTACTAGTGTCAGTGTGACTGATCCCCCCCCCCCCCCTTCCTCACTTTTCTTTTAGATCAGTAATACCGATCTTTCAAGTGTAAGGTGTAGTTTTACCCAGCTGGTCAATAACCGAATTGTAATCTCTGTGTAAAGTCTTTAGGTAGGGGAGCACCATGAAGGTCAGAGTAGCGAGTCCAGCTGCTTATTAGGGTTGCGAGTATCAGGCTCCAGTTCTCAGTAAAGAGTCTAGTCCATCCCACATCAGTCCGAAGTTGCCACGTCTGAACATGGGCATGGGCAGATTCACGTTGAAACATTGAAGCAGTGTCACCCGACTTTTGTAAGCATTGTCCTGACGAAGTCTGTGAGAGACGCTGCCTTCAGCAGCGAACGAGTAGCAGTAGTCAGGCGGTTCCGTTGAATTGTGGCTAGTATCTGATGTCCTCTTCAGCCCCAAACCCTAGGGCCACCGATCTCCGACGGCTGTTTGGAGCCTGATATTAAAGTGTCAAGCAGCTCACGTTGTTGGAAACTGGTGCTCCCCTTCACGGGGTGATGAAAAGTGACCAAGCTGGGGGGGGGGATTGTTTCTTGTGATTTAACTGTGTGTTGCAGCTTGTCTGTGTACATTAGCATATGTATTAACTCTCTCTCTCTCTGTTACATGTACAATCCTGATTACCATTCTGTCTGTCTTTGTCCCACCATGTCCTTTGTGCTATCGCTTCAAAACTCCTGTCTTTAATACCTGTGTAGGCTAAGATACAAATTAGATGTACTCCACTAAAGCTGTTCAGTTCCCCTGGTCCGTATTGGAATCCCTTGTTAACCCATATCCCACTATGACTATACATTAAATCTATGCCCTATCTACATTCTAAAGGAAAATAATTGTGACCTCTGCTGCCCCTATCCCAGGAGGACTTAAAACATAGCGAGTAATGAAGTGACATAAACAGTTAACAAACAATACCCCAATAAATTAATAAACAGTTAAAAAAATAAACAGTTAAAAATACAACAATAAATGTATAAACAGTTAAAAAAATACCACAATAAATGTAACATTACGGCACTTTGTCACGGCGCAGTGTAAGTTTCAGGTCTGAAGGATGAGGAACTGCACGCCAGGTTGAGGGTTGAATCTGTGTGTCGTGATGTTGTGGTTCAGAAGCTGGTTTAATTCTTTGAATGTGGGTTCAGCCTTTCTCTCTTGTTCTTACTGCGGTGTCTGTAATTAAAAGTACACAGAAGGGACCATCCCAGGCAGGTTTTAGTTGATCCTCTTGCCATGCTTTTACATATAACCAATCACTAGATTTTAATAAAATGAATAACAATCTGACTTTCCTTTGTGTTAGTGTAAAAATTGTAAAATGAAACACAAACCATATTTGCATGGGTTTTGAATATGTTAGACCTTATTAAAATGCAGTTGGAGCTGCTTGTCTGTATGGGGCACAACCCTCCAATTTGTTAGAGTGAGTACATAACAGACATTGCAGCACAAGAGCCCCTGCAAGAGAACTTGAAACATATTCAACCTTTAGTTCTGCCTTAAGTAAAATGCCTTGTGCCACAGCTCACAGGAGCTGGCCTTATTTAAAACAGTCTGTAAAACAGGCACCAAAAAAAGTTAAAAGATGTTCTTATGAAGATTGCACACACAATAATTTAAGTACAGGCTAGTTTCTATTATATTCCACTTAAAAGTTCTGCTGCATGAATCCTGGAGCTTGTGGAGTCATTGAATCAAGAAATATTGGTGCCATGCCAATCTCATTCTAACATGCCAATTTCTCCAGTCCTTAAGTCAAGATGTACTGAATAGCATCTGGTACAAGATCTGTGAGTTCTTAATGATATTATTATTCTTATGCACCCAATTGTTCTGAACTATGCCACCAATTTAAATCATATTCCACCTATTGCAGTACTCACACAGCACCATAGACCAGTTCGCAGGTTTATTTCTCCATTAAGCTGAATCCAGTTGCGCAGGGTTTACCTCCGTGATTATTTACAATGTAACTTCCGCACTACCGGATTTAAATATAAACCTGATGAATGGGGGAAAGTTATCATGAATTAAATAACAGCGGCAATACAGAGAAATTGTGCTGAGGCATTAATTTCACTCCGGAGGAAAATGCACCAGAGAAATGAATGATTAAACTTATAGGAATCCCCATAGGAATCCCCAGAGGTATCTTTATTCTCCAGAGGTGGGTGATCTTTAAACTCACGGACCTTGACTGCTGAATGTGTAGAAGAAATGTATTAAATGTGTTGATAGGGCTCCATACCTCTAACTGCAAGACAAGAGCCTGAAGCCTCAATTTCAAGTGCCACAGTGCACTTAAAGGGACATGCACACTCCCCCTTCAACTGGCTGATCCAGCCACTTTACACATCAGATCCTTTCTTTATCTTACATACACTTAAAATAAGATGTAGAACTCACCCTATTTGCGCAAACATTTCTCCCTGCAAATGTTATAACATCACTCAACTCTCAGGTACTCCCTGTGCAAAATCACATTTGAATACAATTTATTTCATAAATTGGAATTAACTGGTAGTTCAATTCGCTCATTCTACAGTATTGATAAACGATCCTTTATGACATTTAAATTTTAGCATGAATTTTAATCAATATTGGTCAGTGACTGAAGTGGGAAGTCGTGATTTATGAAATTATCTCTGGTCTCTACTCTCCCACTCCCGACGCTTCTCCCAACATTCAGGAGCTGGCACACAGTCCCTGCCTTTTTCATGTTACTCATCTACTATTACTTTAACTGCTTGCATCAAAATGTTAGCCTTTGCTTTCTGCTTATCCTCAGATGTCTGGACAAATGCTCTTTGTGTGATCTGTAGAAGCTGGGTTATTCCCTGCTCATGCCAATTTTCTGTCTTTTGTAATTTTCTCCTAATGTCTGGGGCTGAGTTGGTAACAAAACCTGTTAGTACCAATTGTTCCCCTGCTGGGGATTCTATGTCGAGACCCCCATATTGTATATTTGGTCCCAAAAATTGGTCTAACTGTTCGGCACATCCCTGGGGATCTTCTATCAGGGAGGTCAGTTCTTTCTTAAAGTTACGCACTTCAGTACTGGTCAGGGGCACATTTACGAAACCGAGACCCTCTCCCATGGGAACTTCCCGCAGTGGTCTCATCCAATTGGTTTCTGGCTTATTAGGTCTGGGTTCCTGCTCCCTGGGAAATAAATCAAAGGGTTCTGCCCTTTCTTCCTGAAGAGTCTCACGCTGTTCTGAATTAAAGTTACCTCTCTCTCCTGCCAACAGAGGTGGTAATCGAGTGCTTTGTGAGCAAGTTATCATACCACTCCTGCTCTCTTCTCTCTTCTCTAGTGGTGGGGGAGGTGGGGAAGGTGCAGAAGGGTAGGTCATAGGAGGGGAAGGAAAGATAGGAGCCGGCATAGGAGGAACATAAGGTGGAGGGAGGGAATGTAACACATCCCAACCCTGTGGTTCAGGGACAAGAGGTTCCTCCTCTCTCTTATGCCTGAATTCTTTCTCATTCAAAACCAGCTGTTCAATGGATCCCTTGAGCCAGCAGGCTGCATATTCCCTGCTCTCAACATTGTCTTTCTGGTTTTGATAGAGCCATAGGTTCAAAGCTTTACACATCCATTCATCCTCGGATCCGAATTTTGGCCAGTACACGGAGCTCCCTTTAACCGGGTATTTAACCCATTCAATACAACAATACCTGACCATCGTCAGTTTGTCTTTACCACGGGTCTTTCCTGTGCCCCACTCAGATAACATCAACCCAAGCGGGCTGTACGTAGCTATCTGGTGGTCACGTCCTGTGTCAGGACTCTCCTCTTTACTGCCCGTTATTCCCATGCTTAGAAACAAGTAAAATACCTGACCATCGTCAGTTTCTCTTTACCACGGGTCTTTCCTGTGCCCCACTCAGATAACATCAACCCAAGCGGGCTGTACGTAGCTATCTGGTGGTCACGTCCTGTGTCAGGACTCTCCTCTTTACTGCCCGTTATTCCCATGCTTAGAAACAAGTAAAATACTCTTACCGAGTTCTAGTAGTACTGCTCTAGCGCGCTTCCTTCCGCCGTTTGTTCTCAATGCCTCTTCTCGGATATCACTCGCTTCTTCCACTGACCAGCCACCCGTCGCCCGTGAGTCCAGCTGAATCAGCCGGGGTGCACCTACTCTCGTCGTCGGGGTACTCTGTCAGTGGAGGGAGTGTGATCCCGGACGAGCCCCCATTTGTTAGAAATTAAAGTACCTTTAAAGAAATTGCTCGAGACAAAAATTGAGAACAAAGAACATTTATTACTACAACAATGCAAAGTTGGGTGCTTCCCCTTACCCTGGGAATACACACACATACTGGGGCTCACCCAACTTTTATACAGTCAATTTCAGTATCAGAATGCCCTCCCCCTTACATTCTTCTGCCCCCTGGATGGGTTTGGCATAGGTAATTCTTCCTGCCTACGTGCAGTTTCAGTACACTTGGAGGACCAGGGGGGGTATCCTGTCGGTGTCCCTTCATGTCATTGTCCTTATTCACACCTTCCTGATTCTCGGGGCTACAGTCTCTTGATATGCAGAGTTGACTCATTCTATCTAGGGTTGGCTAATTTCATATGTATAAATCTGTGTATGGTTAGCTAATTAGAAATGTATGACTTGGTACTTCTGTCCAGGGCTAGGAGACCCTTATCTGATCCAGACTACCTCAACTTCCTACATTCTATTGTACCTTACCATTCCTTATCTTAGTCTTATGGTCTTGTCACAAAGACTAGAAGATTCTTATGTTAATCGTGCTGACTCTGCTTTCCTGCATCCTAACCCCCAAGCTTATCCTGTTTGTACTGGTTACAGCCATTTACTGATGAACTTTAGTTTCTTCCATGTTCATAATTTTAGATCAATTTTCCCATCTCTCACATCTTCATTAGTTTGCTTCTGTACCTGACAGCTTGTTTCTTTCAGCTGCTGACTCTCTCAAGCTTTCTTGAAATCAATTGTCCAATATCTTCTTCACTGACCAAGGTTTTCAACATAACTGCCAACTTCCGTTGTTCAACTTTTAACCTCCTGAACTTTCATCTCCTTAGCAATAAGCAACAACTCCTCCTTTTTCAGATCTGAAAAGTTTGGTGATTCCAAACACATTTTTAATTTCTATTTGGACAAGTTCACTTGGCCCACACTTAAGTTTTGTTTCCAAAACACACTCATCTGTACTTTGTGCAGAATCTCACTTCATATTGGGGTTTAAAACATTCACATTCTGCAGAAACTGACAAAGTTTCCACTTTCAAATCGACACAGATTGGAGTTGCCAAACATGGACCAAAATCCATCGCTGTACTTGAACCCCACACACACAATAAGCCTTTTAATGAGCTTGGGAAATCAGTTTACTAATAAATCACAAAAACTCCAAAGATTTCAGATCCCAAAACTCCAAATCGCAAGGACAAGCCCAAAATATGTTATGAACTAACAACCTTTTTAATTATGTTTGGGATTAAAGGACCTTTTGACAAGAATGTGCTAAAAAGCATTTAAATCCATTTATGCCTCTGAGAAGTCTGCTTTCCTCAGAATTAAAATGGCCTGCATTTGTACAGGTGCTTCTGAACAAACACCTATTGTTTTCAATATCTCAAGAACATCATAAATCCTTTTCACCTTCTTGCATGTTTGTCTCAACTGCCTTCTGTTTGCGATCTCCAAGAACAATCTGTGTTTAAAATGCTAATGCTTTGTCCTTGTGCCCCTGAAATATCCAAGCTAACTGATCAAGTATACAGGTACAATATTTTACCTCTGTAATTTACTTTACTAAGACATTTTTATATACGAGAAATATTAAATTAATATTAAAGGTTAACACAACTCCGTGACATATCTGAATAGTCAAGGTATTAAAGGTGAGTGGGAGAATGGATCAGTTCATGATGGAATTGTGAGAGATGGGAAAATTGACCTAAAATTATGAACATGGAAGAAACTAAAGTTCATCAGTAAAATGGCTGAAACCAGTTCAAACAGGATAAGTTTGGGGCTTAGGATGCAGGAAAGCAGAGTCAGCACGATTAACATAAGAATCTTCTATCCTTTGTGACAAGACCATAGGACTAAGATAAGGAATGGTAAGGTACAATAGAATGTAGGAAGTTGAGGTAGTCTGGATCAGATAAGGGTCTCCTAGCCCTGGACAGAAGTACCAAGTCATACATTTCTAATTAGCTAACCATACACAGATTTATACATATGAAATTAGCCAACCCTAGATAGAATGAGTCAACTCTGCATATCAAGAGACTGTAGCCCCGAGAATCAGGAAGGTGTGAATAAGGACAATGACATGAAGGGACACCGACAGGATAACCCCCCCTGGTCCTCCAAGTATACTGAAGTTGCACGTAGGCAGGAAGAATTGCCTATGCCAAACCCATCCAGGGGGCAGAAGAATGTAAGGGGGGAGGGCATTCTGATGCTGAAATTGACTGTATAAAAGTTGGGTGAGCCCCAGTATGTGTGTGTATTCCCAGGGTAAGGGGAAGCACCCAACTTTGCATTGTTGTAGTAATAAATGTTCTTTGTTCTCAATTTTTGTCTCGAGCAATTTCTTTAAAGGTACTTTAATTCCTAACAAATGGGGGCTCGTCCGGGATCACACTCCCTCCACTGACAGAGTACCCCGACGACGAGAGTAGGTGCACCCCGGCTGATTCAGCTGGACTCACGGGCGACGGGTGGCTGGTCAGTGGAAGAAGCGAGTGATATCCGAGAAGAGGCATTGAGAACAAACGGCGGAAGGACGCGCGCTAGAGCAGTACTGCCAGAACTCGGTAAGAGTATTTTACTTGTTCCTAAGTATGGGAATAGCGGGCAGTAGAGATTAGAGTCCTGACACAGGACGTGACCACCAGATAGCTACGTACAGCCCGCTTGGGATGATGTTATCTGAGTGGGGCACAGGAAAGACCCGCGGTAAAGACAGACTAGCGGGCAGTAGAGATGAGAGTCCTGACACAGGACGTGACCACCAGATAGCTACGTACAGCCCGCTTGGGATGATGTTATCTGAGTGGGGCACAGGAAAGACCCGCGGTAAAGACAAACTGACGACGGTCAGGTATTGTTGTAATGAATGGGTGGGATACCCGGTTAAAGGGAGCTCCGTGTACTGGCCAAAATTCGGATCCGAGGATGAATGGATGTGTGAAGCTTTGAAGTTATGGCTCTATCAAAACCAGCCAGACAATGTTGAGAGCAGGGAATATGCAGCCTGCTGGCTCAAGGGATCCATTGAACAGCTGGTTTTGAATGAGAAAGAATTCAGGAATAAGAGAGAGGAGGAACCTCTTGTCCCTGAACCACAGGGTTGGGATGTGTTACATTCCCTCCCTCCACCTTATGTTCCTCCTATGCCGGCTCCTATCTTTCCTTCCCCTCCTATGACCTACCCTTCTGCACCTTCCCCACCTCCCCCACCACTAGAGAAGAGAGAAGAGAGCAGGAGTGGTATGATAACTTGCTCACAAAGCACTCGATTACCACCTCTGTTGGCAGGAGAGAGAGGTAACTTTAATTCAGAACAGCGTGAGACTCTTCAGGAAGAAAGGGCAGAACCCTTTGATTCATTTCCCAGGGAGCAGGAACCCAGACCTAATAAGCCAGAAACCAATTGGATGAGACCACTGCGGGAAGTTCCCATGAGAGAGGGTCTCGGTTTCGTAAATGTGCCCCTGACCAGTACTGAAGTGTGTAACTTTAAGAAAGAACTGACCTCCCTGATAGAAGATCCCCAGGGATGTGCCGAACAGTTAGACCAATTTTTGGGACCAAATATATATACAATATGGGGGTCTCGACATAGAATCCCCAGCAGGGGAACAATTGGTACTAACAGGTTTTGTTACCAACTCAGCCCCAGACATTGAAAATTACAAAAGACAGAAAATTGGCATGAGCAGGGAATAACCCAGCTTCTACAGATCACACAAAAAGCATTTGTCCAGACATCTGAGGATAAGCAGAAAGCAAAGGCTAACATTTTGATGCAAGCAGTTAAAGGAATAGTAGATGAGTAACATGAAAAAAGGCAGGGACTGTGTGCCAGCTCCTGAATGTTGGGAGAAGTGCAGGGAGTGGGAGAGTAGAGACCAGAGATAATTTCATAAATCATGACTTCCCACTTCAGTCACTGACCAATATTGATTAAAATTCATGCTAAAAATTAAATGTCATAAACGATCGTTTTTCAATACTGTAGAATTAGCGAATTTAACTACCAGTTAATTCCAATTTATGAAATAAATTGTATTTAAATGTGATTTTGCACAGGGAGTACCTGAGAGTTGAGTGATGTTATAACATTTGCAGGGAGAAATGTTTGCGCAAATAGGGTGAGTTCTATACATCTTAACTTTAAGTGTATGTGAGATAAAGAAAGGATCTGATGTGTAAAGTGGCTGGATCAGCCAGTTGAAGGGGGAGTGTGCATGTCCCTTTAAGTGCACTGTGGCACTTGAAATTGAGGCTTCAGGCTCTTGTCTTGCAGTTAGAGGTATGGAGCCCTATCAACACATTTAATACATTTCTTCTACACATTCAGCAGTCAAGGTCCGTGAGTTTAAAAATCACCCACCTCTGGAGAATAAAGATACCTCTGGGGATTCCTATGGGGATTCCTATAAGTTTAATCATTCATTTCTCTGGTGCATTTTCCTCTGGAGTGAAATTAATGCCTCAGCACAATTTCTCTGTATTGCCGCTGTTATTTAATTCATGATAACTTTCCCCCATTCATCAGGTTTATATTTAAATCCGGTAGTGCGGAAGTTACATTGTAAATAATCACGGAGGTAAATCCTGCGCAACTGGATTCAGCTTAATGGAGAAATAAACCTGCGAACTGGTCTATGGTGGGGTGTGAGTACTGCAATAGGTGGAATATGATTTAAATTGGTGGCATAGTTCAGAACAATTGGGTGCATAAGAATAATAATATCATTAAGAACTCACAGATCTTGTACCAGATGCTATTCAGTACATCTTGACTTAAGGACTGGAGAAATTGGCATGTTAGAATGAGATTGGCATGGTACCAATATTTCTTGATTCAATAATGACTCCACAAGCTCCAGGATTCATGCAGCAGAACTTTTAAGTGGAATATAATAGAAACTAGCCTGTACTTAAATTATTGTGTGTGCAATCCTCATAAGAACATCTTTTAACTTTTTTTGGTGCCTGTTTTACAGACTGTTTTAAATAAGGCCAGCTCCTGTGAGCTGTGGCACAAGGCATTTTACTTAAGGCAGAACTAAAGGTTGAATATGTTTCAAGTTCTCTTGCAGGGGCTCTTGTGCTGCAATGTCTGTTATGTACTCACTCTAACAAATTGGAGGGTTGTGCCCCATACAGACAAGCAGCTCCAACTGCATTTTAATAAGGTCTAACATATTCAAAACCCATGCAAATATGGTTTGTGTTTCATTTTACAATTTTTACACTAACACAAAGGAAAGTCAGATTGTTATTCATTTTATTAAAATCTAGTGATTGATTATATGTAAAAGCATGGCAAGAGGATCAACTAAAACCTGCCTGGGATGGTCCCTTCTGTGTACTTTTAATTACAGACACCGCAGTAAGAACAAGAGAGAAAGGCTGGACCCACATTCAAAGAATTAATGACAAAGTGCCATAATGTTACAATTTTATTCGTTTTTTTTAATGGTTTATTCAGTTTTGTGTATTTTATTGCTGTTTTCAATGAGCTTTACATTTATCGTGGTTTATTCAGTTTTGTGTATTTTATTGCAGTTTTCAATGAGCTTTACATTTATTGTGGTTTTATTCAGTTCTTCTTGCATTTTATTGCAGTTTTCAATGAGCTTTACATTTTTTGTGTTTTATTCAGTTCTTATTGTATTTTATTGCAGTTTCCAATGAGTTTGACATTTATTGTGGTTTTATTCAGTTCTTCTTGCATTTTATTGCAGTTTTCAATGAGCTTTACATTTTTTGTGTTTTATTCAGTTCTTATTGTATTTTAATGAGCTTACATGTATTCTTCATTGTTGTTTACTAATTTCTTTGGAATATTGTTCGTTAATGTTTTAAGCCCCCTGGAATAGGGGCAGCAGAGGTTACAATTCAGCTCCTTTAGAATGTAGACATGGCATAGATTTAATGTATAGTCATAATGGGATATAAGGGATCCCAATACGGACCAGGGGAATTAAACAGTTTTAGTGGAGTACTCTCGATGTTTTAAGTACTTCTGGAGAAGGGGTAGCAGAGGTTACAGATTGTACTGTTTTACAGGCTAGAGAGGGCATAGAGGCAAGGTATTTAGAATACGGATCAGGGAAACACAGTGGGGATAGGCAGTCACACAGTGAGGCACCTGTGTACACAGACTAACCGCAAAACAAACAATGTACATTTCACACAAAGGGGGAAACTAACAAGCTAACCGCAAAACAAACAGACACTTCACACAACCACGAGACACATAATCCCCCACCTGGCTCTCTCTCTCTGATCATCCCTGAAGGGGAACACCTGTTTTCAGGGAGCTGCTGCTCATCTGGTGGTTATATAACGTGGAAAGGAGCGAAGTAGAGTGCAGGGTGTCAAAATCCTCACAAAGGACATTGGATTGTACATGTAGCAGAGAGAGAGAGAGTTGACACATATGCTAATGTACACAGACAGGCTGCAACTCACAAGTTCAATGAATGTTAGCAGACAAGCTGCAACACACAGTTAAATCACAAGAAACAATCCCCCCCCAGCTTGGTCTCTTTTCATCACCCATGAAAGGGAGCACCAGTTTCCAACAACGTGAGCTGCTTGACACTTTAATATCAGGCTCCAAACAGCCTTCGGAGATCGGTGGCCCTAGGGTTCGGGGCTGAAGGGGACATCAGATACTAGCCACAATCAAACGGAACCGCCTGACTACTGCTACTCGTTCGCTGCTGAAGGCAGCGCTTCTCATAGACTGCGACTCGTTCGCTGCTGAAGGCAGCGCTTCTCATAGACTGCGACTCGTTCGCTGCTGAAGGCAGCGCTTCTCATAGACTGCGACTCGTTCGCTGCTGAAGGCAGCGCTTCTCATAGACTGCGACTCGTTCGCTGCTGAAGGCAGCGCTTCTCATAGACTGCGACTCGTTCGCTGCTGAAGGCAGCGCTTCTCATAGACTGCGACTCGTTCGCTGCTGAAGGCAGCGCTTCTCACAGACTTCGTCGGGACAACACTTACAAAGGTCGTGTGCTTCAAAGACACTGCTTCAATATTTCAACGTATGGGATGGACTAGACTTTTTACTGAGAACTGGAGCCTGATACTCCAAACCCTAATAAGCAGCTGGACTCACTCCCCTGACCTTCATGGTGCTCCCCTACCTAAAGACTTTACACAGACATTACAATTCGGTTATTGACCAGCTGGGTAAAACTACACCTTACACTTGAAAGATCAGTATTACTGATCTAAAAGAAAAGTGAGGAAGGGGGGGGTGGGATCAGTCACACTGACACTAGTAACCAAAGATCAGTAACACTGATCATGGTGAAAGATCAGTATTACTGATCTAAAAGAAAAGTGAGGATTGTGAGAGATGGGAAAATTGACCTAAAATTATGAACATGGAAGAAACTAAAGTTCATCAGTAAAATGGCTGAAACCAGTTCAAACAGGATAAGTTTGGGGCTTAGGATGCAGGAAAGCAGAGTCAGCACGATTAACATAAGAATCTTCTATCCTTTGTGACAAGACCATAGGACTAAGATAAGGAATGGTAAGGTACAATAGAATGTAGGAAGTTGAGGTAGTCTGGATCAGATAAGGGTCTCCTAGCCCTGGACAGAAGTACCAAGTCATACATTTCTAATTAGCTAACCATACACAGATTTATACATATGAAATTAGCCAACCCTAGATAGAATGAGTCAACTCTGCATATCAAGAGACTGTAGCCCCGAGAATCAGGAAGGTGTGAATAAGGACAATGACATGAAGGGACACCGACAGGATAACCCCCCCTGGTCCTCCAAGTATACTGAAGTTGCACGTAGGCAGGAAGAATTGCCTATGCCAAACCCATCCAGGGGGCAGAAGAATGTAAGGGGGGAGGGCATTCTGATGCTGAAATTGACTGTATAAAAGTTGGGTGAGCCCCAGTATGTGTGTGTATTCCCAGGGTAAGGGGAAGCACCCAACTTTGCATTGTTGTAGTAATAAATGTTCTTTGTTCTCAATTTTTGTCTCGAGCAATTTCTTTAAAGGTACTTTAATTCCTAACAGAATGGACACAATGGGCCAAACGGCCTACTTCTGCTCCTGTATCTTATTGTCTCATATTTTACAAAGCACAGATGTTTTTTTCAACCCCAATTTGTAAATCACAGTTTTGGCTTTTGGAATGTAAATTGCACACATTTTTGCACAGCAAAGATATCGGTTTTGACCCAAAAACAGGACATATTTTGAAAAATACAACTTTTGTCTTTTTTTAGCAAAACACTCCATACTTTCCTTCAAAACACAACCTTCAGTTTTTGTTTATTAGAACCTCCACTTCTCCCAAAACAACCATTGTACACAAATTCTCCAAAACACCACAACCATTCCTTAATTGGGGAACACTTCCCCAAAATATTGGCAACATTTATGCTGGCATTGCTCGAACGCCCTAATCAGAGTGACCCACAGTCGCCAGGAGTGGGTGCTGCCACGCGAGCCATCATTCAAGTAAATGGCTCACGAGACTATCTTGTGACTTGAAGTCAAGCTGGTGTAAATACGATCAGTAACTCTCTCTCTGTTTTGTGCAAAGAATCTTGCATATAAGAACTAAAGAGAGTTGGGGTGTGGTTTGGTGAAACTCTGTGTCCTTCATTAATTCTCTGAGTCAACTCAAAGTGGGAGTTCGATTCCTCATCTACGTGTGCAGCCCAGACAGTTTGGGCACAGTTACACCAGGTGGACACATTGCCCAAAGCCTTTGGGATCAGCATTGTGGTGCACACAATAATCACGTCAAATAGGATGGAGTGATTAAACACCTTCAATGACCAAAAACCTGAGCATTACTGATACACGACTGGGCCAGGTTCAGAGGGGGCAAGTCCGGGAAATCCAGGGTGGAGCTAAGGGAGAGGTTGGAGAAGGTCAGGTAGATATGGACTGGCCAGTCCATACATCTATATAAAAGCCTTTCACCACTTTGAGATAAAACCCAACGAGGTGATGTGGCGACACAGAGCACATACTGTACTTTATGACATACATAGTTCATAGTGTCCATCACAGGTTCAGCCTGTCGGGTGGTCTTGTGATGCTCTGTGGCTTCCGAGGCACTGGGCCCTCCCAATTTTGTGCCAGCTCCCCTTCTCGCTTCAGTCTGTATACGGACCTGAATCATTAACTGACCATCTCTCTCCATGGACACTGCCTAACCTGCTGAGTTCCTCCAGCTTCATTCTTTATTCCTCATTCTGGTGGTCCTTCACCTAAAGGCAGAATGGGCTCACAGGGAGAAACAGCCTCCTGCTCCTACTTTATTCTGTGTTGGGGAAAACCTATTCTAAATCCTCGTTCACTCCTTGAGGTGATCGGTCCTTGGCATCTGTTGGCCCTTGTACAGAACAAAGGCCACTCTTCTGCCTCTCACCCTGAAAGGACTCAGTTCAACCTTGTGCCATTTGGGGGATTAGTATTGGGGGAGTGTCAGGTATTGAAGGTTGGGGGTAAGACGTGGGTTTGTTGGTGGATCAGTTAAAGGTTATCTGCCCTCTCATTTCAACTGAATCCACATAGACCTGCATCATTCTGTGTCATATTAAGCCCTGACCACACAAATCCCCCCCATTCACTTTCCAATTTGATGAAGGGTGCAGAATATTAGCTGGATCTTGTTCTGATAATTGCGATGAAGACATCATCACACAGATTTTGCCAGGAAGCTAGGAGAGAGAGTGACCAAGGACATTTCAGACAGGAATCAATTCTCAACTCCTCGACTGAGTCTCATATCCTAATGCCTGCCCCATCTCTAAAACAATAGTGCGAATTGACTACAGCTGGAGCCACTTTCAGGTGCATTCTACGTCAAGAATCAGTCTGCAGAAGCGGAAACAGCCCTGTGGAATGTTCTTTCAGGTGGCACCCTGAAAGGGACAGCTGCAGGAGAGGCGCCTCAGAGCGCACTCCAGCTCCTGTCAGCACGGGAGATCAGGACAGGTGCGGCTGGCTCAGGATGTTGGGGCAGAGGAGGCTGTCAGGCAGCAGTGATGGGTGGTGTCGGGCGCGGTGATGGAGGCTCTCGGGTAAGGTGAATGGGGCTGTCGGACGCGGGAACGGTGAGTTGTCGGGCATGAGGAGGGGGGCTGTCAGGCGCGGGGATTTGGGTCCCTGGCTGATTATCATCAGGCGGCTGCATTCAGGTTCCTCGGGGGAATTGCTCAGACACGGAGATTATACCTCCCGAAGGAAGATTGGTAAGTACTCCTCCGAGCCGCATCAGGCTCTTTCACATGGCCTCCATACAGCCGTATTCGGGTAGAATATGTGACTTTACATTGGGGTATTCTGGCCACCTGAAGGAGGCTCATCAGGCCTGATCCAAAGGCTGCAAGAAGCCTTCAGCACCACTCAGTCCCAGAATGGCATTTTCTGCTTTGAACTGTTAGCCACCATTGTCAACTTCAAGAATTTAAAATTACTATGAAACTAGACATTTACATATGTAAATTGGAAACCAGAAATCAGACAGGCAGAGAATGATTACCAATGTGTACTGTGAGCAACCCTTCCAGATTTCTGTTGAAATTTTGTAGACCAGAAGGATGTTCTTAATTATAACGGGCACATGAGATTAAATTGCCAACAACAAATCCTTTCTATGTCTTGAGGAAGAGGATGTGCAAAATGTAAAGCAGAAGCTGTACCAATGCCTTCCAAGAAATGTTATCCAATTTGTTGGCAGGAAAATGTCTTAAAAGCTCTACCATGTGACTGTGTTCTTTAACTCCCGTTCAAACATTAATAGTGAGGTGAGTCTGTTCACCCACCACTGGTACCCCTCATTCTTACTGGCATGACTCAATAAAGACTGTGTTTTAGAGTTTGTGGTTTGTTACTGTACCTTTTTGTACCTTGACAGGAAATCGACTTCAACAAGGGTGAGAAAAAAAAACACTCAAACCCCTTACATGGTGACAGATTGAAACTGGGTTACTGTCACTAAGAACATTCTTCCAAACATGCCAAGATCAAAATTCAATTGATTGTCATGGTATAAAGTGCAATATTACACAAAATTCACTTCATTCAGACATAAAGCAGACAGGGTCACATTAGCAGGAAGTTAGACATAGTGTTCCTTGCAGTCAAGAGGAAAAGAGAATTCCCTGAGTCCCCTACAGCCCCCAAACCCAGCCCTTGCCCACAAACACCCAGCCCCCTGCCCCCAAAATCCAGCACAAACCATCAAATGCAGTCGCCTTGTTTAGAAAAGGTAATGGGGAGAATCTTGGGAATTATAGACCAGTATAGGATCTATGAGCATTTGCAGAAGTACAGACTTCTCAAGGACAGTCAACATGCCTTTGTGATGGTAAGGTCATGCCTCATAAGTCTAAATGAGTTTTATTTGAGGGGGGTAACAAAGGAAATGAATGAGGCTCGTGTGGTAGATGTGGTCTACATGGATTTTAGCAAGAATTTGACGAGACTCATCAGAAAGTAATTTGGCAAAGGATCAGGGTATCTTTGGCTGTGGATAAAAAATTGTCTTGTTGGAAGAAAGCAGAGAGCAGTGGAGTGCCACAAAGATCTGTTCTGGGACCCCTGCACTTGGTGATTTTTATAAATGACCTGGATGGAGGGGCAGAAGATGGGTCAGTAAGTCTGCAGATGATGTGAAGGTTGGAGGAGTTGTGGATGAAGCTGAAGGTTGTCGAAGGATACAAGAGGATACAGACAGGATGCAGATTTGGGCAGAAAAGTTGCAGATGGATTTCAATCCAGGTAAGTGTGAGGTGATGCATTTTGGAAGTACAAACCAGAAGGCTGGGTACAAGGTTACCAGTCGGTTTCTTGAGTGTGGATAAACTGAGGGAATTTGGGGTTCAAATCCAAACATCCCTCAAGGTTTCCGCTCAGGTTGATAGGATAGTTATGAAGGCCAATGGGATGATGAGCTTCATTAAACTTTTCTACGTGGTCTTGCGTGAAAGTGAGGCCATTTTGGCAGGAAAGCGCAGAAAAATTAACCACGATCACAGGAGTGGCCTCCACGTGAGACCTGGAGCAATATCTTCATGGAAACAAGCGACAACTTAACCAAATATCTAATATCATTTATAAAAATAGCACTGGCCTTCACGAAAAGATGTATCACGATCAACTGGATGTCCGATAGCACGCTGGGCTGGGGAAATGAACTGCTGTTACCTACGGAAAAAAAAATCACATAAACGTGACCCTTTGGTAAAGGTCTGTCAGCTGTACCTGGACCACATAGGGGCCCAGACACTAATATAAATGAACAATAAAAGGGGATAAAAGTAACCATTATATAAACCAAAACCAAGTTTCCCCAACTGGACTCATCTACTTGTAATCTCTGAAAATGTGGATATGAAAACAAACTGCAATAGAGAGAGAAAAAATTCAAAGTGCAAAAGGAAGAGTCTTTAAATGAATCCCTGAATGTGTGTTGAGTCTCGTGGTGAAGGGGTAGCAGCTATTCCTGAACCTGGCTATACCTCTTTCCTGATGGGAGCAGTGAGAACAGAGCGGGTGATGTGGATCCTTGATTGCTGCTGCTCTCTGACAGCAGCGTTCCCTGCAAATGTTCTCAATGGTGGAGGGTTTTTACCTGAGATGTCCTGGGCGGTGTCCATACTTTTGCAGAGCTTTTTGCTCAGGGGTATTGGTGTCACAACAGCTCAAACCTACTACAAACTGAACCTTTCACCCCTCACACCCGTAAACCCACTATTTTTCTTGCATCAATGTGCCTGCCTAAATGTTAAAGGTCCCTATTATTCCAGACTCCACCATCCTGCCCGGCCATGTGCTCCAGGCACCCGCAGCCTTCTGCACGTTCTCTTTCTACAAGTCCTTCAGCAGCCTTGTGTTTCCTCAGCACTGCCTGCTCCTCCACCAAGCTCTGCCACAAATCCATTCACTATGAGCTTCCTGCATCACTCCAGAGAAAAGCCCAAGGTTTCTCTCTCTGAATATTGCATTTACTTCATTCTGAAGGGCTGAATTCCTGCAGCTTCCCAATCAAACATCTGCAATCGCCTTTAAATTGTGCCGCTCTGCACAGATTTGTGCCACCTGCTTTTAAACAGGTTAAATCCTATGGGCATTCTGACAGTGTCCTTCCACTCTCTCTCTCTCTCACTCTCACTCTACCGGTGGAACTAAATCCTTCTGCTCAAATTGTTGCTTGGTCTGGGCTTCTGTCCTTTTGCCTGGATTCTCATCCTCTGCTATTTCAGTCTGAACCTTGCCGTCAGCCCGAGGAATAAAAACGTGTGGATATGGATCGGAATTCTTTCTGGCTGAAGCATCTCAAACACTGCTCTCATCTTCGTGTGTACACAGCTAGAGACAAGAACAAATCTTAGAAACATAGAAAAATAGGTGCAGAAGTAGGCCATTTGGCCCTTCAAGCCTACACCACCATTCAATATGATCATGGCTGATCAGTACTCGGTTCCTGTCTTCTCCCCATACCCCCTGATCCTCTTAGCCACAAGGGCCAAATCTAACCTACTCAACAAACACATTCTTCTGAATAACTGGGTGCTCATCAATGCTTTCAAAGCTCTGGATCCCCAGCACAATTTGCATCATTGTGCACGCAGACGAGTGCCCCAGAGTGGTCGATGCTGAATTTTTTTTTAAATTTAACCCTTGAATAAAATTAATCTTGACCTGGAGCACCTTTTACCATCTCGATCCTCTCTCTCCTTCCACATCATCCCTCTCCACCACTCCCCTGGGATAGGTGCAGAAGGTAGCATGTTAAACCGGAAAGTCTGAAGTTGCTGAGGTTGGGTGCAATGCACAGACGTGCTGGAGAACCTCAGCTGGTCACACCGCATCCTAAAGAGGTAAAGGACAACCAACATTTCATGCCTGGGCCCTCCGTCAGGAATGCCCGGAATGTTCCTGTGGTTGCGGTGTGACCCCCTGAGTCTCTCCAGCACATTAGTGCATTTGCAGGGAGTAGAAATCCTTTTCAGTAATGACTTTGGGAGTAAAATCCTGGGCAGCATAAGATCTGACTGATGAAGGAATTCTAATCCACTCGAGGTGAAGCGCCCTGTGCCATGTAACAGAGAGCTCAGAAAATGTTATCTGCAGTCCCCGCAATCAAAGATATATTTTCATTTTTAATTGCACGGCGAATACTAATTCGACAACCAACACCTTCATCCCCACCATGAAAAAAAGGTCAAGTACGTAACAGTCATCCCTGTGGGCAGGATTCTAGCGGAGTTGAAAATCCGTGGGTGCCCGTATCTTGTCCTGAGTCACTGTGAAATCCATCTCCAGGATGTTGGCACTTTATTCCTGTGTGTTTTTTTGAACCTTGCTTAGTGCTAAGTGTTTGAATTAAGATTTTTCCATTAGTTTTTCCTTTTGAATTGAACATTACAATATATGTTAATGCACTTTCCAAAGTGTTTTACAATGTAAACAATATTTTAAAGAAAAATCTGAAAACTTCACCATCTGAGATGCAGGAACTAATCTGTGGCTTCAGCGGGTCTGCGCCCAGGGTTATTTGGATTAGTTGAAACAGGACCGTCTTCCAATGTCTGCAGTAAAACTGGGAGAAAGAGGGTTGGGCTGTCGGTGTCATAGTTAATGACGTCTCATTACAGAACTGAAAGCTTTCAGTCTGTGGTGAACTGATATTCTCATCCCACTGACCAGCATCCCTTCCTGCTCATTCCCATCCATGGGTCCGGGACTCCCTCGCCCTCACGGGTCCCCCTCACACTCGCAGTTCCCCGATCGCCTCAACCACACGGATCCCCTCAACCACGTGGATTAACACCCCCACCTTCAGCCTCGCGGGTCCCCCTCAGATTTCTGGGTCCACGTCCCCGTCCCCCCTCAGCCTTCCGGGTCCCCGTCCCCCCTCAGCCTTCCGGGTCCCCGTCCCCCCTCAGCCTTCCGGGTCCCCGTCCCCCCTCAGCCTTCCGGGTCCCCGTCCCCCCTCAGCCTTCCGGGTCCCCGTCCCCCCTCAGCCTTCCGGGTCCCCGTCCCCCCTCAGCCTTCCGGGTCCCCGTCCCCCCTCAGCCTTCCGGGTCCCCGTCCCCCCTCAGCCTTCCGGGTCCCCGTCCCCCCTCAGCCTTCCGGGTCCCCGTCCCCCCTCAGCCTTCCGGGTCCCCGTCCCCCCTCAGCCTTCCGGGTCCCCGTCCCACCTCAGCCTTCCGGGTCCCCGTCCCCCCCTCAGCCTTCCGGGTCCCCGTCCCCCCTCAGCCTTCCGGGTCCCCGTCCCCCCTCAGCCTTCCGGGTCCCCGTCCCCCCTCAGCCTTCCGGGTCCCCGTCCCCCCTCAGCCTTCCGGGTCCCCGTCCCCCCTCAGCCTTCCGGGTCCCCGTCCCCCCTCAGCCTTCCGGGTCCCCGTCCCCCCTCAGCCTTCCGGGTCCCCGTCCCCCCTCAGCCTTCCGGGTCCCCGTCCCCCCTCAGCCTTCCGGGTCCCCGTCCCCCCTCAGCCTTCCGGGTCCCCGTCCCCCCTCAGCCTTCCGGGTCCCCGAACCCCCTTCAGCCTCGCGGCCCCCGACCCCCCTCAGCCACGCAGGTCCCGATCCCCGAGCCACCCCTCAGTCTCGCGGCCCCCGACCCCCCTCCAACCTCGCGGGCACCGACCCCCCTCAGCCTCGCCGCCCCCGACCCCCCCCTCAGCCTCACGGGTCCCGACCCCCCCCTCAGCCTCACGGGTCCCGACCCCCCCCTCAGCCTCACGGGTCCAGACCCCCCCCTCAACCTCACGGGTCCAGACCCCCCCTCTCAGCCTCACGGTCCCCGAACCCCCCTCAGCCTCGCGGGCCCCGAACCCCCCCTCAGCCTCGCGGGCCACGACCCCCCCCTCAGCCTCGCGGGCCCCGACCCCCCCTTCAGCCTCGCGGGCCCCGACCCCCCCCTCAGCCTCGCGGCCCCCGACCCCCCTCAGCCTCTCAGCCCCCTACCCCCCTCAGCCTCGCGGCCCCCGACCCCCCTCACCCTCACGTTCCCCGAACCCCCCCTCAGCCTCACGGGCCACGACCCCCCCCTCAGCCTCACGGGCCCCGAACCCCCCCTCAGCCTCGCGGCCCCCGCCCCCCCCCCTCAGCCTCGCCGCCCCCGACCCGCCCCCTCAGCCTCGCGGGCCCCGAACCCCCGTCAGCCTCACGGGTACAGACCCCCCCCCCCTCAGCCTCGCGGGCCCCGACCCCCCCCCTCAGCCTCGCGGGCCCCTACCCCCCCCTCAGCCTCGCGGGCCCCGACCACCCCCCTCAGCCTCGCCGGCCCCGACCCCCCCCCTCAGCCTCGCGGGCCCCGACCACCCCCCTCAGCCTCGCCGCCCCAGACCCCCCCCCTCAGCCTCGCGGACCCCGACCCCCCCCTCAGCCTCACGGGTCCAGACCCCCCCCTCAGCCTCACGGGTCCAGACCCCCCCTCAGCCTCACGGGTCCAGACCCCCCCCTCAGCCTCGCGGCCCCCGCCCCCCTCCCTTCAGCCTCGCGGCCCCCGAACCCCCTTCAGCCTCGCGGCCCCCGACCCCCCTCAGCCTCGCGGCCCCCGACCCCCCTCAGCCTCGCGGCCCCCGACCCCCCTCAGCCTCGCGGCCCCCGACCCCCCCCTCAGCCTCACGGGCCCCGACCCCCCCCTCAGCCTCGAGGCCCCCGCCCCCCCCCTCAGCCTCACGGGTCCAGACCCCCCTTCAGCCTCACGGTCCCCGAACCACCCTCAGGCTCGCGGGCCCCGACCCCCCTTCAACCTCGCGGCCCCCGACCCCCCCACCTCAGGCTCGCGGCCCCCGCCCCCCCACATCAGCCTCGCCGCCCCCGACCCCCCCACCTCAGGCTCGCGGCCCCCGCCCCCCCCACCTCAGGCTCGCGGGCCCCGACCCCCCCTCAGCCTCGCGGGCCCCGACCCCCCCCCCCCTTCAGCCTCGCGGGTCCCCGACTACCACACACCCTAACGCCACCCCGACCCAAACTCCCTCACGGTTTCCCGGCCCCACCTCACAACCATCTCCCCGCCCGTTCCCCTCCGAGCTCCGGCCGCCCCGGACCCAAAGGGCGACCCGTGGAAACTCCCTCCTCCCTGGTCTCGCTCCCAAAATGCCCCGATTCCCGCCCCTGAAGCACCGACACAAACCTCTCCCGCTCGCGACCAACTGCTCCAAAGGCGGGAAAGATCAACAACATGGCGGCCCCCAGCGGTCGCTCTCGCGAGAGCTTGAGCCACCCCTCCACGGGATCTCTTCGCCAGCCCAGTCCCACTGGGGAAGGGGCCGAGAGCTGCCTCGGGCCTCCAGTCCATCTCCCCTTCAGGCTGCACATTTCCACACCAGGACCTGCCCCACATTCCCCCCCAAGATTCCAGTCCATCCCACCTCCACCACCTTGGCCCAAAGCTCATTCCACGCTCCCACCCCCCTCTGAGGGAAGAAAATCCCCCTTCAATCTCAATCCATGTCCTCCTCTTTGAATCTCTCTCACTCTCCTTGGAAACAGCCTGTCCCCATGGACACGATCCGTCCCCCCTCACAATTTTCAAATCTTCCTCAATCTTCTACGCTCCAGGGAATAAAGTCCCAGCCTGTCCAACCTTCCCCTGGAACTCAAACCCCGAAAGCCAGACCACCTTCTTGTCCCTCTCCTCGACGCGCTGTCTCATTCCCATCCTTCCTCTCCTCCGGCCACCCAAACGGCACACAACGTTCCCAAGTTGGCCTCACCCATGCCTCGTCCAACTTCCTCGTGGCCTCCCACCTCCTGCACTCAATCCTCTCATTTCTGAAGGCCAAAATACCAGAAGCTTTCTTCACTCCCCCCACCCACCCCCCATCTCCACATGGGACTCCACTTTCGGGCAGTTCTGTACCACAGTTCCTCAATCCCTTTGTTTGACAACACTCCTCAATGGTGTACCATTTAACATTCAAACTCTTACGTTTTAAGAATCAATTGCAGAGATCCATGGATGTGGGAAGTCAGGAGGGTTAGGGACTGGGTGCAGGTCGATGAGACTGGCAGAATGATATTTCACCATGAACGAGAAGGGCCGAAGGGTCCCTTTTCTTTGCTGTGGGGTTTCTAGGGTAGAGTTCACACCATTCTCAGGAAGGAGGATGAGTAGACAGGTGTCATGGTCCATGGGTAGGAATGGTGATGAGATCCTGCCAGGAGAGATGAGGGAGTTAAGTGCGAAGGTGAAGGGCACAACCAAGGGGTCTCTGTCTGTCTGTGTGCGTGTGTCACTACGTCTGTGTGTTTCTCTCTATGTCTCTGTGTGTCTCTGTGTGTCTCTGTGTCTGTGTGTGTGTCTCTCTCTGTGTCTGTGTCTCTCTCTCTCTGTCTGTCTATCGGTCTGTGTGTGTATCTGTGACTGTGTGATTCTCTGTGTCTGTGTGTCTCTGTCTGTGTGTGTCTCTCTGTGTCTGTTTGTGTGTCTCTGTCTGTGTCTCTTTGTGTGTCACTGTCTGTGTGTGTGTCTCTCTCTCCCTGTGGCACAATGTGTGTCTCTCTGTGTCTGTATGTTTGTGTGTCTCTCTCTCTCTGTCTCTTTCTGTGTCTCTGTATCTGTGTGTGTGTCTGTCTGTGTCTCTCTGTCTGTGTCTCTCTCTCTGTCTGTGTCTCTCTCTGTGTCGCTGTCTGTGTGTCTCTCTGTCTGTGTCTCTATATCTGTGTGTCTGTGTGTCTATGTCTCTGTGTGTGTCTCTCTCTATCTATGTCTGTGTGTATGTATCTGTGTGTGTCTGTCTCTCTGTGTCGTGTGTTTGTCTCTGTCTCTGACTGTGTGTGTGTCTGTCTCTTTGTGTCGTGTGTGTGTCTCTCTCTGTCTGTGTGTGTGTCTCTCTGTCTGTCTGTGTCTGTCTGTGTGTGTCTCTGTCTGTCTGTCTCTCGCTGTCAGTGTCTCTCTCTCTGTCTCTGTCTGTGTGTGTTTCTCTGTGTGTCTGTGTGTGTGTATCTGTCTCTCTGTGTCTGTGTGTGTGTGTCTGTCTGTCTGGGTATGTGTGTGTCGCTCTCTCTCGGTGTCTCTAATATATGCTTATTCATTACCCACCATTATCCATCCCTACTGGTGGTGCGGGCTTTGTTCCCCAAGGCGTCCGTATTGGCTGCCCATAGACCATCTCTGCCCCAACGCATTCCTCGGTGTCACCTGCATTAAAATCAAGATGGCATCAGCACCTTTTTGGACACTTTTAGCTGTGTTTCCTCAGTTCTTCTGGCCAGTTTTGTGTTTCGTTCACACATTCCTGCTTCCTGGGGTTCACGGCACTCGTGGAAGATCGCCAGTTCCTGAAACAATTCTTCATTCATCTTATTTGTAACATTTTTACATTTAATTTAACATATGCATTAAAAAACTTAAATTTCTTGTTTGAAAATAAGATAAAATTAATGCATAGTGATTTAAAAAGTAACCCCTCCCACAGCTGCCCAATAGAAAACAATAAAGAGAGGAAACATCTAGATAGTATTTATAAAAATTGACCAAAACTCTCAAATAAAATCTTGGTTTTCTTGGTTTTAGGAGTCAGAAAGTTCGTGTTGGGTGGTTAAAACTTAATTCTGACAATTGGTAAATACACATCCCAAATCTTCAAAAGAGAAATTCAAATTTGTTCCGTGAATTCGATGTAATTATTTCAAGTGGGAATCAACGGCCTATTTCAGTGTGGCCATCGACCCATTCCCAAATACGCATCGGACTTCCAAGTTACTGCCACACATTTTAACCCTATAACAATTACAGCACAGAAACAGGTCACTTGGCCCTTCTTGTCTGCACTGAACTAAATACTCTCCTCTCGTACCACCTCTCTGCATTCCCCTCCCCTCCAATTTTCCCTGAAATGACAAAATGGACCCTGCCGCCACTATTTCTCCCGGAAGCTCACTCCACTCAGCCACCACTCTGAGTAAAGAAGTTCCCCCTCATGTTACTTCCAAACTTTTACCTCCTGTTTCAATCTCTGCTCCCGCAATGAAAAAAGTCTATCCACATCAACTCGTTCTATCCTCCTAGTAATTTTAAAGACCTCGATCAAATCCCCTCTCAACCATCTACAATCCATAGAATAAAGACTTCATTTGCTGAATCTTTCTTTGTAATCTAGTTGCTGATATCCAGGTAACATTGACTTAAATCTTCTCTGCACCCTCTCTACTTTGTTGATAGCTTTCCTCTCATTTGGTGACCAGAACTGCACACAGTACTCTCAACAGGGCCTCACCAATATCTTGTCTAGTCTCAACCTCACTGCCCGACTCCCGTATTCTATGCTATGGTTGATCAAGGCCAGCTATTTGAACAGATTCTTTTCGAGGTACTCTCTGATTACCCTCCAATAATTAACCTATCACTGTCAGGCTCACCTGGTTGGCTTTTGAAGCCGTTTTTAAACAAAGGAACATTAGATTACATCCATTCCTCTGGCACCTCACCCGTGGATAAACAGGTTTTAAATATTTCTGTCAGAGCCCTTGCAATTTCTACTCTTCTTTCCCTCAAGGCCAAGGGAATATCATGTCAGACCTCCATTAACCAACAGACAAAAATCAGCCATCACAAGGTGAAGGCAGGACAGTAGACCCACCTCTCCAGCACGAGTCATGGATCAAGTGAGCACTGACTGCAAGAAGTTTCTACATCCTCTTGGTGTCTATGTGGATTTCCTCCCACACTCCACAGCTCAAGGTGGCCGTAAGTTCATTGGCGAATTGGGAAGCTCAAGACCATGGGGTGGAAGTGCACATTCTGGTCCTGGGGGCATCAATTCAATTCAACTGCATGGATTAACCTTTGGGCACGACCTGATCTTTTTCTGGTTTCAAACTCATTATTTTTGAAAATTGTATGTGCACCTCTAATGCAACACGACTGCTGCTAAACAGGCTTCTTGATGCATATCCATGACAAGAACTCGGGAGAATCTGATTTGGTTACTAGACTTTTGAACAGAACAGTGTCTGGACATTTTATCCCTAAACTGAAACTTTATAGACATACAGAACAAAAACAGGGCAAAACAAGCTTGTGTCTCACCAATACCACAATTCACAGACACTTTTTAAGTTCTCAAGGGTGGCAGAAAACAAAAAGAACAGACAAACTCCTTCCACACTGTCACTTTGAGAGCTTTGGACTCACCATGCTAGAAATATTGCCAAGCCATCACTCTCTCTCCAAATCAATGACCAAAAGTACTGGCTGAGCGATAGATTTGAGACATTTTACCCGCTATGTAGCAATCAGGCACAAGGGAAAGTGGTGCTTCCATTGTAAAGTATTTAGGAATCTCAGACCACAAACAACCTTCACCCCAAAAAACAAGCAATTCTCCACAATAAAACTAGGTTTCCTTCCTGTCTGCAAGCATCTGCTCTCTTGAGTCTGAATGGCACAACTGGGGAAACCGTTTCAAACCCATGACCTGAAACAGCATATTCTCTTCCCCTAATTGGAGCTGTCTTGAATTGGCCACCATTGCCCGAGCAAGAATGAACTGGGAGATCTCACACTTGCTCCTTCACAGGTGAGACCTCCCTGTTCATTGGAGCTCCATATTATCCATCTTGCTCTATTTTGTTAACCTTAATCAAGTCTCCTCTCATTCTCCAACACTCCCATGAAAAATAAAAATCATGTATCCTGAAGTTCGCGAGTCCGGACACCAGGTGGTGGTATTATACCTAGATCTCTCTCTCTCTCTCTCCCTCTCTCCCTCTCTCATCATGTATGCAGTACTCGGTGTGAACAGGCGGTGGCAGCACTTTACAGCCCTTGCAATCTGCAGCTTGGACAGGAGATGGTTGGTTTGTACCTCGTGGGCTCTTGCACCAAGATTGAAGATTTGGAGATTTCCCATTGATTGGCAGAGAACATGCACGACATCACATCCAACCCTGAGATTCCCTTTTTCCTGTAGACACGACCGAATTCCCACGAATGGATTGGGAAATCAATGTTCCCGGGTACACGTCCTATAGAAAAGACAGAAAGTTGAGAAGAGGGGGTGGGGTAGCTCTGTTGGTAAGAAATGAAATTCAGGCGTTTGAAAGGAAAGACATTGAAACAGGTGGGTAGAGTCTGTTTGGATAGAATTAAGAAATTGTAAAGGCATGAGGACCATAATGGGGGAAATTTACAGGCCTCCGAAAAGTAGTTCAGATATCGGTGGCAGTATAAATCAGGAATTAAGAGTGGCATGTCAAAGTGGTAGCAATACGGTAGTTATGGGGGACTTCAACATGAAGGTGGACTGGGATAATCAGACGGGGGCAGGAACACAAGAGTGAGTTTATTGAATGTCTACGAGATACTTTCTTGGAGCAGCTAGTGGAGGAACATACCATGAGGAAGTCGATTCAGGACTTGGTACATTGCAGCAACACAGAGTTAATAAGTGACCTCGATGTAGGAGAGCCATTAGGGAATAGTGAGCATGGTATGGTTACTTTTGAGCTGCAATTAGAAAGGGAAAAAGAAAGGAAGTCGGAAGCATCTGTACTGCAGTTAAATAAAGGGGATTATGCAGCTATGAGGGAGGATCTAGCCAAAATAAAATGGAAAGATACACTAGCTGGTAGGACAACTCGGGAAAAATGGCAGGTGTTTTTGGACATTTTCCACAGGATTCAGGACAAATTTATTCCAAAGTGGAGGAAATGCCCTAGGAGATGCAAATGGCAGCCGTGACTAACTAATGAAATCAAGTGCAATATCAAATCCAAAGGGAGTAAGTATAAGATAGCGAAGTGGAGTGGGAAGCTAGAGGATTGGGAAACCTTCAAAGAGCATCAGAGGGTAACTAAGAAAGTCATAAGAGAGGGGAAAATGAAGTATGAGAGGAAATTAGCAAATAATATCTTGGAGGATAGCAAAAGCTTTTTTAAATATGTGAAGAGGAAGAAATTGGTTCGGTCTAAAATTGGTCCATTAAGAATGGAAAAGGCTGGAATTATTACCGGAAACAAGGAGATGGCTGAGGAATTTAACAAATACTTTGCATCGGTCTTCACCAAGGAGGATATAGGTTATGGTCAGTTAGGGGGTAGTGGTCATGTGGTATCAAGAGACGGGGAACTTTCCTGGGGAAGTAGGGGATCTAATGGATATCCGGATCTAGAAGCAGGAGGTTGTGAGTAAATTGTTGGGACTGAGGGCTGATAAAACCCCAGGGCCTGATGGGCTGCATCCCAGGGTGCTTAAAGAAGTTGCTATGGAAATTGTGGAGGCACTGGTCGACATTTTCCAAAGTTCCATAGATTCAGGGGAGGTCCCTGAGGATTGGAGAATGGATGATGTGGTGCCGATTTTTAAGAAGGGAGGGAGGGAGAAAACGGTAAATTATAGACCGGTCAGCCTGACGTCAGTGGTGGGGAAGATATTGGAATCTATCATAAAAGGAGTAATAGCAGAACACTTAGGCAGAAATAATAGTATAAGGGCTAGTCAGCATGGATTCCTTAAGGGTAAGTCATGCTTGACTAATCTTCTGGAATTTTTCGAGGATGTGACAAAGAGGGTGGACTTGGGAGAGCCAGTGGATGGGGTGTATTTGGACTTCCAGAAGGAAGACGAGTGGGCAAGATCAGGGAGCATGCAATTGGAGGTAAGGTGCTGACATGGATCGGAAATTGGTTAAGAAATAGGAAACAAAGGGTTGGAGTAAGCCGGTCCTTTTCAGGATGGCAGGATGTGACGAGTGAAGTGCCGCAGGGATCGGTATTGGGTCCTCAGTTGTTTGTAATTTATGTAAATGATTTGGATGAGGGGATTATTAATAACATGAGCAAATTTGCAGATGACACTAAACTGGGTGGCGGTGTGGGGTGTGAGGAGGATGTCAAGAAAATGCAGAGGGACTTGGACAGGTTGGGGGTGTGGGCTGCTGAATGGAAGATGACGTTCAATGTGAGCAAATGTGAGGTTATCCATTTTGGGGGCAATAATAGGAAAGCTGAGTATTATTTAATTGGAGACAAGCTCGGGAGTGGGGAGGAGCAAATGGATCTGGGTGTACTTGTTCACCGGTCACTGAAGGCTAACATGCAGGTTCAAAAAGCTGTGAAGAAGGCAAATGGCATGTTGGCTTTCATAAAGAGGGGATTGGAGTATAGGAACAGAGACACCCTTCTGCAGTTGTACAGGGCCCTGGTGAGACCCCACCTGGAGTAATGCGTCCAGTACTGGTCTCCAGTTTTGAGGAAGGACATACTAGCTATAGAGGGTGTGCAGCGCAGATTTACAAGGTTAGTTCCAGGGATGGCGGGGTTGACATATGCTGAAAGGCTAGAGAAACTGGACTTGTATCCGATGGAGTTTAGAAGGATGAGGGGGGACATGATTGAGGTATACAAAATTATCAGGGGGATGGACAGGGTGAAGTCGGATTACTTGTTCCCAGTGATGGGGGAGACGAGGACTCGAGGGCATAGTTTAAGAATACAGGGAAGGCCCTTTAGGACGGAGATGAGAAAACATTTTTTTACCCAGAGAAGTGTGAATCTGTGGAATGCTCTGCCACAGAGGGTGGTAGAGGCAGATTCGCTGATTATGTTCAAAAGAGAGTTAGATAAGACTCTAGTGGGCAAAGGAGTTAAGGGTTATGGGGATAAGGCTGGAAAGGGGTACTGATAGTAGTGATCAGCCATGATCTGTAAAATGGTGGTGCTGGCTCGACAGGCCGGAGGGCCTACTCCTGCTCCTATTGTCTATTGAACCATTCCTCCAAGGTCCCTCTGTTCCTCAATGCCCTCCCCTTCACTGCATACGTACGTCTTGGTTATTCTTCCCAAAATAAAGCACCTCACACTTACCTACATTAAACTCCATCTGCCATCTTTCCAAACAGTCCAAATCCTTTTGTAGTCCATGAAAACCCTCCTCACTCTCCACAACTCTTGAAAATAAGCAAAAAGTATTACGTTATGTTAAGCTTTCCTTTGAAAATTTTAATAAAATTTAATAGAATATTTCAGGCCAATGGGACGCCAGGCATCATTAATCTTTCCATGTACGGCGTGGTCGTGCGTGAAAGTGTGGCCATTTTGGCCAAAAAAGCGCAGTAAAACGAACCGCGATCACAGGAGTGGCCTCCACAGTCGACCCGCAGCAATATCTTTGAGGTAATTTCATGGAAACAAACGACAACTTAAGCAAATATCAAATCTCATTTATAAAAATGGCACTGGCTTTGTCCTTTGACTGTTGGTTCCGTGATTAGACAGGGATGACTTAAAAGTGTGGTGGGGAAAGAAAGTGTTTGAAAACAATGAAATAACAAATGAAGGGCAGGGGAGTGGATGTGGGGTGTGTGGATTTTAGTGAGGCCTTTGACAGGGTTGCCCAGGGTAGATTCATTCTGATAGTCATGAGGCAAAGGATCTGTGGAACCTTGGTTGTGTGGATTCAGAATTAGTTTGCCTGCAGAAAGAGGTTCTCAACCTTCATCTTCTCACTCACGTACCACCTTAAGTAATCTCTGAACATTAAGGGATTGCTTCATGTGGTAGGTGAGTGGGAAGGGAAGGTTGAGAATGACGCTTCTAGATTGTTCATATGATTATTTTAAAATAGGGTTTGAACTTTCTTTCCACCCACTTACCACTAAAAGTGGTATGTGAGTGCAAGGAAAAAGGTTGAGAACCATTGGTTTAGTACGTTATATTTAAGGAGTGAATATATGGGCTAGAACAACATCAAGGCCTGAAGGGCCTGTACTGTGCGGTGTTCTCTGGATCTGCTGATCAATGGCCAGGGTTACCCATCCAGTATGGACACTGCAACTGAGTAAGGCAAGAGGAAACTTCTTCAGTATTTCCAGCCCATCTGTAACCATGACCTAAACGTCAATATTGGTCTCAGCTCAGAAAAGAACGGGGAGGCCACAACTACAATTCAGAGGTTCAGAGATTGTGGTGGATTGAGAGACAGGATCGCCCTCGCTGGACGGTAAGGCACCTGAATGATGATATTTGGTGTCCAAAATAGGAACTTCTCTTATTTTTGATCATTGAGCCCATGGTAAAACCTTCATTTCACTTCAAGTCACACTTTCCAAGAATGTGTCGACAACATTGAGGACCAGCTGTAGGCCCTGGTGGGTTCACCTTCAAGTCCCAGCAACAACCTAACCAATCTCTGCACTCCTTCAATCACATGGATTCTGCAATTTGGTGACTTGGTCCTCCAAATATGAAACAGCTAAAGCAACCTGAAAAAATCCCGTTTAATCCAAATATTTTTAGTCTCTTCCAGGAAAAATATTCTAGGATCCATTGGGAGTGTTCAAAATTTTAATTTTGGACCAAAATGTATATATTTTGGACAAACCCAAGTAGAATATATAAACATAGAAAAATAGGTGCAGGATTCGGCCATTTTGCCCTTCAAACCTACCCTGCCATTCAATACGATCATGGCTGATCAGTACCCAGTTCCTGCCTTCTCTCCATACCTCCTGATCCCCTTAGCCACAAGGGCCAATTCTAACCTACTCTTGAACATTGACAAGGAACCAGCCTCAACTACTTTCTGTAGCAAAGAATTCCATAGATCCATCATCCTCCAAGAGAGGAAATCTTTCCTCATCTCGGTCCTGAAAACCTTCCCCCAATGCCTGAAGAGGGCGCATAAAATCAGTGAACTGGTGCGGACTCGAAAGGCCAACATGGCCTGTTTCCGCTCCGTAAATGGTTATATGGTTATAGTATGGTTATCCTTAAACTGTAACCCCTGGTTCTGTTTTTCCCAGCATTGCAAACAACCTACCCGCATCTAGTCTATCTAAACCCTTTAGAATTTTGTTTCTATAAGATCCACCTTCAATTTCCTAAATTCCAGAGAATACAAGCCTAGTCTATCCAACCTTTCTTCATCTGCAAGTCCTTCCATCCCTGGTATCAGTCTAGTGAATCTTCTCTGCACCCACTCCACGGCGAGGATGTCCTTCCTCGGATTAAAGAGGCCAAAACAGCACGCAGTATTGCAGGTGTGGTCTCACCAAGGCCGTGTATGGCTGCAGCAGGATCTCTGTACTCAAGTCCTCTTGCTATGAATGCCTTCCTCACCGCCTGTTGCACCTGCATGCCCACTTTCAACGACTGATGCACAGCAACACCCAAGTCTCTCTGCATTTCCTGAACAGATACCGTTGAGATAATAGTCCTCTTTCCTGTTCTTGCCTCCAAAGTGGATCACCTCACATTTATCCACATAAAAGAACCTACTTTATTACATCCAAGACAAATCTGATAATGTCAAATTAAATTTATTTAAATTGGGTTTCAAGTATAATCGATGTAAAAAAGATTATATTGTGCCAGTCTCGACCTGACATTAATAATTTTAGTTGTACTTAATGATTTTCATATTTTAACTTTCAAATCAGATTCCCATTTTAATCTTGATTGATGAATTTCTAATTTAGCAGCTTTTTTTCTGTACATTTCTGAAATAACTCCATTAGTGATCACAGACAAAGGAACAGAACCAGGCCACTAGGCCCATCGAGTCTGTTCCATAAATCTACACTAAGCTACTCTACACTAGTTCTCATTTTTGGCCTTTCCCCCATAATCCCTTGATGCCCTCACTAATGAGATATTTGTCGTTCTTTTTAAAATACTCCCAGCGATCTGGCTTCCACTGCTGTATGCCGCAGTGAGTTCCACACATCCATGACCCTCTGGCTAAAGAAGTTCTTCCTGATCTCTTTTATACGGATAACCTCTCATTTTCAGACTATGAATAGTTTTCCGCCTGTTTAATATTTCCACTCGGAGACGAGGCTTGTATTATACGTTATCTTTTCTAATGGAATACAAGACCTCCTTTCTGAATGCCACCATTGAATACTCGTCATTTTCTAGCCCCAGCTAAAGCCAATCTCAAAGAGCAATTTGAGACTCATCTAATTTTAATTCTAAACTCAATTTCTTCATATCACCCAATAAAAATACCTTAGGATCAAGTGAAAGTTTAAATTTTAATAAGTTCCTTGATTCTATCCCAGAAAGGTTTCACGTAATCAAGTCGAGTGCAAGAAAGAGCCAACTTGCTCATGGCACCTAAAGCACCAATTTACGTGAAACTCCACGAGTTCCACCTACCTACTTCCCTTGCCCATAACCCTCCCACCCCCTCGCATCCATGTACTCATATAACCTCATCTTAAATGACAGAATTGACCCTGGCGCAACTTCTTCCAGTAGATCATTCCACTCAGCCACCACTCTGAGTGAAGAAGCATCCTCCTGTATTACTTAAGTTTTGCCCCTTAACTTATGACCCCTTGTTCCAATCTCTGCTCCCCTTAGGGGAAAGAGCCTATTCACGGCTACTCTATCTATTCCATTGATAATTTTAAATACCTCTATCAAATCCCCGCTCAACCCTCTACGCTCCAATGAATGAAGTCCCAGTCTACTCAATCTTTCTACGTATTCAAAATACTGCAATCCAGGCAACATTTTCGTCAAACTTCTTTGCACTCTCTCTACCTTATTGATATCCTTCCTATAATTTGGAGTCCAGAACGGCATACAATACTCCAAACTTGGCCTCACCAACACTCTGAACATCACCTCCCCAGATCCTATATTCCATGCTATGATTTATAAAGGCCAGCGTACCCAAAGCCTTCTTTCTCCATGGGAATCCACCTTCAAATTTAAAACTAATTTGGCAGGGGGAAGGGAACAGGACTGATAGGGAAGCAGATAGGAGAGTGAATATAGGGGTGGTTCTGTTAGACGGTGAAACAATAAGGAAAAAGGGAACTAAAAGTGATAGGAGAGTAGGGGCAAGTGCATCGAGAACAAAGATGGATGGAGAATGGAGATATGGTATCAAGGTATTGTGTATGAATGCACGGAGTGTAAGGAATAAAATGGATGAGCTTGAGGCGCAAATGGCAATGGGAGGTTATGACATTGTCGGAGTTACGGAGACATGGCTGCGGGAAAGGCAGGATTGGGAAATCAATGTTCCCAGGTACACATCCTATAGAAAAGACAGAAAGTTAGGAAGAGGAGGTGGGGTAGCTCTGTTGGTAAGAAATGAAATTCAGGCCTTTGAAAGGAAAGACATTGAAACAGGTGGGTAGAGTCTGTTTGGATAGAATTAAGAAATTGTAAAGGCATGAGACCATAATGGGGGTCATTTACAGGCCTCCGAAAATTAACTTAGATCTCGGTAGAAGTATAAATCAGGAATTAACAGTGGCATGTCAAAGTGGTAGCAATACAGTAGTTATGGGGGACTTCAACATGAAGGTGGACTGGGATAATCAGACGGGGGCAGGAACACGAGTGAGTTTATTGAATGTCTACGAGATACTTTCTTGGAGCAGCTAGTGGAGGAACATAGCATGGGGAAGTCGATTCTGGACTTGGTGCTGTGCAGCAACGCAGAGTTAATAAGTGACTTCGATGTAGGAGAGCCATTAGGGAATAGTGAGCATGGTATGGTTACTTTTGAGCTGCAATTAGAAAGGGAAAAAGAAAGGAAGTCGGAAGCATCTGTACTGCAGTTAAATAAAGGGGATTATGCAGCTATGAGGGAGGAGCTAGCCAAAATAAAATGGAAAGATACACTAGCTGGGAGGACAACTGGGGAAAATGGCAGATATTTTTGGACATTTTTTTTACAGGATTCAAGACAAATTTATTCCAAAGTGGAGGAAAGGCTCTAGGAGATGCAAATGGCAGTCGTGGCTAACTAATGAAATCAAGTGCAATATCAAATCCAAAGGGAGTAAGTATAAGATAGCAAAGTGGAGTGGGAAGCTAGAGGATTGGGAAACCTTCAAAGAGCATCAGAGGGTAACTAAGAAAGTCATAAGAGAGGGGAAAATGAAGTATGAGAGGAAATTAGCAAATAATATCATGGAGGATAGCAAAAGCTTTTTTAAATATGTGAAGAGGAAGAAATTGGTTCGGTCTAAAATTGGCCCATCAAGAATGGAAAAGGGTGGAATTATTACCGGAAACAAGGAGTTAGCTGAGGAATTGAACAAATACTTTGCATTTGTCTTCACCAAGGAGGATATAGGTTATGGTCAGTTAGGGGGTAGTGGTCATGCGGTATCAAGAGACTTGGGGAACTTTCCTGGGGAAGTAGGGGATCTAATGCATATCCAGATCTAGAAGGAGGAGGTTGTGAGTAAATTGTTGGGACTGAGGGCTGATAAATCCCCAGGGCCTGATGGGCTGCATCCCAGGGTGCTTAAAGAAGTTGCTATGGAAATTGTGGAGGCACTGGTCGACATTTTCCAAAGTTCCATAGATTCGGGGGAGGTCCCTGAGGATTGGAGAGTGGCTGATGTGGTGCCGATTTTTAAGAAGGGAGGGAGGGAGAAAACGGGAAATCATAGCCTGACGTCAGCCTGACGTCAGTGGTGGGGAAGATATTGGAATCTATCATAAAAGGAGTAATAGCAGAACACTTAGGCAGAAATAATAGTATAAGGGCTCGTCAGCATGGATTCCTTAAGGGTAAGTCATGCTTGACTAACCTTCTGGAATTTTTCGAGGATGTGACAAAGAGGGTGGACTTGGGAGAGCCAGTGGATGTGGTGTATTTGGACTTCCAGAAGGCCTTTTATAAGGTACCGCACGGGAGACTAGTGGGTTAGATCAGGGAGCATGGTATTGGAGGTAAGGTGCTGACATGGATAGGAAATTGGTTAAGAAATAGGAAACAAAGGGTTGGAGTAAGCGGGTCTTTTTCAGGATGGCAGGATGTGACGAGTGGAGTGCCGCAGGGATCGGTATTGGGTCCTCAGTTGTTTGTAATTTATGTAAATGATTTGGATGAGGGGATTATTAATAACATGAGCAAATTTGCAGATGTCAGGAAAATGCAGAGGGACTTGGACAGGTTGGGGGTGTGGGCTGCTGAATGGAAGATGACGTTCAATGTGAGCAAATGTGAGGTTATCCATTTTGGGGGCAATAATAGGAAAGCTGAGTATTATTTAAATGGAGACAAGCTAGGGAGTGGGGAGGAGCAAATGGATCTGGGTGTACTTGTTCACCGGTCACTGAAGGCTAACATGCACGTTCAGAAAGCTGTGAAATGGGCAAATGGCATGTTGGCTTTCATAAAGAGCGGATTGGAGTATAGGAACAGAGACGCCCTTCTGCAGTTGTACAGGGCCCTGGTGAGACCCCACCTGGAGTATTGCACCCAGTACTGGTCTCCAATTTTGAGGAAGGACATACTAGCTATAGAGGATGTGCAGCGCAGATTTACAAGGTTAGTTCCAGCGATGGCGGGGTTGACATATGCTGAAAGGCTAGAAAAACTAGACTTGTATCCGATGGAGTTTAGAAGGATGAGGGGGGACATGATTGAGGTATACAAAATTATCAGGGAGATGGACAGGGTGAAGTCGGATTACTTGTTCCCAGTGATGGGGGAGACGAGGACTAGAGGGCATAGTTTAAGAATACAGGGTAGGCCCTTTAGGACGGAGATGAGAAAACATTGTTTTACCCAGAGAAGTGTTAATCTGTGGAATGCTCTGCCACAGAGGGTGGTAGAGGCAGATTCGCTGATTATGTTCAAAAGAGAGTTAGATAAGACTCTTGTGGGCAAAGGAGTTCAGGGTTATGGGGATAAGGCTGGAAAGGGGTACTGATAGTAGTGATCAGCCATGATCTGTGAAATGGCGGTCACTGAAGGCTCGACAGGCCGAAGGGCCTACTCCTGCTCCTATTGTCTATTGAACCATTCTTCCAAGATCCCTCTGTTCCTCAATGCCCTCCCCTTCACTGCATACGTCTTGGTTATTCTTACCAAAATAAAGCCCCTCACACTTACCTAAATTAAACTCCATCTGCCATCTTTCCAAACAGTCCAAATCCTTTTGTAGTCCATGAAAACCCTCCTCACTCTCCACAACTCTTGAAAATAAGCAAAATGTATTACGTTATGTTAAGCTTCTCTTTGAAAATTTTAATTTCACATGCATTAAATGCGTACGTAAATTTCTCATTCAAAGATAATGAAAAATTAATACATAGTATTTTTTTTAATTCCCCCTGCCCAACAACCCAATAGAAAAGAAAGATAACATCTGGAAAGTATTTATAAAAAAATTACTAAAAAACTATCAAATAAAATCTAACAAATATTCTGGATTTTAGGAGCCAGAAGGTTCAGGTTGGGCGATTACAACTTAATTCCTACAGTTTATAAATAGGATTCCCAAATCTTTCCAAAAATTTCAAATTTGTTACAGAAATTACATGTAATTATTTCAAGTGTCAAGGGACTTGGGGGGTTCTCGTTCAGGAAAACATAGTGAGTGGGAAACCACCAGGTTGGATCGGCAGGAAAAGAAAGCAAATTCTATGTTGGCTTTTGTTTCTAGGGTAGGGAGGTGTTGATGGGGCATGGGAGAGACCTCATTTGGAGAACTGCGAAGTTTATCTTAAAAAGGATGTGCTGATGTTGGAGAGAGAGCAGAGATTTACCAGGATGATATATCTGCACTCTTCATTGGAGTATAGAAGAAGGAGAGGAGATTTCAGAAACCTTTCCAATGCTGAAAGGATTGGACAGTAGATGTGAATAATGTTTCCCTTGGATAAAAAGACATTGTCTTAGAATTGGAAGGTACCTATTTAAAGCAGATGAGAAATTTATTTCACCAGAAGGTCATGGAATTTGTTGCTGGATTGTTTTTTTTTTTGTTTTTTTTTTAATTTTTTTTATTTTTCACACCATCAATCACAATAGCCATGATATACACTTTTTCTTTTCTACACATTTACAGTGACTTTTTCTCCCTCCCCCCTCCCTCCTCCCAAGCCACCCCCCCATCCCCCCCCCTCTCATCCATTTTAGTTATACAATCTAGGTTGCATTAATTCAGTTAGACAATGTTGTCATTCAACAAAAATACACCAGAAATTCTACTGAGTCCATTCTTTTCTTTTCTTCTCCTTCCATCAACTTAGGTAATGTTTGTTCCCGGTAGGTTTTCGCTATTGTATTTAATGTAAGGCTCCCATACTTGTTCGAATATTTCAATATTATTTCTTAAACTATATGTTATTTTTTCTAATGGAATACATTTATTCATTTCTATATACCATTGTTGTATTTTCAAATTATCTTCCAATTTCCAGGTTGACATAATACATTTTTTTGCTACAGCTAGGGCTATCTTAACAAATCTTTTTTGTGCATCCTCCAAGTCAATTCCAAATTCTTTATTTTTTATGTTACTTAGGAGAAAGATCTCTGGATTCTTTGGTATATTGTTTTCTGTTATTTTATTTAATATCTGATTGAGATCATCCCAAAATTTTTCTACTCTCTCACATGTCCAGATTGCATGAATTGTTGTTCCCCTTTCTTTTTTACATCGAAAACATCTATCAGATACTGTTGGGTCCCATTTATTTAACTTTTGCGGTGTAATGTATAGTCTGTGTAACCAATTATATTGTATCATACGCAGCCTCGTATTTATTGTATTTCTCATCGTTCCAGAGCATAACTTCTCCCATGTTTCCTTTTTTATCTTTATATTTAAATCTTGTTCCCATTTTTGTTTAGTTTTACCATTTGTTTCCTCATTTTCCTTTTCTTGCAGTTTAATATACATATTTTTTATAAATCTTTTGATTAACATTGTATCTGTAATCACATATTCAAGGTTACTTCCCTCTGGTAAACTCAAGTTGCTTCCTAATTTATCTTTCAAGTAGGATCTCAGTTGGTAATATGCCAGCGCTGTATCTCCCGTTATATTGTACTTATCTCTCATTTGTTCAAAGGATAAGAATCTACTTCCTGAAAAACAATTTTCTATTCTTTTAATCCCTTTTTTTTCCCATTTTCTAAAGGCAAGGTTGTCTATTGTAAAAGGGAGTAGCTTATTTTGCGTCAATATTAGTTTTGGTATTTGGTAATTTATTTTATTTCTTTCTACATGAATCTTCTTCCATATATTGAGGAGATGGTGTAATACTGGAGAAGTTCTATGTTGTACCAATTTTTCGTCCCATTTATATAATATGTGTTCAGGTATCTTTTCCCCTATTTTATCTAATTCTAGTCTCGTCCAGTCTGGTTTTTCCCTTGTTTGATAAAAATCTGATAGGTACCTTAATTGTGCGGCTCTATAATAATTTTTGAAGTTTGGCAATTGTAAGCCTCCTTGTTTATACCATTCTGTTAATTTGTCTAGTGCTATCCTCGGTTTCCCCCCTCTCCATAAAAATCTCCTTATTATTTTCTTTAACTCTTTGAAGAATTTTTCTGTCAGTTGTATTGGCAATGCCTGAAATAAGTATAGTATCCTTGGAAAAATGTTCATTTTAATACAGTTTATCCTTCCTATCAGTGTTAGTGGTAGCTCTTTCCAATGCTCTAAATCGTCCTGTAATTTTTTCATTAGTGGATTGTAATTGAGTTTATATAATTGGCCTAGATTTTTGTTTATTTGCACACCTAGGTATCTTATTGCCTGCGTTTGCCATCTGAATGGGGATTCCTCCTTAAATTTTGAGAAATCCGCGTTATTCATAGGCATTGCTTCACTTTTATTTACGTTTATCTTGTATCCCGACACTTCTCCATATTCCTTCAATTTCTTATATAGTTCTTTTATTGATAGTTCTGGTTCTGTTAAGTACACTATCACATCATCCGCAAACAGACTGATTTTATATTCCCTGTCTTTTATTTTTATTCCTTTTATATTATTATCTCTTCTTATCGATTCTGCTAGTGGTTCTATAGCTAGCGCAAACAATAATGGTGATAGTGGGCATCCCTGCCGCGTTGACCTGCTTAAGTTAAATTGCTTTGATACATGTCCATTTACTGTCACTTTCGCTAACGGTCCCTTATATAATGCTTTAATCCAATTAATATACTTCTCCGGTAAACTGAATTTTTGCAATACTTTGAACAAGTAATTCCATTCTACTCTGTCGAAGGCCTTCTCTGCGTCTAAAGCAACTGCTACTGCCGGTGCTTTATTTCCTTCTACTGCATGAATTAAGTTAATAAATTTACAAATATTGTCTGTTGTGCGTCTTTTTTTGATAAATCCAGTTTGGTCTAAATTTACCATTTTCGGTACCTGTTCTGCTAATCTGTTCGCTAATAGTTTAGCTATTATCTTATAATCTGTGTTTAGTAGAGATATTGGTCTATATGACGCTGGTGAGAGTGGATCTTTCCCTTGTTTTAGTATCACTGTAATTATTGCTGTTTTACATGAATCTGGTAAGTTTTGTGTCTCATCAATCTGGTTGATTACATCCAGGAGGGGCGGTATTATTAGGTCTTTAAATGTTTTGTAGAATTCTATTGGGAGTCCATCCTCTCCTGGTGTCTTATTATTTGGTAAATTTTTTATTATCTCTTGTATTTCTACTGTTCCAAATGGTTCTGTTAATTTATTTTGTTCCTCTATTTGTAGTTTTGGTAGTTCAATTTTAGTCAAAAATTCATCTATTTTCCCTTCTTTCCCTTCGTTTTCGGTTCGGTATAATTGTTCATAGAATTCTCTGAAGTTTTCCTTAATTTCTTTTGGATTATATGTAATTTGTTTGTCTTTTTTCCTTGTTGCCAATACCATTTTCTTAGTTTGCTCTGTCTTAAGCTGCCATGCTAGGATTTTGTGTGTTTTTTCCCCTAGTTCATAATATTTCTGTTTTGTCTTCATTATATTCTTCTCCACCTTATATGTTTGTAATGTTTCATATTTTATTTTTTTATCCGCCAATTCTCTTCTTTTGGTTGTATCTTCCTTTATTGCTAATTTTTTTTCTATGTTTATTATTTCCCTTTCCAACTGCTCTGTTTCCTGATTATAGTCCTTCTTCATCTTGGTTGCATAACTTATTATTTGCCCTCTAATGAATGCTTTCATTGCGTCCCATAGTATAAACTTATCTTCCACTGATTCCGTATTTACTTCAAAGTACATTTTTAATTGTTTTTCAATAAATTCTCTAAAATCCTGTCTTTTAAGTAGCATGGGGTTTAATCTCCATCTATACATTCTTGGAGGGATGTCTTCTAGCTCTATTGCCAATAACAGGGGTGAGTGGTCCGATAATAGTCTAGCTTTATATTCTGTTTTCCTAACTCTCCCTTGTATGTGGGCTGATAACAGGAATAGGTCTATCCTTGAGTATGTTTTATGTCTAGTCGAGTAGTATGAGTATTCCTTTTCTTTTGGGTTTTGTTTCCTCCATATGTCCACAAGTTTCATTTCTTGCATTGATTTAATTATAAATTTGGTTACTTTGTTCTTCCTGTTAATTTTTTTCCCCGTTTTATCCATATTTGGATCCAAATTCAGATTGAAATCCCCTCCTATTAGTATGTTCCCTTGCGTATTAGCTACCTTCAAAAAGATATCTTGCATAAACTTTTGATCTTCTTCGTTAGGTGAATATATATTAAGTAGATTCCAAAGCTCTGAATATATCTGACATTTTATCATAACATATCTCCCTGCTGGATCTATTATTTCCTCTTCTATTTTAAATGGCACATTTTTGCTAATTAATATAGCCACTCCTCTTGCTTTTGAATTATACGATGCTGCTGTTACATGTCCTACCCAATCTCTCTTTAATTTCTTGTGCTCCAATTCAGTTAAATGTGTTTCTTGGACAAATGCTATATCTATTTTTTCCTTTTTCAGTAAGTTTAGTAGTTTCTTCCTTTTAATTTGGTTATGTATTCCATTAATATTTAGAGTCATATAGTTCAGCGTAGCCATTTTATATTTTGTTTATCTTCTCTTTCCGTTTTTCCATCATTACCTTTCCTCCTTTTCCATTTCTGTTTTCTTATTTTCAACTCTTTACCAGACAACATTCCTACAACATCCAACATTTTCCTTATTCTCCTATTTCTATCTTCTTTATCCCCAATCTCCCCTTCCCCTCCTGAGTTGCCCTTTATCCCTTGTCGGACAACCACATCTCCTCTCTCCATTTGGATTTGCGAATCCACTCGCAAGCGTCAACTGATTTTGCAGTGACCGCTCTTTTCCCCCCACCCAGCCCCCCCCAGAAAAGATTTCGTTTTTTATATGTCACAAAGGTCACTCTTTTAGTTCCCTCCTTATTCTCTCTATTCCATTACCTTCCCTTATTAATTCTTGTCTATACTCTCTATGTTTTCCTCTAATTACAGATACTTTCACATATGCCCATTGTCTCTATTCACTCTTATACCTCTTTACCCGCATACATATCAATCGTGGTCATTTTTACCCTCCTTACCCGTCTTCATCCCTCAGTCTATTTTTGTCTTTACCCACATACATATCAATCGTGATAATTTTTGCTCTCATTACCCGTCTTCATCCCTCAGTCTATTTTTGTAATTGTTCTGCAAATTTTCGTGCTTCTTCTGGATCCGAGAATAGTCTGTTTTGTTGTCCTGGAATAAATATTTTCAATACCGCAGGATGCTTCAGTGTAAATTTATATCCTTTCTTCCATAAAATCGCTTTTGCTGCATTGAACTCTTTTCTCTTCTTTAGGAGTTCAAAGCTTATATCTGGATAAATGAAGATTTTTTGCCCTTTATACTCCAGTGGTTTGTTGCCCTCTCTTACTTTTTCCATTGTCTTCTCCAGTACCTTTTCTCTTGTAGTATATCTTAGGAATTTTACTACAATAGATCTTGGTTTTTGTTGTGGTTGTGGTTTAGGGGGCCAATGCTCTATGTGCCCTTTCTATTTCCATTTCTTGCTGTAGTTCTGGACATCCTAGGGCCTTAGGGATCCATTCTTTTATAAACTCCCTCATATTCTTGCCTTCTACATCTTCCTTAAGGCCCACTATCTTTATGTTATTTCTTCTGTTATAATTTTCCATTATATCTATTTTTTGGGCTAGTAATTCTTGTGTCTCTTTAGTTTTTTTATTAGATTCCTCCAATTTCTTTTTTAAGTCTTCTACCTCCATTTCTGCTGCTATTGCCCGTTCTTCCATCTTGTCCATTTTTTTCCCCATTTCTGTTAAGGTCATATCCATTTTATTTATTTTCTTTTCTGTGTTGTTTATTCTTCTTCTTAAATCATTGAATTCCTGTGTTTGCCATTCTTTAAATGACTCCATGTATCCTCTAACAAGAGCAAGTACCTCCTTTACCTTGCCTTTCTTTTCTTCTTCTATTTCCCTGTACTCTTCCTCTTCCTCTTCTTCTTCCTCTGGGTTGGCCATCTGTTGTTTCTTTGTTGCCCTTTTCTTCTCTTCTTTGTCCACCCTGGCCGCGGTCTCTTGGTCCAGGGAACTGACGACATGGTAGAACGTTGTCGAGTCAGACGTGATCTGCCGGAGGTGAAATCGTGCTTCCGCTTGCCTGAACCAAGTGCGTGGGCGAAGCGTCCAGAGGTTGGCAATTTCATAGCCACTGCGTTGACTGCTGCAGCATCCATGGTGTTATATTGGAAAATTCCCATGCTGCACCTTATCAGGTGGACCGTAAATGCCGCCCACACAGGGGCGGTGATGTAACGACGCAGCCAAGTGCATCTGCATGGCCTGTTTGAGCTGGGGAGAAGATGCGCCCAGCAGTACCATCTTGACACGGCTACACTGCTGCTGCGGCCGTAACAGTGCAGAGCCGATTCGACTGCGTCTCGATGTGTGCCGCTACAGCTATACATTTCCGAGCAACTGCTGAAGCAACTGACACAAATTCAATGTGATAAATATTTCAATTTAATTTTGGCCTCATAACCTTAATCTTTCTTTGGCTTGGCTTCGCGGACGAAGATTTATGGAGGGGTAATGTCCACGTCAGCTGCAGGCTCGTTTGTGGCTGACAAGTCCGATGCAGGACAGGTAGCCACGGTTGTAGTGGTCGCAAGGGAAAATTGGTGGGTTGGGGTTGGGTGTTGGGTTTTTCCTCCTTTGTCTTTTGTCAGTGAGGTGGGCTCTGCGGTCTTCTTCAAAGGAGGTTGCTGCCCGCCAAACTGAGAGGCGCCAAGATGCACGGTTTGAGGCGATATCGGCCCAGTGGCGGTGGTCAATGTGGAAGGCACCAAGAGATTTCTTTAGGCAGTCCTTGTACCTCTTCTTTGGTGCACCTCTGTCTCCGTGGCCAGTGGAGAGCTCGCCATATAACACGATCTTGGGAAGGCGATGGTCCTCCATTCTGGAGACGTGACCTACCCAGCACAGTTGGATCTTCAGCAGCGTCGGCCTCTGCCATCTCGAGTACTTCGATGTTGGAGATGAAGTCGCTCCAATGAATGTTGAGGATGGAGCAGAGACAACGCTGGTGGAAGCGTGATGCCGGTAGAGGACCCATGATTCGGAGCCAAACAGGAGTGTGGGTATGACAACGGCTCTGTATACGCTAATCTTTGTGAGGTTTTTCAGTTCGTTGATTTTCCAAACTCTTTTGCGTAGTCATCCAAAGGCGCTATTTGCCTTGGCGAGTCTGTTGTCTATCTCGTTGTCGATCCTTGCATCCGATGAAATGGTGCAGCCGAGATAGGTAAACTGGTTGACCATTTTGAGTTTTGTGTGCCCGATGGAGATGTGGGGGGGCTGGTAGTCATGGTGGGGAGCTGGCTGATGGAGGACCTCAGTTTTCTTCAGGCTGACTTCCAGGCCAAACATTTTGGCAGTTTCCGCAAAACAGGACGTCAAGCGCTGAAGAGCTGGCTCTGAATGGGCAACTAAAGCGGCATCGTCTGCAAAGAGTAGTTCACGGACAAGTTGCTCTTGTGTCTTGGTGTGAGCTTAATATTACTCGGTAAAAATAACATGAAGGCCTGTGAAAATTACGTACCCCAATCCAAAATTGTCTAAATTTAGGACATTGCCAAGTTGAATGCAAAAATTTTCCAATCTCAGGTCCACATCGAAAACATTAATCCGATACGGCAGGATTTAATCTATTTGATTTTTGTGGAGTCAAATAGAACTGATGTAAAAAATTATATTGAACCAACCTATATCTTAGTCATATTATTTACACAAATCCATCCAATCCTTTTTGCTTATTTGAGAATTTAAATCTATTTCCCATCTTCATCTAGATTTATTCACTCCAGTTTTGGGGGCCTTAGATTGAAGCAAGTTATACATTACTGAAATAAATTTATTTCCAGTAGGATAACAAATCAGTAATTCTAATTCACTTTGATTAGGTAACATCAAAGTAAGACCTATTTTTACAGATAAAAAAGCTTTAACTTGGTAATAACAAGATAATTCTTTCAAAGATTTCAATCTCACATCCTCAAAACTAATTTTCTTAATACCCTTCCATCTCCAAATCTTCCAGAATTGGTTGTCTACTGAAAAAGGAAAATGCCTATTTCAATATTAAACCTTTCATGCCAATTTCATTATCAACTCAATCAAATGTTTCAAAATAGATGATTCCCCACTTCCAAATAAAGCTTAGGATTCCATTTGTAAATAAAATCGAGGGGATCCGTATTCCCTATTGCATTAAATTCAAAAGAAACCCAAGCTGCAATATCATCTAAATTATACAATATATTTATAAATCTCAATTGAGCTGCTTTTTAAAATTATTAAAATGAGGAAGACACAAACCACAACCACCCCCCCCCCCCACCAACTCATATTTCCAAGTCACTATTTCCAAAGAAACCCTGGGCATTTTATCTTTACATAATTTCCGAACCGCCATATTTAAATCCTGACAATGCAATTTGTTGAGCTCCTTGTTTATAAACTAACGGTTGAAATACATCTGACATAAAATTCTTTCCCTGATCTGATTTCATTTCTTGAGGCAAACCAAACCAATTGAAAAAATTTTTCTCGAGCCCCAGACACAGTTTTTGCTTTAATGTTCCCAAGTGTTATGGCTTCTGTACACCTGGAAACATCCAAGCTAACTCATTAAGAATACAGGTACAATATTTTACCTCAGTAATTTAATTTACTAAGACATTTTTATATACGAGAAATATTAAATTAATATTAAAGGTTAACACAACTCTGTGACATATCTGAATAGTCAAGGTATTAAAGGTGAGTGGGAGAACGGATCAGTTCATGATAGAATGGACACAATGGGCCAAATGGCCTACTTCTGCGCCTGTATCTTATTGTCTCATATTTTACAAAGCACAGATGTTTTTTTTGGCTTTTGAAATGAAAATTGCACACATTTTTGCACAGCAAAGATGTTGGTTTTGACCCAAAAACAGGACATAGTGTGAAAAATACAACTTTTGTCCCTTTTTAGCAAAACACTCCATACTTTCCTTCAAAACACAACCTTCAGTTTTTGTTTATTAGAACCTCCACTTCTCCCAAAACAACCATTGTACACAAATTCTCCAAAACACCACAACCATTCCTTAATTGGGCAACACTTCTCCTAAATATTGGCAACATTTATGCTGGCATTGCTCGGACACCCTAATCAGAGTGACCCACAGTCGCCAGGAGTGGGTGCTGCCACGCGAGCCATCATTCAAGTAAATGGCTCGCGAGATTATCTTGTGACTTGAAGTCAAGCTGGTGTAAATACGATCAATAACTCTCTCTCTGTTTTGTGCAAAGAATCTTGCATATAAGAACGAAAGAGAGTTGGAGTGTGGTTTGGTGAAACTCTGTGTCCTTCATTAATTCTCTGAGTCAACTCAAAGTGGGAGTTCGATTCCTCATCTACGTGTGCAGCCCAGACATTTTGGGCACAGTTACACCAGGTGGACACATTGCCCAAAGCCTTTGGGATCAGCATTGTGGTGCACACAATAATCACGTCAAATAGGATGGAGTGATTAAACACCTTCAATGACCAAAAACCTGAGCATTACTGATACACGACTGGGCCAGGTTCAGAGGGGGCAAGTCCGGGAAATCCAGGGTGGAGCTAAGGGAGAGGTTGGAGAAGATCAGGTAGATATGGACTGGCCAGTCCATACATCTATATAAAAGCCTTTCACCACTTTGAGATAAAACCCAACGAGGTGATGTGGCGACACAGAGCACATACTGTACTTTATGACATACATAGTTCATAGTGTCCATCACAGGTTCAGCCTGTCGGGTGGTCTTGTGATGCTCTGTGGCTTCCGAGGCACTGGGCCCTCCCAATTTTGTGCCAGCTCCCCTTCTCGCTTCAGTCTGTGTACGGACCTGAATCATTAACTGACCATCTCTCTCCATGGACACTGCCTAACCTGCTGAGTTCCTCCAGCTTCATTCTTTATTCCTCATTCTGGTGGTCCTTCACCTAAAGGCAGAATGGGCTCACAGGGAGAAACAGCCTCCTGCTCCTACTTTATTCTGTGTTGGGGAAAACCTATTCTAAATCCTCGTTCACTCCTTGAGGTGATCGGTCCTTGGCATCTGTTGGCCCTTGTACAGAACAAAGGCCACTCTTCTGCCTCTCACCCTGAAAGGACTCAGTTCAACCTTGTGCCATTTGGGGGATTAGTATTGGGGGAGTGTCAGGTATTGAAGGTTGGGGGTAAGACGTGGGTTTGTTGGTGGATCAGTTAAAGGTTATCTGCCCTCTCATTTCAACTGAATCCACATAGACCTGCATCATTCTGTGTCATATTAAGCCCTGACCACACAAATCCCCCCCATTCACTTTCCAATTGGATGAATATTAGCTGGATCTTGTTCTGATAATTGTGATGAAGATATCATCACACAGATTTTGCCAGGAAGCTAGGAGAGAGGGTGACCAAGGACATTTCAGGCAGGAATCAATTCTCAACTCCTCGACTGAGTCTCATATCCTAATGCATGCCTCATCTAAAACAATAGTGCGAATTGACTACAGCTGGAGCCACTTTCAGCTGCATTCTACGTCAAGAATCAGTCTGCAGAAGCAGAAACAGCCCTATGGAATGTTCTTTCAGATGGCAGCCTGAAAGGGACAGCTGCAGGAGAGGCGCCTCAGAGCGCACTCCAGTTCCTGTCAGCGCAGGACATCAGGGCAGGTGCGGCTGGCACAGGATGTTGGGGTAGGGGAGGCTGTCAGGCAGCAGTGATGGGTGGTGTCGGGCGCGGTGATGGGGGCTCTCTGGTGAGGTGAATGGGGCTGTCGGACACGGGAAGGGTGGGTTGTCGGGCATGAGGAGGGGGGCTGTCAGGCGCGGGGATTTGGGTCCCTGGCTGATTATCATCAGGCGGCTGCATTCAGGTTCCTCGGGGGAATAGCTCAGTCACGGAGATTATACCTCCCGAAGGAAGATTGGTAAGTACTCCTCCGAGCCGCATCAGGCTCTTTCATATGGCCTCCATACAGCAACATTCAGGTAGAATATGTGACTTTACATCGGGGGTATTCTGGCCACCTGAAGGAGGCTCATCAGGCCTGATCCAAAGGCTGCAATAAGCCTTCAGCACCACTCAGTCCCAGAATGGCAGTTTCTGCTTTGAACTGTTAGCCACCATTGTCAACTTCAAGAATTAAAAATTACTATGAAACTAGACATTTACATATGTAGATTGGAAACCAGAAATCAGACAGGCAGAGAATGATTACCAATGTGTACTGTGAGCAACCCTTCCAGATTTCTGTTGAAATTTTGTAGGCCAGAAGGATGTTCTTAATTATAACGGGCACATGAGATTAAATTGGCAACAACAAATCCTTTCTATGTCTTGAGGAAGAGGATGTGCAAAATGTAAAGCAGAAGCTGTACTAATACCTTCCAAGAAATGTTATCCAATTTGTTGGCAGGAAAATGTCTTAAAAGCTCTACCATGTGACTGTGTTCTTTAACTCCCGTTCAAACATTGATAGTGAGGTGAGTCTGTTAACCCACCACTGGTACCCCTCATTCCTGCTGGCATGAAACATCCCTCAAAGACTGTGTTTTAGAGTTTGTGGTTTGTTACTGTACCTTTTTGTACCTTGACAGGAACTCGACTTCAACAAGGGTGAGAGAAAAAAAAACTCAAATCCCTTACATGGTGACAGATTTGAACCTGGCTCACTGTCACTAAGAACTTTCTTCCAAACATGCCAAGATCAAAATTCAATTGATTTTCATGGTATAAAGTGCAATATTACACAAAATTCACTTCATTCAGTCATAAAGCAGACAGAGTCACATCAGCAGGAAGTTAGACATAGTGTTCCTTGCAGTCAAGAGGAAAAGAGAATTCCCTGAGTCCCCTACAGCCCCCAAGCCCAGCCCTTGCCCACAAACACCCAGCCCCCTGCCCCCAAAATCCAGCGCAAACCATCAAATGCAGTCGCCTTGTTTAGAAAAGGTAATGGGGAGAATCTTGGGAATTATAGACCAGTATAGGATCTATGAGCATTTGCAGAAGTACAGACTTCTCAAGGACAGTCAGCATGGCTCTGTGATGGGAAGGTCATGCCTCATGAGTCTAAATGAGTTTTATTTGAGTGGGGTAAAAAAAGGAAATGTATGAGGGTCGTGTGGTAGATGTGGTCTACATGGATTTTAGCAAGAATTTGACGAGACTCATCAGAAAGTAATTTGGCAAAGGATCAGGGTAACTTTGACTGTGGATAAAAAATTGTCTTGTTGGAAGAAAGCTGAGAGGAGTGGAGTGCCACAAAGATCTGTTCTGGGACCCCTGCTCTTGGTGATTTTTATAAATGACCAGGATGAAGAGGCAGAAGATGGGTCAGTAAGTCTACAGATGATGTGAAGGTTGGAGGAGTTGTGGATGAAGCTGAAGGTTGTCGAAGGATAAGGATTTCAATCCAGGCAAGTGTGAGGTGATGCATTTTGGAAGGACAAACCAGAAGGCTGGGTACAAGGTTACCAGTCGGTTACATGAGTGAGGATAAACAGAGGGACTTTGGGGTTCAAATCCAAACATCCCTCAAGGTTGCCGCTCAGGTTGATAGGATAGTTATGAAGGCCAATGGGATGATGAGCTTCCTTAAACTTTTCTACGTGGTCGTGCGTGAAAGTGAGGCCATTTTGGCAAGAAAGCGCAGAAAAATTAACCACGATCACAGGAGTGGCCTCCACGTGAAACCTGGAGCAATATCTTCATTGAAACAAGTGACAACTTGACCAAATATCTAATCTCATTTATAAAAATAGCACTGGCCTTCGCGAAAAGATGTATCATGATCAACTGGATGTCCGATAGCAAGCTGGGCTGTGGAAATGAACTGCTGATACCTACGGAGAAAAAAAATCACAAAAACATGACCCTTTGGTAAAGGTATGTCAGCTGTACCTGGACCACATAGGGGCCCAGACACTAATATAAATGAACAATAAAAGGGGTAAAAAGTAACCATTATATAGACCAAAACCAAGTTTCCCCAACTGGACTCATCAACTTGTAATCTCTGAAAATGTGGATATGAAAACAAACTGGAATAGAGAGAGAAAAAATTCAAAGTGCAAAAGGAAGAGTCTTAAAATGGGTCCCTGAATGTGTGTTGAGTCTCGTGGTGAAGGGGTAGCAGCTGTTCCTGAACATGGCTATACCTCTTCCCTGATGGGAGCAGTGAGAACAGAGCGGGTGATGTGGATCCTTGATTGCTGCTGCTCTCTGACAGCAGCGTTCCCTGCAAATGTTCTCAGTGGTGGAAGGTTTTTACCTGAGATGTCCAGGGCGGTGTCCATACTTTTGCAGAGCTTTTTGCTCAGGGGTATTGGTGTCACAAGACAATAGCTCAAACCTACTACAAACTGAACCTTTCACACCTCACAACCGTAAACCCACTATTTTTCTTGCATCAATGTGCCTGTCTAAATGTTAAAGGACCCTATTATTCCAGTCTCCACCATCCTGCCCGGCCATGCGCTCCAGGCATCCGCAGCCTTCTGCACGTTCTCTTTCTACAATTCCTTCAGCAGCCTTGTGTTTCCTCAGCACTGCCTGCTCCTCCACCAAGCTCTGCCACAAATCTATTCACTCAATGAGCTTCCTGCATCACTCCAGAGAAAAGCCCAAGGTTTCTCTCTCTGGATATTGCATTGACTTCATTCTGATGGGCTGAATTCCTGCAGCTTCCCAATCAAACATCTGCAATCGCCTTTAAATTGTGCCCCTCTGCACAGATTTGTGCCACTTGCTTTTAAACAGGTTAAATCCTATGGGCATTCTGACAGTGTCCTTCCACTCTCTCTCTCTCTCACTCTCACTCTACCGGTGGAACTAAATCCTACTGCTCAAATTGTTGCTTGGTCTGGGCTTCTGTCCTTTTGCCTGGATTCTCATCCTCTGTTATTTCAGTCTGAACCTTGCCATCAGCCCGAGGAATAAAACCGTGGGGATATGGATCGGAATTCTCACCCTCACCCTCACGGGTCCACCTCACACTCGCAGTTTCCCAATCCCCTCAACCACACGATCCCCTCAGCCACGCGGGTTCCCACCCTCACCCTCAGCCACGCAGGTGCCCTCAGTCCTCTGGGTCCCCGTCCCCCCTCGGCCTTCTGGGTCCCCGTCCGCCCTCGGCCTTCTGGGTCCCCGTCCCCCCTCAGCCTTCTGGGTCCCCGTCCCCCCTCAGCCTTCTGGGTCCCCGTCCCCGTCCCCCCTCAGCCTTCTGGGTCCCCGACCCCCCTCAGCCTCGAGGGCCCCGACCCCCCCCCTCAGCCTTCTGGGTCCCCGTCCCCCCTCAGCCTTCTGGGTCCCAATCTCAAAGAGCAATTTGAGACTCATCTAATTTTAATTCTAAACTCAATTTCTTCATATAACCCAATAAAAATACCTTAGGATCAAGTGAAAGTTTAAATTTTAATAAGTTCCTTGATTCTATCCCAGAAAGGTTTCATATAATCAAGTCGAGTGCAAGAAAGAGCAAACTTGCTTATGGCACCTAAAGCACCGATTTACGTGAAACTCCACGAGTTCCACCTACCTACTTCCCTTGCCCATAACCCTCCCACCCCCTCGCATCCATGTACTCATATAACCTCATCTTAAATGACAGAATTGACCCTGGCGCAACTTCTTCCAGTAGATCATTCCACTCAGCCACCACTCTGAGATGTGGGGAAAGAGATGTGGGGAAAGAGAGGCAGGGAAAGAGGCAAGGAAATAGAGGTGGGGAATCAGAGGCAGGGAATCAGAGGCGGAGATCCAGAGGCAGGGAATCTGAGGCGGGGAATCTGAGGCGGGGAATCAGAGGCGTGGAATCAGAGGGGGGAATAGAGATGTGGGAAAAGAGAGGCGGCGAAAGGGAGGCGGGGAAAGAGTCAGAGACTCTGAAACAGGGAATCGGAGTCGGGGAATCAGAGTCGGGGAATCAGAGTCGGGGAATCAGTGTCAGGGAATCAGAGTCGGGGAATCAGAGGTGGGGAATCAGAGGCGGGGAATCAGAGTCGGGGAATCAGAGGCAGGGAATCAGAGGCGGGGAATCAGAGGCAGGGAATCAGAGGCGGGGAATCAGAGGCGGGGAATCAGAGGCAGGGAATCAGAGGCAGGGAATCAGAGGCGGGGAATCAGAGGCGGAGAATCAGAGGCGGGGAATCAGAGGCAGGGAATCAGAGGCGGGGAATCAGAGGCGGGGAATCAGAGGCGGGGAATCAGAGTCGGGGAATCAGAGGCAAGGAATCAGAGGCAGGGAATCAGAGGCGGGGAATCAGAGGCGGGGAATCAGAGGCAGGGAATCAGAGGCAGGGAATCAGAGTCGGGGAATCAGAGGTGGGGAATCAGAGGCGGGGAATCAGAGTCGGGGAATCAGAGGCAGGGAATCAGAGGCAGGGAATCAGAGGCGGGGAATCAGAGGCGGGGAATCAGAGGCGGGGAATCAGAGGCAGGGAATCAGAGGCGGAGAATCAGAGGCGGGGAATCAGAGGCGGGGAATCAGTGGGCGGAAATGAGATGTGGGAAAAGAGAGGCAGAGAAAGAGGCACGAAAATAGTGGCAGGGAAAGAGAGGCGGGGAATCAGAGGCGGGGAACCACAGGCGGGGAATCAGAGGCTGAAATTAAAAGGGGGTGAATCAGAGGGGGGAAAAGAGATGTGGGGAAAGAAGGGCAGGGAAAGAGCCAGGGAAAGAGCCAGGGACTCTGAAGCAGGGAATCGGAGGCAGGGAAACAGAGGCAGGGAATCAGAGTGGGAGAAATGGAGGCGGGGAATCAGAGGCGGGGAAGCAGAGGCGGGGAATCAGAGGCGGGGAATCAGAGGCGGGGAATCTGAGGTGGGGATTCTGAGGCAGGGAATCTGAGGTGGGGAATCTGAGGTGGGGAATCCGAGGATGAGATTCAAAGGGAGAGAATCAGAAGGGGGAAAAGATATGTAGGGAAAGAGAGGCATGGAAAGAGCCAGGGACTCTGAAGCAGGGAATCGGAGGCAGGGAAACAGAGTCGGAGAACGGAGGCGGGGAATCAGAAGCGGGGAATCAGAGGGCGGAAAAGAGATGTGGGGAAAGAGAGGCAGGGAAAGAGGCGCGGAAATAGACGCAGGGAAAGAGAGGCGGGGTATCAGATGTGGGGAATTCAAGGCGGGGAAAGAGATGTGGGGAAAGAGAGGCAGGGAAAGAGGCAAGGAAATAGAGGCGGGGAATCAGAGGTGGGGATTCAGAGGCAGGGAATCAGATGAGGGGAATAAGAGGCAGGGAATCTGAGGCAGGGAATCTGAGGTGGGGAGTCTGTCGGGGAATCAGAGGCGTGGAATCAGAGGGGGGAATAGAGATGTGGGAAAAGAGAGGCGGCGAAAGGGAGGCGGGGAAAGAGTCAGAGACTCTGAAGCAGGGAATCGGAGTCGGGGAATCAGAGTCGGGGAATCAGAGGCGGGGAATCAGAGGCAGGGAATCAGAGGCGGAGAATCAGAGGCGGGGAATCAGAGGCAGGAAAAGAGATGTGGGGAAAGAGAGTCCGGGAGAGAGGCACGGAAAGAGAGGCGGGAAATCAGAGGTGGGGAATCAGAGGGGGGGAATCAGAGGCGGGGAATCAGAGGCGGGGAATCAGAGGCTTGGACTCAGAGGAGGTGTATCAGAGGCGGAGAAAAGGCGGCGTGGAATCAGAGGTGGGGAATCAGAGGGCGGAAATGAGATGTGGGAAAAGAGAGGCAGAGAAGGAGGCACGAAAATAGTGGCAGGGAAAGAGAGGCAGGGAATCAGAGGCGGGGAATCAGAGGCGGGGAATCAGAGGCGGGGAATCAGAGGCGGGGAATCAGAGGCGGGGAATCAGAGGCGGGGAATCAGAGGGCGGAAAAGAGATGTGGGGAAAGAGAGGCAGAGAAGGAGGCACGAAAATAGTGGCAGGGAAAGAGAGGCAGGGAATCAGAGGCGGGGAATCAGAGGCGGGGAATCAGAGGCGGGGAATCAGAGTCGGGGAATCAGAGGCGGGGAATCAGAGGCGGTGAATCAGAGTCGGGGAATCAGAGGAGGGGAATCAGAGGCGGGGAATCAGAGGCGGGGAATCAGAGGCGGGGAATCAGAGGCGGGGAATCAGAGGCGGGGAATCAGAGGCGGGGAATCAGAGTCGGGGAATCAGAGGAGGGGAATCAGAGGCGGGGAATCAGAGGCGGGGAATCAGAGGCGGGGAATCAGAGGCGGGGAATCAGAGGCGGGGAATCAGTGGGCGGAAATGAGATGTGGGAAAAGAGAGGCAGAGAAAGAGGCACGAAAATAGTGGCAGGGAAACAGAGGCGGGGAATCACAGGAGGGGAATCACAGGCGGGGAACCAGAGGCGGGGAATCAGAGGCTGAAATTAAAAGAGGGTGAATCAGAGGGGGGAAAAGAGATGTGGGGAAAGAAGGGCAGGGAAAGAGCCAGGGAAAGAGCCAGGGACTCTGAAGCAGGGAATCGGAGGCAGGGAATCGGTGGCAGGGAAACAGAGGAAGGGAATCAGAGTCGGAGAAATGGAGGCGGGGAATCAGAAACGGGGAATCAGAGGACGGAAAAGAGATGTGGGAAAAGAGAGGCGGCGAAAGGGAGGCGGGGAAAGAGTCAGAGACTCTGAAACAGGGAATCTGAGTCGGGGAATCAGAGTCGGGGAATCAGAGTCGGGGAATCAGTGTCAGGGAATCAGAGTCGGGGAATCAGAGGTGGGGAATCAGAGGCGGGGAATCAGAGGTGGGGAATCAGAGGCGGGGAAAGAGATGTGGGAAAAGAGAGGCAGGGAAAGAGGCACAAAAATAGTGGCAGGGAAAGAGAGGCGGGGAATCAGAGGCGAGGAATCAGAGGCGGGGAATCAGAGGCGGGGAAAGAGATGTGGGAAAAGAGAGGCAGGGAAAGAGGCGCGGAAATAGACGCAGGGAAAGAGAGGCGGGGTATCAGATGTGGGGAATCTGAAGTGGAAAATTTGAGGCGGGGAATCAGAGTCGTGGTTTCAGAGGCGGGGAATCAGAGGCGGGGAATCAGAGGCGGGGAATCAGAGTCGTGGTTTCAGAGGCGGGGAATCTGAGGCGGGGAATCAGAGGCGGGGAAAGAGATGTGGGAAAAGAGAGGCAGGGAAAGAGGCACAAAAATAGTGGCAGGGAAAGAGAGGCGGGGAATCAGGGGCGGGGAATGAGAGGCGGGGAATCAGATGCGTGGAATCTGAGGTGGGGAATCTGAGGCGGGGAATCAGAGGCGGGGAAAGAGATGTGGGAAAAGAGAGGCAGGGAAAGAGGCGCGGAAATAGACGCAGGGAAAGAGAGGCGGGGAATCAGAGGCGGGGAATCAGAGGCGGGGAATCAGAGGCGGGGAATCAGAGGCGGGGAATCAGAGGCGGGGAATCAGAGGCGGGGAATCAGAGGCGGGGAAGCAGAGGTGGGGAAGCAGAGGCGGGGAATCAGAGTCGGGGAATCAGAGGCGGGGAATTTGAGGTGGGGATTCTGAGGTGGGAAATCAGAGGCTGAGATTGAAAGGGGGAGAATCAGAAGGGGGAAAAGAAATGTGGGGAAAGAGAGGCATGGAAAGAGCCAGGGACTCTGAAGCAGGGAATCGGAGGCAGGGAAACAGAGTCGGAGAAACGGAGGCGGGGAATCAGAAGCGGGGAATCAGAGGGTGGAAAAGAGATGTGGGGAAAGAGAGGCAGGGAAAGAGGCGCGGAAATAGACGCAGGGAAAGAGAGGCGGAGTATCAGATGTGGGGAATTCAAGGCGGGGAATCAGAGGCGGGGAAAGAGATGTGGGGAAAGAGATGTGGGGAAAGAGAGGCAGGGAAAGAGGCAAGGAAATAGAGGTGGGGAATCTGAGGCGGGGAATCAGAGGCGTGGAATCAGAGGGGGGAATAGAGATGTGGGAAAAGAGAGGCGGCGAAAGGGAGGCGGGGAAAGAGTCAGAGACTCTGAAACAGGGAATCGGAGTCGGGGAATCAGAGTCGGGGAATCAGAGTCGGGGAATCAGTGTCAGGGAATCAGAGTCGGGGAATCAGAGGTGGGGAATCAGAGGCGGGGAATCAGAGTCGGGGAATCAGAGGCAGGGAATCAGAGGCAGGGAATCAGAGGCGGGGAATCAGAGGCGGGGAATCAGAGGCAGGGAATCAGAGGCAGGGAATCAGAGGCGGGGAATCAGAGGCGGAGAATCAGAGGTGGGGAATCAGAGGCGGGGAATCAGAGGCGGGGAATCAGAGGCAGGGAATCAGAGGCAGGGAATCAGAGGCGGGGAATCAGAGGCGGGGAATCAGAGGCGGAGAATCAGAGGCGGGGAATCAGAGGCGGGGAATCAGTGGGCGGAAATGAGATGTGGGAAAAGAGAGGCAGAGAAAGAGGCGTGGAAATAGACGCAGTGAAAGAGAGGCGGGGTATCAGATGTGGGGGATCCGAGGCGGGGAATCAGAGGTGGGGAAAGAGATGTGGAGAAAGAGAGGCAGGGAAAGAGGCAAGGAAAGAGAGGCGGGGAAAGAGGCACGGAAAGAGAGGTGGGAAATGAGAGGCGGGGAATCAGAGTCGTATTATCTGAGGTGGGGAATCTGAGGCGGGGAATCAGAGGCGGGGAAAGAGATGTGGGAAAAGAGAGGCAGAGAATGAGGCACGAAAATAGTGGCAGGGAAAGAGAGGCAGGGAATCAGAGGCGGGGAATCAGAGGCGGGGAATCAGAGGCGGGGAATCAGAGGCGGGGAATCAGAGGCGGGGAATCAGAGGCGGGGAATCAGAGGCGGGGAATCAGAGGCGGGGAATCAGAGGCGGGGAATCAGAGGCGGGGAATCAGAGGCGGGGAATCAGAGGCGGAGAATCAGAGGCGGGGAATCAGAGGCGGGGAAAGAGATGTGGAAAAAGAGAGGCAGGGAAAGAGGCAAGGAAATAGACGCAGTGAAATCGAGGAGGGGTATCAGATGCGGGGAATCCGAGGCGGGGAATCAGAGGCAGGAAAAGAGATGTGGGGAAAGAGAGGCAGAGAAAGAGGCGTGGAAATAGACGCAGGGAAAGAGAGGCAGGGTATCAGATGTGGGGGATCCGAGGCGGGGAATCAGAGGTGGGGAAAGAGATGTGGAGAAAGAGAGGCAGGGAAAGAGGCAAGGAAAGAGAGGCGGGGAAAGAGGCACGGAAAGAGAGGTGGGAAATGAGAGGCGGGGAATCAGAGGCGGGGAATCAGAGTCGTGGTATCAGAAGCGGGGAATTTGAGGTGGAGAATCTGAGGCGGGGAATCAGAGGCGTGGAATCCGAGGCGGGGAATCAGAGGCAAGAAAAGAGATGTGGGGAAAGAGAGGCCGGGAAAGAGGCACGGAAAGAGAGGCGGGAAATCAGAGGCGAGGAATCAGAGGCGGGGAATCAGAGTCGTGGTTTCAGAGGCGGGGAATCAGAGGCGGGGAATCAGAGGCGGGGAAAGAGATGTGGGAAAAGAGAGGCGGGGAAAGAGGCGCGGAAAGAGAGGCGGGAAATCAGAGGCGGGGAATCAGAGGCGGGGAAAGAGATGTGGGAAAAGAGAGGCGGGGAAAGAGGCGCGGAAATAGACGCAGGGAAAGAGAGGCGGGGTATCAGATGTGGGGAATCTGAGGTGGAAAATCTGAGGCGGGGAATCAGAGGCGTGGAATCCGAGGCGGGGCATCAGAGGCAGGAAAAGAGATGTGGGGAAAGAGAGGCCGGGAAGGAGGCACGGAAAGAGAGGCAGGAAATCAGAGGCGGTGAATCACAGGCGGGGAATCAGAGGCGGGGAATCAGAGTCGTATTATCTGAGGCGGGGAATCGGAGGCAGGGAATCAGAGGCGGGGAAAGAGATGTGGGAAAAGAGAGGCAGAGAAGGAGGCACGAAAATAGTGGCAGGGAAAGAGAGGCAGGGAATCAGAGGCGGGGAATCAGAGGCGGGGAATCAGAGGAGTGGAATCAGAGGCGGGGAATCTAAGGTGGGGAATCGGAGTCGGGGAATGAGAGTCGTGGAATCAGAGGCGGGGAATCAGAGGATGAGAATCAGAGGAGGGGAATCAGAGGCGGGGAATCAGAGGCGGGGAATCAGAGGCGGGGAATCAGAGGCGGGGAATCAGAGGCGGGGTATCAGAGGCGGGGAATCAGAGGCGGGGAATCAGAGGCGGGGAATCAGAGGCGGGGAATCAGAGGCAGGGAATCAGAGGCGGGGAATCAGAGGCGGGGAATCAGAGGCGGGGAATCAGAGGCGGGGAATCAGAGGCGGGGAATCAGAGGCGGGAAATCAGAGGCGGGGAATCAGAGGCGGGGAATCAGAGGCGGGGAAGCAGAGGCGGGGAAGCAGAGGCGGGGAAGCAGACGCGGGGAAGCAGAGGCGGGGAAGCAGAGGCGGGGAATCAGAGGCGGGGAATTTGAGGTGGGGATTCTGAGGTGGGAAATCAGAGGCTGAGATTGAAAGGGGGAGAATCAGAAGGGGGAAATGAAATGTGGGGAAAGAGAGGCATGGAAAGAGCCAGGGACTCTGAAGCAGGGAATAGGAGGCAGGGAAACAGAGTTGGAGAAACGGAGGCGGGGAATCAGAAGCGGGGAATCAGAGGGTGGAAAAGAGATGTGGGGAAAGAGAGGCAGGGAAAGAGGCGCGGAAATAGACGCAGGGAAAGAGAGGCGGAGTATCAGATGTGGGGAATTCAAGGCGGGGAATCAGAGGCGGGGAAAGAGATGTGGGGAAAGAGAGGCAGGGAAAGAGGCAAGGAAATAGAGGTGGGGAATCAGAGGCAGGGAATCAGAGGCGGAGATCCAGAGGCAGGGAATCTGAGGCGGCGAATCTGAGGCGGGGAATCAGAGGCGTGGAATCAGAGGGGGGAATAGAGATGTGGGAAAAGAGAGGCGGCGAAAGGGAGGCGGGGAAAGAGTCAGAGACTCTGAAACAGGGAATCTGAGTCGGGGAATCAGAGTCGGGGAATCAGAGTCGGGGAATCAGTGTCAGGGAATCAGAGTCGGGGAATCAGAGGTGGGGAAAGAGATGTGGGAAAAGAGAGGCAGAGAATGAGGCACGAAAATAGTGGCAGGGAAAGAGAGGCAGGGAATCAGAGGCGGGGAATCACAGGCGGGGAACCAGAGGCGGGGAATCAGAGGCTGAAATTAAAAGAGGGTGAATCAGAGGGGGGAAAAGAGATGTGGGGAAAGAAGGGCAGGGAAAGAGCCAGGGAAAGAGCCAGGGACTCTGAAGCAGGGAATCGGAGGCAGGGAATCGGTGGCAGGGAAACAGAGGAATGGAATCAGAGTCGGAGAAATGGAGGCGGGGAATCAGAAGCGGGGAATCAGAAGCGGGGAATCAGAGGACGGAAAAGAGATGTGGGGAAAGAGAGGCAGAGAAAGAGAGGCGGGGTATCAGATGTGTGCAATCCGAGGCAAGGAATCAGAGGCGGGGAATCAGAGGCGGGGAATCAGAGGCGTGGAATCAGAGGCGGGGAATCTAAGGTGGGGAATCGGAGTCGGGGAATCAGAGTCGTGGAATCAGAGGCGGGGAATCAGAGGAGGAGAATCAGAGGCGGGGAATCAGAGTCGGGGAATCAGAGGAGGGGAATCAGAGGCGGGGAATCAGAGGCGGGGAATCAGAGGCGGGGAATCAGAGGCGGGGAATCAGAGGCGGGGAATCAGAGGTGGGGAATCAGAGGGCAGAAAAGAGATGTGGGGAAAGAGAGGCAGAGAAAGAGGCGTGGAAATAGACGCAGTGAAAGAGAGGAGGGGTATCAGATGCGGGGAATCCGAGGCGGGGAATCAGAGGCAGGAAAAGAGATGTGGGGAAAGAGAGGCCGGGAAAGAGGCACGGAAAGAGAGGTGGGAAATCAGAGGTGGGGAATCAGAGGCGGGGAATCAGAGGCGGGGAATCAGAGGCTTGGACTCAGAGGAGGTGTATCAGAGGCGGAGAAAAGGCGGCGTGGAATCAGAGGTGGGGAATCAGAGGGCGGAAATGAGATGTGGGAAAAGAGAGGCAGAGAAGGAGGCACGAAAATAGTGGCAGGGAAAGAGAGGCAGGGAATCAGAGGCGGGGAATCAGAGGCGGTAAATCAGAGGCGGGGAATCAGAGGGCGGAAAAGAGATGTGGGGAAAGAGAGGCAGAGAAAGAGGCGTGGAAATAGACGCAGGGAAAGAGAGGCGGGGTATCAGATGTGGGGGATCCGAGGCGGGGAATCAGAGGTGGGGAAAGAGATGTGGAGAAAGAGAGGCAGGGAAAGAGGCAAGGAAAGAGAGGCGGGGAAAGAGGCACGGAAAGAGAGGTGGGAAATGAGAGGCGGGGAATCAGAGTCGTATTATCTGAGGTGGGGAATCTGAGGCGGGGAATCAGAGGCGGGGAAAGAGATGTGGGAAAAGAGAGGCAGAGAATGAGGCACGAAAATAGTGGCAGGGAAAGAGAGGCGGGGAATCAGAGGCGGGGAATCAGAGGCGGGGAATCAGAGGCGGGGAATCAGAGGCGGGGAATCAGAGGCGGGGAATCAGAGGCGGGGAATCAGAGGCGGGGAATCAGAGGCGGGGAATCAGAGGCGGGGAATCAGAGGCGGGGAATCAGAGGCGGGGAATCAGAGGTGGGGAATCAGTGGGCGGAAATGAGATGTGGGAAAAGAGAGGCAGAGAAAGAGGCGTGGAAATAGACGCAGTGAAAGCGAGGAGGGGTATCAGATGCGGGGAATCCGAGGCGGGGAATCAGAGGCAGGAAAAGAGATGTGGGGAAAGAGAGGCCGGGAAAGAGGCACGGAAAGAGAGGCAGGAAATCAGAGGTGGAGAATCAGAGGCGGGGAATCAGAGGGCGGAAAAGAGATGTGGGGAAAGAGAGGCAGAGAAAGAGGCGTGGAAATAGACGCAGGGAAAGAGAGGCAGGGTATCAGATGTGGGGGATCCGAGGCGGGGAATCAGAGGTGGGGAAAGAGATGTGGAGAAAGAGAGGCAGGGAAAGAGGCAAGGAAAGAGAGGCGGGGAAAGAGGCACGGAAAGAGAGGTGGGAAATGAGAGGCGGGGAATCAGAGTCGTGGTATCAGAAGCGGGGAATTTGAGGTGGAGAATCTGAGGCGGGGAATCAGAGGCGTGGAATCCGAGGCGTGGAATCAGAGGCAGGAAAAGAGATGTGGGGAAAGACAGGCCGGGAAAGAGGCACGGAAAGAGAGGCGGGAAATCAGAGGCGACGAATCAGAGGCGGGGAATCAGAGTCGTGGTTTCAGAGGCGGGGAATCAGAGGCGGGGAAAGAGATGTGGGAAAAGAGAGGCGGGGAAAGAGGCGCGGAAATAGACGCAGGGAAAGAGAGGCGGGGTATCAGATGTGGGGAATCCGAGGCGGGGAATCAGAGGCGGGGAAAGAGATGTGGGGAAAGAGAGGCAGGGAAAGAGGCGCGGAAATAGACGCAGGGAAAGAGAGGCGGGGTATCAGATGTGGGGAATCTGAGGTGGAAAATCTGAGGCGGGGAATCAGAGGCGTGGAATCCGAGGCGGGGCATCAGAGGCAGGAAAAGAGATGTGGGGAAAGAGAGGCCGGGAAAGAGGCACGGAAAGAGAGGCAGGAAATCAGAGGCGGTGAATCACAGGCGGGGAATCAGAGGCGGGGAATCAGAGTCGTATTATCTGAGGCGGGGAATCGGAGGCAGGGAATCAGAGGCGGGGAAAGAGATGTGGGAAAAGAGAGGCAGAGAAGGAGGCACGAAAATAGTGGCAGGGAAAGAGAGGCAGGGAATCAGAGGCGGGGAATCAGAGGCGGGGAATCAGAGGCGGGGAATCAGAGGCGGGGAATCAGAGGCGGGGAATCAGAGGTGGGGAATCAGAGGCGGGGAATCAGAGGCGGGAAATCAGAGGCGGGGAATCAGAGGCGGGGAAGCAGAGGCGGGGAAGCAGAGGCGGGGAAGCAGAGGCGGGGAAGCAGAGGCGGGGAAGCAGAGGCGGGGAAGCAGAGGCGGGGAAGCAGAGGCGGGGAAGCAGAGGCGGGGAAGCAGAGGCGGGGAATCAGAGGCGGGGAATTTGAGGTGGGGATTCTGAGGTGGGAAATCAGAGGCTGAGATTGAAAGGGGGAGAATCAGAAGGGGGAAAAGAAATGTGGGGAAAGAGAGGCATGGAAAGAGCCAGGGACTCTGAAGCAGGGAATCGGAGGCAGGGAAACAGAGTCGGAGAAACGGAGGCGGGGAATCAGAAGCGGGGAATCAGAGGGTGGAAAAGAGATGTGGGGAAAGAGAGGCAGGGAAAGAGGCGCGGAAATAGACGCAAGGAAAGAGAGGCGGAGTATCAGATGTGGGGAATTCAAGGCGGGGAATCAGAGGCGGGGAAAGAGATGTGGGGAAAGAGAGGGAGGGAAAGAGGCAAGGAAATAGAGGTGGGGAATCAGAGGCAGGGAATCAGAGGCGGAGATCCAGAGGCAGGGAATATGAGGCGGCGAATCTGAGGCGGGGAATCAGAGGCGTGGAATCAGAGGGGGGAATAGAGATGTGGGAAAAGAGAGGCGGCGAAAGGGAGGCGGGAAAAGAGTCAGAGACTCTGAAACAGGGAATCTGAGTCGGGGAATCAGAGTCGGGGAATCAGAGGCGGGGAATCAGAGTCGGGGAATCAGAGGCAGGGAATCAGAGGCGGGGAATCAGAGGCAGGGAATCAGAGGTGGGGAATCAGAGGCAGGGAATCAGAGTCGTGGTTTCAGAGGCGGGGAATCTGAGGCGGGGAATCAGAGGCGGGGAAAGAGATGTGGGAAAAGAGAGGCAGGGAAAGAGGCACAAAAATAGTGGCAGGGAAAGAGAGGCGGGGAATCAGGGGCGGGGAATGAGAGGCGGGGAATCAGATGCGTGGAATCAGAGGCGGGGAATCAGAGGCGGGGAATCAGAGTCATGGTATCAGAGGCGGGGAATCTGAGGCGGGGAATCAGAGGCGGGGAAAGAGATGTGGGAAAAGAGAGGCAGGGAAAGAGGCGCGGAAATAGACGAAGGGAAAGAGAGGCGGGGTATCAGATGTGGGGAATCCGAGGCGGGGAATCAGAGGCGGGGAAAGACATGTGGGGAAAGAGAGGCAGGGAAAGAGGCGCGGAAATAGACGCAGGGAAAGAGAGGCGGGGTATCAGATGTGGGGAATCAGAGTCGTATTATCTGAGGCGGGGAATCAGGGGCGGGGAATGAGAGGCGGGGAATCAGAGGCGGGGAATCAGAGTCGGGGAATCAGAGGCGGGGAATTTGAGGTGGGGATTCTGAGGTGGGAAATCAGAGGCTGAGATTGAAAGGGGGAGAATCAGAAGGGGGAAAAGAAATGTAGGGAAAGAGAGGCATGGAAAGAGCCAGGGACTCTGAAGCAGGGAATCGGAGGCAGGGAAACAGAGTCGGAGAAACGGAGGCGGGGAATCAGAAGCGGGGAATCAGAGGGTGGAAAAGAGATGTGGGGAAAGAGAGGCAGGGAAAGAGGCGCGGAAATAGACGCAGGGAAAGAGAGGCGGAGTATCAGATGTGGGGAATTCAAGGCGGGGAATCAGAGGCGGGGAAAGAGATGTGGGGAAAGAGATGTGGGGAAAGAGAGGCAGGGAAAGAGGCAAGGAAATAGAGGTGGGGAATCAGAGGCAGGGAATCAGAGGCGGAGATCCAGAGGCAGGGAATCTGAGGCGGGGAATCTGAGGCGGGGAATCAGAGGCGTGGAATCAGAGGGGGGAATAGAGATGTGGGAAAAGAGAGGCGGCGAAAGGGAGGCGGGGAAAGAGTCAGAGACTCTGAAACAGGGAATCGGAGTCGGGGAATCAGAGTCGGGGAATCAGAGTCGGGGAATCAGTGTCAGGGAATCAGAGTCGGGGAATCAGAGGTGGGGAATCAGAGGCGGGGAATCAGAGTCGGGGAATCAGAGGAGGGGAATCAGAGGTGGAGAATCAGAGGCGGGGAATCAGAGGCGGGGAATCAGTGGGCGGAAATGAGATGTGGGAAAAGAGAGGCAGAGAAAGAGGCACGAAAATAGTGGCAGGGAAAGAGAGGCGGGGAATCAGAGGCTGAAATTAAAAGGGGGTGAATCAGAGGGGGGAAAAGAGATGTGGGGAAAGAAGGGCAGGGAAAGAGCCAGGGAAAGAGCCAGGGACTCTGAAGCAGGGAATCGGAGGCAGGGAAACAGAGGAAGGGAATCAGAGTGGGAGAAATGGAGGTGGGGAATCAGAGGCGGGGATTCAGAGGCGGGGAAGCAGAGGCGGGGAATCAGAGGCGGGGAATCATAGGCGGGGAATCTGAGGTGGGGATTCTGAGGCAGGGAATCTGAGGTGGGGAATCTGAGGTGGGGAATCCGAGGCTGAGATTCAAAGGGAGAGAATCAGAAGGGGGAAAAGATATGTAGGGAAAGAGAGGCATGGAAAGAGCCAGGGACTCTGAAGCAGGGAATCGGAGGCAGGGAAACAGAGTCGGAGAACGGAGGCGGGGAATCAGAAGCGGGGAATCAGAGGGCGGAAAAGAGATGTGGGGAAAGAGAGGCAGGGAAAGAGGCGCGGAAATAGACGCAGGGAAAGAGAGGCGGGGTATCAGATGTGGGGAATTCAAGGCGGGGAAAGAGATGTGGGGAAAGAGAGGCAGGGAAAGAGGCAAGGAAATAGAGGCGGGGAATCAGAGGTGGGGATTCAGAGGCAGGGAATCAGAGGGGGGGAATCAGAGGCAGGGAATCTGAGGCAGGGAATCTGAGGTGGGGAGTCTGTCGGGGAATCAGAGGCGTGGAATCAGAGGGGGGAATAGAGATGTGGGAAAAGAGAGGCGGCGAAAGGGAGGCGGGGAAAGAGTCAGAGACTCTGAAGCAGGGAATCGGAGTCGGGGAATCAGAGTCGGGGAATCAGAGGCGTGGAATCAGAGGCAGGGAATCAGAGGCGGAGAATCAGAGGCGGGGAACCAGAGGCGGGGAATCAGAGGCTGAAATTAAAAGAGGGTGAACCAGAGGGGGGAAAAGAGATGTGGGGAAAGAAGGGCAGGGAAAGAGCCAGGGAAAGAGCCAGGGACTCTGAAGCAGGGAATCGGAGGCAGGGAATCGGAGGCAGGAAAACAGAGGAAGGGAATCAGAGTCGGAGAAATGGAGGCGGGGAATCAGAAGCGGGGAATCAGAGAACGGAAAAGAGATGTGGCGAAAGAGAGGCAGAGAAAGAGAGGCGGGTTATCAGATGTGTGCAATCCGAGGCAAGGAATCAGAGGCGTGGAATCAGAGGCGTGGAATCTAAGGTGGGGAATCGGAGTCGGGGAATCAGAGTCGTGGAATCAGAGTCGGGGAATCAGAGTCGGGGAATCAGAGGAGGGGAATCAGAGGCGGGGAATCAGAGGCGGGGAATCAGAGGCGGGGAATCAGAGGCGGGGTATCAGAGGCGGGGTATAAGAGGCGGGGTATCAGAGGAAGAGGAACGGAGGCGTGGAATCAGAGGTGGGGAATCAGAGGGCAGAAAAGAGATGTGGGGAAAGAGAGGCAGAGAAAGAGGCGTGGAAATAGACGCAGTGAAAGAGAGGCGGGGTATCAGATGTGGGGGATCCGAGGCGGGGAATCAGAGGTGGGGAAAGAGAGGCAGGGAAAGAGGCAAGGAAAGAGAGGCGGGGAAAGAGGCACGGAAAGAGAGGTGGGAAATGAGAGGCGGGGAATCAGAGGCGGGGAATCAGAGGCGGGGAATCAGAGGCGGGGAATCAGAGGCGGGGAATCAGAGGCGGGGAATCAGAGGCGGGGAATCAGAGGCGGGGAATCAGAGGCGGGGAAGCAGAGGCGGGGAATCAGAGGCGGGGAATCAGAGGCGGGGAATCAGAGGCGGAGAATCAGAAGCGGGGAATCAGAGGCGGGGAAAGAGATGTGGGAAAAGAGAGGCAGAGAAAGAGGCGTGGAAATAGACGCAGTGAAATCGAGGAGGGGTATCAGATGCGGGGAATCCGAGGCGGGGAATCAGAGGCAGGAAAAGAGATGTGGGGAAAGAGAGGCCGGGAAAGAGGCACGGAAAGAGAGGCGGGAAATCAGAGGTGGGGAATCAGAGGCGGGGAATCAGAGGCAGGGAATCAGAGGCGGGGAATCAGAGGCGGGGAATCAGAGGCGGGGAATCAGAGGGCGGAAAAGAGATGTGGGGAAAGAGAGGCAGAGAAAGAGGCGTGGAAATAGACGCAGGGAAAGAGAGGCAGGGTATCAGATGTGGGGGATCCGAGGCGGGGAATCAGAGGTGGGGAAAGAGATGTGGAGAAAGAGAGGCAGGGAAAGAGGCAAGGAAAGAGAGGCGGGGAAAGAGGCACGGAAAGAGAGGTGGGAAATGAGAGGCGGGGAATCAGAGGCGGGGAATCAGAGTCGTGGTATCAGAAGCGGGGAATTTGAGGTGGAGAATCTGAGGCGGGGAATCAGAGGCGTGGAATCCGAGGCGGGGAATCAGAGGCAGGAAAAGAGATGTGGGGAAAGAGAGGCCGGGAAAGAGGCACGGAAAGAGAGGCGGGAAATCAGAGGCGAGGCATCAGAGGCGGGGAATCAGAGTCGTGGTTTCAGAGGCGGGGAATCAGAGGCGGGGAATCAGAGTCATGGTATCAGAGGCGGGGAATAAGAGGCGGGGAATCAGAGGCGGGGAAAGAGATGTGGGAAAAGAGAGGTGGGGAAAGAGGCGCGGAAATAGACGCAGGGAAAGAGAGGCGGGGTATCAGATGTGGGGAATCCGAGGCGGGGAATCAGAGGCGGGGAAAGAGATGTGGGGAAAGAGAGGCAGGGAAAGAGGCGCGGAAATAGACGCAGGGAAAGAGAGGCGGGTTATCAGATGTGGGGAATCTGAGGTGGAAAATCTGAGGCGGGGAATCAGAGGCGTGGAATCCGAGGCGGGGCATCAGAGGCAGGAAAAGAGATGTGGGGAAAGAGAGGCCGGGAAGGAGGCACGGAAAGAGAGGCAGGAAATCAGAGGCGGTGAATCACAGGCGGGGAATCAGAGGCGGGGAATCAGAGTCGTATTATCTGAGGCGGGGAATCGGAGGCAGGGAATCAGAGGCGTGGAAAGAGATGTGGGAAAAGAGAGGCAGAGAAGGAGGCACGAAAATAGTGGCAGGGAAAGAGAGGCGGGGAATCAGAGGCGGGGAATCAGAGGCGGGGAATCAGAGGCGGGGAATCAGAGGCGGGGAATCAGAGGCGGGGAATCAGAGGCGGGGAATCAGAGGCGGGGAATCAGAGGCGGGGAATCAGAGGCGGGGAATCAGAGGCGGGGAAGCAGAGGCGGGGAAGCAGAGGCGGGGAAGCAGACGCGGGGAAGCAGAGGCGGGGAATTTGAGGTGGGGATTCTGAGGTGGGAAATCAGAGGCTGAGATTGAAAGGGGGAGAATCAGAAGGGGGAAAAGAAATGTGGGGAAAGAGAGGCATGGAAAGAGCCAGGGACTCTGAAGCAGGGAATCGGAGGCAGGGAAACAGAGTCGGAGAAACGGAGGCGGGGAATCAGAAGCGGGGAATCAGAGGGTGGAAAAGAGATGTGGGGAAAGAGAGGCAGGGAAAGAGGCGCGGAAATAGACGCAGGGAAAGAGAGGCGGAGTATCAGATGTGGGGAATTCAAGGCGGGGAATCAGAGGCGGGGAAAGAGATGTGGGAAAAGAGAGGCAGAGAATGAGGCACGAAAATAGTGGCAGGGAAAGAGAGGCAGGGAATCAGAGGCGGGGAATCAGAGGCGGGGAATCAGAGGCGGGGAATCAGAGGCGGGGAATCAGAGGCGGGGAATCAGAGGGAGGAATAGAGATGTGGGAAAAGAGAGGCGGCGAAAGGGAGGCGGGGAAAGAGTCAGAGACTCTGAAGCAGGGAATCGGAGTCGGAGAAATGGAGGCGGGGAATCAGAGGCGGGGAATCAGAGGCAGGGAATCAGAGGCGGAGAATCAGAGGCGGGGAATCAGAGGCGGGGAATCAGAGGCGGGGAATCAGAGGCGGGGAATCAGTGGGCGGAAATGAGATGTGGGAAAAGAGAGGCAGAGAAAGAGGCGTGGAAATAGACGCTGTGAAAGCGAGGAGGGGTATCAGATGCGGGGAATCCGAGGCGGGGAATCAGAGGCAGGAAAAGAGATGTGGGGAAAGAGAGGCCGGGAAAGAGGCACGGAAAGAGAGGCGGGAAATCAGAGGTGGGGAATCAGAGGCGGGGAATCAGAGGCAGGGAATCAGAGGCGGGGAATCAGAGGCGGGGAATCAGAGGGCGGAAAAGAGATGTGGGGAAAGAGAGGCAGAGAAAGAGGCGTGGAAATAGACGCAGGGAAAGAGAGGCAGGGTATCAGATGTGGGGAATCTGAGGTGGAAAATCTGAGGCGGGGAATCAGAGGCGTGGAATCCGAGGCGGGGCATCAGAGGCAGGAAAAGAGATGTGGGGAAAGAGAGGCCGGGAAAGAGGCACGGAAAGAGAGGCAGGAAATCAGAGGCGGTGAATCAGAGGCGGGGAATCAGAGTCGTATTATCTGAGGCGGGGAATCGGAGGCAGGGAATCAGAGGCGGGGAAAGAGATGTGGGAAAAGAGAGGCAGAGAAGGAGGCACGAAAATAGTGGCAGGGAAAGAGAGGCAGGGAATCAGAGGCGGGGAATCAGAGGCGGGGAATCAGAGGCGGGGAATCAGAGGCGGGGAATCAGAGGCGAGGAATCAGAGGCGGGGAATCAGAGGCGGGGAATCAGAGGCGGGGAATCAGAGGCGGGGAATCAGAGGCGGGGAAGCAGAGGCGGGGAAGCAGAGGCGGGGAATCAGAGGCGGGGAATTTGAGGTGGGGATTCTGAGGTGGGAAATCAGAGGCTGAGATTGAAAGGGGGAGAATCAGAAGGGGGAAAAGAAATGTGGGGAAAGAGAGGCATGGAAAGAGCCAGGGACTCTGAAGCAGGGAATCGGAGGCAGGGAAACAGAGTCGGAGAAACGGAGGCGGGGAATCAGAAGCGGGGAATCAGAGGGTGGAAAAGAGATGTGGGGAAAGAGAGGCAGGGAAAGAGGCAGAAAAATAGTGGCAGGGAAAGAGAGGCGGGGAATCAGGGGCGGGGAATGAGAGGCGGGGAATCAGTGTCAGGGAATCAGAGTCGGGGAATCAGAGGTGGGGAATCAGAGGCGGGGAATCAGAGTCGGGGAATCAGAGGCGTGGAATCAGAGGGGGGAATAGAGATGTGGGAAAAGAGAGGAGGCGAAAGGGAGGCGGGGAAAGAGTCAGAGACTCTGAAACATGGAATCGGAGTCGGGGAATCAGAGTCGGGGAATCAGAGTCGGGGAATCAGTGTCAGGGAATCAGAGTCGGGGAATCAGAGGTGGGGAATCAGAGGCAGGGAATCAGAGGCAGGGAATCAGAGTCGGGGAATCAGAGGCAGGGAATCAGAGGCAGGGAATCAGAGGCGGGGAATCAGAGGCGGGGAATCAGAGGCGGGGAATCAGAGTCGTGGTTTCAGAGGCGGGGAATCTGAGGCGGGGAATCAGAGGCGGGGAAAGAGATGTGGGAAAAGAGAGGCAGGGAAAGAGGCACAAAAATAGTGGCAGGGAAAGAGAGGCGGGGAATCAGGGGCGGGGAATGAGAGGCGGGGAATCAGATGCGTGGAATCAGAGGCGGGGAATCAGAGGCGGGGAATCAGAGGCGGGGAATCAGAGGCGGGGAATCAGAGTCATGGTATCAGAGGCGGGGAATCTGAGGCGGGGAATCAGAGGCGGGGAAAGAGATGTGGGAAAAGAGAGGCAGGGAAAGAGGCGCGGAAATAGACGCAGGGAAAGAGAGGCGGGGTATCAGATGTGGGGAATCCGAGGCGGGGAATCAGAGGCGGGGAAAGAGATGTGGGGAAAGAGAGGCAGGGAAAGATGCGCGGAAATAGACGCAGGGAAAGAGAGGCGGGGTATCAGATGTGGGGAATCTGAAGTGGAAAATCTGAGGCGGGGAATCAGAGGCGTGGAATCAGAGGCGGGGAATCAGAGTCGTATTATCTGAGGCGGGGAATCGGAGGCAGGGAAACAGAGGCGGGGAAAGAGATGTGGGAAAAGAGAGGCAGAGAAGGAGGCACAAAAATAGTGGCAGGGAAAGAGAGGCGGGGAATCAGGGGCGGGGAATGAGAGGCGGGGAATCAGAGGCGTGGAATCAGAGGCGGGGAATCAGAGGCGGGGAATCAGAGTCATGGTATCAGAGGCGGGGAATCTGAGGCGGGGAATCAGAGGCGGGGAAAGAGATGTGGGAAAAGAGAGGCAGGGAAAGAGGCGCGGAAATAGACGCAGGGAAAGAGAGGCGGGGTATCAGATGTGGGGAATCCGAGGCGGGGAATCAGAGGCGGGGAAAGAGATGTGGGGTAAGAGAGGCAGGGAAAGAGGCGCGGAAATAGACGCAGGGAAAGAGAGGCGGGGTATCAGATGTGGGGAATCTGAGGTGGAAAATCTGAGGCGGGGAATCAGAGGCGTGGAATCCGAGGCGGTGCATCAGAGGCAGGAAAAGAGATGTGGGGAAAGAGAGGCCGGGAAAGAGGCACGGAAAGAGAGGCAGGAAATCAGAGGCGGTGAATCACAGGCGGGGAATCGGAGGCAGGGAATCAGAGGCGGGGAAAGAGATGTGGGAAAAGAGAGGCAGAGAAGGAGGCACGAAAATAGTGGCAGGGAAAGAGAGGCGGGGAATCAGAGGCGGGGAATCAGAGGCGGGGAATCAGAGGCGGGGAATCAGAGGCGGGAAATCAGAGGCGGGCAATCAGAGGCGGGGAAGTAGAGGCGGGGAAGCAGAGGCGGGGAAGCAGAGGCGGGGAAGCAGAGGCGGGGAAGCAGAGGCGGGGAATCAGAGTCGGGGAATCAGAGGCGGGGAATTTGAGGTGGGGATTCTGAGGTGTGAAATCAGAGGCTGAGATTGAAAGGGGGAGAATCAGAAGGGGGAAAAGAAATGTGGGGAAAGAGAGGCATGGAAAGAGCCAGGGACTCTGAAGCAGGGAATCGGAGGCAGGGAAACAGAGTCAGAGAAACGGAGGCGGGGAATCAGAAGCGGGGAATCAGAGGGTGGAAAAGAGATGTGGGGAAAGAGAGGCAGGGAAAGAGGCGCGGAAATAGACGCAGGGAAAGAGAGGCGGAGTATCAGATGTGGGGAATTCAAGGCGGGGAATCAGAGGCGGGGAAAGAGATGTGGGGAAAGAGATGTGGGGAAAGAGAGGCAGGGAAAGAGGCAAGGAAATAGAGGTGGGGAATCAGAGGCAGGGAATCAGAGGCGGAGATCCAGAGGCAGGGAATCTGAGGCGGGGAATCTGAGGCGGGGAATCAGAGGCAGGGAATCAGAGTCGGGGAATCAGAGGCAGGGAATCAGAGGCAGGGAATCAGAGGCGGGGAATCAGAGGCGGGGAATCAGTGGGCGGAAATGAGATGTGGGAAAAGAGAGGCAGAGAAAGAGGCACGAAAATAGTGGCAGGGAAAGAGAGGCGGGGAATCAGAGGCGGGGAACCACAGGCGGGGAATCAGAGGCTGAAATTAAAAGGGGGTGAATCAGAGGGGGGAAAAGAGATGTGGGGAAACAAGGGCAGGGAAAGAGCCAGGGAAAGAGCCAGGGACTCTGAAGCAGGGAATCGGAGGCAGGGAAACAGAGGAAGGGAATCAGAGTCGGAGAAATATAGGCGGGGAATCAGAAGCGGGGAATCAGAGGCGGGGAAACAAAGGCGGGGAATCAGAGGCGGGGAATCAGAGGCGGGGAATCAGAGGCGGGGAATCTGAGGTGGGGATTCTGAGGCAGGGAATCTGAGGTGGGGAATCTGAGGTGGGGAAACCGAGGCTGAGATTCAAAGGGGGAGAATCAGAAGGGGGAAAAGATATGTAGGGAAAGAGAGGCATGGAAGGAGCCAGGGACTCTGAAGCAGGTAATCGGAGGCAGGTAAACAGCGTCGGAGAACGGAGGCGGGGAATCAGAAGCGGGGAATCAGAGGGCGGAAAATAGATGTGGGGAAAGAGAGGCAGGGAAGAGGCGCGGAAATAGACGCAGGGAAAGAGAGGCGGGGTATCAGATGTGATGAATTTAAGGCGGGGAAAGAGATGTGGGGAAAGAGAGGCAGGGAAAGAGGCAAGGAAATAGAGGCGGGGAATCAGAGGTGGGGATTCAGAGGCAGGGAATCAGAGGGGGGGAATCAGAGGCAGGGAATCTGAGGCAGGGAATCTGAGGTGGGGAATCTGAGTCGGGGAATCAGAGGCGTGGAATCAGAGGGGGGAATAGAGATGTGGGAAAAGAGAGGCGGCGAAAGGGAGGCGGGGAAAGAGTCAGAGACTCTGAAGCAGGGAATCGGAGTCGGGGAATCAGAGGTGGGGAATCAGAGGCGGGGAATCAGAGGCGGGGAATCAGAGGCGGGGAATCAGAGGCGGGGAATCAGAGGCGGGGAATCAGAGGCAGAGAATCAGAGGCGGGGAATCAGAGGCGGGGAATCAGTGGGCGGAAATGAGATGTGGGAAAAGAGAGGCAGAGAAAGAGGCACGAAAATAGTGGCAGGGAAAGAGAGGCGGGGAATCAGAGGCGGGGAATCAGAGGCTGAAATTAAAAGGGGGTGAATCAGAGGGGGGAAAAGAGATGTGGGGAAAGAGAGGCAGAGAAAGAGGCGTGGAAATAGACGCAGGGAAAGAGAGGCGGGGTATCAGATGTGGGGGATCCGAGGCGGGGAATCAGAGGTGGGGAAAGAGATGTGGAGAAAGAGAGGCAGGGAAAGAGGCAAGGTAAGAGAGGCGGGGAAAGAGGCACGGAAAGAGAGGTGGGAAATGAGAGGCGGGGAATCAGAGTCGTATTATCTGAGGTGGGGAATCTGAGGCGGGGAATCAGAGGCGGGGAAAGAGATGTGGGAAAAGAGAGGCAGAGAATGAGGCACGAAAATAGTGGCAGGGAAAGAGAGGCAGGGAATCAGAGGCGGGGAATCAGAGGCGGGGAACCAGAGGCGGGGAATCAGAGGCTGAAATTAAAAGAGTGTGAATCAGAGGGGGGAAAAGAGATGTGGGGAAAGAAGGGCAGGGAAAGAGCCAGGGAAAGAGCCAGGGACTCTGAAGCAGGGAATCGGAGGCAGGGAATCGGTGGCAGGGAAACAGAGGAAGGGAATCAGAGTCGGAGAAAGGGAGGCGGGGAATCAGAAACGGGGAATCAGAAGCGGGGAATCAGAGGACGGAAAAGAGATGTGGGGAAAGAGAGGCAGAGAAAGAGAGGCGGGGTATCAGATGTGTGCAATCCGAGGCAAGGAATCAGAGGCGGGGAATCAGAGGCGGGGAATCAGAGGCGGGGAATCAGAGGCGTGGAATCAGAGGCGGGGAATCAGAGGAGGGGAATCAGAGGAGGGGAATCAGAGGCGGGGAATCAGAGGCGGGGAATCAGAGGCGGGGAATCAGAAGCGGGGAATCAGAGGCGGGGAATCAGAGGCGGGGTATCAGAGGCGGGGTATCAGAGGCGGGGTATCAGAGGCAGAGGAACGGAGGCGTGGAATCAGAGGTGGGGAATCAGAGGGCAGAAAAGAGATGTGGGGAAAGAGAGGCAGAGAAAGAGGCGTGGAAATAGACGCAGGGAAAGAGAGGCGGGGTATAAGATGCGGGGAATTCAAGGCGGGGAATCAGAGGTGGGGAAAGAGATGTGGGGAAAGAGAGGCCGGGAAAGAGGCACGGAAAGAGAGGCGGGAAATCAGAGGTGGGGAATCAGAGGCGGGGAATCAGAGGCGGGGAATCAGAGGCTTGGACTCAGAGGAGGTGTATCAGAGGCGGAGAAAAGGCGGCGTGGAATCAGAGGTGGGGAATCAGAGGGCGGAAATGAGATGTGGGAAAAGAGAGGCAGAGAAGGAGGCACGAAAATAGTGGCAGGGAAAGAGAGGCAGGGAATCAGAAGCGGGGAATCAGAGGCAGGGAATCAGAGGCGGGGAATCAGAGGGCGGAAAAGAGATGTGGGGAAAGAGAGGCAGAGAAAGAGGCGTGGAAATAGACGCAGGGAAAGAGAGGCGGGGTATCAGATGTGGGGGATCCGAGGCGGGGAATCAGAGGTGGGGAAAGAGATGTGGAGAAAGAGAGGCAGGGAAAGAGGCAAGGAAAGAGAGGCGGGGAAAGAGGCACGGAAAGAGAGGTGGGAAATGAGAGGCGGGGAATCAGAGGTGGAGAATCTGAGGCGGGGAATCAGAGGCGTGGAATCCGAGGTGGGGAATCAGAGGCAGGAAAAGAGATGTGGGGAAAGAGAGGCAGGGAAAGAGGCGCGGAAATAGACGCAGGGAAAGAGAGGCGGAGTATCAGATGTGGGGAATTCAAGGCGGGGAATCAGAGGCGGGGATTCAGAGGGGGGGAATCAGAGGCGGGGAATCAGAGGCGGGGAATCAGAGTCGGGGAATCAGAGGCGGGGAATCAGAGGCGGGGAATCAGAGGCGGGGAATCAGAGGCGGGGTATCAGAGGCGGGGTATCAGAAGCGGGGAATCAGAGGCGGGGAATCAGAGGCGGGGTATCAGAGGCGGGGTATCAGAGGCGGGGTATCAGAGGCGGGGTATCAGAGGCAGAGGAACGGAGGCGTGGAATCAGAGGTGGGGAATCAGAGGGCAGAAAAGAGATGTGGGGAAAGAGAGGCAGAGAAAGAGGCGTGGAAATAGACGCAGTGAAAGAGAGGAGGGGTATCAGATGCGGGGAATCCGAGGCGGGGAATCAGAGGCAGGAAAAGAGATGTGGGGAAAGAGAGTCCAGGAAAGAGGCACGGAAAGAGAGGCGGGAAATCAGAGGTAGGGAATCAGAGGCGGGGAATCAGAGGCGGGGAATCAGAGGCGGGGAATCAGAGGGTTGGACTCAGAGGGCGGAAATGAGATGTGGGAAAAGAGAGGCAGAGAAGGAGGCACGAAAATAGTGGCAGGGAAAGAGAGGCAGGGAATCAGAGGCGGGGAATCAGAGGCGGGGAATCAGAGGCGGGGAATCAGAGGCGGGGAATCAGAGGCGGGGAATCAGAGGGTGGAAAAGAGATGTGGGGAAAGAGAGGCAGGGAAAGAGGCGCGGAAATAGACGCAGGGAAAGAGAGGCGGAGTATCAGATGTGGGGAATTCAAGGCGGGGAATCAGAGGCGGGGAAAGAGATGTGGGGAAAGAGAGGCAGGGAAAGAGGCAAGGAAATAGAGGCGGGGAATCAGAGGTGGGGATTCAGAGGCAGGGAATCAGAGGGGGGGAATCAGAGGCAGGGAATCTGAGGCAGGGAATCTGAGGTGGGGAATCTGAGTCGGGGAATCAGAGGCGTGGAATCAGAGGGGGGAATAGAGATGTGGGAAAAGAGAGGCGGCGAAAGGGAGGCGGGGAAAGAGTCAGAGACTCTGAAGCAGGGAATCGGAGTCGGGGAATCAGAGGTGGGGAATCAGAGGCGGGGAATCAGAGGTGGGGAATCAGAGGCGGGGAATCAGAGGCGGGGAATCAGAGGCGGGGAATCAGAGGCGGGGAATCAGAGGCAGAGAATCAGAGGCGGGGAATCAGAGGCGGGGAATCAGAGGCTGAAATTAAAAGGGGGTGAATCAGAGGGGGGAAAAGAGATGTGGGGAAAGAGAGGCGGGGTATCAGATGTGGGGGATCCGAGGCGGGGAATCAGAGGTGGGGAAAGAGATGTGGAGAAAGAGAGGCAGGGAAAGAGGCAAGGTAAGAGAGGCGGGGAAAGAGGCACGGAAAGAGAGGTGGGAAATGAGAGGCGGGGAATCAGAGTCGTATTATCTGAGGTGGGGAATCTGAGGCGGGGAATCAGAGGCGGGGAAAGAGATGTGGGAAAAGAGAGGCAGAGAATGAGGCACGAAAATAGTGGCAGGGAAAGAGAGGCAGGGAATCAGAGGCGGGGAATCAGAGGCGGGGAATCAGAGGCGGGGAAGCAGAGGCGGGGAATCAGAGGCGGGGAATCAGAGGGGGGAATAGAGATGTGGGAAAAGAGAGGCGGCGAAAGGGAGGCGGGGAAAGAGTCAGAGACTCTGAAGCAGGGAATCGGAGTCGGAGAAATGGAGGCGGGGAATCAGAGGCGGGGAATCAGAGGCGGGGAATCAGAGGCGGAGAATCAGAGGCGGGGAATCAGAGGCGGGGAATCAGAGGCGGGGAATCAGAGGCGGGGAATCAGAGGCGGGGAATCAGTGGGCGGAAATGAGATGTGGGAAAAGAGAGGCAGAGAAAGAGGCACGAAAATAGTGGCAGGGAAAGAGAGGCGGGGAATCAGAGGCGGGGAATCACAGGCGGGGAACCAGAGGAGGGGAATCAGAGTCGGAGAAATGGAGGCAGGGAATCAGAAACGGGGAATCAGAAGCGGGGAATCAGAGGACGGAAAAGAGATGTGGGGAAAGAGAGGCAGAGAAAGAGAGGCGGGGTATCAGATGTGTGCAATCCGAGGCAAGGAATCAGAGGCGGGGAATCAGAGGCGGGGAATCAGAGGCGGGGAATCAGAGGCGGGGAATCAGAGGCGGGGAATCAGAGGCGGGGAACCACAGGCGGGGAATCAGAGGTGGGGAATCAGAGGCGGGGAATCAGAGGCTGAAATTAAAAGGGGGTGAATCAAAGGGGGGAAAAGATATGTAGGGAAAGAGAGGCATGGAAAGAGCCAGGGACTCTGAAGCAGGTAATCGGAGGCAGGTAAACAGAGTCGGAGAACGGAGGCGGGGAATCAGAAGCGGGGAATCAGAGGGCGGAAAAGAGATGTGGGGAAAGAGAGGCAGGGAAAGAGGCGCAGAAATAGACGCAGGGAAAGAGAGGCGGGGTATCAGATGTGGGGAATTCAAGGCGGGGAAAGAGATGTGGGGAAAGAGAGGCAGGGAAAGAGGCAAGGAAATAGAGGCGGGGAATCAGAGGTGGGGATTCAGAGGCAGGGAATCAGAGGCGTGGAATCAGAGGGGGGAATAGAGATGTGGGAAAAGAGAGGCGGCGAAAGGGAGGCGGGGAAAGAGTCAGAGACTCTGAAGCAGGGAATCGGAGTCGGGGAATCAGAGTCGGGGAATCAGAGTCGGGGAATCAGAGTCGGGGAATCAGAGGCGGTGAATCAGTGGGCGGAAATGAGATGTGGGAAAAGAGAGGCAGAGAAAGAGGCACGAAAATAGTGGCAGGGAAAGAGAGGCGGGGAATCAGAGGCGGGGAATCAGAGGCGGGGAATCAGAGGCGGGGAATCAGAGGCTGAAATTAAAAGGGGGTGAATCAGAGGGGGGAAAAGAGATGTGGGGAAAGAAGGGCAGGGAAAGAGCCAGGGACTCTGAAGCAGGGAATCGGAGGCAGGGAAACAGAGGAAGGGAATCAGAGTCGGAGAAATGGAGGCAGGGAATCAGAGGCGGGGAATCAGAGGCGTGGAATCAGATGCGGGGAATCTGAGGTGGGGAATCTGAGGCGGGGAATCAGAGGCGGTGATTCAGAGGGGGGAATAGAGATGTGGGGAAAGAAGGGCAGGGAAAGAGCCAGGGACTCTGAAGCAGGGAATCGGAGTAGGGGAATCAGAGTTGGGGAATCAGAGGCGGCGAATCAGAGGAGGAGAATCAGAGGCGGGGAATCAGAAGTGGGGAATCAGAGGAGGGGAATCAGAGGCGGGGAATCAGAGGCGGGGAATCAGAGGCGGGGAATCAGAGGCGGGGAATCAGAGGTGGGGAATCAGAGGCGGGGAATCAGAGGCGGGGAATCAGAGGCGTGGAATCCGAGGCGGGGAATCAGAGGCAGGAAAAGAGATGTGGGGAAAGAGAGGCCGGGAAAGAGGCACGGAAAGAGAGGCGTGAAATCAGATGCGAGGGATCAGAGGCGGGGAATCAGAGTCGTGGTTTCAGAGGCGGGGAATCTGAGGCGGGGAATCAGAGGCTGAGATTCAAAGGGGGAGAATCAGAAGGGGGAAAAGAAATGTAGGGAAAGAGAGGCATGGAAAGAGCCAGGGACTCTTCGGAGGCAGGGAAACAGAGTCAGGGAAACGGAAGCGGGGAATCAGAAGCGGGGAATCAGAGGGCGGAAAAGAGATGTGGGGAAAGAGAGGCAGGGAAAGAGGCGCGGAAATAGACGCAGGGAAAGAGAGGCGGGGTATCAGATGTGGGGAATCAGAGGCGGGGAAAGAGATGTGGGGAAAGAGAGGCAGGGAATCTGAGGCGGGGAATCAGAGGCGTGGAATCAGAGGGGGGAATAGAGATGTGGGAAAAGAGAGGCGGCGAAAGGGAGGTGGGGAAAGAGTCAGAGACTCTGAAGCAGGGAATCGGAGTCGGGGAATCAGAGGCGGGGAATCAGAGGCGGGGAATCAGAGGCAGGGAATCAGAGGTGGGGAATCAGAGGCGGGGAACCAGAGGCGGGGAATCAGAGGCTGAAATTAAAAGAGGGTGAATAAGAGGGGGGAAAAGAGATGTGGGGAAAGAAGGGCAGGGAAAGAGCCCGGGAAAGAGCCAGGGACTTTGAAGCAGGGAATCGGAGGCAGGGAATCAGAGGCAGGGAAACAGAGGAAGGGAATCAGAGTCGGAGAAATGGAGGCGGGGAATCAGAAGCGGGGAATCAGAAGCGGGGAATCAGAGGACGGAAAAGAGATGTGGCGAAAGAGAGGCAGAGAAAGAGAGGCGGGGTATCAGATGTGTGCAATCCGAGGCAAGGAATCAGAGGCGGGGAATCAGAGGCGGGGAATCAGAGGCGTGGAATCAGAGGCGGGGAATCTAAGGTGGGGAATCGGAGTCGGGGAATCAGAGTCGTGGAATCAGAGGCGGGGAATCAGAGGAGGAGAATCAGAGGAGGAGAATCAGAGGCGGGGAATCAGAGTCGGGGAATCAGAGGAGGGGAATCAGAGGCGGGGAATCAGAGGCGGGGAATCAGAGGCGGGGAATCAGAGGCGGGGAATCAGAGGTGGGGAATCAGAGGGCAGAAAAGAGATGTGGGGAAAGAGAGGCAGAGAAAGAGGCGTGGAAATAGACGCAGTGAAAGAGAGGAGGGGTATCAGATGCGGGGAATCCGAGGCGGGGAATCAGAGGCAGGAAAAGAGATGTGGGGAAAGAGAGGCCGGGAAAGAGGCACGGAAAGAGAGGTGGGAAATCAGAGGTGGGGAATCAGAGGCGGGGAATCAGAGGCGGGGAATCAGAGGCTTGGACTCAGAGGAGGTGTATCAGAGGCGGAGAAAAGGCGGCGTGGAATCAGAGGTGGGAAATCAGAGGCGGGGAATCAGAGTCGTGGTTTCAGAGGCGGGGAATCTGAGGCGGGGAATCAGAGGCTGAGATTCAAAGGGGGAGAATCAGAAGGGGGAAAAGAAATGTAGGGAAAGAGAGGCATGGAAAGAGCCAGGGACTCTTCGGAGGCAGGGAAACAGAGTCAGGGAAACGGAAGCGGGGAATCAGAAGCGGGGAATCAGAGGGCGGAAAAGAGATGTGGGGAAAGAGAGGCAGGGAAAGAGGCGCGGAAATAGACGCAGGGAAAGAGAGGCGGGGTATCAGATGTGGGGAATCAGAGGCGGGGAAAGAGATGTGGGGAAAGAGAGGCAGGGAATCTGAGGCGGGGAATCAGAGGCGTGGAATCAGAGGGGGGAATAGAGATGTGGGAAAAGAGAGGCGGCGAAAGGGAGGTGGGGAAAGAGTCAGAGACTCTGAAGCAGGGAATCGGAGTCGGGGAATCAGAGGCGGGGAATCAGAGGCGGGGAATCAGAGGCAGGGAATCAGAGGTGGGGAATCAGAGGCGGGGAACCAGAGGCGGGGAATCAGAGGCTGAAATTAAAAGAGGGTGAATAAGAGGGGGGAAAAGAGATGTGGGGAAAGAAGGGCAGGGAAAGAGCCCGGGAAAGAGCCAGGGACTTTGAAGCAGGGAATCGGAGGCAGGGAATCAGAGGCAGGGAAACAGAGGAAGGGAATCAGAGTCGGAGAAATGGAGGCGGGGAATCAGAAGCGGGGAATCAGAAGCGGGGAATCAGAGGACGGAAAAGAGATGTGGCGAAAGAGAGGCAGAGAAAGAGAGGCGGGGTATCAGATGTGTGCAATCCGAGGCAAGGAATCAGAGGCGGAGAATCAGAGGCGGGGAATCAGAGGCGTGGAATCAGAGGCGGGGAATCTAAGGTGGGGAATCGGAGTCGGGGAATCAGAGTCGTGGAATCAGAGGCGGGGAATCAGAGGAGGAGAATCAGAGGAGGAGAATCAGAGGCGGGGAATCAGAGTCGGGGAATCAGAGGAGGGGAATCAGAGGCGGGGAATCAGAGGCGGGGAATCAGAGGCGGGGAATCAGAGGCGGGGAATCAGAGGTGGGGAATCAGAGGGCAGAAAAGAGATGTGGGGAAAGAGAGGCAGAGAAAGAGGCGTGGAAATAGACGCAGTGAAAGAGAGGAGGGGTATCAGATGCGGGGAATCCGAGGCGGGGAATCAGAGGCAGGAAAAGAGATGTGGGGAAAGAGAGGCCGGGAAAGAGGCACGGAAAGAGAGGTGGGAAATCAGAGGTGGGGAATCAGAGGCGGGGAATCAGAGGCGGGGAATCAGAGGCTTGGACTCAGAGGAGGTGTATCAGAGGCGGAGAAAAGGCGGCGTGGAATCAGAGGTGGGAAATCAGAGGCGGGGAATCAGAGGGCGGAAAAGAGATGTGGGGAAAGAGAGGCAGAGAAAGAGGCGTGGAAATAGACGCAGGGAAAGAGAGGCGGGGTATCAGATGTGGGGGATCCGAGGCGGGGAATCAGAGGTGGGGAAAGAGATGTGGAGAAAGAGAGGCAGGGAAAGAGGCAAGGAAAGAGAGGCGGGGAAAGAGGCACGGAAAGAGAGGTGGGAAATGAGAGGCGGGGAATCAGAGGCGGGGAATCAGAGTCGTGGTATCAGAAGCGGGGAATTTGAGGTGGAGAATCTGAGGCGGGGAATCAGAGGCGGGGAATCAGAGGCGGGGAATCAGAGGCGGGGAAAGAGATGTGGGAAAAGAGAGGCGGGGAAAGAGGCGCGGAAATAGACGCAGGGAAAGAGAGGCGGGGTATCAGATGTGGGGAATCCGAGGCGGGGAATCAGAGGCGGGGAAAGAGATGTGGGGAAAGAGAGGCAGGGAAAGAGGCGCGGAAATAGACGCAGGGAAAGAGAGGCGGGGTATCAGATGTGGGGAATCTGAGGTGGAAAATCTGAGGCGGGGAATCAGAGGCGTGGAATCCGAGGCGGGGCATCAGAGGCAGGAAAAGAGATGTGGGGAAAGAGAGGCCGGGAAGGAGGCACGGAAAGAGAGGCAGGAAATCAGAGGCGGTGAATCACAGGCGGGGAATCAGAGGCGGGGAATCAGAGTCGTATTATCTAAGGCGGGGAATCGGAGGCAGGGAATCAGAGGCGGGGAAAGAGATGTGGGAAAAGAGAGGCAGAGAAGGAGGCACGAAAATAGTGGCAGGGAAAGAGAGGCAGGGAATCAGAGGCGGGGAATCAGAGGCGGGGAATCAGAGGTGGGGAATCAGAGGCGGGGAATCAGAGGCGGGGAATCAGAGGCGGGGAATCAGAGGCGGGAAATCAGAGGCGGGGAATCAGAGGCGGGGAAGCAGAGGCGGGGAAGCAGAGGCGGGGAAGCAGACGCGGGGAAGCAGACGCGGGGAAGCAGACGCGGGGAAGCAGAGGCGGGGAAGCAGAGGCGGGGAATCAGAGGCGGGGAATTTGAGGTGGGGATTCTGAGGTGGGAAATCAGAGGCTGAGAATGAAAGGGGGAGAATCAGAAGGGGGAAAAGAAATGTGGGGAAAGAGAGGCATGGAAAGAGCCAGGGACTCTGAAGCAGGGAATCGGAGGCAGGGAAACAGAGTCGGAGAAACGGAGGCGGGGAATCAGAAGCGGGGAATCAGAGGGTGGAAAAGAGATGTGGGGAAAGAGAGGCAGGGAAAGAGGCGCGGAAATAGACGCAGGGAAAGAGAGGCGGAGTATCAGATGTGGGGAATTCAAGGCGTGGAATCAGAGGCGGGGAAAGAGATGTGGGGAAAGAGATGTGGGGAAAGAGAGGCAGGGAAAGAGGCAAGGAAATAGAGGTGGGGAATCAGAGGCAGGGAATCAGAGGCGGGGAATCTGAGGCGGGGAATCAGAGGCGTGGAATCAGAGGGGGGAATAGAGATGTGGGAAAAGAGAGGCGGCGAAAGGGAGGCGGGGAAAGAGTCAGAGACTCTGAAACAGGGAATCGGAGTCGGGGAATCAGAGTCGGGGAATCAGAGTCGGGGAATCAGTGTCAGGGAATCAGAGTCGGGGAATCAGAGGCAGGGAATCAGAGGCAGGGAATCAGAGGCGGGGAATCAGAGGCGGGGAATCAGAGGCGGAGAATCAGAGGCGGGGAATCAGAGGCGGGGAATCAGTGGGCGGAAATGAGATGTGGGAAAAGAGAGGCAGAGAAAGAGGCACGAAAATAGTGGCAGGGAAAGAGAGGCGGGGAATCAGAGGCGGGGAATCACAGGCGGGGAACCAGAGGCGGGGAATCAGAGGCTGAAATTAAAAGAGGGTGAATCAGAGGGGGGAAAAGAGATGTGGGGAAACAAGGGCAGGGAAAGAGCCAGGGAAAGAGCCAGGGACTCTGAAGCAGGGAATCGGAGGCAGGGAAACAGAGGAAGGGAATCAGAGTCGGAGAAATATAGGCGGGGAATCAGAAGCGGGGAATCAGAGGCGGGGAAGCAAAGGCGGGGAATCAGAGGCGGGGAATCAGAGGCGGGGAATCTGAGGTGGGGATTCTGAGGCAGGGAATCTGAGGTGGGGAATCTGAGGTGGGGAATCCGAGGCTGAGATTCAAAGGGGGAGAATCAGAAGGGGGAAAAGATATGTAGGGAAAGAGAGGCATGGAAGGAGCCAGGGACTCTGAAGCAGGTAATCGGAGGCAGGTAAACAGCGTCGGAGAACGGAGGCGGGGAATCAGAAGCGGGGAATCAGAGGGCGGAAAATAGATGTGGGGAAAGAGAGGCAGGGAAAGAGGCGCGGAAATAGACGCAGGGAAAGAGAGGCGGGGTATCAGATGTGGGGAATTTAAGGCGGGGAAAGAGATGTGGGGAAAGAGAGGCAGGGAAAGAGGCAAGGAAATAGAGGCGGGGAATCAGAGGTGGGGATTCAGAGGCAGGGAATCAGAGGGGGGGAATCAGAGGCAGGGAATCTGAGGCAGGGAATCTGAGGTGGGGAATCTGAGTCGGGGAATCAGAGGCGTGGAATCAGAGGGGGGAATAGAGATGTGGGAAAAGAGAGGCGGCGAAAGGGAGGCGGGGAAAGAGTCAGAGACTCTGAAGCAGGGAATCGGAGTCGGGGAATCAGAGGTGGGGAATCAGAGGCGGGGAATCAGAGGCGGGGAATCAGAGGCGGGGAATCAGAGGCGGGGAATCAGAGGCGGGGAATCAGAGGCGGGGAATCAGAGGCGGGGAATCAGAGGCGGGGAATCAGAGGCAGAGAATCAGAGGCGGGGAATCAGAGGCGGGGAATCAGTGGGCGGAAATGAGATGTGGGAAAAGAGAGGCAGAGAAAGAGGCACGAAAATAGTGGCAGGGAAAGAGAGGCGGGGAATCAGAGGCGGGGAATCAGAGGCGGGGAATCAGAGGCTGAAATTAAAAGGGGGTGAATCAGAGGGGGGAAAAGAGATGTGGGGAAAGAGAGGCAGAGAAAGAGGCGTGGAAATAGACGCAGGGAAAGAGAGGCGGGGTATCAGATGTGGGGGATCCGAGGCGGGGAATCAGAGGTGGGGAAAGAGATGTGGAGAAAGAGAGGCAGGGAAAGAGGCAAGGTAAGAGAGGCGGGGAAAGAGGCACGGAAAGAGAGGTGGGAAATGAGAGGCGGGGAATCAGAGGTGGAGAATCAGAGGCGGGGAATCAGAGGCGGGGAATCAGAGGCGGGGAATCAGAGGCGGGGTATCAGAGGCGGGGAATCAGAGGTGGGGAATCAGAGGGCAGAAAAGAGATGTGGGGAAAGAGAGGCAGAGAAAGAGGCGTGGAAATAGACGCAGGGAAAGAGAGGCGGGGTATCAGATGCGGGGAATTCAAGGCGGGGAATCAGAGGTGGGGAAAGAGATGTGGGGAAAGAGAGGCCGGGAAAGAGGCACGGAAAGAGAGGCGGGAAATCAGAGGTGGGGAATCAGAGGCGGGGAATCAGAGGCGGGGAATCAGAGGCTTGGACTCAGAGGAGGTGTATCAGAGGCGGAGAAAAGGCGGCGTGGAATCAGAGGTGGGGAATCAGAGGGCGGAAATGAGATGTGGGAAAAGAGAGGCAGAGAAGGAGGCACGAAAATAGTGGCAGGGAAAGAGAGGCAGGGAATCAGAGGCGGGGAATCAGAGGCAGGGAATCAGAGGCAGGGAATCAGAGGCGGGGAATCAGAGGGCGGAAAAGAGATGTGGGGAAAGAGAGGCAGAGAAAGAGGCGTGGAAATAGACGCAGGGAAAGAGAGGCGGGGTATCAGATGTGGGGGAACCGAGGCGGGGAATCAGAGGTGGGGAAAGAGATGTGGAGAAAGAGAGGCAGGGAAAGAGGCAAGGAAAGAGAGGCGGGGAAAGAGGCGGGGAATCTGAGGCGGGGAATCAGAGGTGGGGAATCAGAGGTGGAGAATCTGAGGCGGGGAATCAGAGGCGTGGAATCCGAGGTGGGGAATCAGAGGCAGGAAAAGAGATGTGGGGAAAGAGAGGCAGGGAAAGAGGCGCGGAAATAGACGCAGGGAAAGAGAGGCGGGGATTCAGAGGGGGGGAATCAGAGGCGGGGAATCGGAGGCGGGGAATCAGAGTCGTGGAATCAGAGGCGGGGAATCAGAGGCGGGGAATCAGAGTCGGGGAATCAGAGGCGGGGAATCAGAGGCGGGGAATCAGAGGCGGGGAAGCAGAGGCGGGGAATCAGAGGCGGGGAAGCAGAGGCGGGGAAGCAGAGGATGAGATTCAAAGGGAGAGAATCAGAAGGGGGAAAAGATATGTAGGGAAAGAGAGGCATGGAAAGAGCCAGGGACTCTGAAGCAGGGAATCGGAGGCAGGGAAACAGAGTCGGAGAACGGAGGCGGGGAATCAGAAGCGGGGAATCAGAGGGCGGAAAAGAGATGTGGGGAAAGAGAGGCAGGGAAAGAGGCGCGGAAATAGACGCAGGGAAAGAGAGGCGGGGTATCAGATGTGGGGAATTCAAGGCGGGGAAAGAGATGTGGGGAAAGAGAGGCAGGGAAAGAGGCAAGGAAATAGAGGCGGGGAATCAGAGGTGGGGATTCAGAGGCAGGGAATCAGATGAGGGGAATCAGAGGCAGGGAATCTGAGGCAGGGAATCTGAGGTGGGGAGTCTGTCGGGGAATCAGAGGCGTGGAATCAGAGGGGGGAATAGAGATGTGGGAAAAGAGAGGCGGCGAAAGGGAGGCGGGGAAAGAGTCAGAGACTCTGAAGCAGGGAATCGGAGTCGGGGAATCAGAGTCGGGGAATCAGAGGCGGGGAATCAGAGGCGGGGTATCAGAGGCGGGGTATCAGAGGCAGAGGAACGGAGGCGTGGAATCAGAGGTGGGGAATCAGAGGGCAGAAAAGAGATGTGGGGAAAGAGAGGCAGAGAAGGAGGCACGAAAATAGTGGCAGGGAAAGAGAGGCAGGGAATCAGAGGCGGGGAATCAGAGGCGGGGAATCAGAGGCGGGGAATCAGAGGCGGGGAATCAGAGGCGGGGAATCAGAGGCGGGGAATCAGAGGCGGGGAAGCAGAGGCGGGGAAGCAGAGGCGGGGAAGCAGAGGCGGGGAAGCAGAGGCGGGGAAGCAGAGGCGGGGAATCAGAGGCAGGGAATCAGAGGCGGGGAATTTGAGGTGGGGATTCTGAGGTGGGAAATCAGAGGCTGAGATTGAAAGGGGGAGAATCAGAAGGGGGAAAAGAAATGTGGGGAAAGAGAGGCATGGAAAGAGCCAGGGACTCTGAAGCAGGGAATCGGAGGCAGGGAAACAGAGTCGGAGAAACGGAGGCGGGGAATCAGAAGCGGGGAATCAGAGGGTGGAAAAGAGATGTGGGGAAAGAGAGGCAGGGAAAGAGGCGCGGAAATAGACGCAGGGAAAGAGAGGCGGAGTATCAGATGTGGGGAATTCAAGGCGGGGAATCAGAGGCGGGGAAAGAGATGTGGGGAAAGAGAGGCAGGGAAAGACGCAAGGAAATAGAGGTGGGGAATCAGAGGCAGGGAATCAGAGGCGGAGAATCAGAGGCAGGGAATCTGAGGCGGGGAATCTGAGGTGGGGAATCTGAGGCGGGGAATCAGAGGCGTGGAATCAGAGGGGGGAATAGAGATGTGGGAAAAGAGAGGCGGCGAAAGGGAGGCGGGGAAAGTGTCAGAGACTCTGAAGCAGGGAATCGGAGTCGGGGAATCAGAGTCGGGGAATCAGAGTCGGGGAATCAGAGTCGGGGAATCAGAGTCGGGGAATCAGTGTCGGGGAATTAGAGTCGGGGAATCAGAAGTGGGGAATCAGAGGCGGGGAATCAGAGTCGGGGAATCAGAGGAAGGGAATCAGAGGCAGGGAATCAGAGGCGGGGAATCAGAGGCGGGGAATCAGAGGCGGGGAATCAGAGGCGGAGAATCAGAGGCGGGGAATCAGAGGCGGGGAATCAGTGGGCGGAAATGAGATGTGGGAAAAGAGAGGCAGAGAAAGAGGCACGAAAATAGTGGCAGGGAAAGAGAGGCGGGGAATCAGAGGCGGGGAACCACAGGCGGGGAATCAGAGGCTGAAATTAAAAGGGGGTGAATCAGAGGGGGGAAAAGAGATGTGGGGAAACAAGGGCAGGGAAAGAGCCAGGGAAAGAGCCAGGGAAAGAGCCAGGGACTCTGAAGCAGGGAATCGGAGGCAGGGAAACAGAGGAAGGGAATCAGAGTCGGAGAAATATAGGCGGGGAATCAGAAGCGGGGAATCAGAGGCGGGGAAGCAGAGGCGGGGAATCAGAGGCGGGGAATCAGAGGCGGGGAATCTGAGGTGGGGATTCTGAGGCAGGGAATCTGAGGTGGGGAATCTGAGGTGGGGAATCCGAGGCTGAGATTCAAAGGGGGAGAATCAGAAGGGGGAAAAGATATGAAGGGAAAGAGAGGCATGGAAGGAGCCAGGGACTCTGAAGCAGGTAATCGGAGGCAGGTAAACAGCGTCGGAGAACGGAGGCGGGGAATCAGAAGCGGGGAATCAGAGGGCGGAAAATAGATGTGGGGAAAGAGAGGCAGGGAAAGAGGCGCGGAAATAGACGCAGGGAAAGAGAGGCGGGGTATCAGATGTGGGGAATTCAAGGCGGGGAAAGAGATGTGGGGAAAGAGAGGCAGAGAATGAGGCACGAAAATAGTGGCAGGGAAAGAGAGGCAGGGAATCAGAGGCGGGGAATCAGAGGCGGGGAATCAGAGGCGGGGAATCAGAGGCGGGGAATCAGAGGCGGGGAATCAGAGGCGGGGAAGCAGAGGCGGAAAATCAGAGGCGGGGAATCAGAGGGGGGAATAGAGATGTGGGAAAAGAGAGGCGGCGAAAGGGAGGCGGGGAAAGAGTCAGAGACTCTGAAGCAGGGAATCGGAGTCGGAGAAATGGAGGCGGGGAATCAGAGGCGGGGAATCAGAGGCAGGGAATCAGAGGCAGGGAATCAGAGGCGGAGAATCAGAGGCGGGGAATCAGAGGCGGGGAATCAGAGGCGGGGAATCAGAGGCGGGGAATCAGAGGCGGGGAATCAGAGGCGGGGAATCAGTGGGCGGAAATGAGATGTGGGAAAAGAGAGGCAGGGAAAGAGGCGTGGAAATAGACGCAGGGAAAGAGAGGCGGGGTATCAGATGCGGGGAATTCAAGGCGGGGAATCAGAGGTGGGGAAAGAGATGTGGGGAAAGAGAGGCCGGGAAAGAGGCACGGAAAGAGAGGCGGGAAATCAGAGGTGGGGAATCAGAGGCGGGGAATCAGAGGCGGGGAATCAGAGGCGGGGAATCAGAGGCGGGGAATCAGAGGCGGGGAATCAGAGGCGGGGAATCAGAGGCGGGGAATCAGAGGCAGAGAATCAGAGGCGGGGAATCAGAGGCGGGGAATCAGAGGCGGGGAATCAGTGGGCGGAAATGAGATGTGGGAAAAGAGAGGCAGAGAAAGAGGCACGAAAATAGTGGCAGGGAAAGAGAGGCGGGGAATCAGAGGCGGGGAATCAGAGGCGGGGAATCAGAGGCTGAAATTAAAAGGGGGTGAATCAGAGGGGGGAAAAGAGATGTGGGGAAAGAGAGGCAGAGAAAGAGGCGTGGAAATAGACGCAGGGAAAGAGAGGCGGGGTATCAGATGTGGGGGATCCGAGGCGGGGAATCAGAGGTGGGGAAAGAGATGTGGAGAAAGAGAGGCAGGGAAAGAGGCAAGGTAAGAGAGGCGGGGAAAGAGGCACGGAAAGAGAGGTGGGAAATGAGAGGCGGGGAATCAGAGGCGGGGAATCAGAGGCGGGGAATCAGAGGCGGGGAATCAGAGGCGGGGAATCAGAGGCGGGGAAAGAGATGTGGGAAAAGAGAGGCAAAGAATGAGGCACGAAAATAGTGGCAGGGAAAGAGAGGCAGGGAATCAGAGGCGGGGAATCAGAGGCGGGGAATCAGAGGCGGGGAATCAGAGGCGGGGAATCAGAGGCGGGGAATCAGAGGCGGGGAAGCAGAGGCGGGGAATCAGACGCGGGGAATCAGAGGGGGGAATAGAGATGTGGGAAAAGAGAGGCGGCGAAAGGGAGGCGGGGAAAGAGTCAGAGACTCTGAAGCAGGGAATCGGAGGCAGGGAATCGGTGGCAGGGAAACAGAGGAAGGGAATCAGACTCGGAGAAATGGAGGCGGGGAATCAGAAACGGGGAATCAGAGGACGGAAAAGAGATGTGGGGAAAGAGAGGCAGAGAAAGAGAGGCGGGGTATCAGATGTGTGCAATCCGAGGCAAGGAATCAGAGGCGGGGAATCAGAGGCGTGGAATCAGAGGCAGGGAATCTGAGGCAGGGAATCTGAGGTGGGGAGTCTGTCGGGGAATCAGAGGCGTGGAATCAGAGGGGGGAATAGAGATGTGGGAAAAGAGAGGCGGCGAAAGGGAGGCGGGGAAAGAGTCAGAGACTCTGAAGCAGGGAATCGGAGTCGGGGAATCAGAGTCGGGGAATCAGAGGCGGGGAATCAGAGGCAGGGAATCAGAGGCGGAGAATCAGAGGCGGGGAATCAGAGGCGGGGAATCAGAGGCGGGGAATCAGAGGCGGGGAATCAGTGGGCGGAAATGAGATGTGGGAAAAGAGAGGCAGAGAAAGAGGCACGAAAATAGTGGCAGGGAAAGAGAGGCGGGGAATCAGAGGCGGGGAATCACAGGCGGGGAACCAGAGGCGGGGAATCAGAGGCTGAAATTAAAAGAGGGTGAATCAGAGGGGGGAAAAGAGATGTGGGGAAAGAAGGGCAGGGAAAGAGCCAGGGAAAGAGCCAGGGACTCTGAAGCAGGGAATCGGAGGCAGGGAATCGTTGGCAGGGAAACAGAGGAAGGGAATCAGAGTCGGAGAAATGGAGGCGGGGAATCAGAAGCGGGGAATCAGAAGCGGGGAATCAGAGGACGGAAAAGAGATGTGGGGAAAGAGAGGCAGAGAAAGAGAGGCGGGGTATCAGATGTGTGCAATCCGAGGCAAGGAATCAGAGGCGGGGAATCAGAGACGGGGAATCAGAGGCGGAGAATCAGAGGCGGGGAATCAGAGGCGTGGAATCAGAGGCGGGGAATCAGAGTCGGGGAATCAGAGGAGGGGAATCAGAGGCGGGGAATCAGAGGCGGGGAATCAGAGGCGGGGAATCAGAGGCGGGGAATCAGAGGCGGGGTATCAGAGGAGGGGTATCAGAGGCGGGGTATCAGAGGCAGAGGAACGGAGGCGTGGAATAAGAGGTGGGGAATCAGAGGGCAGAAAAGAGATGTGGGGAAAGAGAGGCAGAGAAAGAGGCGTGGAAATAGACGCAGTGAAAGAGAGGAGGGGTATCAGATGCGGGGAATCCGAGGCGGGGAATCAGAGGCAGGAAAAGAGATGTGGGGAAAGAGAGTCCGGGAGAGAGGCACGGAAAGAGAGGCGGGAAATCAGAGGTGGGGAATCAGAGGCGGGGAATCAGAGGCGGGGAATCAGAGGCTTGGACTCAGAGGAGGTGTATCAGAGGCGGAGAAAAGGCGGCGTGGAATCAGAGGTGGGGAATCAGAGGGCGGAAATGAGATGTGGGAACAGAGAGGCAGAGAAGGAGGCACGAAAATAGTGGCAGGGAAAGAGAGGCAGGGAATCAGAGGCGGGGAATCAGAGGCGGGGAATCAGAGGCGGGGAATCAGAGGGCGGAAAAGAGATGTGGGAAAAGAGAGGCAGAGAAGGAGGCACGAAAATAGTGGCAGGGAAAGAGAGGCAGGGAATCAGAGGCGGGGAATCAGAGGCGGGGAATCAGAGGCGGGGAATCAGAGGCGGGGAATCAGAGGCGGGGAATCAGAGGGGGGAATAGAGATGTGGGAAAAGAGAGGCAGAGAAAGAGGCACGAAAATAGTGGCGGGGAATCACAGGCGGGGAATCACAGGCGGGGAACCAGAGGCGGGGAATCAGAGGCTGAAATTAAAAGAGGGTGAATCAGAGGGGGGAAAAGAGATGTGGGGAAAGAAGGGCAGGGAAAGAGCCAGGGAAAGAGCCAGGGACTCTGAAGCAGGGAATCGGAGGCAGGGAATCGTTGGCAGGGAAACAGAGGAAGGGAATCAGAGTCGGAGAAATGGAGGCGGGGAATCAGAAGCGGGGAATCAGAAGCGGGGAATCAGAGGACGGAAAAGAGATGTGGGGAAAGAGAGGCAGAGAAAGAGAGGCGGGGTATCAGATGTGTGCAATCCGAGGCAAGGAATCAGAGGCGGGGAATCAGAGACGGGGAATCAGAGGCGGAGAATCAGAGGCGGGGAATCAGAGGCGGGGAATCAGAGGCGGGGAATCAGAGGCGGGGAATCAGAGGCGGAGAATCAGAGGCGGGGAATCAGAGGCGGGGAATCAGTGGGCGGAAATGAGATGTGGGAAAAGAGAGGCAGAGAAAGAGGCACGAAAATAGTGGCAGGGAAAGAGAGGCGGGGAATCAGAGGCGGGGAACCACAGGCGGGGAATCAGAGGCTGAAATTAAAAGGGGGTGAATCAGAGGGGGGAAAAGAGATGTGGGGAAAGAAGGGCAGGGAAAGAGCCAGGGAAAGAGCCAGGGACTCTGAAGCAGGGAATCGGAGGCAGGGAAACAGAGGAAGGGAATCAGAGTGGGAGAAATGGAGGCGGGGAATCAGAGGCGGGGAATCAGAGGCGGGGAAGCAGAGGCGGGGAATCAGAGGATGAGATTCAAAGGGAGAGAATCAGAAGGGGGAAAAGATATGTAGGGAAAGAGAGGCATGGAAAGAGCCAGGGACTCTGAAGCAGGGAATCGGAGGCAGGGAAACAGAGTCGGAGAACGGAGGCGGGGAATCAGAAGCGGGGAATCAGAGGGCGGAAAAGAGATGTGGGGAAAGAGAGGCAGGGAAAGAGGCGCGGAAATAGACGCAGGGAAAGAGAGGCGGGGTATCAGATGTGGGGAATTCAAGGCGGGGAAAGAGATGTGGGGAAAGAGAGGCAGGGAAAGAGGCAAGGAAATAGAGGTGGGGAATCAGAGGCGGGGAATCAGAGGCGGGGATTCAGAGGGGGGGAATCAGAGGCGGGGAATCAGAGGCGGGGAATCAGAGGCGGGGAATCAGAGGCGGGGAATCAGAGGCGGGGAAGCAGAGGCGGGGAATCATAGGCGGGGAATCAGAGGCGGGGAATTAGAGGTAAGGAATCTGAGGTGGTGAATCAAAGGCTGAGATTCAAAGGGGGTGAATCAGAGGGGGGAAAAGAGATGTGGGGAAATAGAAGCCGGGAAAGAGCCAGAGACGCTGAAGCAGGGAATCAGAGGCAGGGAAACAGAGGCAGGGAATCAGAGTCGGAGAAACGGAGGTGGGGAATCAGAAGCGGAGAATCAGAGGGCGGAAAAGAGATGTGGGGAAAGAGAGGCAGAGAAAGAGGCACGAAAATAGTGGCAGGGAAAGAGAGGCGTGGAAAGAGAGGCGGGGAACCACAGGCGGGGAATCAGAGGCTGAAATTAAAAGGGGGTGAATCAGAGGGGGGAAAAGAGATGTGGGGAAAGAAGGGCAGGGAAAGAGCCAGGGAAAGAGCCAGGGACTCTGAAGCAGGGAATCGGAGGCAGGGAATCGGAGGCAGGAAAACAGAGGAAGGGAATCAGAGTCGGAGAAATGGAGGCGGGGAATCAGAAGCGGGGAATCAGAAGCGGGGAATCAGAGGACGGAAAAGAGATGTGGCGAAAGAGAGGCAGAGAAAGAGAGGCGGGTTATCAGATGTGTGCAATCCGAGGCAAGGAATCAGAGGCGGGGAATCAGAGGCGGGGAATCAGAGGAGTGGAATCAGAGGCGGGGAATCAGAAGATGAGAATCAGAGGAGGGGAATCAGAGTCGGGGAATCAGAGGCGGGGAATCAGAGGCGGGGAATCAGAGGCGGGGAATCAGAGGCGGGGAATCAGAGGCAGAGGAACGGAGGCGTGGAATAAGAGGTGGGGAATCAGAGGGCAGAAAAGAGATGTGGGGAAAGAGAGGCAGAGAAAGAGGCGTGGAAATAGACGCAGTGAAAGAGAGGAGGGGTATCAGATGCGGGGAATCCGAGGCGGGGAATCAGAGGCAGGAAAAGAGATGTGGGGAAAGAGAGTCCGGGAGAGAGGCACGGAAAGAGAGGCGGGAAATCAGAGGTGGGGAATCAGAGGCGGGGAATCAGAGGCGGGGAATCAGAGGCTTGGACTCAGAGGAGGTGTATCAGAGGCGGAGAAAAGGCGGCGTGGAATCAGAGGTGGGGAATCAGAGGGCGGAAATGAGATGTGGGAACAGAGAGGCAGAGAAGGAGGCACGAAAATAGTGGCAGGGAAAGAGAGGCAGGGAATCAGAGGCGGGGAATCAGAGGCGGGGAATCAGAGGCGGGGAATCAGAGGGCGGAAAAGAGATGTGGGAAAAGAGAGGCAGAGAAGGAGGCACGAAAATAGTGGCAGGGAAAGAGAGGCAGGGAATCAGAGGCGGGGAATCAGAGGCGGGGAATCAGAGGCGGGGAATCAGAGGCGGGGAATCAGAGGCGGGGAATCAGAGGGGGGAATAGAGATGTGGGAAAAGAGAGGCAGAGAAAGAGGCACGAAAATAGTGGCGGGGAATCACAGGCGGGGAATCACAGGCGGGGAATCAGAGGCGGGGAATCAGAGGCGGGGAATCAGAGGCGGGGTATCAGAGGCGGGGTATCAGAGGCAGAGGAACGGAGGCGTGGAAATAGACGCAGTGAAAGAGAGGAGGGGTATCAGATGCGGGGAATCCGAGGCGGGGAATCAAGGCAGGAAAAGAGATGTGGGGAAGAGAGTCCGGGAAAGAGGCACGGAAAGAGAGGCGGGAAATCAGAGGTGGGGAATCAGAGGCGGGGAATCAGAGGTGGGGAATCAGAGGCTTGGACTCAGAGGAGGTGTATCAGAGGCGGAGAAAAGGCGGCGTGGAATCAGAGGTGGGGAATCAGAGGGCGGAAATGAGATGTGGGAAAAGAGAGGCAGAGAAGGAGGCACGAAAATAGTGGCAGTGAAAGAGAGGCAGGGAATCAGAGGCGGGGAATCAGAGGCGGGGAATCAGAGGCGGGAAATCAGAGGCGGGGAATCAGAGGCGGGGAATCAGACGGCGGAAAAGAGATGTGGGGAAAGAGAGGCAGAGAAAGAGGCGTGGAAATAGACGCAGGGAAAGAGAGGCGGGGTATCAGATGTGGGGGATCCGAGGCGGGGAATCAGAGGTGGGGAAAGAGATGTGGAGAAAGAGAGGCAGGGAAAGAGGCAAGGAAAGAGAGGCGGGGAAAGAGGCACGGAAAGAGAGGCTGGGAAATGAGAGGCGGGGAATCAGAGGCGAGGAATCAGAGTCGTGGTATCAGAAGCGGGGAATTTGAGGTTGAGAATCTGAGGCGGGGAATCAGAGGCGTGGAATCCGAGGCGGGGAATCAGAGGCAGGAAAAGAGATGTGGGGAAAGAGAGGCCGGGAAAGAGGCACGGAAAGAGAGGCGGGAAATCAGAGGCGGGGAATCAGAGGCTGGGAAAGACATGTGGGAAAAGAGAGGCAGAGAAGGAGGCACAAAAATAGTGGCAGGGAAAGAGAGGCGGGGAATCAGGGGCGGGGAATCAGAGGCGGGGAATCAGAGGCGTGGAATCAGAGGCGGGGAATCAGAGGCGGGGAATCAGAGTCATGGTATCAGAGGCGGGGAATCTGAGGCGGGGAATCAGAGGCGGGGAAAGAGATGTGGGAAAAGAGAGGCAGGGAAAGAGGCGCGGAAATAGACGCAGGGAAAGAGAGGCGGGGTATCAGATGTGGGGAATCCGAGGCGGGGAATCAGAGGCGGGGAAAGAGATGTGGGAAAAGAGAGGCAGGGAAAGAGGCGCGGAAATAGACGCAGGGAAAGAGAGGCGGGGTATCAGATGTGGGGAATCTGAGGTGGAAAATCTGAGGCGGGGAATCAGAGGCGTGGAATCCGAGGCGGGGCATCAGAGGCAGGAAAAGAGATGTGGGGAAAGAGAGGCCGGGAAAGAGGCACGGAAAGAGAGGCAGGAAATCAGAGGCGGTGAATCACAGGCGGGGAATCAGAGGCGGGGAATCAGAGTCGTATTATCTGAGGCGGGGAATCGGAGGCAGGGAATCAGATGCGGGGAATCAGAGGCGGGGAATCAGAGGCGGGGAATCAGAGGCGGGGAATCAGAGGCGGGAAATCAGAGGCGGGGAATCAGAGGCGGGGAATCAGAGGCGGGGAAGCAGAGGCGGGGAAGCAGAGGCGGGGAAGCAGAGGCGGGGAGGCAGAGGCGGGGAAGCAGAGGCGGGGAAGCAGAGGCGGGGAATCAGAGGCGGGGAATCAGAGGCGGGGAATCAGAGGCTGAGATTGAAAGGGGGAGAATCAGAAGGGGGAAAAGAAATGTGGTGAAAGAGAGGCATGGAAAGAGCCATGGACTCTGAAGCAGGGAATCGGAGGCAGGGAAACAGAGTCGGAGAAACGGAGGCGGGGAATCAGAAGCGGGGAATCAGAGGGTGGAAAAGAGATGTGGGGAAAGAGAGGCAGGGAAAGAGGCGCGGAAATAGACGCAGGGAAAGAGAGGCGGAGTATCAGATGTGGGGAATTCAAGGCGAGGAATCAGAGGCGGGGAAAGAGATGTGGGGAAAGAGAGGCAGGGAAAGAGGCAAGGAAATAGAGGTGGGGAAGCAGAGGCAGGGAATCAGAGGCGGAGATCCAGAGGCAGGGAATCTGAGGCGGGGAATCTGAGGCGGGGAATCAGAGGCGTGGAATCAGAGGCGTGGAATCAAAGGGGGGAATAGAGATGTGGGAAAAGAGAGGTGGCGAAAGGGAGGCGGGGAAAGAGTCAGAGACTCTGAAACAGGGAATCGGAGTCGGGTAATCAGAGTCGGGGAATCAGTGTCAGGGAATCAGAGTCGGGGAATCAGAGGTGGGGAATCAGAGGCGGGGAATCAGAGTCGGGGAATCAGAGGCAGGGAATCAGAGGCGGGGAATCAGAGGCGGGGAATCAGAGGCGGGGAATCAGAGGCGGAGAATCAGAGGCGGGGAATCAGAGGCGGGGAATCAGAGTCGTGGTTTCAGAGGAGGGGAATCAGAGGCGGGGAATCAGAGGCGGAGAATCAGAGGCGGGGAATCAGAGGCGGGGAATCAGTGGGCGGAAATGAGATGTGGGAAAAGAGAGGCAGAGAAAGAGGCACGAAAATAGTGGCAGGGAAAGAGAGGCGGGGAAAGAGTGGCGGGGAACCACAGGCGGGGAATCAGAGGCTGAAATTAAAAGGGGGTGAATCAGAGGGGGGAAAAGAGATGTGGGGAAAGAAGGGCAGGGAAAGAGCCAGGGAAAGAGCCAGGGACTCTGAAGCAGGGAATCGGAGGCAGGGAATCGGAGGCAGGAAAACAGAGGAAGGGAATCAGAGTCGGAGAAATGGAGGCGGGGAATCAGAAGCGGGGAATCAGAAGCGGGGAATCAGAGGACGGAAAAGAGATGTGGCGAAAGAGAGGCAGAGAAAGAGAGGCGGGTTATCAGATGTGTGCAATCCGAGGCAAGGAATCAGAGGCGGGGAATCAGAGGCGGGGAATCAGAGGAGTGGAATCAGAGGCGGGGTATCAGAGGGCGGAAAAGAGATGTAGGGAAAGAGAGGCAGAGAAAGAGGCGTGGAAATAGACGCAGTGAAAGAGAGGAGGGGTATCAGATGCGGGGAATCCGAGGCGGGGAATCAGAGGCTTGGACTCAGAGGAGGTGTATCAGAGGCGGAGAAAAGGCGGCGTGGAATCAGAGGTGGGGAATCAGAGGCGGGGAATCAGAGGCGGGGAACCAGAGGCGGGGAACCAGAGGCGGGGAACCAGAGGCGGGGAACCAGAGGCGGGGAATCAGAGGCGGGGAATTAGAGGTGGGGAATCTGAGGTGGTGAATCAAAGGCTGAGTTTCAAAGGGGGTGAATCAGAGGGGGGAAATGGGATGTGGGAAAAGAGAAGCCGGGAAAGAGCCAGAGACTCTGAAGCAGGGAATCGGAGGCGGGGAAACAGAGGCAGGGAATCAGAGTCGGAGAAACGGAGGTGGGGAATCAGAAGCGGAGAAACAGAGGGCGGAAAAGAGATGTGGGGAAAGAGAGGCAGAGAAAGAGGCGTGGAAATAGACGCAGGGAAAGAGAGGCGGGGTATCAGATGTGGGGGATCCGAGGCGGGGAATCAGAGGTGAAGAAAGAGATTTGGAGAAAGAGGCAGGGAAAGAGGCAAGGAAAGAGAGGCGGGGAAAGAGGCACGAAAAGAGAGGTGGGAAATCAGAGGCGGGGAATCAGAGGCGGGGAATCAGAGTCGTGGTATCAGAAGCGGGGAATTTGAGGTGGAGAATCTGAGGCGGGGAATCAGAGGCGTGGAATCCGAGGCGGGGAATCAGAGGCAGGAAAAGAGATGTGCGGAAAGAGAGGCCGGGAAAGAGGAACGGAAAGAGAGGCGGGAAATCAGAGGCGAGGAATCAGAGGCGGGGAATCAGAGTCGTGGTATCAGAGGCAGGGAATCTGAGGCGGGGAATTAGAGGCTGGGAAAGAGATGTGGGAAAAGAGAGGCAGAGAAGGAGGCACAAAAATAGTGGCAGAGAAAGAGAGGCGGGGAATCAGGGGCGGGGAATCAGAGGCGGGGAATCAGAGGCGGGGATTCAGAGGGGGGGAATCAGAGGCGGGGAATCAGAGGCGGGGAATCAGAGGCGGGGAATCAGAGGCGGGGAATCAGAGGCGGGGAATTAGAGGTAAGGAATCTGAGGTGGTGAATCAAAGGCTGAGATTCAAAGGGGGTGAATCAGAGGGGGGAAAAGAGATGTGGGGAAATAGAAGCCGGGAAAGAGCCAGAGACGCTGAAGCAGGGAATCGGAGGAGGGGAAACAGAGGCAGGGAATCAGGGTCGGAGAAACGGAGGTGGGGAATCAGAAGCGGAGAAACAGAGGGCGGAAAAGAGATGTGGGGAAAGAGAGGCAGAGAAAGAGGCGCGGAAATAGACGCAGGGAAAGAGAGGCAGGGTATCAGATGTGGGGGATCTGAGGCGGGGAATCAGAGGTGGGGAAAGAGTGGAGAAAGAGAGGCAGGGAAGGAGGCAAGGAAAGAGAGGCGGGGAAAGAGGCACGGAAAGAGAGGTGGGAAATCAGAGGCGGGGAATCTGAGGCGGGGAATCATAGGCTGGGAAAGAGATGTGGGAAAAGAGAGGCAGAGAAGGAGGCACAAAAATAGTGGCAGGGAAAGAGAGGCGGGGAATCAGGGGTGGGGAATCAGAGGCGGGGAATCAGAGGCGGGGAATCAGAGGCGGGGAAAGAGATGTGGGAAAAGAGAGGCAGAGAAGGAGGCACAAAAATAGTGGCAGGGAAAGAGAGGCGGGGAATCAGGGGCGAGGACTCAAAGGTGGGGAATCAGAGGCGGGGAATCAGAGGCGGAGAATCAGAGGCGGGGAATCAGAAGCGGGGAATCAGAGGGCGGAAAAGAGATGTGGGGAAAGAGAGGCAGGGAAAGAGGCGCGGAAATAGACGCAGGGAAAGAGAGGCGGGGTATCAGATGTGGGGAATCCGAGGCGGGGAATCCGAGGCGGGGAATCCGAGGCGGGGAATCAGAGGCGGGGAATCAGAGGCGGGGAATCAGAGGCGGGGAATCAGAGGCGGGGAATCAGAGGGCGGAAAAGAGATGTGGGGAAAGAGAGGCAGAGAAAGAGGCGCGGAAATAGACGCAGGGAAAGAGAGGCAGGGTATCAGATGTGGGGGATCTGAGGCGGGGAATCAGAGGTGGGGAAAGAGTGGAGAAAGAGAGGCAGGGAAGGAGGCAAGGAAAGAGAGGCGGGGAAAGAGGCACGGAAAGAGAGGTGGGAAATCAGAGGCGGGGAATCAGAGGCGGGGAATCAGAGGCGGGGAATCAGAGGCGGGGAATCAGAGGCGGGGAATCAGAGGCGGGGTATCAGAGGCGGGGAATCAGAGGGTGGAAAAGAGATGTGGGGAAAGAGAGGCAGAGAAAGAGGCATGGAAATAGACGCAGTGAAAGAGAGGAGGGGTATCAGATGCGGGGAATCCGAGGCGGGGAATCAGAGGCAGGAAAAGAGATGTGGGGAAAGAGAGGCCGGGAAAGAGGCACGGAAAGAGAGGCGGGAAATCAGAGGTGGGGTATCAGAGGCGAGGAATCAGAGGCGGGGAATCAGAGGCGGGGAATCAGAGGCTTGGACTCAGAGGAGGTGTATCAGAGGCGGAGAAAAGGCGGCGTGGAATCAGAGGCGGGGAATCAGAGGCGGGGAATTTGAGGTGGGGAATAAGAGGCGGGGAATCAGAGGGCGGAAAAGAGATGTGGGGAAAGAGAGGCAGGGAAAGAGGCGCGGAAATAGACGCAGGGAAAGAGAGGCGGGGTATCAGATGTGGGGAATTCAAGGCGGGGAATCAGAGGTGGGGAAAGAGATGTGGGGAAAGAGAGGCCGGGAAAGAGGCACGGAAAGAGAGGCGGGAAATCAGAGGCGGGGAACCAGAGGCGGGGAACCAGAGGCGGGGAATCAGAGGCGGGGAATCAGAGTCGGGGAATCAGAGGCGGGGAATCAGAAGCGGGGAATCAGAGGGCGGAAAAGAGATGTGGGGAAAGAGAAGCAGGGAAAGAGGCGCGGAAATAGACGCAGGGAAAGAGAGGCGGGGTATCAGATGTGGGGAATCCGAGGCGGGGAAAGAGATGTGGGGAAAGAGAGGCAGGGAAAGAGGCAAGGAAATAGAGGCAGGGGAATCAGAGGCGGGGAATCAGAGGCGGGGAATCAGAGGCGGGGAATCAGAGGCGGGGAATCAGAGGCGGGGAATCAGAGGCGGGGAATCAGAGGCGGGGAATCAGAGGCGGGGAATCAGAGGCAGGGAATTAGAGGTAAGGAATCTGAGGTGGTGAATCAAAGGCTGAGATTCAAAGGGGTTGAATCAGAGGGGGGAAAAGAGATGTGGGGAAATAGAAGCCGGGAAAGAGCCAGAGACTCTGAAGCAGGGAATCGGAGGCAGGGAAACAGAGGCAGGGAATCAGAGTCGGAGAAACGGAGGTGGGGAATCAGAAGCGGAGAATCATAGGGCGGAAAAGAAATGTGGGGAAAGAGAGGCAGAGAAAGAGGCGCGGAAATAGACGCAGGGAAAGAGAGGCAGGGTATCAGATGTGGGGGATCTGAGGCGGGGAATCAGAAGTGGGGAAAGAGATGTGGGGAAAGAGAGGCAGTGAAAGAGGCAAGGAAAGAGAGGCGGGGAAAGAGGCACGGAAAGAGAGGCGGGGAAAGAGGCATGGAAAGAGAGGAGGGAAATCAGAGTCGTGGTATCAGAGGCGGGGAATCTGAGGTGGAAAATCTGAGGTGGGGAATTAGAGGCGTGGAATCCGAGGCGGGGCATCAGAGGCAGGAAAAGTGATGTGGGGAAAGAGAGGCCGGGAAAGAGGCACGGAAAGAGAGGCGGGAAATCAGAGGCGGTGAATCACAGGCGGGGAATCAGAGGCGGGGAATCAGAGTCGTATTATCTGAGGTGGGGAATCTGAGGCAGGGAATCAGAGGCGGGGAAAGAGATGTGGGAAAAGAGAGGCAGAGAAGGAGGCACGAAAATAGTGGCAGGGAAAGAGAGGTAGGGAATCAGAGGCGGGGAATCAGAGGCGGGGAATCAGAGGCGGGGAATCAGAGGCGGGGAATCAGAGGCGGGGAAGCAGAGGCGGGGAATCAGAGGCGGGGAATCAGAGGGGGGAATAGAGATGTGGGAAAAGAGAGGCGGCGAAAGGGAGGCGGGGAAAGAGTCAGAGACTCTGAAGCAGGGAATTGGAGTCGAAGAAATGGAGGCGGGGAATCAGTGGCGGAGAATCAGAGGCAGGGAATCAGAGGCGGAGAATCAGAGGCGGGGAATCAGAGGCGGGGAATCAGAGGCGGGGAATCAGAGGCGGGGAATCAGAGGCGGGGAATCAGAGGCGGGGAATCAGTGGGCGGAAATGAGATGTGGGAAAAGAGAGGCAGAGAAAGAGCCACGAAAATAGTGGCAGGGAAAGAGAGGCGGGGAATCAGAGGCGGGGAACCAGAGGCGGGGAACCAGAGGCGGGGAACCAGAGGCGGGGAACCAGAGGCGGGGAATCAGAGGCGGGGAATTAGAGGTGGGGAATCTGAGGTGGTGAATCAAAGGCTGAGTTTCAAAGGGGGTGAATCAGAGGGGGGAAATGGGATGTGGGAAAAGAGAAGCCGGGAAAGAGCCAGAGACTCTGAAGCAGGGAATCGGAGGCGGGGAAACAGAGGCAGGGAATCAGAGTCGGAGAAACGGAGGTGGGGAATCAGAAGCGGAGAAACAGAGGGCGGAAAAGAGATGTGGGGAAAGAGAGGCAGAGAAAGAGGCGTGGAAATAGACGCAGGGAAAGAGAGGCGGGGTATCAGATGTGGGGGATCCGAGGCGGGGAATCAGAGGGGAAGAAAGAGATTTGGAGAAAGAGGCAGGGAAAGAGGCAAGGAAAGAGAGGCGGGGAAAGAGGCACGAAAAGAGAGGTGGGAAATCAGAGGCGGGGAATCAGAGGCGGGGAATCAGAGTCGTGGTATCAGAAGCGGGGAATTTGAGGTGGAGAATCTGAGGCGGGGAATCAGAGGCGTGGAATCCGAGGCGGGGAATCAGAGGCAGGAAAAGAGATGTGCGGAAAGAGAGGCCGGGAAAGAGGAACGGAAAGAGAGGCGGGAAATCAGAGGCGAGGAATCAGAGGCGGGGAATCAGAGTCGTGGTATCAGAGGCAGGGAATCTGAGGCGGGGAATTAGAGGCTGGGAAAGAGATGTGGGAAAAGAGAGGCAGAGAAGGAGGCACAAAAATAGTGGCAGAGAAAGAGAGGCGGGGAATCAGGGGCGGGGAATCAGAGGCGGGGAATCAGAGGCGGGGATTCAGAGGGGGGGAATCAGAGGCGGGGAATCAGAGGCGGGGAATCAGAGGCGGGGAATCAGAGGCGGGGAATCAGAGGCGGGGAATTAGAGGTAAGGAATCTGAGGTGGTGAATCAAAGGCTGAGATTCAAAGGGGGTGAATCAGAGGGGGGAAAAGAGATGTGGGGAAATAGAAGCCGGGAAAGAGCCAGAGACGCTGAAGCAGGGAATCGGAGGAGGGGAAACAGAGGCAGGGAATCAGAGTCGGAGAAACGGAGGTGGGGAATCAGAAGCGGAGAAACAGAGGGCGGAAAAGAGATGTGGGGAAAGAGAGGCAGAGAAAGAGGCGCGGAAATAGACGCAGGGAAAGAGAGGCAGGGTATCAGATGTGGGGGATCTGAGGCGGGGAATCAGAGGTGGGGAAAGAGTGGAGAAAGAGAGGCAGGGAAGGAGGCAAGGAAAGAGAGGCGGGGAAAGAGGCACGGAAAGAGAGGTGGGAAATCAGAGGCGGGGAATCTGAGGCGGGGAATCATAGGCTGGGAAAGAGATGTGGGAAAAGAGAGGCAGAGAAGGAGGCACAAAAATAGTGGCAGGGAAAGAGAGGCGGGGAATCAGGGGTGGGGAATCAGAGGCGGGGAATCAGAGGCGGGGAATCAGAGGCGGGGAAAGAGATGTGGGAAAAGAGAGGCAGAGAAGGAGGCACAAAAATAGTGGCAGGGAAAGAGAGGCGGGGAATCAGGGGCGAGGACTCAAAGGTGGGGAATCAGAGGCGGGGAATCAGAGGCGGAGAATCAGAGGCGGGGAATCAGAAGCGGGGAATCAGAGGGCGGAAAAGAGATGTGGGGAAAGAGAGGCAGGGAAAGAGGCGCGGAAATAGACGCAGGGAAAGAGAGGCGGGGTATCAGATGTGGGGAATCCGAGGCGGGGAATCCGAGGCGGGGAATCCGAGGCGGGGAATCCGAGGCGGGGAATCCGAGGCGGGGAATCAGAGGCGGGGAATCAGAGGCGGGGAATCAGAGGCGGGGAATCAGAGGGCGGAAAAGAGATGTGGGGAAAGAGAGGCAGAGAAAGAGGCGCGGAAATAGACGCAGGGAAAGAGAGGCAGGGTATCAGATGTGGGGGATCTGAGGCGGGGAATCAGAGGTGGGGAAAGAGTGGAGAAAGAGAGGCAGGGAAGGAGGCAAGGAAAGAGAGGCGGGGAAAGAGGCACGGAAAGAGAGGTGGGAAATCAGAGGCGGGGAATCAGAGGCGGGGAATCAGAGGCGGGGAATCAGAGGCGGGGAATCAGAGGCGGGGTATCAGAGGCGGGGTATCAGAGGCGGGGAATCAGAGGGTGGAAAAGAGATGTGGGGAAAGAGAGGCAGAGAAAGAGGCATGGAAATAGACGCAGTGAAAGAGAGGAGGGGTATCAGATGCGGGGAATCCGAGGCGGGGAATCAGAGGCAGGAAAAGAGATGTGGGGAAAGAGAGGCCGGGAAAGAGGCACGGAAAGAGAGGCGGGAAATCAGAGGTGGGGTATCAGAGGCGAGGAATCAGAGGCGGGGAATCAGAGGCGGGGAATCAGAGGCTTGGACTCAGAGGAGGTGTATCAGAGGCGGAGAAAAGGCGGCGTGGAATCAGAGGCGGGGAATCAGAGGCGGGGAATTTGAGGTGGGGAATAAGAGGCGGGGAATCAGAGGGCGGAAAAGAGATGTGGGGAAAGAGAGGCAGGGAAAGAGGCGCGGAAATAGACGCAGGGAAAGAGAGGCGGGGTATCAGATGTGGGGAATTCAAGGCGGGGAATCAGAGGTGGGGAAAGAGATGTGGGGAAAGAGAGGCCGGGAAAGAGGCACGGAAAGAGAGGCGGGAAATCAGAGGCGGGGAACCAGAGGCGGGGAACCAGAGGCGGGGAATCAGAGGCGGGGAATCAGAGTCGGGGAATCAGAGGCGGGGAATCAGAAGCGGGGAATCAGAGGGCGGAAAAGAGATGTGGGGAAAGAGAAGCAGGGAAAGAGGCGCGGAAATAGACGCAGGGAAAGAGAGGCGGGGTATCAGATGTGGGGAATCCGAGGCGGGGAAAGAGATGTGGGGAAAGAGAGGCAGGGAAAGAGGCAAGGAAATAGAGGCAGGGGAATCAGAGGCGGGGAATCAAAGGCGGGGAATCAGAGGCGGGGAATCAGAGGCGGGGAATCAGAGGCGGGGAATCAGAGGCGGGGAATCAGAGGCGGGGAATCAGAGGCGGGGAATCAGAGGCAGGGAATTAGAGGTAAGGAATCTGAGGTGGTGAATCAAAGGCTGAGATTCAAAGGGGTTGAATCAGAGGGGGGAAAAGAGATGTGGGGAAATAGAAGCCGGGAAAGAGCCAGAGACTCTGAAGCAGGGAATCGGAGGCAGGGAAACAGAGGCAGGGAATCAGAGTCGGAGAAACGGAGGTGGGGAATCAGAAGCGGAGAATCATAGGGCGGAAAAGAAATGTGGGGAAAGAGAGGCAGAGAAAGAGGCGCGGAAATAGACGCAGGGAAAGAGAGGCAGGGTATCAGATGTGGGGGATCTGAGGCGGGGAATCAGAAGTGGGGAAAGAGATGTGGGGAAAGAGAGGCAGTGAAAGAGGCAAGGAAAGAGAGGCGGGGAAAGAGGCACGGAAAGAGAGGCGGGGAAAGAGGCATGGAAAGAGAGGAGGGAAATCAGAGTCGTGGTATCAGAGGCGGGGAATCTGAGGTGGAAAATCTGAGGTGGGGAATTAGAGGCGTGGAATCCGAGGCGGGGCATCAGAGGCAGGAAAAGTGATGTGGGGAAAGAGAGGCCGGGAAAGAGGCACGGAAAGAGAGGCGGGAAATCAGAGGCGGTGAATCACAGGCGGGGAATCAGAGGCGGGGAATCAGAGTCGTATTATCTGAGGTGGGGAATCTGAGGCAGGGAATCAGAGGCGGGGAAAGAGATGTGGGAAAAGAGAGGCAGAGAAGGAGGCACGAAAATAGTGGCAGGGAAAGAGAGGTAGGGAATCAGAGGCGGGGAATCAGAGGCGGGGAATCAGAGGCGGGGAATCAGAGGCGGGGAATCAGAGGCGGGGAAGCAGAGGCGGGGAATCAGAGGCGGGGAATCAGAGGGGGGAATAGAGATGTGGGAAAAGAGAGGCGGCGAAAGGGAGGCGGGGAAAGAGTCAGAGACTCTGAAGCAGGGAATTGGAGTCGAAGAAATGGAGGCGGGGAATCAGTGGCGGAGAATCAGAGGCAGGGAATCAGAGGCGGAGAATCAGAGGCGGGGAATCAGAGGCGGGGAATCAGAGGCGGGGAATCAGAGGCGGGGAATCAGAGGCGGGGAATCAGTGGGCGGAAATGAGATGTGGGAAAAGAGAGGCAGAGAAAGAGCCACGAAAATAGTGGCAGGGAAAGAGAGGCGGGGAATCAGAGGCGGGGAATCACAGGCGGGGAACCAGAGGCGGGGAATCAGAGGCTGAAATTAAAAGAGGGTGAATCAGAGGGGGGAAAAGAGATGTGGGGAAAGAAGGGCAGGGAAAGAGCCAGGGACTCTGAAGCAGGGAATCGGAGGCAGGGAATCGGAGGCAGGGAAACAGAGGAAGGGAATCAGAGTCGGAGAAATGGAGGCGGAGAATCAGAAGCGGGGAATCAGAAGCGGGGAATCAGAGGACGGAAAAGAGATGTGGGGAAAGAGAGGCAGAGAAAGAGAGGCGGGGTATCAGATGTGTGCAATCCGAGGCAAGGAATCAGAGGCGGGGAATCAGAGGCGGGGAATCAGAGGCGTGGAATCAGAGGAGGGGAATCAGAGGCGGGGAATCAGAGGCGGGGAATCAGAGGCGGGGAATCAGAGGCGGGGTATCAGAGGCGGGGTATCAGAGGCGGGGTATCAGAGGTGGGGTATCAGAGGCAGAGGAACGGAGGCGTGGAAATAGACGCAGTGAAAGAGAGGAGGGGTATCAGATGCGGGGAATCCGAGGCGGGGAATCAGAGGCAGGAAAAGAGATGTGGGGAAAGAGAGGCCGGGAAGGAGGCACGGAAAGAGAGGCGGGAAATCAGAGGTGGGGAATCAGAGGCGGGGAATCAGAGGCTTGGACTCAGAGGAGGTGTATCAGAGGCGGAGAAAAGGCGGCGTGGAATCAGAGGTGGGGAATCAAGAGGGCAGAAATGAGGTGTGGGAAAAGAGAGGCAGAGAAGGAGGCATGAAAATAGTGGCAGGGAAAGAGAGGCAGGGAATCAGAGGCGGGGAATCAGAGGCGGGGAATCAGAGGCGGGGAATCAGAGGCGGGGAACCAGAGGCGGGGAACCAGAGGCGGGGAACCAGAGGCGGGGAACCAGAGGCGGGGAACCAGAGGCGGGGAACCAGAGGCGGGGAATCAGAGGCGGGGAATTAGAGGTGGGGAATCTGAGGTGGTGAATCAAAGGCTGAGTTTCAAAGGGGGTGAATCAGAGGGGGGAAATGGGATGTGGGAAAAGAGAAGCCGGGAAAGAGCCAGAGACTCTGAAGCAGGGAATCGGAGGCGGGGAAACAGAGGCAGGGAATCAGAGTCGGAGAAACGGAGGTGGGGAATCAGAAGCGGGGAATCAGAGGGCGGAAAAGAGATGTGGGGAAAGAGAGGCAGAGAAAGAGGCGTGGAAATAGACGCAGGGAAAGAGAGGCGGGGTATCAGATGTGGGGGATCCGAGGCGGGGAATCAGAGGTGAAGAAAGAGATTTGGAGAAAGAGGCAGGGAAAGAGGCAAGGAAAGAGAGGCGGGGAAAGAGGCACGGAAAGAGAGGTGGGAAATCAGAGGCGGGGAATCAGAGGCGGGGAATCAGAGTCGTGGTATCAGAAGCGGGGAATTTGAGGTGGAGAATCTGAGGCGGGGAATCAGAGGCGTGGAATCCGAGGCGGGGAATCAGAGGCAGGAAAAGAGATGTGCGGAAAGAGAGGCCGGGAAAGAGGAACGGAAAGAGAGGCGGGAAATCAGAGGCGAGGAATCAGAGGCGGGGAATCAGAGTCGTGGTATCAGAGGCAGGGAATCTGAGGCGGGGAATTAGAGGCTGGGAAAGAGATGTGGGAAAAGAGAGACAGAGAAGGAGGCACAAAAATAGTGGCAGAGAAAGAGAGGCGGGGAATCAGGGGCGGGGAATCAGAGGCGGGGAATCAGAGGCGGGGATTCAGAGGGGGGGAATCAGAGGCGGGGAATCAGAGGCGGGGAATCAGAGGCGGGGAATCAGAGGCGGGGAATCAGAGGCGGGGAATCAGAGGCGGGGAATCAGAGGCGGGGAATTAGAGGTAAGGAATCTGAGGTGGTGAATCAAAGGCTGAGATTCAAAGGGGGTGAATCAGAGGGGGGAAAAGAGATGTGGGGAAATAGAAGCCGGGAAAGAGCCAGAGACGCTGAAGCAGGGAATCGGAGGAGGGTAAACAGAGGCAGGGAATCAGAGTCGGAGAAACGGAGGTGGGGAATCAGAAGCGGAGAAACAGAGGGCGGAAAAGAGATGTGGGGAAAGAGAGGCAGAGAAAGAGGCGCGGAAATAGACGCAGGGAAAGAGAGGCAGGGTATCAGATGTGGGGGATCTGAGGCGGGGAATCAGAGGTGGGGAAAGAGTGGAGAAAGAGAGGCAGGGAAGGAGGCAAGGAAAGAGAGGCGGGGAAAGAGGCACGGAAAGAGAGGTGGGAAATCAGAGGCGGGGAATCTGAGGCGGGGAATCATAGGCTGGGAAAGAGATGTGGGAAAAGAGAGGCAGAGAAGGAGGCACAAAAATAGTGGCAGGGAAAGAGAGGCGGGGAATCAGGGGTGGGGAATCAGAGGCGGGGAATCAGAGGCGGGGAATCAGAGGCGGGGAAAGAGATGTGGGAAAAGAGAGGCAGAGAAGGAGGCACAAAAATAGTGGCAGGGAAAGAGAGGCGGGGAATCAGGGGCGAGGACTCAGAGGTGGGGAATCAGAGGCGGGGAATCAGAGGCGGAGAATCAGAGGCGGGGAATCAGAAGCGGGGAATCAGAGGGCGGAAAAGAGATGTGGGGAAAGAGAGGCAGGGAAAGAGGCGCGGAAATAGACGCAGGGAAAGAGAGGCGGGGTATCAGATGTGGGGAATCCGAGGCGGAAAATCCGAGGCGGGGAATCCGAGGCGGGGAATCAGAGGCGGGGAATCAGAGGCGGGGAATCAGAGGCGGGGAATCAGAGGCGGGGAATCAGAGGGGTGGAATCAGAGACGGGGAATCTGAGGTGGGGAATCTGAGGCGGGGAATCAGGCGGGGATTCAGAGGCGGGGATTCAGAGGGGGGAATAGAGATGTGGGAATGGAGAGGCGGGGAAAGAGCCAGGGACTGAAGCAGGGAATCGGAGTCGGGGAATCGGAGTCGGGGAATCAGAGTCGGGGAATCAGAGTCGGGGAATCAGAGTCGGGGAATCAGAGGCGGGGAATCAGAGGCGGGGAATCAGAGGCGGGGAATCAGAGGCGGGGAATCAGAGGCGGGGAATCAGAGGCGGGGAATCAGAGGCGGGGAATCAGAGGCGGGGAATCAGAGGCGGGGAATCAGAGGCGGGGAATCAGAGGCGGGGAATCAGAGGCGGGGAATCAGAGGCGGGGAATCAGAGGGTGGAAAAGAGATGTGGGGAAAGAGAGGCAGAGAAAGAGGCATGGAAATAGACGCAGTGAAAGAGAGGAGGGGTATCAGATGCGGGGAATCCGAGGCGGGGAATCAGAGGCAGGAAAAGAGATGTGGGGAAAGAGAGGCCGGGAAAGAGGCACGGAAAGAGAGGCGGGAAATCAGAGGCGGGGAATCAGAGGCGGGGAATCAGAGGCTTGGACTCAGAGGAGGTGTATCAGAGGCGGAGAAAAGGCGGCGTGGAATCAGAGGCGGGGAATCAGAGGCGGGGAATTTGAGGTGGGGAATAAGAGGCGGGGAATCAGAGGGCGGAAAAGAGATGTGGGGAAAGAGAAGCAGGGAAAGAGGCGCGGAAATAGACGCAGGGAAAGAGAGGCGGGGTATCAGATGTGGGGAATTCAAGGCGGGGAATCAGAGGTGGGGAAAGAGATGTGGGGAAAGAGAGGCCGGGAAAGAGGCACGGAAAGAGAGGCGGGAAATCAGAGGCGGGGAACCAGAGGCGGGGAACCAGAGGCGGGGAATCAGAGGCGGGGAATCAGAGTCGGGGAATCAGAGGCGGGGAATCAGAAGCGGGGAATCAGAGGGCGGAAAAGAGATGTGGGGAAAGAGAAGCAGGGAAAGAGGCGCGGAAATAGACGCAGGGAAAGAGAGGCGGGGTATCAGATGTGGGGAATCCGAGGCGGGGAAAGAGATGTGGGGAAAGAGAGGCAGGGAAAGAGGCAAGGAAATAGAGGCAGGGGAATCAGAGGCGGGGAATCAGAGGCGGGGAATCTGAGGCGGGGAATCAGAGGCGGGGAAAGAGATGTGGGAAAAGAGAGGCAGAGAAGGAGGCACGAAAATAGTGGCAGGGAAAGAGAGGTAGGGAATCAGAGGCGGGGAATCAGAGGCGGGGAATCAGAGGCGGGGAATCAGAGGCGGGGAATCAGAGGCGGGGAATCAGAGGCGGGGAAGCAGAGGCGGGGAATCAGAGGCGGGGAATCAGAGGGGGGAATAGAGATGTGGGAAAAGAGAGGCGGCGAAAGGGAGGCGGGGCAAGAGTCAGAGACTCTGAAGCAGGGAATTGGAGTCGAAGAAATGGAGGCGGGGAATCAGTGGCGGAGAATCAGAGGCAGGGAATCAGAGGCGGAGAATCAGAGGCGGGGAATCAGAGGCGGGGAATCAGAGGCGGGGAATCAGAGGCGGGGAATCAGAGGCGGGGAATCAGTGGGCGGAAATGAGATGTGGGAAAAGAGAGGCAGAGAAAGAGCCACGAAAATAGTGGCAGGGAAAGAGAGGCGGGGAATCAGAGGCGGGGAATCACAGGCGGGGAACCAGAGGCGGGGAATCAGAGGCTGAAATTAAAAGAGGGTGAATCAGAGGGGGGAAAAGAGATGTGGGGAAAGAAGGGCAGGGAAAGAGCCAGGGAAAGAGCCAGGGACTCTGAAGCAGGGAATCGGAGGCAGGGAAACAGAGGAAGGGAATCAGAGTCGGAGAAATATAGGCGGGGAATCAGAGGCGGGGAATCAGAAGCGGGGAATCAGAAGCGGGGAATCAGAGGACGGAAAAGAGATGTGGGGAAAGAGAGGCAGAGAAAGAGAGGCGGGGTATCAGATGTGTGCAATCCGAGGCAAGGAATCAGAGGCGGGGAATCAGAGGCGGGGAATCAGAGGCGGGGAATCAGAGGCGGGGAATCAGAGGCGGGGAATCAGAGGCGGAGAATCAGAGGCGGGGAATCAGAGGCGGGGAATCAGAGGCGGAGAATCAGAGGCGGGGAATCAGAGGCAGGGAATCAGAGGCGGAGAATCAGAGGCGGGGAATCAGAGGCGGGGAATCAGAGGCGGGGAAAGAGATGTGGGAAAAGAGAGGCAGAGTAGGAGGCACAAAAATAGTGGCAGGGAAAGAGAGGCGGGGAATCAGGGGCGGGGAATCAGAGGTGGGGAATCAGAGGCGGGGAATCAGAGGCGGGGAATCAGAGGCGGGGAATCAGAGGCGGGGAATCAGAGGCGGGGAATCAGAGGCGGGGAATCTGAGGCGGGGAATCAGAGGCGGGGAATCAGAGGCGGGGAATCAGAGGCGGGGAATCAGAGGCGGGGAAGCAGAGGCGGGGAAGCAGAGACGGGGAATCAGAGGCGGGGAATCAGAGGCGGGGAATCTGAGGTGGGGATTCTGAGGTGGGGAATCAGAGGCTGAGATTCAAAGGGGGAGAATCAGAAGGGGGAAAAGAAATGTAGGGAAAGAGAGGCATGGAAAGAGCCAGGGACTCTGAAGCAGGGAATCGGAGGCAGGGAAACAGAGTCGGAGAAACAGAGGCGGGGAATCAGTGGCGGAGAATCAAAGGCAGGGAATCAGAGGCGGAGAATCAGAGGCGGGGAATCAGAGGCGGGGAATCAGAGGCGGGGAATCAGAGGCGGGGAATCAGAGGCGGGGAATCAGTGGGCGGAAATGAGATGTGGGAAAAGAGAGGCAGAGAAAGAGCCACGAAAATAGTGGCAGGGAAAGAGAGGCGGGGAATCAGAGGCGGGGAATCACAGGCGGGGAACCAGAGGCGGGGAATCAGAGGCTGAAATTAAAAGAGGGTGAATCAGAGGGGGGAAAAGAGATGTGGGGAAAGAAGGGCAGGGAAAGAGCCAGGGAAAGAGCCAGGGACTCTGAAGCAGGGAATCGGAGGCAGGGAAACAGAGGAAGGGAATCAGAGTCGGAGAAATATAGGCGGGGAATCAGAGGCGGGGAATCAGAAGCGGGGAATCAGAAGCGGGGAATCAGAGGACGGAAAAGAGATGTGGGGAAAGAGAGGCAGAGAAAGAGAGGTGGGGTATCAGATGTGTGCAATCCGAGGCAAGGAATCAGAGGCGGGGAATCAGAGGCGGGGAATCAGAGGCGGGGAATCAGAGGCGGGGAATCAGAGGCGGAGAATCAGAGGCGGGGAATCAGAGGCGGGGAATCAGAGGCGGAGAATCAGAGGCGGGGAATCAGAGGCGGGGAAAGAGATGTGGGAAAAGAGAGGCAGAGTAGGAGGCACAAAAATAGTGGCAGGGAAAGAGAGGCGGGGAATCAGGGGCGGGGAATCAGAGGTGGGGAATCAGAGGCGGGGAATCAGAGGCGGGGAATCAGAGGCGGGGAATCAGAGGCGGGGAAGAAGAGGCGGGGAAGCAGAGACGGGGAATCAGAGGCGGGGAATCAGAGGCGGGGAATCTGAGGTGGGGATTCTGAGGTGGGGAATCAGAGGCTGAGATTCAAAGGGGGAGAATCAGAAGGGGGAAAAGAAATGTAGGGAAAGAGAGGCATGGAAAGAGCCAGGGACTCTGAAGCAGGGAATCGGAGGCAGGGAAACAGAGTCGGAGAAACAGAGGCGGGGAATCAGAGGGCGGAAAAGAGATGTGGGGAAAGAGAGGCAGGGAAAGAGGCGCGGAAATAGACGCAGGGAAAGAGAGGCGGGGTATCAGATGTGGGGAATTCAAGGCGGGGAATCAGAGGCGGGGAAAGAGATGTGGGGAAAGAGAGGCAGGGAAAGAGGCAATGAAATAGAGGCGGGGAATCAGAGGTGGGGAATCAGAGGCAGGGAATCATAGGCGGGGAATCAGAGTCGGGGAATTTGAGGCGGGGAATCTGAGGCGGGGAATCAGAGGCATGGAATCAGATGGGGGAATAGAGATGTGGGAAAAGAGAGGCGGCGAAAGGGAGGCGGGGAAAGAGTCAGAGACTCTGAAGCAGGGAATCGGAGTCGGGGAATCAGAGTCGGGGAATCAGAGTCGGGGAATCAGAGTCGGGGAATCAGAGGCGGGGAATCAGAGTCGGGGAATCAGAGTCGGGGAATCAGAGTCGGGGAATCAGAGGCGGGGAATCAGAGGCGGGGAATCAGAGGCGGGGAATCAGAGGCGGGGAATCAGAGGCGGGGAATCAGAGGCGGGGAATCAGAGGCGGGGAATCAGAGGCGGAGAATCAGAGGCGGGGAATCAGAAGCGGGGAATCAGAAGCGGGGAATCAGATGGGGGAATAGAGATGTGGGAAAAGAGAGGCGGCGAAAGGGAGGCGGGGAAAGAGTCAGAGACTCTGAAGCAGGGAATCGGAGTCGGGGAATCAGAGTCGGGGAATCAGAGTCGGGGAATCAGAGGCGGGGAATCAGAGGCGGGGAATCAGAGGCGGGGAATCAGAGGCGGGGAATCAGAGGCGGGGAATCAGAGGCGGGGAATCAGAGGCGGGGAATCAGAGGCGGGGAATCAGAGGCGGGGAATCAGAGGCGGGGAATCAGAGGCGGGGAATCAGAGGCGGGGAATCAGAGGCGGGGAATCAGAGGCGGGGAATCAGAGGCGGGGAATCAGAGGCGAGGAATCAGAGGCGGGGAATCAGAGTCGTGGTATCAGAGGCAGGGAATCTGAGGCGGGGAATCAGAGGCTGGGAAAGAGATGTGGGAAAAGAGAGGCAGAGAAGGAGGCACAAAAATAGTGGCAGAGAAAGAGAGGCGGGGAATCAGGGGCGGGGAATCAGAAGCGGGGAATCAGAGGGCGGAAAAGAGATGTGGGGAAAGAGAAGCAGGGAAAGAGGCGCGGAAATAGACGCAGGGAAAGAGAGGCGGGGTATCAGATGTGGGGAATCCGAGGCGGGGAATCAGAGGCGGGGAAAGAGATGTGGGGAAAGAGAGGCAGGGAAAGAGGCAAGGAAATAGAGGTGGGGAATCAGAGGCGGGGAATCAGAGGCGGGGATTCAGAGGGGGGGAATCAGAGGCGGGGAATCAGAGGCGGGGAATCATAGGCGGGGAATCAGAGGCGGGGAATTAGAGGTAAGGAATCTGAGGTGGTGAATCAAAGGCTGAGATTCAAAGGGGGTGAATCAGAGGGGGGAAAAGAGATGTGGGGAAATAGAAGCCGGGAAAGAGGCAGGGACGCTGAAACAGGGAATCGGAGGCAGGGAAACAGAGGCAGGAAATCAGAGTCGGAGAAACGGAGGTGGGGAATCAGAAGCGGAGAATCAGAGAGCGGAAAAGAGATGTGGGGAAAGAGAGGCAGAGAAAGAGGCGCGGAAATAGACGCAGGGAAAGAGAGGCAGGGTATCAGATGTGGGGGATCTGAGGCGGGGAATCAGAGGTGGGGAAAGAGTGGAGAAAGAGAGGCAGGGAAGGAGGCAATCAAAGAGAGGCGGGGAAAGAGGCACGGAAAGAGAGGTGGGAAATCAGAGGCGGGGAATCTGAGGCAGGGAATCATAGGCTGGGAAAGAAATGTGGGAAAAGAGAGGCAGAGAAGGAGGCACAAAAATAGTGGCAGGGCAAGAGAGGCGGGGAATCAGGGGTGGGGAATCAGATGCGGGGAATCAGAGGCGGGGAATCAGAGGCGGGGAATCAGAGGCGGGGAAAGAGATGTGGGAAAAGAGAGGCAGAGAAGGAGGCACAAAAATAGTGGCAGGGAAAGAGAGGCGGGGAATCAGGGGCGGGGAATCAGAGGTGGGGAATCAGAGGCGGGGAATCAGAGGCGGGGAATCAGAGTCATGGTATCAGAGGCGGGGAATCTGAGGAGGGGAATCAGAGGCGGGGAATCAGAGGCGGAGAATCAGAGGCGGGGAATCAGAAGCGGGGAATCAGAGGGCGGAAAAGAGATGTGGGGAAAGAGAGGCAGGGAAAGAGGCGCGGAAATAGTGGCAGGGAAAGAGAGGCAGAGAAAGAGAGGCGGGGTATCAGATGTGTGCAATCCGAGGCAAGGAATCAGAGGCGGGGAATCAGAGGCGGGGAATCAGAGGCGTGGAATCAGAGGCGGGGAATCTAAGGTGGGGAATCGGAGTCGGGGAATCAGAGTCGTGGAATCAGAGGCGGGGAATCAGAGGGGGGAATAGAGATGTGGGAAAAGAGAGGCGGCGAAAGGGAGGCGGGGAAAGAGTCAGAGACTCTGAAGCAGGGAATCAGAGTCGGGGAATCAGAGTCGGGGAATCAGAGTCGGGGAATCTGAGGCGGGGAATCAGAGGCGGGGAATTTGAGGTGGGGATTCTGAGGTGGGAAATCAGAGGCTGAAATTGAAAGGGGGAGAATCAGAAGGGGGAAAAGAAATGTGGGGAAAGAGAGGCATGGAAAGAGCCAGGGACTCTGAAGCAGGGAATCGGAGGCAGGGAAACAGAGTCGGAGAAACGGAGGCGGGGAATCAGAAGCGGGGAATCAGAGGGTGGAAAAGAGATGTGGGGAAAGAGAGGCAGGGAAAGAGGCGCGGAAATAGACGCAGGGAAAGAGAGGCGGAGTATCAGATGTGGGGAATTCAAGTCGGGGAATCAGAGGCGGGGAAAGAGATGTGGGTAAAGAGAGGCAGGGAAAGAGGCAAGGAAATAGAGGTGGGGAATCAGAGGCAGGGAATCAGAGGCGGAGAATCAGAGGCAGGGAATCTGAGGCGGGGAATCATAGGCTGGGAAAGAGATGTTGGAAAAGAGAGGCAGAGAAGGAGGCACAAAAATAGTGGCAGGGCAAGAGAGGCGGGGAATCAGGGGTGGGGAATCAGAGGCGGGGAATCAGAGGCGGGGAATCAGAGGCGGGGAAAGAGATGTGGGAAAAGAGAGGCAGAGTAGGAGGGACAAAAATAGTGGCAGGGAAAGAGAGGCGGGGAATCAGGGGCGGGGAATCAGAGGTGGGGAATCAGAGGCGGGGAATCAGAGGCGGGGAATCCGAGGCGGGGAATCAGAGGCGGGGAATCAGAGGCGGGGATTCAGAGGGGGGAAGAGAGATGTGGGAATGGAGAGGCGGGGAAAGAGCCAGGGACTGAAGCAGGGAATCGGAGTCGGGGAATCAGAGTCGGGGAATCAGAGGCGGGGAATCAGAGGCGGGGAATCAGAGGCGGGGAATCAGAGGCGAGGAATCAGAGGAGGGGAATCAGAGGCGGGGAATCAGAGGCGGGGAATCAGAGGCGGGGAATCAGAGGCGGGGAATCAGAGGCGGGGAATCAGAGGCGGGGAATCAGAGGCGGGGTATCAGAGGCGGGGAATCAGAGGTGGGGAATCAGAGGGTGGAAAAGAGATGTAGGGAAAGAGAGGCAGAGAAAGAAGCGTGGAAATAGACGCAGTGAAAGAAAGGAGGGGTATCAGATGCGGGGAATCCGAGGCGGGGAATCAGAGGCAGGAAAAGAGATGTGGGGAAAGAGAGGCCGGGAAAGAGGCACGGAAAGAGAGGCGGGAAATCAGAGGTGGGGTATCAGAGGCGAGGAATCAGAGGCGAGGAATCAGAGGCTTGGACTCAGAGGAGGTGTATCAGAGGCGGAGAAAAGGCGGCGTGGAATCAGAGGCGGGGAATCAGAGGCGGGGAATTTGAGGTGGGGAATAAGAGGCGGGGAATCAGAGGGCGGAAAAGAGATGTGGGGAAAGAGAGGCAGGGAAAGAGGCGTGGAAATAGACGCAGGGAAAGAGAGGCGGGGTATCAGATGTGGGGAATTCAAGGCGGGGAATCAGAGGTGGGGAAAGAGATGTGGGGAAAGAAAGAGGCAAGGAAATAGAGGCGGGGAATCAGAGGTGGGGACTTAGAGTCGGGGAATCAGAGGCGGGGAATCAGAGGCGTGGACTCAGAGGGGGGAATAGAGATGTGGGAAAAGAGAGGCGGCGAAAGGGAGGCGGGGAAAGAGTCAGAGACTCTGAAGCAGGGAATCAGAGTCGGGGAATCAGAGTCGGGGAATCAGAGTCGGGGAATAAGAGGTGGGGAATCAGAGTCGGGGAATCAGAGGTGGGGAATCAGAGGTGGGGAATCAGAGTCGGGGAATCAGAGGCAGGGAATCAGAGGCGGGGAATCAGAGGCGGGGAATCAGTGGGCGGAAATGAGATGTGGGGAAAGAGAGGCAGGGAAAGAGGGGCGCAAATAGATGCAGGGAAAGAGAGGCGGGGTATCAGATATGGGGAATCCGAGGCGGGGAATCAGAGGCGGGGAATCAGAGGCGGGGAATCAGAGGCGGGGAATCAGAGGCGGGGAATCAGAGGCGGGGAATCAGAGGCGGGGAATCAGAGGCGGGGAATCAGAGACGGGGAATCTGAGGTGGGGAATCTGAGGCGGGGAATCAGGTGGGGATTCAGAGGCGGGGATTCAGAGGGGGGAATAGAGATGTGGGAATGGAGAGGCGGGGAAAGAGCCTGGGACTGAAGCAGGGAATCGGAGTCGGGGAATCAGAGTCGGGGAATCAGAGTCGGGGAATCAGAGGCGGGGAATCAGAGGCGGGGAATCAGAGGCGGGGAATCAGAGGAGGGGTATCAGAGGCGGGGAATCAGAGGCGGGGTATCAGAGGCGGGGAATCTGAGGTGGGGAATCAGAGGGTGGAAAAGAGATGTGGGGAAAGAGAGGCAGAGAAAGAGGCATGGAAATAGACGCAGTGAAAGAGAGGAGGGGTATCAGATGCGGGGAATCCGAGGCAGGAAAAGAGATGTGGGGAAAGAGAGGCCGGGAAAGAGGCACGGAAAGAGAGGCGGGAAATCAGAGGTGGGGTATCAGAGGCAGGGAATCAGAGGCGGGGAATTTGAGGTGGGGAATAAGAGGCGGGGAATCAGAGGGCAGAAAAGAGATGTGGGGAAAGAGAGGCAGGGAAAGAGGCGCGGAAATAGACGCAGGGAAAGAGAGGCGGGGTATCAGATGTGGGGAATTCAAGGCGGGGAATCAGAGGTGGGGAAAGAGATGTGGGGAAAGAGAGGCCGGGAAAGAGGCACGGAAAGAGAGGCGGGAAATCAGAGGTGGGGAATCAGAGGCGGGGAATCAGAGGCGGGGAATCAGAGGCTTGGACTCAGAGGAGGTGTATCAGAGGCGGAGAAAAGGCGGCGTGGAATCAGAGGTGGGGAATCAGAGGGCGGAAATGAGGTGTGGGAAAAGAGAGGCAGAGAAGGAGGCACGAAAATAGTGGCAGGGAAAGAGAGGCAGGGAATCAGAGGCGGGGAATCAGAGGCGGGGAATCAGAGGCGGGGAATCAGAGGGGGGGAACCAGAGGCGGGGAACCAGAGGCGGGGAACCAGAGGCGGGGAACCAGAGGCGGGGAACCAGAGGCGGGGAATTAGAGGTGGGGAATCTGAGGTGGTGAATCAAAGACTGAGTTTCAAAGGGGGTGAATCAGAGGGGGGAAATGAGATGTGGGAAACGAGAAGCCGGGAAAGAGCCAGAGACTCTGAAGCAGGGAATCGGAGGCGGGGAAAGAGAGGCAGGGAATCAGAGGCGGGGAATCAGAGGCGGGGAATCAGAGGCGGGGAATCAGAGGGGGGGAACCAGAGGCGGGGAACCAGAGGCGGGGAACCAGAGGCGGGGAACCAGAGGCGGGGAACCAGAGGCGGGGAATTAGAGGTGGGGAATCTGAGGTGGTGAATCAAAGACTGAGTTTCAAAGGGGGTGAATCAGAGGGGGGAAATGAGATGTGGGAAACGAGAAGCCGGGAAAGAGCCAGAGACTCTGAAGCAGGGAATCGGAGGCGGGGAAACAGAGGCAGGGAATCAGAGTCGGAGAAACGGAGGTGGGGAATCAGAAGCGGGGAATCAGAGGGCGGAAAAGAGATGTGGGGAAAGAGAGGCAGAGGAAGAGGCGTGGAAATAGACGCAGGGAAAGAGAGGCGGGGTATCAGATGTGGGGGATCTGAGGCGGGGAATCAGAGGTGGGGAAAGAGATGTGGAGAAAGAGAGGCAGGGAAAGAGGCAAGGAAAGAGAGGCGGGGAAAGAGGCACGGAAAGAGAGGTGGGAAATCAGAGGCGGGGAATCAGAGGCGGGGAATCAGAGTCGTGGTATCAGAAGCGGGGAATTTGAGGTGGAGAATCTGAGGCGGGGAATCAGAGGCGTGGAATCCGAGGCGGGGAATCAGAGGCAGGAAAAGAGATGTGCGGAAAGAGAGGCCGGGAAAGAGGAACGGAAAGAGAGGCGGGAAATCAGAGGCAAGGAATCAGAGGCGGGGAATCAGAGTCGTGGTATCAGAGGCAGGGAATCTGAGGCGGGGAATCAGAGGCTGGGAAAGAGATGTGGGAAAAGAGAGGCAGAGAAGGAGGCACAAAAATAGTGGCAGAGAAAGAGAGGCGGGGAATCAGGGGCGGGGAATCAGAAGCGGGGAATCAGAGGGCGGAAAAGAGATGTGGGGAAAGAGAAGCAGGGAAAGAGGCGCGGAAATAGACGCAGGGAAAGAGAGGCGGGGTATCAGATGTGGGGAATCCGAGGCGGGGAATCAGAGGTGGGGAAAGAGATGTGGGGAAAGAGAGGCAGGGAAAGAGGCAAGGAAATAGAGGTGGGGAATCAGAGGCGGGGAATCAGAGGCGGGGATTCAGAGGGGGGGAATCAGAGGCGGGGAATCAGAGGCGGGGAATCAGAGGCGGGGAATCAGAGGCGGGGAATCATAGGCGGGGAATCAGAGGCGGGGAATTAGAGGTAAGGAATCTGAGGTGGTGAATCAAAGGCTGAGATTCAAAGGGGGTGAATCAGAGGGGGGAAAAGAGATGTGGGGAAATAGAAGCCGGGAAAGAGGCAGGGACGCTGAAACAGGGAATCGGAGGCAGGGAAACAGAGGCAGGGAATCAGAGTCGGAGAAACGGAGGTGGGGAATCAGAAGCGGAGAATCAGAGAGCGGAAAAGAGATGTGGGGAAAGAGAGGCAGAGAAAGAGGCGCGGAAATAGACGCAGGGAAAGAGAGGCAGGGTATCAGATGTGGGGGATCTGAGGCGGGGAATCAGAGGTGGGGAAAGAGTGGAGAAAGAGAGGCAGGGAAGGAGGCAAGGAAAGAGAGGCGGGGAAAGAGGCACGGAAAGAGAGGTGGGAAATCAGAGGCGGGGAATCTGAGGCAGGGAATCATAGGCTGGGAAAGAAATGTGGGAAAAGAGAGGCAGAGAAGGAGGCACAAAAATAGTGGCAAGGGCAAGAGAGGCGGGGAATCAGGGGTGGGGAATCAGAGGCGGGGAATCAGAGGCGGGGAATCAGAGGCGGGGAATCAGAGGCGGGGAAAGAGATGTGGGAAAAGAGAGGCAGAGAAGGAGGCACAAAAATAGTGGCAGGGAAAGAGAGGCGGGGAATCAGGGGCGGGGAATCAGAGGTGGGGAATCAGAGGTGGGGAATCAGAGGCGGGGAATCAGAGGCGGGGAATCAGAGTCATGGTATCAGAGGCGGGGAATCAGAGGCGGAGAATCAGAGGCGGAGAATCAGAGGCGGGGAATCAGAGGCGGAGAATCAGAGGCGGGGAATCAGAAGCGGGGAATCAGAGGGCGGAAAAGAGATGTGGGGAAAGAGAGGCAGGGAAAGAGGCGCGGAAATAGTGGCAGGGAAAGAGAGGCGGGGAATCAGAGGCGGGGAATCACAGGCGGGGAACCAGAGGCGGGGAATCAGAGGCTGAAATTAAAAGAGGGTGAATCAGAGGGGGGAAAAGAGATGTGGGGAAAGAAGGGCAAGGAAAGAGCCAGGGAAAGAGCCAGGGACTCTGAAGCAGGGAATCGGAGGCAGGGAATCGGAGGCAGGGAAACAGAGGAAGGGAATCAGAGTCGGAGAAATGGAGGCGGAGAATCAGAAGCGGGGAATCAGAAGCGGGGAATCAGAAGCGGGGAATCAGAGGACGGAAAAGAGATGTGGGGAAAGAGAGGCAGAGAAAGAGAGGCGGGGTATCAGATGTGTGCAATCCGAGGCAAGGAATCAGAGGCGGGGAATCAGAGGCGGGGAATCAGAGGAGTGGAATCAGAGGCGGGGAAGCAGAGGCGGGGAAGCAGAGGCGGGGAATCAGAGGCGGGGAATCAGAGGCGGGGAATCTGAGGTGGGGATTCTGAGGTGGGAAATCAGAGGCTGAGATTGAAAGGGGGAGAATCAGAAGGGGGAAAAGAAATGTGGGTAAAGAGAGGCATGGAAAGAGCCATGGACTCTGAAGCAGGGAATCGGAGGCAGGGAAACAGAGTCGGAGAAACGGAGGCGGGGAATCAGAAGCGGGGAATCAGAGGGTGGAAAAGAGATGTGGGGAAAGAGAGGCAGGGAAAGAGGCGCGGAAATAGACGCAGGGAAAGAGAGGCGGAGTATCAGATGTGGGGAATTCAAGGCGAGGAATCAGAGGCGGGGAAAGAGATGTGGGGAAAGAGAGGCAGGGAAAGAGGCAAGGAAATAGAGGTGGGGAAGCAGAGGCAGGGAATCAGAGGCGGAGATCCAGAGGCAGGGAATCTGAGGCGGGGAATCTGAGGCGGGGAATCAGAGTCGGGGAATCAGTGTCAGGGAATCAGAGTCGGGGAATCAGAGGTGGGGAATCAGAGGCGGGGAATCAGAGTCGGGGAATCAGAGGCAGGAAATCAGAGGCGGGGAATCAGAGGCGGGGAATCAGAGGCGGGGAATCAGAGGCGGGGAAAGAGAGGCGGGGAACCACAGGCGGGGAATCAGAGGCTGAAATTAAAAGGGGGTGAATCAGAGGGGGGAAAAGAGATGTGGGGAAAGAAGGGCAGGGAAAGAGCCAGGGAAAGAGCCAGGGACTCTGAAGCAGGGAATCGGAGGCAGGGAATCGGAGGCAGGAAAACAGAGGAAGGGAATCAGAGTCGGAGAAATGGAGGCGGGGAATCAGAAGCGGGGAATCAGAAGCGGGGAATCAGAGGACGGAAAAGAGATGTGGCGAAAGAGAGGCAGAGAAAGAGAGGCGGGTTATCAGATGTGTGCAATCCGAGGCAAGGAATCAGAGGCGGGGAATCAGAGGCGGGGAATCAGAGGAGTGGAATCAGAGGCGGGGAATCTAAGGTGGGGAATCGGAGTCGGGGAATCAGAGGCGGGGAATCAGAGGCGGGGAATCAGAGGATGAGAATCAGAGGAGGGGAATCAGAGTCGGGGAATCAGAGGCGGGGAATCAGAGGCGGGGAATCAGAGGCGGGGAATCAGAGGCGGGGAATCAGAGGCGGGGAATCAGAGGCGGGGAATCAGAGGCGGGGTATCAGAGGCGGGGTATCAGAGGCAGAGGAACGGAGGCATGGAAATAGACGCAGTGAAAGAGAGGAGGGGTATCAGATGCGGGGAATCCGAGGCGGGGAATCAAGGCAGGAAAAGAGATGTGGGGAAAGAGAGTCCGGGAAAGAGGCACGGAAAGAGAGGCGGGAAATCAGAGGTGGGGAATCAGAGGCGTGGAATCAGAGGTGGGGAATCAGAGGGCGGAAATGAGATGTGGGAAAAGAGAGGCAGAGAAGGAGGCACGAAAATAGTGGCAGTGAAAGAGAGGCAGGGAATCAGAGGCGGGGAATCAGAGGCGGGGAATCAGAGGCGGGGAATCAGAGGCGGGGAATCAGAGGCGGGGAATCAGAGGCGGGGAATCAGACGGCGGAAAAGAGATGTGGGGAAAGAGAGGCAGAGAAAGAGGCGTGGAAATAGACGCAGGGAAAGAGAGGCGGGGTATCAGATGTGGGGGATCCGAGGCGGGGAATCAGAGGTGGGGAAAGAGATGTGTCGAAAGAGAGGCAGGGAAAGAGGCAAGGAAAGAGAGGCGGGGAAAGAGGCACGGAAAGAGAGGTGGGAAATGAGAGGCGGGGAAGCAGAGGCGGGGAATCAGAGGTGGGGAAAGAGATGTGGAGAAAGAGAGGCAGGGAAAGAGGCAAGGAAAGAGAGGCGGGGAAAGAGGCACGGAAAGAGAGGTGGGAAATCAGAGGCGGGGAATCAGAGGCGGGGAATCAGAGTCGTGGTATCAGAAGCGGGGAATTTGAGGTGGAGAATCTGAGGCGGGGAATCAGAGGCGTGGAATCCGAGGCGGGGAATCAGAGGCAGGAAAAGAGATGTGCGGAAAGAGAGGCCGGGAAAGAGGAACGGAAAGAGAGGCGGGAAATCAGAGGCAAGGAATCAGAGGCGGGGAATCAGAGTCGTGGTATCAGAGGCAGGGAATCTGAGGCGGGGAATCAGAGGCTGGGAAAGAGATGTGGGAAAAGAGAGGCAGGGAAAGAGGCGCGGAAATAGACGCAGGGAAAGAGAGGCGGGGTATCAGATGTGGGGAATCCGAGGCGGGGAATCAGAGGCGGGGAAAGAGATGTGGGAAAAGAGAGGCAGGGAAAGAGGCGCGGAAATAGACGCAGGGAAAGAGAGGCGGGGTATCAGATGTGGGGAATCTGAGGTGGAAAATCTGAGGCGGGGAATCAGAGGCGTGGAATCCGAGGCGGGGCATCAGAGGCAGGAAAAGAGATGTGGGGAAAGAGAGGCCGGGAAAGAGGCACGGAAAGAGAGGCAGGAAATCAGAGGCGGTGAATCACAGGCGGGGAATCAGAGGCGGGGAATCAGAGTCGTATTATCTGAGGCGGGGAATCGGAGGCAGGGAATCAGATGCGGGGAATCAGAGGCGGGGAATCAGAGGCGGGGAATCAGAGGCGGGGAATCAGAGGCGGGAAATCAGAGGCGGGGAATCAGAGGCGGGGAATCAGAGGCGGGGAAGCAGAGGCGGGGAAGCAGAGGCGGGGAAGCAGAGGCGGGGAAGCAGAGGCGGGGAAGCAGAGGCGGGGAAGCAGAGGCGGGGAATCAGAGGCGGGGAATCAGAGGCGGGGAATCAGAGGCGGGGAATCTGAGGTGGGGATTCTGAGGTGGGAAATCAGAGGCTGAGATTGAAAGGGGGAGAATCAGAAGGGGGAAAAGAAATGTGGGGAAAGAGAGGCATGGAAAGAGCCATGGACTCTGAAGCAGGGAATCGGAGGCAGGGAAACAGAGTCGGAGAAACGGAGGCGGGGAATCAGAAGCGGGGAATCAGAGGGTGGAAAAGAGATGTGGGGAAAGAGAGGCAGGGAAAGAGGCGCGGAAATAGACGCAGGGAAAGAGAGGCGGAGTATCAGATGTGGGGAATTCAAGGCGAGGAATCAGAGGCGGGGAAAGAGATGTGGGGAAAGAGAGGCAGGGAAAGAGGCAAGGAAATAGAGGTGGGGAAGCAGAGGCAGGGAATCAGAGGCGGAGATCCAGAGGCAGGGAATCTGAGGCGGGGAATCTGAGGCGGGGAATCAGAGGCGTGGAATCAGAGGCGTGGAATCAAAGGGGGGAATAGAGATGTGGGAAAAGAGAGGTGGCGAAAGGGAGGCGGGGAAAGAGTCAGAGACTCTGAAACAGGGAATCGGAGTCGGGTAATCAGAGTCGGGGAATCAGTGTCAGGGAATCAGAGTCGGGGAATCAGAGGTGGGGAATCAGAGGCGGGGAATCAGAGTCGGGGAATCAGAGGCAGGGAATCAGAGGCGGGGAATCAGAGGCGGGGAATCAGAGGCGGGGAATCAGAGGCGGAGAATCAGAGGCGGGGAATCAGAGGCGGGGAATCAGTGGGCGGAAATGAGATGTGGGAAAAGAGAGGCAGAGAAAGAGGCACGAAAATAGTGGCAGGGAAAGAGAGGCGGGGAAAGAGTGGCGGGGAACCACAGGCGGGGAATCAGAGGCTGAAATTAAAAGGGGGTGAATCAGAGGGGGGAAAAGAGATGTGGGGAAAGAAGGGCAGGGAAAGAGCCAGGGAAAGAGCCAGGGACTCTGAAGCAGGGAATCGGAGGCAGGGAATCGGAGGCAGGAAAACAGAGGAAGGGAATCAGAGTCGGAGAAATGGAGGCGGGGAATCAGAAGCGGGGAATCAGAAGCGGGGAATCAGAGGACGGAAAAGAGATGTGGCGAAAGAGAGGCAGAGAAAGAGAGGCGGGTTATCAGATGTGTGCAATCCGAGGCAAGGAATCAGAGGCGGGGAATCAGAGGCGGGGAATCAGAGGAGTGGAATCAGAGGCGGGGAATCTAAGGTGGGGAATCGGAGTCGGGGAATGAGAGTCGTGGAATCAGAGGCGGGGAATCAGAGGATGAGAATCAGAGGAGGGGAATCAGAGGCGGGGAATCAGAGGCGGGGAATCAGAGGCGGGGAATCAGAGGCGGGGAATCAGAGGCGGGGAATCAGAGGCGGGGTATCAGAGGCGGGGAATCAGAGGCGGGGAATCAGAGGCGGGGAATCAGAGGCGGGGAATCAGAGGCGGGGAATCAGAGGCGGGGAATCAGAGGCGGGGAATCAGAGGCGGGGAATCAGAGGCGGGGAATCAGAGGCGGGGAATCAGAGGCGGGGAATCAGAGGCGGGGTATCAGAGGCGGGGTATCAGAGGCAGAGGAACGGAGGCGTGGAAATAGACGCAGTGAAAGAGAGGAGGGGTATCAGATGCGGGGAATCCGAGGCGGGGAATCAAGGCAGGAAAAGAGATGTGGGGAAAGAGAGTCCGGGAAAGAGGCACGGAAAGAGAGGCGGGAAATCAGAGGTGGGGAATCAGAGGCGGGGAATCAGAGGCGGGGAATCAGAGGCTTGGACTCAGAGGAGGTGTATCAGAGGCGGAGAAAAGGCGGCGTGGAATCAGAGGTGGGGAATCAGAGGGCGGAAATGAGATGTGGGAAAAGAGAGGCAGAGAAGGAGGCACGAAAATAGTGGCAGTGAAAGAGAGGCAGGGAATCAGAGGCGGGGAATCAGAGGCGGGGAATCAGAGGCGGGGAATCAGAGGCGGGGAATCAGAGGCGGGGAATCAGACGGCGGAAAAGAGATGTGGGGAAAGAGAGGCAGAGAAAGAGGCGTGGAAATAGACGCAGGGAAAGAGAGGCGGGGAATCAGAGGCGTGGAATCCGAGGCGGGGAATCAGAGGCAGGAAAAGAGATGTGGGGAAAGAGAGGCCGGGAAAGAAGCACGGAAAGAGAGGCGGGAAATCAGAGGTGAGGAATCAGAGGCGGGGAATCAGAGTCGTGGTTTCAGAGCCGGGGAATCTGAGGCGGGGAATCAGAGGCTGGGAAAGACATGTGGGAAAAGAGAGGCAGAGAAGGAGGCACAAAAATAGTGGCAGGGAAAGAGAGGCGGGGAATCAGGGGCGGGGAATCAGAGGCGTGGAATCAGAGGCGGGGAATCAGAGGCGGGGAATCAGAGGGCGGAAAAGAGATGTGGGGAAAGAGAAGCAGGGACATAGGCGCGGAAATAGACGCAGGGAAAGAGAGGCGGGGTATCAGATGAGGGGAATCCGAGGCGGGGAATCAGAGGCGGGGAAAGAGATGTGGGGAAAGAGAGGCAGGGAAACAGGCGCGGAAATAGACGCAGGGAAAGAGAGGCGGGGTATCAGATGTGGGGAATCTGAGGTGGAAAATCTGAGGCGGGGAATCAGAGGCGTGGAATCAGAGGCGGTGAATCACAGGCGGGGAATCAGAGGCGGGGAATCAGAGTCGTATTATCTGAGGCGGGGAATCTGAGGCAGGGAATCAGAGGCGGGGAATCAGAGGCGGGGAAAGAGAGGCAGAGAAGGAGGCACGAAAATAGTGGCAGGGAAAGAGAGGCGGGGAATCAGAGGCGGGGAATCAGAGGCGGGGAATCAGAGGCGGGGAATCAGAGGCGGGGAATCAGAGGCGGGGAATCAGAGGCGGGGAATCAGAGGCGGGGAATCAGAGGCGGGGAATCAGAGGAGGGGAATCAGAGGCGGGGAATCAGAGGCGGGGAATCAGAGGCGGGGAATCAGAGGCGGGGAATCAGAGGCGGGGAAGCAGAGGCGGGAAAGCAGAGGCGGGGAAGCAGAGGCGGGGAAGCAGAGGCGGGGAAGCAGAGGCGGGGAATCAGAGGCAGGGAATCAGAGGCGGGGAATCAGAGGCGGGGAATTTGAGGTGGGGATTCTGAGGTGGGAAATCAGAGGCTGAAATTGAAAGGGGGAGAATCAGAAGGGGGAAAAGAAATGTGGGGAAAGAGAGGCATGGAAAGAGCCAGGGACTCTGAAGCAGGGAATCGGAGGCAGGGAAACAGAGTCGGAGAAACGGAGGCGGGGAATCAGAAGCGGGGAATCAGAGGGTGGAAAAGAGATGTGGGGAAAGAGAGGCAGGGAAAGAGGCGCGGAAATAGACGCAGGGAAAGAGAGGCGGAGTATCAGATGTGGGGAATTCAAGGCGGGGAATCAGAGGCGGGGAAAGAGATGTGGGTAAAGAGAGGCAGGGAAAGAGGCAAGGAAATAGAGGTGGGGAATCAGAGGCAGGGAATCAGAGGCGGAGAATCAGAGGCAGGGAATCTGAGGCGGGGAATCATAGGCTGGGAAAGAGATGTTGGAAAAGAGAGGCAGAGAAGGAGGCACAAAAATAGTGGCAGGGCAAGAGAGGCGGGGAATCAGGGGTGGGGAATCAGAGGCGGGGAATCAGAGGCGGGGAATCAGAGGCGGGGAAAGAGATGTGGGAAAAGAGAGGCAGAGTAGGAGGCACAAAAATAGTGGCAGGGAAAGAGAGGCGGGGAATCAGGGGCGGGGAATCAGAGGTGGGGAATCAGAGGCGGGGAATCAGAGGCGGGGAATCCGAGGCGGGGAATCAGAGGCGGGGAATCAGAGGCGGGGATTCAGAGGGGGGAAGAGAGATGTGGGAATGGAGAGGCGGGGAAAGAGCCAGGGACTGAAGCAGGGAATCGGAGTCGGGGAATCAGAGTCGGGGAATCAGAGGCGGGGAATCAGAGGCGGGGAATCAGAGGCGGGGAATCAGAGGCGAGGAATCAGAGGAGGGGAATCAGAGGCGGGGAATCAGAGGCGGGGAATCAGAGGCGGGGAATCAGAGGCGGGGAATCAGAGGCGGGGAATCAGAGGCGGGGAATCAGAGGCGGGGTATCAGAGGCGGGGAATCAGAGGTGGGGAATCAGAGGGTGGAAAAGAGATGTAGGGAAAGAGAGGCAGAGAAAGAAGCGTGGAAATAGACGCAGTGAAAGAAAGGAGGGGTATCAGATGCGGGGAATCCGAGGCGGGGAATCAGAGGCAGGAAAAGAGATGTGGGGAAAGAGAGGCCGGGAAAGAGGCACGGAAAGAGAGGCGGGAAATCAGAGGTGGGGTATCAGAGGCGAGGAATCAGAGGCGAGGAATCAGAGGCTTGGACTCAGAGGAGGTGTATCAGAGGCGGAGAAAAGGCGGCGTGGAATCAGAGGCGGGGAATCAGAGGCGGGGAATTTGAGGTGGGGAATAAGAGGCGGGGAATCAGAGGGCGGAAAAGAGATGTGGGGAAAGAGAGGCAGGGAAAGAGGCGTGGAAATAGACGCAGGGAAAGAGAGGCGGGGTATCAGATGTGGGGAATTCAAGGCGGGGAATCAGAGGTGGGGAAAGAGATGTGGGGAAAGAAAGAGGCAAGGAAATAGAGGCGGGGAATCAGAGGTGGGGACTTAGAGTCGGGGAATCAGAGGCGGGGAATCAGAGGCGTGGACTCAGAGGGGGGAATAGAGATGTGGGAAAAGAGAGGCGGCGAAAGGGAGGCGGGGAAAGAGTCAGAGACTCTGAAGCAGGGAATCAGAGTCGGGGAATCAGAGTCGGGGAATCAGAGTCGGGGAATAAGAGGTGGGGAATCAGAGTCGGGGAATCAGAGGTGGGGAATCAGAGGTGGGGAATCAGAGTCGGGGAATCAGAGGCAGGGAATCAGAGGCGGGGAATCAGAGGCGGGGAATCAGTGGGCGGAAATGAGATGTGGGGAAAGAGAGGCAGGGAAAGAGGGGCGCAAATAGATGCAGGGAAAGAGAGGCGGGGTATCAGATGTGGGGAATCCGAGGCGGGGAATCAGAGGCGGGGAATCAGAGGCGGGGAATCAGAGGCGGGGAATCAGAGGCGGGGAATCAGAGGCGGGGAATCAGAGGCGGGGAATCAGAGGCGGGGAATCAGAGGCGGGGAATCAGAGACGGGGAATCTGAGGTGGGGAATCTGAGGCGGGGAATCAGGTGGGGATTCAGAGGCGGGGATTCAGAGGGGGGAATAGAGATGTGGGAATGGAGAGGCGGGGAAAGAGCCTGGGACTGAAGCAGGGAATCGGAGTCGGGGAATCAGAGTCGGGGAATCAGAGTCGGGGAATCAGAGGCGGGGAATCAGAGGCGGGGAATCAGAGGCGGGGAATCAGAGGAGGGGTATCAGAGGCGGGGAATCAGAGGCGGGGTATCAGAGGCGGGGAATCTGAGGTGGGGAATCAGAGGGTGGAAAAGAGATGTGGGGAAAGAGAGGCAGAGAAAGAGGCATGGAAATAGACGCAGTGAAAGAGAGGAGGGGTATCAGATGCGGGGAATCCGAGGCAGGAAAAGAGATGTGGGGAAAGAGAGGCCGGGAAAGAGGCACGGAAAGAGAGGCGGGAAATCAGAGGTGGGGTATCAGAGGCAGGGAATCAGAGGCGGGGAATTTGAGGTGGGGAATAAGAGGCGGGGAATCAGAGGGCAGAAAAGAGATGTGGGGAAAGAGAGGCAGGGAAAGAGGCGCGGAAATAGACGCAGGGAAAGAGAGGCGGGGTATCAGATGTGGGGAATTCAAGGCGGGGAATCAGAGGTGGGGAAAGAGATGTGGGGAAAGAGAGGCCGGGAAAGAGGCACGGAAAGAGAGGCGGGAAATCAGAGGTGGGGAATCAGAGGCGGGGAATCAGAGGCGGGGAATCAGAGGCTTGGACTCAGAGGAGGTGTATCAGAGGCGGAGAAAAGGCGGCGTGGAATCAGAGGTGGGGAATCAGAGGGCGGAAATGAGGTGTGGGAAAAGAGAGGCAGAGAAGGAGGCACGAAAATAGTGGCAGGGAAAGAGAGGCAGGGAATCAGAGGCGGGGAATCAGAGGCGGGGAATCAGAGGCGGGGAATCAGAGGCGGGGAACCAGAGGCGGGGAACCAGAGGCGGGGAACCAGAGGCGGGGAACCAGAGGCGGGGAACCAGAGGCGGGGAATTAGAGGTGGGGAATCTGAGGTGGTGAATCAAAGACTGAGTTTCAAAGGGGGTGAATCAGAGGGGGGAAATGAGATGTGGGAAACGAGAAGCCGGGAAAGAGCCAGAGACTCTGAAGCAGGGAATCGGAGGCGGGGAAACAGAGGCAGGGAATCAGAGTCGGAGAAACGGAGGTGGGGAATCAGAAGCGGGGAATCAGAGGGCGGAAAAGAGATGTGGGGAAAGAGAGGCAGAGGAAGAGGCGTGGAAATAGACGCAGGGAAAGAGAGGCGGGGTATCAGATGTGGGGGATCTGAGGCGGGGAATCAGAGGTGGGGAAAGAGATGTGGAGAAAGAGAGGCAGGGAAAGAGGCAAGGAAAGAGAGGCGGGGAAAGAGGCACGGAAAGAGAGGTGGGAAATCAGAGGCGGGGAATCAGAGGCGGGGAATCAGAGTCGTGGTATCAGAAGCGGGGAATTTGAGGTGGAGAATCTGAGGCGGGGAATCAGAGGCGTGGAATCCGAGGCGGGGAATCAGAGGCAGGAAAAGAGATGTGCGGAAAGAGAGGCCGGGAAAGAGGAACGGAAAGAGAGGCGGGAAATCAGAGGCAAGGAATCAGAGGCGGGGAATCAGAGTCGTGGTATCAGAGGCAGGGAATCTGAGGCGGGGAATCAGAGGCTGGGAAAGAGATGTGGGAAAAGAGAGGCAGAGAAGGAGGCACAAAAATAGTGGCAGAGAAAGAGAGGCGGGGAATCAGGGGCGGGGAATCAGAAGCGGGGAATCAGAGGGCGGAAAAGAGATGTGGGGAAAGAGAAGCAGGGAAAGAGGCGCGGAAATAGACGCAGGGAAAGAGAGGCGGGGTATCAGATGTGGGGAATCCGAGGCGGGGAATCAGAGGTGGGGAAAGAGATGTGGGGAAAGAGAGGCAGGGAAAGAGGCAAGGAAATAGAGGTGGGGAATCAGAGGCGGGGAATCAGAGGCGGGGATTCAGAGGGGGGGAATCAGAGGCGGGGAATCAGAGGCGGGGAATCAGAGGCGGGGAATCATAGGCGGGGAATCAGAGGCGGGGAATTAGAGGTAAGGAATCTGAGGTGGTGAATCAAAGGCTGAGATTCAAAGGGGGTGAATCAGAGGGGGGAAAAGAGATGTGGGGAAATAGAAGCCGGGAAAGAGGCAGGGACGCTGAAACAGGGAATCGGAGGCAGGGAAACAGAGGCAGGGAATCAGAGTCGGAGAAACGGAGGTGGGGAATCAGAAGCGGAGAATCAGAGAGCGGAAAAGAGATGTGGGGAAAGAGAGGCAGAGAAAGAGGCGCGGAAATAGACGCAGGGAAAGAGAGGCAGGGTATCAGATGTGGGGGATCTGAGGCGGGGAATCAGAGGTGGGGAAAGAGTGGAGAAAGAGAGGCAGGGAAGGAGGCAAGGAAAGAGAGGCGGGGAAAGAGGCACGGAAAGAGAGGTGGGAAATCAGAGGCGGGGAATCTGAGGCAGGGAATCATAGGCTGGGAAAGAAATGTGGGAAAAGAGAGGCAGAGAAGGAGGCACAAAAATAGTGGCAGGGCAAGAGAGGCGGGGAATCAGGGGTGGGGAATCAGAGGCGGGGAATCAGAGGCGGGGAATCAGAGGCGGGGAATCAGAGGCGGGGAAAGAGATGTGGGAAAAGAGAGGCAGAGAAGGAGGCACAAAAATAGTGGCAGGGAAAGAGAGGCGGGGAATCAGGGGCGGGGAATCAGAGGTGGGGAATCAGAGGTGGGGAATCAGAGGCGGGGAATCAGAGGCGGGGAATCAGAGTCATGGTATCAGAGGCGGGGAATCAGAGGCGGAGAATCAGAGGCGGAGAATCAGAGGCGGGGAATCAGAGGCGGAGAATCAGAGGCGGGGAATCAGAAGCGGGGAATCAGAGGGCGGAAAAGAGATGTGGGGAAAGAGAGGCAGGGAAAGAGGCGCGGAAATAGTGGCAGGGAAAGAGAGGCGGGGAATCAGAGGCGGGGAATCACAGGCGGGGAACCAGAGGCGGGGAATCAGAGGCTGAAATTAAAAGAGGGTGAATCAGAGGGGGGAAAAGAGATGTGGGGAAAGAAGGGCAAGGAAAGAGCCAGGGAAAGAGCCAGGGACTCTGAAGCAGGGAATCGGAGGCAGGGAATCGGAGGCAGGGAAACAGAGGAAGGGAATCAGAGTCGGAGAAATGGAGGCGGAGAATCAGAAGCGGGGAATCAGAAGCGGGGAATCAGAAGCGGGGAATCAGAGGACGGAAAAGAGATGTGGGGAAAGAGAGGCAGAGAAAGAGAGGCGGGGTATCAGATGTGTGCAATCCGAGGCAAGGAATCAGAGGCGGGGAATCAGAGGCGGGGAATCAGAGGAGTGGAATCAGAGGCGGGGAAGCAGAGGCGGGGAAGCAGAGGCGGGGAATCAGAGGCGGGGAATCAGAGGCGGGGAATCTGAGGTGGGGATTCTGAGGTGGGAAATCAGAGGCTGAGATTGAAAGGGGGAGAATCAGAAGGGGGAAAAGAAATGTGGGTAAAGAGAGGCATGGAAAGAGCCATGGACTCTGAAGCAGGGAATCGGAGGCAGGGAAACAGAGTCGGAGAAACGGAGGCGGGGAATCAGAAGCGGGGAATCAGAGTGTGGAAAAGAGATGTGGGGAAAGAGAGGCAGGGAAAGAGGCGCGGAAATAGACGCAGGGAAAGAGAGGCGGAGTATCAGATGTGGGGAATTCAAGGCGAGGAATCAGAGGCGGGGAAAGAGATGTGGGGAAAGAGAGGCAGGGAAAGAGGCAAGGAAATAGAGGTGGGGAAGCAGAGGCAGGGAATCAGAGGCGGAGATCCAGAGGCAGGGAATCTGAGGCGGGGAATCTGAGGCGGGGAATCAGAGTCGGGGAATCAGTGTCAGGGAATCAGAGTCGGGGAATCAGAGGTGGGGAATCAGAGGCGGGGAATCAGAGTCGGGGAATCAGAGGCAGGAAATCAGAGGCGGGGAATCAGAGGCGGGGAATCAGAGGCGGGGAATCAGAGGCGGGGAAAGAGAGGCGGGGAACCACAGGCGGGGAATCAGAGGCTGAAATTAAAAGGGGGTGAATCAGAGGGGGGAAAAGAGATGTGGGGAAAGAAGGGCAGGGAAAGAGCCAGGGAAAGAGCCAGGGACTCTGAAGCAGGGAATCGGAGGCAGGGAATCGGAGGCAGGAAAACAGAGGAAGGGAATCAGAGTCGGAGAAATGGAGGCGGGGAATCAGAAGCGGGGAATCAGAAGCGGGGAATCAGAGGACGGAAAAGAGATGTGGCGAAAGAGAGGCAGAGAAAGAGAGGCGGGTTATCAGATGTGTGCAATCCGAGGCAAGGAATCAGAGGCGGGGAATCAGAGGCGGGGAATCAGAGGAGTGGAATCAGAGGCGGGGAATCTAAGGTGGGGAATCGGAGTCGGGGAATCAGAGGCGGGGAATCAGAGGCGGGGAATCAGAGGATGAGAATCAGAGGAGGGGAATCAGAGTCGGGGAATCAGAGGCGGGGAATCAGAGGCGGGGAATCAGAGGCGGGGAATCAGAGGCGGGGAATCAGAGGCGGGGAATCAGAGGCGGGGAATCAGAGGCGGGGTATCAGAGGCGGGGTATCAGAGGCAGAGGAACGGAGGCATGGAAATAGACGCAGTGAAAGAGAGGAGGGGTATCAGATGCGGGGAATCCGAGGCGGGGAATCAAGGCAGGAAAAGAGATGTGGGGAAAGAGAGTCCGGGAAAGAGGCACGGAAAGAGAGGCGGGAAATCAGAGGTGGGGAATCAGAGGCGTGGAATCAGAGGTGGGGAATCAGAGGGCGGAAATGAGATGTGGGAAAAGAGAGGCAGAGAAGGAGGCACGAAAATAGTGGCAGTGAAAGAGAGGCAGGGAATCAGAGGCGGGGAATCAGAGGCGGGGAATCAGAGGCGGGGAATCAGAGGCGGGGAATCAGAGGCGGGGAATCAGAGGCGGGGAATCAGACGGCGGAAAAGAGATGTGGGGAAAGAGAGGCAGAGAAAGAGGCGTGGAAATAGACGCAGGGAAAGAGAGGCGGGGTATCAGATGTGGGGGATCCGAGGCGGGGAATCAGAGGTGGGGAAAGAGATGTGTCGAAAGAGAGGCAGGGAAAGAGGCAAGGAAAGAGAGGCGGGGAAAGAGGCACGGAAAGAGAGGTGGGAAATGAGAGGCGGGGAAGCAGAGGCGGGGAATCAGAGGTGGGGAAAGAGATGTGGAGAAAGAGAGGCAGGGAAAGAGGCAAGGAAAGAGAGGCGGGGAAAGAGGCACGGAAAGAGAGGTGGGAAATCAGAGGCGGGGAATCAGAGGCGGGGAATCAGAGTCGTGGTATCAGAAGCGGGGAATTTGAGGTGGAGAATCTGAGGCGGGGAATCAGAGGCGTGGAATCCGAGGCGGGGAATCAGAGGCAGGAAAAGAGATGTGCGGAAAGAGAGGCCGGGAAAGAGGAACGGAAAGAGAGGCGGGAAATCAGAGGCAAGGAATCAGAGGCGGGGAATCAGAGTCGTGGTATCAGAGGCAGGGAATCTGAGGCGGGGAATCAGAGGCTGGGAAAGAGATGTGGGAAAAGAGAGGCAGAGAAGGAGGCACAAAAATAGTGGCAGAGAAAGAGAGGCGGGGAATCAGGGGCGGGGAATCAGAAGCGGGGAATCAGAGGGCGGAAAAGAGATGTGGGGAAAGAGAAGCAGGGAAAGAGGCGCGGAAATAGACGCAGGGAAAGAGAGGCGGGGTATCAGATGTGGGGAATCCGAGGCGGGGAATCAGAGGTGGGGAAAGAGATGTGGGGAAAGAGAGGCAGGGAAAGAGGCAAGGAAATAGAGGTGGGGAATCAGAGGCGGGGAATCAGAGGCGGGGATTCAGAGGGGGGGAATCAGAGGCGGGGAATCAGAGGCGGGGAATCAGAGGCGGGGAATCAGAGGCGGGGAATCATAGGCGGGGAATCAGAGGCGGGGAATTAGAGGTAAGGAATCTGAGGTGGTGAATCAAAGGCTGAGATTCAAAGGGGGTGAATCAGAGGGGGGAAAAGAGATGTGGGGAAATAGAAGCCGGGAAAGAGGCAGGGACGCTGAAACAGGGAATCGGAGGCAGGGAAACAGAGGCAGGGAATCAGAGTCGGAGAAACGGAGGTGGGGAATCAGAAGCGGAGAATCAGAGAGCGGAAAAGAGATGTGGGGAAAGAGAGGCAGAGAAAGAGGCGCGGAAATAGACGCAGGGAAAGAGAGGCAGGGTATCAGATGTGGGGGATCTGAGGCGGGGAATCAGAGGTGGGGAAAGAGTGGAGAAAGAGAGGCAGGGAAGGAGGCAAGGAAAGAGAGGCGGGGAAAGAGGCACGGAAAGAGAGGTGGGAAATCAGAGGCGGGGAATCTGAGGCAGGGAATCATAGGCTGGGAAAGAAATGTGGGAAAAGAGAGGCAGAGAAGGAGGCACAAAAATAGTGGCAGGGCAAGAGAGGCGGGGAATCAGGGGTGGGGAATCAGAGGCGGGGAATCAGAGGCGGGGAATCAGAGGCGGGGAATCAGAGGCGGGGAAAGAGATGTGGGAAAAGAGAGGCAGAGAAGGAGGCACAAAAATAGTGGCAGGGAAAGAGAGGCGGGGAATCAGAGGCTGAAATTAAAAGAGGGTGAATCAGAGGGGGGAAAAGAGATGTGGGGAAAGAAGGGCAAGGAAAGAGCCAGGGAAAGAGCCAGGGACTCTGAAGCAGGGAATCGGAGGCAGGGAATCGGAGGCAGGGAAACAGAGGAAGGGAATCAGAGTCGGAGAAATGGAGGCGGAGAATCAGAAGCGGGGAATCAGAAGCGGGGAATCAGAAGCGGGGAATCAGAGGACGGAAAAGAGATGTGGGGAAAGAGAGGCAGAGAAAGAGAGGCGGGGTATCAGATGTGTGCAATCCGAGGCAAGGAATCAGAGGCGGGGAATCAGAGGCGGGGAATCAGAGGAGTGGAATCAGAGGCGGGGAAGCAGAGGCGGGGAAGCAGAGGCGGGGAATCAGAGGCGGGGAATCAGAGGCGGGGAATCTGAGGTGGGGATTCTGAGGTGGGAAATCAGAGGCTGAGATTGAAAGGGGGAGAATCAGAAGGGGGAAAAGAAATGTGGGTAAAGAGAGGCATGGAAAGAGCCATGGACTCTGAAGCAGGGAATCGGAGGCAGGGAAACAGAGTCGGAGAAACGGAGGCGGGGAATCAGAAGCGGGGAATCAGAGGGTGGAAAAGAGATGTGGGGAAAGAGAGGCAGGGAAAGAGGCGCGGAAATAGACGCAGGGAAAGAGAGGCGGAGTATCAGATGTGGGGAATTCAAGGCGAGGAATCAGAGGCGGGGAAAGAGATGTGGGGAAAGAGAGGCAGGGAAAGAGGCAAGGAAATAGAGGTGGGGAAGCAGAGGCAGGGAATCAGAGGCGGAGATCCAGAGGCAGGGAATCTGAGGCGGGGAATCTGAGGCGGGGAATCAGAGTCGGGGAATCAGTGTCAGGGAATCAGAGTCGGGGAATCAGAGGTGGGGAATCAGAGGCGGGGAATCAGAGTCGGGGAATCAGAGGCAGGAAATCAGAGGCGGGGAATCAGAGGCGGGGAATCAGAGGCGGGGAATCAGAGGCGGGGAAAGAGAGGCGGGGAACCACAGGCGGGGAATCAGAGGCTGAAATTAAAAGGGGGTGAATCAGAGGGGGGAAAAGAGATGTGGGGAAAGAAGGGCAGGGAAAGAGCCAGGGAAAGAGCCAGGGACTCTGAAGCAGGGAATCGGAGGCAGGGAATCGGAGGCAGGAAAACAGAGGAAGGGAATCAGAGTCGGAGAAATGGAGGCGGGGAATCAGAAGCGGGGAATCAGAAGCGGGGAATCAGAGGACGGAAAAGAGATGTGGCGAAAGAGAGGCAGAGAAAGAGAGGCGGGTTATCAGATGTGTGCAATCCGAGGCAAGGAATCAGAGGCGGGGAATCAGAGACGGGGAATCAGAGGAGTGGAATCAGAGGCGGGGAATCTAAGGTGGGGAATCGGAGTCGGGGAATCAGAGGCGGGGAATCAGAGGCGGGGAATCAGAGGATGAGAATCAGAGGAGGGGAATCAGAGTCGGGGAATCAGAGGCGGGGAATCAGAGGCGGGGAATCAGAGGCGGGGAATCAGAGGCGGGGAATCAGAGGCGGGGAATCAGAGGCGGGGAATCAGAGGCGGGGTATCAGAGGCGGGGTATCAGAGGCAGAGGAACGGAGGCATGGAAATAGACGCAGTGAAAGAGAGGAGGGGTATCAGATGCGGGGAATCCGAGGCGGGGAATCAAGGCAGGAAAAGAGATGTGGGGAAAGAGAGTCCGGGAAAGAGGCACGGAAAGAGAGGCGGGAAATCAGAGGTGGGGAATCAGAGGCGTGGAATCAGAGGTGGGGAATCAGAGGGCGGAAATGAGATGTGGGAAAAGAGAGGCAGAGAAGGAGGCACGAAAATAGTGGCAGTGAAAGAGAGGCAGGGAATCAGAGGCGGGGAATCAGAGGCGGGGAATCAGAGGCGGGGAATCAGAGGCGGGGAATCAGAGGCGGGGAATCAGAGGCGGGGAATCAGACGGCGGAAAAGAGATGTGGGGAAAGAGAGGCAGAGAAAGAGGCGTGGAAATAGACGCAGGGAAAGAGAGGCGGGGTATCAGATGTGGGGGATCCGAGGCGGGGAATCAGAGGTGGGGAAAGAGATGTGTCGAAAGAGAGGCAGGGAAAGAGGCAAGGAAAGAGAGGCGGGGAAAGAGGCACGGAAAGAGAGGTGGGAAATGAGAGGCGGGGAAGCAGAGGCGGGGAATCAGAGTCGTGGTATCAGAAGCGGGGAATTTGAGGTGGAGAATCTGAGGCGGGGAATCAGAGGCGTGGAATCCGAGGCGGGGAATCAGAGGCAGGAAAAGAGATGTGGGGAAAGAGAGGCCGGGAAAGAAGCACGGAAAGAGAGGCGGGAAATCAGAGGTGAGGAATCAGAGGCGGGGAATCAGAGTCGTGGTTTCAGAGGCGGGGAATCTGAGGCGGGGAATCAGAGGCTGGGAAAGACATGTGGGAAAAGAGAGGCAGAGAAGGAGGCACAAAAATAGTGGCAGGGAAAGAGAGGCGGGGAATCAGGGGCGGGGAATCAGAGGCGGGGAATCAGAGGCGTGGAATCAGAGGCGTGGAATCAGAGGCGGGGTATCAGAGGCGAGGAATCAGAGGCGAGGAATCAGAGGCTTGGACTCAGAGGAGGTGTATCAGAGGCGGAGAAAAGGCGGCGTGGAATCAGAGGCGGGGAATCAGAGGCGGGGAATTTGAGGTGGGGAATAAGAGGCGGGGAATCAGAGGGCGGAAAAGAGATGTGGGGAAAGAGAGGCAGGGAAAGAGGCGTGGAAATAGACGCAGGGAAAGAGAGGCGGGGTATCAGATGTGGGGAATTCAAGGCGGGGAATCAGAGGTGGGGAAAGAGATGTGGGGAAAGAAAGAGGCAAGGAAATAGAGGCGGGGAATCAGAGGTGGGGACTTAGAGTCGGGGAATCAGAGGCGGGGAATCAGAGGCGTGGACTCAGAGGGGGGAATAGAGATGTGGGAAAAGAGAGGCGGCGAAAGGGAGGCGGGGAAAGAGTCAGAGACTCTGAAGCAGGGAATCGGAGTCGGGGAATCAGAGTCGGGGAATCAGAGTCGGGGAATCAGAGGCGGAGAATCAGAGTTGGATAATCAAAGGCGAGGAATCAGAGGCGGGGAATCAGTGGGCGGAAATGAGATGTGGGGAAAGAGAGGCAGGGAAAGAGGGGCGCAAATAGATGCAGGGAAAGAGAGGCGGGGTATCAGATGTGGGGAATCCGAGGCGGGGAATCAGAGGCGGGGAATCAGAGGCGGGGAATCAGAGGCGGGGAATCAGAGGCGGGGAATCAGAGGCGGGGAATCAGAGGCGGGGAATCAGAGGCGGGGAATCAGAGGCGTGGAATCAGAGGCGTGGAATCAGAGACGGGGAATCTGAGGTGGGGAATCTGAGGCGGGGAATCAGGCGGGGATTCAGAGGCGGGGATTCAGAGGGGGGAATAGAGATGTGGGAATGGAGAGGCGGGGAAAGAGCCTGGGACTGAAGCAGGGAATCGGAGTCGGGGAATCAGAGTCGGGGAATCAGAGGCGGGGAATCAGAGGCGGGGAATCAGAGGCGAGGAATCAGAGGCGGGGAATCAGAGGCGGGGAATCAGAGTCGGGGAATCAGAGGAGGGGAATCAGAGGAGGGGAATCAGAGGCGGGGAATCAGAGGCGGGGAATCAGAGGCGGGGTATCAGAGGCGGGGAATCTGAGGTGGGGAATCAGAGGGTGGAAAAGAGATGTGGGGAAAGAGAGGCAGAGAAAGAGGCATGGAAATAGACGCAGTGAAAGAGAGGAGGGGTATCAGATGCGGGGAATCCGAGGCAGGAAAAGAGATGTGGGGAAAGAGAGGCCGGGAAAGAGGCACGGAAAGAGAGGCGGGAAATCAGAGGTGGGGTATCAGAGGCGGGGAATCAGAGGCGGGGAATCAGAGGCGGGGAATCAGAGGCGGGGAATCAGAGGCTTGGACTCAGAGGAGGTGTATCAGAGGCGGAGAAAAGGCGGCGTGGAATCAGAGGTGGGGAATCAGAGGGCGGAAATGAGGTGTGGGAAAAGAGAGGCAGAGAAGGAGGCACGAAAATAGTGGCAGGGAAAGAGAGGCAGGGAATCAGAGGCGGGGAATCAGAGGCGGGGAATCAGAGGCGGGGAATCAGAGGCGGGGAACCAGAGGCGGGGAACCAGAGGCGGGGAACCAGAGGCGGGGAATTAGAGGTGGGGAATCTGAGGTGGTGAATCAAAGACTGAGTTTCAAAGGGGGTGAATCAGAGGGGGGAAATGAGATGTGGGAAACGAGAAGCCGGGAAAGAGCCAGAGACTCTGAAGCAGGGAATCGGAGGCGGGGAAACAGAGGCAGGGAATCAGAGTCGGAGAAACGGAGGTGGGGAATCAGAAGCGGGGAATCAGAGGGCGGAAAAGAGATGTGGGGAAAGAGAGGCAGAGGAAGAGGCGTGGAAATAGACGCAGGGAAAGAGAGGCGGGGTATCAGATGTGGGGGATCTGAGGCGGGGAATCAGAGGTGGGGAAAGAGATGTGGAGAAAGAGAGGCAGGGAAAGAGGCAAGGAAAGAGAGGCGGGGAAAGAGGCACGGAAAGAGAGGTGGGAAATCAGAGGCGGGGAATCAGAGGCGGGGAATCAGAGTCGTGGTATCAGAAGCGGGGAATTTGAGGTGGAGAATCTGAGGCGGGGAATCAGAGGCGTGGAATCCGAGGCGGGGAATCAGAGGCAGGAAAAGAGATGTGCGGAAAGAGAGGCCGGGAAAGAGGAACGGAAAGAGAGGCGGGAAATCAGAGGCAAGGAATCAGAGGCGGGGAATCAGAGTCGTGGTATCAGAGGCAGGGAATCTGAGGCGGGGAATCAGAGGCTGGGAAAGAGATGTGGGAAAAGAGAGGCAGAGAAGGAGGCACAAAAATAGTGGCAGAGAAAGAGAGGCGGGGAATCAGGGGCGGGGAATCAGAAGCGGGGAATCAGAGGGCGGAAAAGAGATGTGGGGAAAGAGAAGAAGGGAAAGAGGCGCGGAAATAGACGCAGGGAAAGAGAGGCGGGGTATCAGATGTGGGGAATCCGAGGCGGGGAATCAGAGGCGGGGAAAGAGATGTGGGGAAAGAGAGGCAGGGAAAGAGGCAAGGAAATAGAGGTGGGGAATCAGAGGCGGGGAATCAGAGGCGGGGATTCAGAGGGGGGGAATCAGAGGGGGGGAATCAGAGGCGGGGAATCAGAGGCGGGGAATCAGAGGCGGGGAATCATAGGCGGGGAATCAGAGGCGGGGAATTAGAGGTAAGGAATCTGAGGTGGTGAATCAAAGGCTGAGATTCAAAGGGGGTGAATCAGAGGGGGGAAAAGAGATGTGGGGAAATAGAAGCCGGGAAAGAGGCAGGGACGCTGAAACAGGGAATCGGAGGCAGGGAAACAGAGGCAGGAAATCAGAGTCGGAGAAACGGAGGTGGGGAATCAGAAGCGGAGAATCAGAGAGCGGAAAAGAGATGTGGGGAAAGAGAGGCAGAGAAAGAGGCGCGGAAATAGACGCAGGGAAAGAGAGGCAGGGTATCAGATGTGGGGGATCTGAGGCGGGGAATCAGAGGTGGGGAAAGAGTGGAGAAAGAGAGGCAGGGAAGGAGGCAATCAAAGAGAGGCGGGGAAAGAGGCACGGAAAGAGAGGTGGGAAATCAGAGGCGGGGAATCTGAGGCAGGGAATCATAGGCTGGGAAAGAAATGTGGGAAAAGAGAGGCAAAGAAGGAGGCACAAAAATAGTGGCAGGGCAAGAGAGGCGGGGAATCAGGGGTGGGGAATCAGATGCGGGGAATCAGAGGCGGGGAATCAGAGGCGGGGAATCAGAGGCGGGGAAAGAGATGTGGGAAAAGAGAGGCAGAGAAGGAGGCACAAAAATAGTGGCAGGGAAAGAGAGGCGGGGAATCAGGGGCGGGGAATCAGAGGTGGGGAATCAGAGGCGGGGAATCAGAGGCGGGGAATCAGAGTCATGGTATCAGAGGCGGGGAATCTGAGGAGGGGAATCAGAGGCGGGGAATCAGAGGCGGAGAATCAGAGGCGGGGAATCAGAAGCGGGGAATCAGAGGGCGGAAAAGAGATGTGGGGAAAGAGAGGCAGGGAAAGAGGCGCGGAAATAGTGGCAGGGAAAGAGAGGCAGAGAAAGAGAGGCGGGGTATCAGATGTGTGCAATCCGAGGCAAGGAATCAGAGGCGGGGAATCAGAGGCGGGGAATCAGAGGCGTGGAATCAGAGGCGGGGAATCTAAGGTGGGGAATCGGAGTCGGGGAATCAGAGTCGTGGAATCAGAGGCGGGGAATCAGAGGAGGAGAATCAGAGGAGGAGAATCAGAGGCAGGGAATCAGAGTCGTGGAATCAGAGGAGGGGAATCAGAGGCGGGGAATCAGAGGCGGGGAATCAGAGGCGGGGAATCAGAGGCGGGGAATCAGAGGCGGGGTATCAGAGGCGGGGTATCAGAGGCGGGGTATCAGAGGGAGAGGAACGGAGGCGTGGAAATAGACGCAGTGAAAGAGAGGAGGGGTATCAGATGCGGGGAATCCGAAGCGGGGAATCAGAGGCAGGAAAAGAGATGTGGGGAAAGAGAGGCCGGGAAGGAGGCACGGAAAGAGAGGCGGGAAATCAGAGGTGGGGATTCAGAGGCGGGGAATCAGAGGCGGGGAATCAGAGGCGGGGAATCAGAGGCTTGGACTCAGAGGAGGTGTATCAGAGGCGGGGAAAAGGCGGCGTAGAATCAGAGGTGGGGAATCAGAGGGCGGAAATGAGATGTGGGAAAAGAGAGGCAGAGAAGGAGGCACGAAAATAGTGGCAGGGAAAGAGAGGCAGGGAATCAGAGGCGGGGAATCAGAGGCGGGGAATCAGAGGCGTGGAATCAGAGGGCGGAAAAGAGATGTGGGGAAAGAGAGGCAGAGAAAGAGGCGTGGAAATAGACGCAGGGAAAGAGAGGCGGGGTATCAGATGTGGGGGATCCGAGGCGGGGAATCAGAGGTGGGGAAAGAGATGTGGAGAAAGAGAGGCAGGGAAAGAGGCAAGGAAAGAGAGGCGGGGAAAGAGGCACGGAAAGAGAGGTGGGAAATGAGAGGCGGGGAATCAGAGGCGGGGAATCAGAGTCGTGGTATCAGAAGCAGGGAATTTGAGGTGGAGAATCTGAGGCGGGGAATCAGAGGCGTGGAATCCGAGGCGGGGAATCAGAGGCAGGAAAAGAGATGTGGGGAAAGAGAGGCCGGGAAAGAGGCATGGAAAGAGAGGCGGGAAATCAGAGGCGGGGAATCAGAGGCTGGGAAAGACATGTGGGAAAAGAGAGGCAGAGAAGGAGGCACAAAAATAGTGGCAGGGAAAGCGAGGCGGGGAATCAGGGGCGGGGAATCAGAGGCGGGGAATCAGAGGCGTGGAATCAGAGGCGGGGAATCAGAGGCGGGGAATCAGAGTCATGGTATCAGAGGCGGGGAATCTGAGGCGGGGAATCAGAGGCGGGGAAAGACATGTGGGAAAAGAGAGGCAGGGAAAGAGGCGCGGAAATAGACGCAGGGAAAGAGAGGCGGGGTATCAGATGTGGGGAATCCGAGGCGGGGAATCAGAGGCGGGGAATCAGAGGCGGGGAATCAGAGGCGGGGAATCAGAGGCGGGGAATCAGAGGCGGGGAATCAGAGGCGGGGAATCAGAGGCGGGGAATCAGAGGCGGGGAATCAGAGACGGGGAATCTGAGGTGGGGAATCTGAGGCGGGGAATCAGGTGGGGATTCAGAGGCGGGGATTCAGAGGGGGGAATAGAGATGTGGGAATGGAGAGGCGGGGAAAGAGCCTGGGACTGAAGCAGGGAATCGGAGTCGGGGAATCAGAGTCGGGGAATCAGAGTCGGGGAATCAGAGGCGGGGAATCAGAGGCGGGGAATCAGAGGCGGGGAATCAGAGGAGGGGTATCAGAGGCGGGGAATCAGAGGCGGGGTATCAGAGGCGGGGAATCTGAGGTGGGGAATCAGAGGGTGGAAAAGAGATGTGGGGAAAGAGAGGCAGAGAAAGAGGCATGGAAATAGACGCAGTGAAAGAGAGGAGGGGTATCAGATGCGGGGAATCCGAGGCAGGAAAAGAGATGTGGGGAAAGAGAGGCCGGGAAAGAGGCACGGAAAGAGAGGCGGGAAATCAGAGGTGGGGTATCAGAGGCAGGGAATCAGAGGCGGGGAATTTGAGGTGGGGAATAAGAGGCGGGGAATCAGAGGGCAGAAAAGAGATGTGGGGAAAGAGAGGCAGGGAAAGAGGCGCGGAAATAGACGCAGGGAAAGAGAGGCGGGGTATCAGATGTGGGGAATTCAAGGCGGGGAATCAGAGGTGGGGAAAGAGATGTGGGGAAAGAGAGGCCGGGAAAGAGGCACGGAAAGAGAGGCGGGAAATCAGAGGTGGGGAATCAGAGGCGGGGAATCAGAGGCGGGGAATCAGAGGCTTGGACTCAGAGGAGGTGTATCAGAGGCGGAGAAAAGGCGGCGTGGAATCAGAGGTGGGGAATCAGAGGGCGGAAATGAGGTGTGGGAAAAGAGAGGCAGAGAAGGAGGCACAAAAATAGTGGCAGGGAAAGAGAGGCAGGGAATCAGAGGCGGGGAATCAGAGGCGGGGAATCAGAGGCGGGGAATCAGAGGCGGGGAACCAGAGGCGGGGAACCAGAGGCGGGGAACCAGAGGCGGGGAACCAGAGGCGGGGAACCAGAGGCGGGGAATTAGAGGTGGGGAATCTGAGGTGGTGAATCAAAGACTGAGTTTCAAAGGGGGTGAATCAGAGGGGGGAAATGAGATGTGGGAAACGAGAAGCCGGGAAAGAGCCAGAGACTCTGAAGCAGGGAATCGGAGGCGGGGAAACAGAGGCAGGGAATCAGAGTCGGAGAAACGGAGGTGGGGAATCAGAAGCGGGGAATCAGAGGGCGGAAAAGAGATGTGGGGAAAGAGAGGCAGAGGAAGAGGCGTGGAAATAGACGCAGGGAAAGAGAGGCGGGGTATCAGATGTGGGGGATCTGAGGCGGGGAATCAGAGGTGGGGAAAGAGATGTGGAGAAAGAGAGGCAGGGAAAGAGGCAAGGAAAGAGAGGCGGGGAAAGAGGCACGGAAAGAGAGGTGGGAAATCAGAGGCGGGGAATCAGAGGCGGGGAATCAGAGTCGTGGTATCAGAAGCGGGGAATTTGAGGTGGAGAATCTGAGGCGGGGAATCAGAGGCGTGGAATCCGAGGCGGGGAATCAGAGGCAGGAAAAGAGATGTGCGGAAAGAGAGGCCGGGAAAGAGGAACGGAAAGAGAGGCGGGAAATCAGAGGCAAGGAATCAGAGGCGGGGAATCAGAGTCGTGGTATCAGAGGCAGGGAATCTGAGGCGGGGAATCAGAGGCTGGGAAAGAGATGTGGGAAAAGAGAGGCAGAGAAGGAGGCACAAAAATAGTGGCAGAGAAAGAGAGGCGGGGAATCAGGGGCGGGGAATCAGAAGCGGGGAATCAGAGGGCGGAAAAGAGATGTGGGGAAAGAGAAGCAGGGAAAGAGGCGCGGAAATAGACGCAGGGAAAGAGAGGCGGGGTATCAGATGTGGGGAATCCGAGGCGGGGAATCAGAGGTGGGGAAAGAGATGTGGGGAAAGAGAGGCAGGGAAAGAGGCAAGGAAATAGAGGTGGGGAATCAGAGGCGGGGAATCAGAGGCGGGGATTCAGAGGGGGGGAATCAGAGGCGGGGAATCAGAGGCGGGGAATCAGAGGCGGGGAATCATAGGCGGGGAATCAGAGGCGGGGAATTAGAGGTAAGGAATCTGAGGTGGTGAATCAAAGGCTGAGATTCAAAGGGGGTGAATCAGAGGGGGGAAAAGAGATGTGGGGAAATAGAAGCCGGGAAAGAGGCAGGGACGCTGAAACAGGGAATCGGAGGCAGGGAAACAGAGGCAGGGAATCAGAGTCGGAGAAACGGAGGTGGGGAATCAGAAGCGGAGAATCAGAGAGCGGAAAAGAGATGTGGGGAAAGAGAGGCAGAGAAAGAGGCGCGGAAATAGACGCAGGGAAAGAGAGGCAGGGTATCAGATGTGGGGGATCTGAGGCGGGGAATCAGAGGTGGGGAAAGAGTGGAGAAAGAGAGGCAGGGAAGGAGGCAAGGAAAGAGAGGCGGGGAAAGAGGCACGGAAAGAGAGGTGGGAAATCAGAGGCGGGGAATCTGAGGCAGGGAATCATAGGCTGGGAAAGAAATGTGGGAAAAGAGAGGCAGAGAAGGAGGCACAAAAATAGTGGCAGGGCAAGAGAGGCGGGGAATCAGGGGTGGGGAATCAGAGGCGGGGAATCAGAGGCGGGGAATCAGAGGCGGGGAATCAGAGGCGGGGAAAGAGATGTGGGAAAAGAGAGGCAGAGAAGGAGGCACAAAAATAGTGGCAGGGAAAGAGAGGCGGGGAATCAGGGGCGGGGAATCAGAGGTGGGGAATCAGAGGTGGGGAATCAGAGGCGGGGAATCAGAGGCGGGGAATCAGAGTCATGGTATCAGAGGCGGGGAATCAGAGGCGGAGAATCAGAGGCGGAGAATCAGAGGCGGGGAATCAGAGGCGGAGAATCAGAGGCGGGGAATCAGAAGCGGGGAATCAGAGGGCGGAAAAGAGATGTGGGGAAAGAGAGGCAGGGAAAGAGGCGCGGAAATAGTGGCAGGGAAAGAGAGGCGGGGAATCAGAGGCGGGGAATCACAGGCGGGGAACCAGAGGCGGGGAATCAGAGGCTGAAATTAAAAGAGGGTGAATCAGAGGGGGGAAAAGAGATGTGGGGAAAGAAGGGCAAGGAAAGAGCCAGGGAAAGAGCCAGGGACTCTGAAGCAGGGAATCGGAGGCAGGGAATCGGAGGCAGGGAAACAGAGGAAGGGAATCAGAGTCGGAGAAATGGAGGCGGAGAATCAGAAGCGGGGAATCAGAAGCGGGGAATCAGAAGCGGGGAATCAGAGGACGGAAAAGAGATGTGGGGAAAGAGAGGCAGAGAAAGAGAGGCGGGGTATCAGATGTGTGCAATCCGAGGCAAGGAATCAGAGGCGGGGAATCAGAGGCGGGGAATCAGAGGAGTGGAATCAGAGGCGGGGAAGCAGAGGCGGGGAAGCAGAGGCGGGGAATCAGAGGCGGGGAATCAGAGGCGGGGAATCTGAGGTGGGGATTCTGAGGTGGGAAATCAGAGGCTGAGATTGAAAGGGGGAGAATCAGAAGGGGGAAAAGAAATGTGGGTAAAGAGAGGCATGGAAAGAGCCATGGACTCTGAAGCAGGGAATCGGAGGCAGGGAAACAGAGTCGGAGAAACGGAGGCGGGGAATCAGAAGCGGGGAATCAGAGTGTGGAAAAGAGATGTGGGGAAAGAGAGGCAGGGAAAGAGGCGCGGAAATAGACGCAGGGAAAGAGAGGCGGAGTATCAGATGTGGGGAATTCAAGGCGAGGAATCAGAGGCGGGGAAAGAGATGTGGGGAAAGAGAGGCAGGGAAAGAGGCAAGGAAATAGAGGTGGGGAAGCAGAGGCAGGGAATCAGAGGCGGAGATCCAGAGGCAGGGAATCTGAGGCGGGGAATCTGAGGCGGGGAATCAGAGTCGGGGAATCAGTGTCAGGGAATCAGAGTCGGGGAATCAGAGGTGGGGAATCAGAGGCGGGGAATCAGAGTCGGGGAATCAGAGGCAGGAAATCAGAGGCGGGGAATCAGAGGCGGGGAATCAGAGGCGGGGAATCAGAGGCGGGGAAAGAGAGGCGGGGAACCACAGGCGGGGAATCAGAGGCTGAAATTAAAAGGGGGTGAATCAGAGGGGGGAAAAGAGATGTGGGGAAAGAAGGGCAGGGAAAGAGCCAGGGAAAGAGCCAGGGACTCTGAAGCAGGGAATCGGAGGCAGGGAATCGGAGGCAGGAAAACAGAGGAAGGGAATCAGAGTCGGAGAAATGGAGGCGGGGAATCAGAAGCGGGGAATCAGAAGCGGGGAATCAGAGGACGGAAAAGAGATGTGGCGAAAGAGAGGCAGAGAAAGAGAGGCGGGTTATCAGATGTGTGCAATCCGAGGCAAGGAATCAGAGGCGGGGAATCAGAGGCGGGGAATCAGAGGAGTGGAATCAGAGGCGGGGAATCTAAGGTGGGGAATCGGAGTCGGGGAATCAGAGGCGGGGAATCAGAGGCGGGGAATCAGAGGATGAGAATCAGAGGAGGGGAATCAGAGTCGGGGAATCAGAGGCGGGGAATCAGAGGCGGGGAATCAGAGGCGGGGAATCAGAGGCGGGGAATCAGAGGCGGGGAATCAGAGGCGGGGAATCAGAGGCGGGGTATCAGAGGCGGGGTATCAGAGGCAGAGGAACGGAGGCATGGAAATAGACGCAGTGAAAGAGAGGAGGGGTATCAGATGCGGGGAATCCGAGGCGGGGAATCAAGGCAGGAAAAGAGATGTGGGGAAAGAGAGTCCGGGAAAGAGGCACGGAAAGAGAGGCGGGAAATCAGAGGTGGGGAATCAGAGGCGTGGAATCAGAGGTGGGGAATCAGAGGGCGGAAATGAGATGTGGGAAAAGAGAGGCAGAGAAGGAGGCACGAAAATAGTGGCAGTGAAAGAGAGGCAGGGAATCAGAGGCGGGGAATCAGAGGCGGGGAATCAGAGGCGGGGAATCAGAGGCGGGGAATCAGAGGCGGGGAATCAGAGGCGGGGAATCAGACGGCGGAAAAGAGATGTGGGGAAAGAGAGGCAGAGAAAGAGGCGTGGAAATAGACGCAGGGAAAGAGAGGCGGGGTATCAGATGTGGGGGATCCGAGGCGGGGAATCAGAGGTGGGGAAAGAGATGTGTCGAAAGAGAGGCAGGGAAAGAGGCAAGGAAAGAGAGGCGGGGAAAGAGGCACGGAAAGAGAGGTGGGAAATGAGAGGCGGGGAAGCAGAGGCGGGGAATCAGAGGTGGGGAAAGAGATGTGGAGAAAGAGAGGCAGGGAAAGAGGCAAGGAAAGAGAGGCGGGGAAAGAGGCACGGAAAGAGAGGTGGGAAATCAGAGGCGGGGAATCAGAGGCGGGGAATCAGAGTCGTGGTATCAGAAGCGGGGAATTTGAGGTGGAGAATCTGAGGCGGGGAATCAGAGGCGTGGAATCCGAGGCGGGGAATCAGAGGCAGGAAAAGAGATGTGCGGAAAGAGAGGCCGGGAAAGAGGAACGGAAAGAGAGGCGGGAAATCAGAGGCAAGGAATCAGAGGCGGGGAATCAGAGTCGTGGTATCAGAGGCAGGGAATCTGAGGCGGGGAATCAGAGGCTGGGAAAGAGATGTGGGAAAAGAGAGGCAGAGAAGGAGGCACAAAAATAGTGGCAGAGAAAGAGAGGCGGGGAATCAGGGGCGGGGAATCAGAAGCGGGGAATCAGAGGGCGGAAAAGAGATGTGGGGAAAGAGAAGCAGGGAAAGAGGCGCGGAAATAGACGCAGGGAAAGAGAGGCGGGGTATCAGATGTGGGGAATCCGAGGCGGGGAATCAGAGGTGGGGAAAGAGATGTGGGGAAAGAGAGGCAGGGAAAGAGGCAAGGAAATAGAGGTGGGGAATCAGAGGCGGGGAATCAGAGGCGGGGATTCAGAGGGGGGGAATCAGAGGCGGGGAATCAGAGGCGGGGAATCAGAGGCGGGGAATCAGAGGCGGGGAATCATAGGCGGGGAATCAGAGGCGGGGAATTAGAGGTAAGGAATCTGAGGTGGTGAATCAAAGGCTGAGATTCAAAGGGGGTGAATCAGAGGGGGGAAAAGAGATGTGGGGAAATAGAAGCCGGGAAAGAGGCAGGGACGCTGAAACAGGGAATCGGAGGCAGGGAAACAGAGGCAGGGAATCAGAGTCGGAGAAACGGAGGTGGGGAATCAGAAGCGGAGAATCAGAGAGCGGAAAAGAGATGTGGGGAAAGAGAGGCAGAGAAAGAGGCGCGGAAATAGACGCAGGGAAAGAGAGGCAGGGTATCAGATGTGGGGGATCTGAGGCGGGGAATCAGAGGTGGGGAAAGAGTGGAGAAAGAGAGGCAGGGAAGGAGGCAAGGAAAGAGAGGCGGGGAAAGAGGCACGGAAAGAGAGGTGGGAAATCAGAGGCGGGGAATCTGAGGCAGGGAATCATAGGCTGGGAAAGAAATGTGGGAAAAGAGAGGCAGAGAAGGAGGCACAAAAATAGTGGCAGGGCAAGAGAGGCGGGGAATCAGGGGTGGGGAATCAGAGGCGGGGAATCAGAGGCGGGGAAAGAGATGTGGGAAAAGAGAGGCAGAGAAGGAGGCACAAAAATAGTGGCAGGGAAAGAGAGGCGGGGAATCAGAGGCTGAAATTAAAAGAGGGTGAATCAGAGGGGGGAAAAGAGATGTGGGGAAAGAAGGGCAAGGAAAGAGCCAGGGAAAGAGCCAGGGACTCTGAAGCAGGGAATCGGAGGCAGGGAATCGGAGGCAGGGAAACAGAGGAAGGGAATCAGAGTCGGAGAAATGGAGGCGGAGAATCAGAAGCGGGGAATCAGAAGCGGGGAATCAGAAGCGGGGAATCAGAGGACGGAAAAGAGATGTGGGGAAAGAGAGGCAGAGAAAGAGAGGCGGGGTATCAGATGTGTGCAATCCGAGGCAAGGAATCAGAGGCGGGGAATCAGAGGCGGGGAATCAGAGGAGTGGAATCAGAGGCGGGGAAGCAGAGGCGGGGAAGCAGAGGCGGGGAATCAGAGGCGGGGAATCAGAGGCGGGGAATCTGAGGTGGGGATTCTGAGGTGGGAAATCAGAGGCTGAGATTGAAAGGGGGAGAATCAGAAGGGGGAAAAGAAATGTGGGTAAAGAGAGGCATGGAAAGAGCCATGGACTCTGAAGCAGGGAATCGGAGGCAGGGAAACAGAGTCGGAGAAACGGAGGCGGGGAATCAGAAGCGGGGAATCAGAGGGTGGAAAAGAGATGTGGGGAAAGAGAGGCAGGGAAAGAGGCGCGGAAATAGACGCAGGGAAAGAGAGGCGGAGTATCAGATGTGGGGAATTCAAGGCGAGGAATCAGAGGCGGGGAAAGAGATGTGGGGAAAGAGAGGCAGGGAAAGAGGCAAGGAAATAGAGGTGGGGAAGCAGAGGCAGGGAATCAGAGGCGGAGATCCAGAGGCAGGGAATCTGAGGCGGGGAATCTGAGGCGGGGAATCAGAGTCGGGGAATCAGTGTCAGGGAATCAGAGTCGGGGAATCAGAGGTGGGGAATCAGAGGCGGGGAATCAGAGTCGGGGAATCAGAGGCAGGAAATCAGAGGCGGGGAATCAGAGGCGGGGAATCAGAGGCGGGGAATCAGAGGCGGGGAAAGAGAGGCGGGGAACCACAGGCGGGGAATCAGAGGCTGAAATTAAAAGGGGGTGAATCAGAGGGGGGAAAAGAGATGTGGGGAAAGAAGGGCAGGGAAAGAGCCAGGGAAAGAGCCAGGGACTCTGAAGCAGGGAATCGGAGGCAGGGAATCGGAGGCAGGAAAACAGAGGAAGGGAATCAGAGTCGGAGAAATGGAGGCGGGGAATCAGAAGCGGGGAATCAGAAGCGGGGAATCAGAGGACGGAAAAGAGATGTGGCGAAAGAGAGGCAGAGAAAGAGAGGCGGGTTATCAGATGTGTGCAATCCGAGGCAAGGAATCAGAGGCGGGGAATCAGAGGCGGGGAATCAGAGGAGTGGAATCAGAGGCGGGGAATCTAAGGTGGGGAATCGGAGTCGGGGAATCAGAGGCGGGGAATCAGAGGCGGGGAATCAGAGGATGAGAATCAGAGGAGGGGAATCAGAGTCGGGGAATCAGAGGCGGGGAATCAGAGGCGGGGAATCAGAGGCGGGGAATCAGAGGCGGGGAATCAGAGGCGGGGAATCAGAGGCGGGGAATCAGAGGCGGGGTATCAGAGGCGGGGTATCAGAGGCAGAGGAACGGAGGCATGGAAATAGACGCAGTGAAAGAGAGGAGGGGTATCAGATGCGGGGAATCCGAGGCGGGGAATCAAGGCAGGAAAAGAGATGTGGGGAAAGAGAGTCCGGGAAAGAGGCACGGAAAGAGAGGCGGGAAATCAGAGGTGGGGAATCAGAGGCGTGGAATCAGAGGTGGGGAATCAGAGGGCGGAAATGAGATGTGGGAAAAGAGAGGCAGAGAAGGAGGCACGAAAATAGTGGCAGTGAAAGAGAGGCAGGGAATCAGAGGCGGGGAATCAGAGGCGGGGAATCAGAGGCGGGGAATCAGAGGCGGGGAATCAGAGGCGGGGAATCAGAGGCGGGGAATCAGACGGCGGAAAAGAGATGTGGGGAAAGAGAGGCAGAGAAAGAGGCGTGGAAATAGACGCAGGGAAAGAGAGGCGGGGTATCAGATGTGGGGGATCCGAGGCGGGGAATCAGAGGTGGGGAAAGAGATGTGTCGAAAGAGAGGCAGGGAAAGAGGCAAGGAAAGAGAGGCGGGGAAAGAGGCACGGAAAGAGAGGTGGGAAATGAGAGGCGGGGAAGCAGAGGCGGGGAATCAGAGTCGTGGTATCAGAAGCGGGGAATTTGAGGTGGAGAATCTGAGGCGGGGAATCAGAGGCGTGGAATCCGAGGCGGGGAATCAGAGGCAGGAAAAGAGATGTGGGGAAAGAGAGGCCGGGAAAGAAGCACGGAAAGAGAGGCGGGAAATCAGAGGTGAGGAATCAGAGGCGGGGAATCAGAGTCGTGGTTTCAGAGGCGGGGAATCTGAGGCGGGGAATCAGAGGCTGGGAAAGACATGTGGGAAAAGAGAGGCAGAGAAGGAGGCACAAAAATAGTGGCAGGGAAAGAGAGGCGGGGAATCAGGGGCGGGGAATCAGAGGCGGGGAATCAGAGGCGTGGAATCAGAGGCGTGGAATCAGAGGCGGGGTATCAGAGGCGAGGAATCAGAGGCGAGGAATCAGAGGCTTGGACTCAGAGGAGGTGTATCAGAGGCGGAGAAAAGGCGGCGTGGAATCAGAGGCGGGGAATCAGAGGCGGGGAATTTGAGGTGGGGAATAAGAGGCGGGGAATCAGAGGGCGGAAAAGAGATGTGGGGAAAGAGAGGCAGGGAAAGAGGCGTGGAAATAGACGCAGGGAAAGAGAGGCGGGGTATCAGATGTGGGGAATTCAAGGCGGGGAATCAGAGGTGGGGAAAGAGATGTGGGGAAAGAAAGAGGCAAGGAAATAGAGGCGGGGAATCAGAGGTGGGGACTTAGAGTCGGGGAATCAGAGGCGGGGAATCAGAGGCGTGGACTCAGAGGGGGGAATAGAGATGTGGGAAAAGAGAGGCGGCGAAAGGGAGGCGGGGAAAGAGTCAGAGACTCTGAAGCAGGGAATCGGAGTCGGGGAATCAGAGTCGGGGAATCAGAGTCGGGGAATCAGAGGCGGAGAATCAGAGTTGGATAATCAAAGGCGAGGAATCAGAGGCGGGGAATCAGTGGGCGGAAATGAGATGTGGGGAAAGAGAGGCAGGGAAAGAGGGGCGCAAATAGATGCAGGGAAAGAGAGGCGGGGTATCAGATGTGGGGAATCCGAGGCGGGGAATCAGAGGCGGGGAATCAGAGGCGGGGAATCAGAGGCGGGGAATCAGAGGCGGGGAATCAGAGGCGGGGAATCAGAGGCGGGGAATCAGAGGCGTGGAATCAGAGGCGTGGAATCAGAGACGGGGAATCTGAGGTGGGGAATCTGAGGCGGGGAATCAGGCGGGGATTCAGAGGCGGGGATTCAGAGGGGGGAATAGAGATGTGGGAATGGAGAGGCGGGGAAAGAGCCTGGGACTGAAGCAGGGAATCGGAGTCGGGGAATCAGAGTCGGGGAATCAGAGGCGGGGAATCAGAGGCGGGGAATCAGAGGCGAGGAATCAGAGGCGGGGAATCAGAGGCGGGGAATCAGAGTCGGGGAATCAGAGGAGGGGAATCAGAGGAGGGGAATCAGAGGCGGGGAATCAGAGGCGGGGAATCAGAGGCGGGGTATCAGAGGCGGGGAATCTGAGGTGGGGAATCAGAGGGTGGAAAAGAGATGTGGGGAAAGAGAGGCAGAGAAAGAGGCATGGAAATAGACGCAGTGAAAGAGAGGAGGGGTATCAGATGCGGGGAATCCGAGGCAGGAAAAGAGATGTGGGGAAAGAGAGGCCGGGAAAGAGGCACGGAAAGAGAGGCGGGAAATCAGAGGTGGGGTATCAGAGGCGGGGAATCAGAGGCGGGGAATCAGAGGCGGGGAATCAGAGGCGGGGAATCAGAGGCTTGGACTCAGAGGAGGTGTATCAGAGGCGGAGAAATGGAGGCGGAGAATCAGAAGCGGGGAATCAGAAGCGGGGAATCAGAAGCGGGGAATCAGAGGACGGAAAAGAGATGTGGGGAAAGAGAGGCAGAGAAAGAGAGGCGGGGTATCAGATGTGTGCAATCCGAGGCAAGGAATCAGAGGCGGGGAATCAGAGGCGGGGAATCAGAGGAGTGGAATCAGAGGCGGGGAAGCAGAGGCGGGGAAGCAGAGGCGGGGAATCAGAGGCGGGGAATCAGAGGCGGGGAATCTGAGGTGGGGATTCTGAGGTGGGAAATCAGAGGCTGAGATTGAAAGGGGGAGAATCAGAAGGGGGAAAAGAAATGTGGGTAAAGAGAGGCATGGAAAGAGCCATGGACTCTGAAGCAGGGAATCGGAGGCAGGGAAACAGAGTCGGAGAAACGGAGGCGGGGAATCAGAAGCGGGGAATCAGAGGGTGGAAAAGAGATGTGGGGAAAGAGAGGCAGGGAAAGAGGCGCGGAAATAGACGCAGGGAAAGAGAGGCGGAGTATCAGATGTGGGGAATTCAAGGCGAGGAATCAGAGGCGGGGAAAGAGATGTGGGGAAAGAGAGGCAGGGAAAGAGGCAAGGAAATAGAGGTGGGGAAGCAGAGGCAGGGAATCAGAGGCGGAGATCCAGAGGCAGGGAATCTGAGGCGGGGAATCTGAGGCGGGGAATCAGAGTCGGGGAATCAGTGTCAGGGAATCAGAGTCGGGGAATCAGAGTCGGGGAATCAGAGGCAGGAAATCAGAGGCGGGGAATCAGAGGCGGGGAATCAGAGGCGGGGAATCAGAGGCGGGGAAAGAGAGGCGGGGAACCACAGGCGGGGAATCAGAGGCTGAAATTAAAAGGGGGTGAATCAGAGGGGGGAAAAGAGATGTGGGGAAAGAAGGGCAGGGAAAGAGCCAGGGAAAGAGCCAGGGACTCTGAAGCAGGGAATCGGAGGCAGGGAATCGGAGGCAGGAAAACAGAGGAAGGGAATCAGAGTCGGAGAAATGGAGGCGGGGAATCAGAAGCGGGGAATCAGAAGCGGGGAATCAGAGGACGGAAAAGAGATGTGGCGAAAGAGAGGCAGAGAAAGAGAGGCGGGTTATCAGATGTGTGCAATCCGAGGCAAGGAATCAGAGGCGGGGAATCAGAGGCGGGGAATCAGAGGAGTGGAATCAGAGGCGGGGAATCTAAGGTGGGGAATCGGAGTCGGGGAATCAGAGGCGGGGAATCAGAGGCGGGGAATCAGAGGATGAGAATCAGAGGAGGGGAATCAGAGTCGGGGAATCAGAGGCGGGGAATCAGAGGCGGGGAATCAGAGGCGGGGAATCAGAGGCGGGGAATCAGAGGCGGGGAATCAGAGGCGGGGAATCAGAGGCGGGGTATCAGAGGCGGGGTATCAGAGGCAGAGGAACGGAGGCATGGAAATAGACGCAGTGAAAGAGAGGAGGGGTATCAGATGCGGGGAATCCGAGGCGGGGAATCAAGGCAGGAAAAGAGATGTGGGGAAAGAGAGTCCGGGAAAGAGGCACGGAAAGAGAGGCGGGAAATCAGAGGTGGGGAATCAGAGGCGTGGAATCAGAGGTGGGGAATCAGAGGGCGGAAATGAGATGTGGGAAAAGAGAGGCAGAGAAGGAGGCACGAAAATAGTGGCAGTGAAAGAGAGGCAGGGAATCAGAGGCGGGGAATCAGAGGCGGGGAATCAGAGGCGGGGAATCAGAGGCGGGGAATCAGAGGCGGGGAATCAGAGGCGGGGAATCAGACGGCGGAAAAGAGATGTGGGGAAAGAGAGGCAGAGAAAGAGGCGTGGAAATAGACGCAGGGAAAGAGAGGCGGGGTATCAGATGTGGGGGATCCGAGGCGGGGAATCAGAGGTGGGGAAAGAGATGTGTCGAAAGAGAGGCAGGGAAAGAGGCAAGGAAAGAGAGGCGGGGAAAGAGGCACGGAAAGAGAGGTGGGAAATGAGAGGCGGGGAAGCAGAGGCGGGGAATCAGAGTCGTGGTATCAGAAGCGGGGAATTTGAGGTGGAGAATCTGAGGCGGGGAATCAGAGGCGTGGAATCCGAGGCGGGGAATCAGAGGCAGGAAAAGAGATGTGGGGAAAGAGAGGCCGGGAAAGAAGCACGGAAAGAGAGGCGGGAAATCAGAGGTGAGGAATCAGAGGCGGGGAATCAGAGTCGTGGTTTCAGAGGCGGGGAATCTGAGGCGGGGAATCAGAGGCTGGGAAAGACATGTGGGAAAAGAGAGGCAGAGAAGGAGGCACAAAAATAGTGGCAGGGAAAGAGAGGCGGGGAATCAGGGGCGGGGAATCAGAGGCGGGGAATCAGAGGCGTGGAATCAGAGGCGTGGAATCAGAGGCGGGGTATCAGAGGCGAGGAATCAGAGGCGAGGAATCAGAGGCTTGGACTCAGAGGAGGTGTATCAGAGGCGGAGAAAAGGCGGCGTGGAATCAGAGGCGGGGAATCAGAGGCGGGGAATTTGAGGTGGGGAATAAGAGGCGGGGAATCAGAGGGCGGAAAAGAGATGTGGGGAAAGAGAGGCAGGGAAAGAGGCGTGGAAATAGACGCAGGGAAAGAGAGGCGGGGTATCAGATGTGGGGAATTCAAGGCGGGGAATCAGAGGTGGGGAAAGAGATGTGGGGAAAGAAAGAGGCAAGGAAATAGAGGCGGGGAATCAGAGGTGGGGACTTAGAGTCGGGGAATCAGAGGCGGGGAATCAGAGGCGTGGACTCAGAGGGGGGAATAGAGATGTGGGAAAAGAGAGGCGGCGAAAGGGAGGCGGGGAAAGAGTCAGAGACTCTGAAGCAGGGAATCGGAGTCGGGGAATCAGAGTCGGGGAATCAGAGTCGGGGAATCAGAGGCGGAGAATCAGAGTTGGATAATCAAAGGCGAGGAATCAGAGGCGGGGAATCAGTGGGCGGAAATGAGATGTGGGGAAAGAGAGGCAGGGAAAGAGGGGCGCAAATAGATGCAGGGAAAGAGAGGCGGGGTATCAGATGTGGGGAATCCGAGGCGGGGAATCAGAGGCGGGGAATCAGAGGCGGGGAATCAGAGGCGGGGAATCAGAGGCGGGGAATCAGAGGCGGGGAATCAGAGGCGGGGAATCAGAGGCGTGGAATCAGAGGCGTGGAATCAGAGACGGGGAATCTGAGGTGGGGAATCTGAGGCGGGGAATCAGGCGGGGATTCAGAGGCGGGGATTCAGAGGGGGGAATAGAGATGTGGGAATGGAGAGGCGGGGAAAGAGCCTGGGACTGAAGCAGGGAATCGGAGTCGGGGAATCAGAGTCGGGGAATCAGAGGCGGGGAATCAGAGGCGGGGAATCAGAGGCGAGGAATCAGAGGCGGGGAATCAGAGGCGGGGAATCAGAGTCGGGGAATCAGAGGAGGGGAATCAGAGGAGGGGAATCAGAGGCGGGGAATCAGAGGCGGGGAATCAGAGGCGGGGTATCAGAGGCGGGGAATCTGAGGTGGGGAATCAGAGGGTGGAAAAGAGATGTGGGGAAAGAGAGGCAGAGAAAGAGGCATGGAAATAGACGCAGTGAAAGAGAGGAGGGGTATCAGATGCGGGGAATCCGAGGCAGGAAAAGAGATGTGGGGAAAGAGAGGCCGGGAAAGAGGCACGGAAAGAGAGGCGGGAAATCAGAGGTGGGGTATCAGAGGCGGGGAATCAGAGGCGGGGAATCAGAGGCGGGGAATCAGAGGCGGGGAATCAGAGGCTTGGACTCAGAGGAGGTGTATCAGAGGCGGAGAAAAGGCGGCGTGGAATCAGAGGTGGGGAATCAGAGGGCGGAAATGAGGTGTGGGAAAAGAGAGGCAGAGAAGGAGGCACGAAAATAGTGGCAGGGAAAGAGAGGCAGGGAATCAGAGGCGGGGAATCAGAGGCGGGGAATCAGAGGCGGGGAATCAGAGGCGGGGAACCAGAGGCGGGGAACCAGAGGCGGGGAACCAGAGGCGGGGAACCAGAGGCGGGGAATTAGAGGTGGGGAATCTGAGGTGGTGAATCAAAGACTGAGTTTCAAAGGGGGTGAATCAGAGGGGGGAAATGAGATGTGGGAAACGAGAAGCCGGGAAAGAGCCAGAGACTCTGAAGCAGGGAATCGGAGGCGGGGAAACAGAGGCAGGGAATCAGAGTCGGAGAAACGGAGGTGGGGAATCAGAAGCGGGGAATCAGAGGGCGGAAAAGAGATGTGGGGAAAGAGAGGCAGAGGAAGAGGCGTGGAAATAGACGCAGGGAAAGAGAGGCGGGGTATCAGATGTGGGGGATCTGAGGCGGGGAATCAGAGGTGGGGAAAGAGATGTGGAGAAAGAGAGGCAGGGAAAGAGGCAAGGAAAGAGAGGCGGGGAAAGAGGCACGGAAAGAGAGGTGGGAAATCAGAGGCGGGGAATCAGAGGCGGGGAATCAGAGTCGTGGTATCAGAAGCGGGGAATTTGAGGTGGAGAATCTGAGGCGGGGAATCAGAGGCGTGGAATCCGAGGCGGGGAATCAGAGGCAGGAAAAGAGATGTGCGGAAAGAGAGGCCGGGAAAGAGGAACGGAAAGAGAGGCGGGAAATCAGAGGCAAGGAATCAGAGGCGGGGAATCAGAGTCGTGGTATCAGAGGCAGGGAATCTGAGGCGGGGAATCAGAGGCTGGGAAAGAGATGTGGGAAAAGAGAGGCAGAGAAGGAGGCACAAAAATAGTGGCAGAGAAAGAGAGGCGGGGAATCAGGGGCGGGGAATCAGAAGCGGGGAATCAGAGGGCGGAAAAGAGATGTGGGGAAAGAGAAGAAGGGAAAGAGGCGCGGAAATAGACGCAGGGAAAGAGAGGCGGGGTATCAGATGTGGGGAATCCGAGGCGGGGAATCAGAGGCGGGGAAAGAGATGTGGGGAAAGAGAGGCAGGGAAAGAGGCAAGGAAATAGAGGTGGGGAATCAGAGGCGGGGAATCAGAGGCGGGGATTCAGAGGGGGGGAATCAGAGGGGGGGAATCAGAGGCGGGGAATCAGAGGCGGGGAATCAGAGGCGGGGAATCATAGGCGGGGAATCAGAGGCGGGGAATTAGAGGTAAGGAATCTGAGGTGGTGAATCAAAGGCTGAGATTCAAAGGGGGTGAATCAGAGGGGGGAAAAGAGATGTGGGGAAATAGAAGCCGGTAAAGAGGCAGGGACGCTGAAACAGGGAATCGGAGGCAGGGAAACAGAGGCAGGAAATCAGAGTCGGAGAAACGGAGGTGGGGAATCAGAAGCGGAGAATCAGAGAGCGGAAAAGAGATGTGGGGAAAGAGAGGCAGAGAAAGAGGCGCGGAAATAGACGCAGGGAAAGAGAGGCAGGGTATCAGATGTGGGGGATCTGAGGCGGGGAATCAGAGGTGGGGAAAGAGTGGAGAAAGAGAGGCAGGGAAGGAGGCAATCAAAGAGAGGCGGGGAAAGAGGCACGGAAAGAGAGTTGGGAAATCAGAGGCGGGGAATCTGAGGCAGGGAATCATAGGCTGGGAAAGAAATGTGGGAAAAGAGAGGCAAAGAAGGAGGCACAAAAATAGTGGCAGGGCAAGAGAGGCGGGGAATCAGGGGTGGGGAATCAGATGCGGGGAATCAGAGGCGGGGAATCAGAGGCGGGGAATCAGAGGCGGGGAAAGAGATGTGGGAAATGAGAGGCAGAGAAGGAGGCACAAAAATAGTGGCAGGGAAAGAGAGGCGGGGAATCAGGGGCGGGGAATCAGAGGTGGGGAATCAGAGGCGGGGAATCAGAGGCGGGGAATCAGAGTCATGGTATCAGAGGCGGGGAATCTGAGGAGGGGAATCAGAGGCGGGGAATCAGAGGCGGAGAATCAGAGGCGGGGAATCAGAAGCGGGGAATCAGAGGGCGGAAAAGAGATGTGGGGAAAGAGAGGCAGGGAAAGAGGCGCGGAAATAGTGGCAGGGAAAGAGAGGCAGAGAAAGAGAGGCGGGGTATCAGATGTGTGCAATCCGAGGCAAGGAATCAGAGGCGGGGAATCAGAGGCGGGGAATCAGAGGCGTGGAATCAGAGGCGGGGAATCTAAGGTGGGGAATCGGAGTCGGGGAATCAGAGTCGTGGAATCAGAGGCGGGGAATCAGAGGAGGAGAATCAGAGGAGGAGAATCAGAGGCAGGGAATCAGAGTCGTGGAATCAGAGGAGGGGAATCAGAGGCGGGGAATCAGAGGCGGGGAATCAGAGGCGGGGAATCAGAGGCGGGGAATCAGAGGCGGGGTATCAGAGGCGGGGTATCAGAGGCGGGGTATCAGAGGGAGAGGAACGGAGGCGTGGAAATAGACGCAGTGAAAGAGAGGAGGGGTATCAGATGCGGGGAATCCGAAGCGGGGAATCAGAGGCAGGAAAAGAGATGTGGGGAAAGAGAGGCCGGGAAGGAGGCACGGAAAGAGAGGCGGGAAATCAGAGGTGGGGATTCAGAGGCGGGGAATCAGAGGCGGGGAATCAGAGGCGGGGAATCAGAGGCTTGGACTCAGAGGAGGTGTATCAGAGGCGGGGAAAAGGCGGCGTAGAATCAGAGGTGGGGAATCAGAGGGCGGAAATGAGATGTGGGAAAAGAGAGGCAGAGAAGGAGGCACGAAAATAGTGGCAGGGAAAGAGAGGCAGGGAATCAGAGGCGGGGAATCAGAGGCGGGGAATCAGAGGCGTGGAATCAGAGGGCGGAAAAGAGATGTGGGGAAAGAGAGGCAGAGAAAGAGGCGTGGAAATAGACGCAGGGAAAGAGAGGCGGGGTATCAGATGTGGGGGATCCGAGGCGGGGAATCAGAGGTGGGGAAAGAGATGTGGAGAAAGAGAGGCAGGGAAAGAGGCAAGGAAAGAGAGGCGGGGAAAGAGGCACGGAAAGAGAGGTGGGAAATGAGAGGCGGGGAATCAGAGGCGGGGAATCAGAGTCGTGGTATCAGAAGCAGGGAATTTGAGGTGGAGAATCTGAGGCGGGGAATCAGAGGCGTGGAATCCGAGGCGGGGAATCAGAGGCAGGAAAAGAGATGTGGGGAAAGAGAGGCCGGGAAAGAGGCATGGAAAGAGAGGCGGGAAATCAGAGGCGGGGAATCAGAGGCTGGGAAAGACATGTGGGAAAAGAGAGGCAGAGAAGGAGGCACAAAAATAGTGGCAGGGAAAGCGAGGCGGGGAATCAGGGGCGGGGAATCAGAGGCGGGGAATCAGAGGCGTGGAATCAGAGGCGGGGAATCAGAGGCGGGGAATCAGAGTCATGGTATCAGAGGCGGGGAATCTGAGGCGGGGAATCAGAGGCGGGGAAAGACATGTGGGAAAAGAGAGGCAGGGAAAGAGGCGCGGAAATAGACGCAGGGAAAGAGAGGCGGGGTATCAGATGTGGGGAATCCGAGGCGGGGAATCAGAGGCGGGGAAAGAGATGTGGGGAAAGAGAGGCAGGGAAAGAGGCGCGGAAATAGACGCAGGGAAAGAGAGGCGGGGTATCAGATGTGGGGAATCTGAGGTGGAAAATCTGAGGCGGGGAATCAGAGGCGTGGAATCCGAGGCGGGGCATCAGAGGCAGGAAAAGAGATGTGGGGAAAGAGAGGCCGGGAAAGAGGCACGGAAAGAGAGGCAGGAAATCAGAGGCGGTGAATCACAGGCGGGGAATCGGAGGCAGGGAATCAGAGGCGGGGAATCAGAGGCGGGGAATCACAGGCGGGGAATCAGAGGCGGGGAAGCAGAGGCGGGGAAGCAGAGGCGGGGAAGCAGAGGCGGGGAAGCAGAGGCGGGGAAGCAGAGGCGGGGAAGCAGAGGCGGGGAATCAGAGGCGGGGAATCAGAGGCGGGGAATCTGAGGTGGGGATTCTGAGTTGGGAAATCAGAGGCTGAGATTGAAAGGGGGAGAATCAGAAGGGGGAAAAGAAATGTGGGGAAAGAGAGGCATGGAAAGAGCCATGGACTCTGAAGCAGGGAATCGGAGGCAGGGAAACAGAGTCGGAGAAACGGAGGCGGGGAATCAGAAGCGGGGAATCAGAGGGTGGAAAAGAGATGTGGGGAAAGAGAGGCAGGGAAAGAGGCGCGGAAATAGACGCAGGGAAAGAGAGGCGGAGTATCAGATGTGGGGAATTCAAGGCGAGGAATCAGAGGCGGGGAAAGAGATGTGGGGAAAGAGAGGCAGGGAAAGAGGCAAGGAAATAGAGGTGGGGAAGCAGAGGCAGGGAATCAGAGGTGGGGAATCAGAGGCGGGGAATAAGAGTCGGGGAATCAGAGGCAGGGAATCAGAGGCGGGGAATCAGAGGCGGGGAATCAGAGGCGGGGAATCAGAGGCGGAGAATCAGAGGCGGGGAATCAGAGGCGGGGAATCAGTGGGCGGAAATGAGATGTGGGAAAAGAGAGGCAGAGAAAGAGGCACGAAAATAGTGGCAGGGAAAGAGAGGCGGGGAAAGAGAGGCGGGGAACCACAGGCGGGGAATCAGAGGCTGAAATTAAAAGGGGGTGAATCAGAGGGGGGAAAAGAGATGTGGGGAAAGAAGGGCAGGGAAAGAGCCAGGGAAAGAGCCAGGGACTCTGAAGCAGGGAATCGGAGGCAGGGAATCGGAGGCAGGAAAACAGAGGAAGGGAATCAGAGTCGGAGAAATGGAGGCGGGGAATCAGAAGCGGGGAATCAGAAGCGGGGAATCAGAAGCGGGGAATCAGAGGACGGAAAAGAGATGTGGCGAAAGAGAGGCAGAGAAAGAGAGGCGGGTTATCAGATGTGTGCAATCCGAGGCAAGGAATCAGAGGCGGGGAATCAGAGGCTGGGAATCAGAGGAGTGGAATCAGAGGCGGGGAATCTAAGGTGGGGAATTGGAGTCGGGGAATGAGAGTCGTGGAATCAGAGGCGGGGAATCAGAGGATGAGAATCAGAGGTGGGGAATCAGAGTCGGGGAATCAGAGGCGGGGAATCAGAGGCGGGGAATCAGAGGCGGGGAATCAGAGGCGGGGAATCAGAGGCGGGGAATCAGAGGCAGAGGAACGGAGGCGTGGAAATAGACGCAGTGAAAGAGAGGAGGGGTATCAGATGCGGGGAATCCGAGGCGGGGAATCAAGGCAGGAAAAGAGATGTGGGGAAAGAGAGTCCGGGAAAGAGGCACGGAAAGAGAGGCGGGAAATCAGAGGTGGGGAATCAGAGGCGGGGAATCAGAGGCGGGGAATCAGAGGCTTGGACTCAGAGGAGGTGTATCAGAGGCGGAGAAAAGGCGGCGTGGAATCAGAGGTGGGGAATCAGAGGGCGGAAATGAGATGTGGGAAAAGAGAGGCAGAGAAGGAGGCACGAAAATAGTGGCAGTGAAAGAGAGGCAGGGAATCAGAGGTGGGGAATCAGAGGCGGGGAATCAGAGGCGGGGAATCAGAGGCGGGGAATCAGAGGCGGGGAATCAGACGGCGGAAAAGAGATGTGGGGAAAGAGAGGCAGAGAAAGAAGCGTGGAAATAGACGCAGGGAAAGAGAGGCGGGGTATCAGATGTGGGGGATCCGAGGCGGGGAATCAGAGGTGGGGAAAGAGATGTGTCGAAAGAGAGGCAGGGAAAGAGGCAAGGAAAGAGAGGCGGGGAAAGAGGCACGGAAAGAGAGGTGGGAAATGAGAGGCGGGGAAGCAGAGGCGGGGAATCAGAGTCGTGGTATCAGAAGCGGGGAATTTGAGGTGGAGAATCTGAGGCGGGGAATCAGAGGCGTGGAATCCGAGGCGGGGAATCAGAGGCAGGAAAAGAGATGTGGGGAAAGAGAGGCCGGGAAAGAAGCACGGAAAGAGAGGCGGGAAATCAGAGGTGAGGAATCAGAGGCGGGGAATCAGAGTCGTGGTTTCAGAGGCGGGGAATCAGAGGCGGGGAATCAGAGGCGGGGAATCAGAGGGCGGAAAAGAGATGTGGGGAAAGAGAAGCAGGGACATAGGCGCGGAAATAGACGCAGGGAAAGAGAGGCGGGGTATCAGATGTGGGGAATCCGAGGCGGGGAATCAGAGGCGGGGAAAGAGATGTGGGGAAAGAGAGGCAGGGAAACAGGCGCGGAAATAGACGCAGGGAAAGAGAGGCGGGGTATCAGATGTGGGGAATCTGAGGTGGAAAATCTGAGGCGGGGAATCAGAGGCGTGGAATCCGAGGCGGGGCATCAGAGGCAGGAAAAGAGATGTGGGGAAAGAGAGGCCGGGAAAGAGGCACGGAAAGAGAGGCAGGAAATCAGAGGCGGTGAATCACAGGCGGGGAATCAGAGGCGGGGAATCAGAGTCGTATTATCTGAGGCGGGGAATCTGAGGCAGGGAATCAGAGGCGGGGAATCAGAGGCGGGGAAAGAGAGGCAGAGAAGGAGGCACGAAAATAGTGGCAGGGAAAGAGAGGCGGGGAATCAGAGGCGGGGAATCAGAGGCGGGGAATCAGAGGCGGGGAATCAGAGGCGGGGAATCAGAGGCGGGGAATCAGAGGAGGGGAATCAGAGGAGGGGAATCAGAGGCGGGGAATCAGAGGCGGGGAATCAGAGGCGGGGAAGCAGAGGCGGGGAAGCAGAGGCGGGAAAGCAGAGGCGGGGAAGCAGAGGCGGGGAAGCAGAGGCGGGGAAGCAGAGGCGGGGAAGCAGAGGCGGGGAATCAGAGGCAGGGAATCAGAGGCGGGGAATTTGAGGTGGGGATTCTGAGGTGGGAAATCAGAGGCTGAAATTGAAAGGGGGAGAATCAGAGGGCGGAAAAGAGATGTGGGGAAAGAGAGGCAGGGAAAGAGGCGCGGAAATAGACGCAGGGAAAGAGAGGCGGGGTATCAGATGTGGGGAATACGAGGCGGGGAATCCGAGGCGGGGAATCAGAGACGGGGAATCTGAGGCGGGGAATCTGAGGCGGGGAATCAGAGGCGGGGAATCAGAGGCGTGGAATCTGAGGTGGGGAATCTGAGGCGGGGAATCAGGCGGGGATTCAGAGGCGGGGATTCAGAGGTGGGAAGAGAGATGTGGGAATGGAGAGGCGGGTAAAGAGCCAGGGACTGAAGCAGGGAATCGGAGTCGGGGAATCGGAGTCGGGGAATCAGAGTCGGGGAATCAGAGGCGGGGAATCAGAGGCGGGGAATCAGAGGCGGGGAATCAGAGGCGGGGAATCAGAGGCGGGGAATCAGAGGCGGGGAATCAGAGGCGGGGAATCAGAGGCGGGGAATCAGAGGCGGGGAATCAGAGGAGGGGAATCAGAGGCGGGGAATCAGAGGCGGGGAATCAGAGGCGGGGAATCAGAGGCGGGGAATCAGAGGCGGGGAATCAGAGGCGGGGAATCAGAGGCGGGGAATCAGAGGCGGGGAATCAGAGGCGGGGAATCAGAGGCAGGAAAAGAGATGTGGGGAAAGAGAGGCCGGGAAAGAGGCACGGAAAGAGAGGCGGGAAATCAGAGGCGGTGAATCAGAGGTGGGGAATCAGAGTCGTATAATCAGAGGCGGGGAATCTGAGGTGGGGAAACAGAGGCGGGGAATCAGAGGCGGGGAATCAGAGGCGGGGAATCAGAGGCGGGGAATCAGAGGCGGGGAAGCAGAGGCGGGGAAGCAGAGGCGGGGAAGCAGAGGCAGGGAATCTGAGGTGGGGATTCAGAGGCTGAGATTCAAAGGGGGAGAATCAGAAGGGGGAAAAGAAATGTAGGGAAAGAGAGGCATGGAAAGAGCCAGGGACTCTGAAGCAGGGAATCGGAGGCAGGGAAACAGAGTCGGAGAAACGGAGGCGGGGAATCAGAAGTGGGGAATCAGAGGGCGGAAAAGAGATGTGGGGAAAGAGAGGCAGGGAAAGAGGCGCGGAAATGGACGCAGGGAAAGAGAGGCGGGGAATCAGATGTGGGGAATTCAAGGCGGGGAATCAGAGGCGGGGAAAGAGATGTGGGGAAAGAGAGGCAGGGAAAGAGGCAAGGAAATAGAGGCGGGGAATCAGAGGTGGGGAATCAGAGGCGGGGAATCAGAGGCGGGGAAGCAGAGGCGGGGAAGCAGAGGCGGGGAAGCAGAGGCGGGGAAGCAGAGGCAGGGAATCTGAGGTGGGGAATCAGAGGCTGAGATTCAAAGGGGGAGAATCAGAAGGGGTAAAAGAAATGTAGGGAAAGAGAGGCATGGAAAGAGCCAGGGACTCTGAAGCAGGGAATCGGAGGCAGGGAAACAGAGTCGGAGAAACGGAGGCGGGGAATCAGAAGTGGGGAATCAGAGGGCGGAAAAGAGATGTGGGGAAAGAGAGGCAGGGAAAGAGGCGCGGAAATGGACGCAGGGAAAGAGAGGCGGGGTATCAGATGTGGGGAATTCAAGGCGGGGAATCAGAGGCGGGGAAAGAGATGTGGGGAAAGAGAGGCAGGGAAAGAGGCAAGGAAATAGAGGCGGGGAATCAGAGGTGGGGAATCAGAGGCGGGGAATCAGAGGCAGGGAATCTGAGGCGGGGAATCTGAGGCGGGGAATCAGAGGCGTGGAACCAGAGGGGGGAATAGAGATGTGGGAAAAGAGAGGCGGCGAAAGGGAGGCGGGGAAAGAGTCAGAGACTCTGAAGCAGGGAATCGGAGTCGGGGAATCAGAGTCGGGGAATCAGAGGTGGGGAATCAGAGGCGGGGAATCAGAGGAGGGAATCAGAGGCGGGAATCAGAGACGGGGAATCAGAGGCGTGGAATCAGAGGCGGAGAATCAGAGGCGGAGAATCAGAGGCGGGGAATCAGAGGCGGGGAATCAGAGGCGGGGAATCAGAGGCGGGGAATCAGAGGCGGGGAATCAGTGGGCGGAAATGAGATGTGGGGAAAGAAGGGCAGGGAAAGAGCCAGGGACTCTGAAGCAGGGAATCGGAGGCAGGGAATCGGAGGCAGGGAAACAGAGGAAGGGAATCAGAGTCGGAGAAATGGTGGCGGGGAATCAGAAGCGGGGAATCAGAGTCGTATTATCTGAGGTGGGGAATCTGAGGCGGGGAAAGAGATGTGGGAAAAGAGAGGCAGAGAAGGAGGCACGAAAATAGTGGCAGTGAAAGAGAGGCGGGGAATCAGAGGCGGGGAATCAGAGGCGGGGAATCAGAGGCGGGGAATCAGAGGCGGGGAATCAGAGGCGGGGAATCAGAGGCGGGGAATCAGAGGCGGGGAATCAGAGGCGGGGAATCAGAGGCGGGGAATCAGAGGCGGGGAATCAGAGGCGGGGAATCAGAAGCGGGGAATCAGATGGGGGAATAGAGATGTGGGAAAAGAGAGGCGGCGAAAGGGAGGCGGGGAAAGAGTCAGAGACTCTGAAGCAGGGAATCGGAGTCGGGGAATCAGAGTCGGGGAATCAGAGTCGGGGAATCAGAGTCGGGGAATCAGAGTCGGGGAATCAGAGTCGGGGAATCAGAGTCGGGGAATCAGAGTCGGGGAATCAGAGTCGGGGAATCAGAGGCGGGGAATCAGAGGCGGGGAATCAGAGGCGGGGAATCAGAGGCGGGGAATATGAGGCGGGGAATCAGAGGCGGGGAATCAGAGGGCGGAAAAGAGATGTGGGGAAAGAGAGGCAGGGAAAGAGGCGCGGAAATAGACGCAGGGAAAGAGAGGCGGGGTATCAGATGTGGGGGATCTGAGGCGGGGAATCAGAGGTGGGGAAAGAGATGTGGAGAAAGAGAGGCGGGGAAAGAGGCACGGAAAGAGAGGTGGGAAATCAGAGGCGGGGAATCAGAGGCGGGGAATCAGAGTCGTGGTATCAGAAGCGGGGAATTTGAGGTGGAGAATCTGAGGCGGGGAATCAGAGGCAGGAAAAGAGATGTGCGGAAAGAGAGGCCGGGAAAGAGGAACGGAAAGAGAGGCGGGAAATCAGAGGCGAGGAATCAGAGGCGGGGAATCAGAGTCGTGGTATCAGAGGCAGGGAATCTGAGGCGGGGAATCAGAGGCTGGGAAAGAGATGTGGGAAAAGAGAGGCAGAGAAGGAGGCACAAAAATAGTGGCAGAGAAAGGGAGGCGGGGAATCAGGGGCGGGGAATCAGAAGCGGGGAATCAGAGGGCGGAAAAGAGATGTGGGGAAAGAGAAGCAGGGAAAGAGGCGCGGAAATAGACGCAGGGAAAGAGAGGCGGGGTATCAGATGTGGGGAATCAGAGGCGGGGAATCAGAGGCGGGGAAAGAGATGTGGGGAAAGAGAGGCCGGGAAAGAGGCACGGAAAGAGAGGCGGGAAATCAGAGGCGGGGAATCAGAGGCGGGGATTCAGAGGGGGGGAATCAGAGGCGGGGAATCAGAGGCGGGGAATCAGAGGCGGGGAATCAGAGGCGGGGAATCAGAGGCGGGGAATCATAGGCGGGGAATCAGAGGCGGGGAATTAGAGGTAAGGAATCTGAGGTGGTGAATCAAAGGCTGAGATTCAAAGGGGGTGAATCAGAGGGGGGAAAAGAGATGTGGGGAAATAGAAGCCGGGAAAGAGGCAGAGACGCTGAAACAGGGAATCGGAGGTAGGGAAACAGAGGCAGGGAATCAGAGTCGGAGAAACGGAGGTGGGGAATCAGAAGCGGAGAATCAGAGGGCGGAAAAGAGATGTGGGGAAAGAGAGGCAGAGAAAGAGGCGCGGAAATAGACGCAGGGAAAGAGAGGCGGGGTATCAGATGTGGGGGATCTGAGGCGGGGAATCAGAAGTGGGGAAAGAGATGTGGGGAAAGAGAGGCAGTGAAAGAGGCACAAAAATAGTGGCAGGGCAAGAGAGGCGGGGAATCAGGGGTGGGGAATCAGAGGCGGGGAATCAGAGGCGGGGAATCAGAGGCGGGGAAAGAGATGTGGGAAAAGAGAGGCAGAGAAGGAGGCAAAAAAATAGTGGCAGGGAAAGAGAGGCGGGGAATCAGGGGCGGGGAATCAGAGGTGGGGAATCAGAGGCGGGGAATCAGAGGCGGGGAATCAGAGTCATGGTATCAGAGGCGGGGAATCTGAGGAGGGGAATCAGAGGCGGGGAATCAGAGGCGGAGAATCAGAGGCGGAGAATCAGAGGCGGGGAATCAGAAGCGGGGAATCAGAGGGCGGAAAAGAGATGTGGGGAAAGAGAGGCAGGGAAAGAGACGCGGAAATAGACGCAGGGAAAGAGAGGCGGGGTATCAGATGTGGGGAATCCGAGGCGGGGAATCCGAGGCGGGGAATCCGAGGCGGGGAATCAGAGGCGGGGAATCAGAGGCGTGGAATCAGAGGCGTGGAATCAGAGACGGGGAATCTGAGGTGGGGAATCTGAGGCGGGGAATCTGAGGCGGGGAATCAGGCGGGGATTCAGAGGTGGGAAGAGAGATGTGGGAATGGAGAGGCGGGGAAAGAGCCAGGGACTGAAGCAGGGAATCGGAGTCGGGGAATCAGAGTCGGGGAATCAGAGTCGGGGAATCAGAGGCGGGGAATCAGAGGCGGGGAATCAGAGGCGGGGAATCAGAGGCGGGGAATCAGAGGCGGGAAAATCAGAGGCGGGGAATCAGAGGCGGGGAATCAGAGGCGGGGAATCAGAGGCGGGGAATCAGAGGCGGGGAATCAGAGGCGGGGAATCAGAGTCGGGGAATCAGAGAAGGGGAATCAGAGGCGGGGAATCAGAGGCGGGGAATCAGAGGCGGGGAATCAGAGGCGGGGAATCAGAGGCGGGGAATCAGAGGCGGGGAATCAGAGGCGGGGAATCAGAGGCGGGGAATCAGAGGCGGGGAATCAGAGGCGGGGAATCAGAGGCGGGGAATCAGAGGCGGGGATTCAGAGGGCGGAAAAGAGATGTAGGGAAAGAGAGGCAGAGAAAGAAGCGTGGAAATAGACGCAGTGAAAGAGAGGAGGGGTATCAGATGCGGGGAATACGAGGCGGGGTATCAGAGGCAGGAAAAGAGGTGTGGGGAAAGAGAGGCCGGGAAAGAGGCACGGAAAGAGAGGCGGGAAATCAGAGGCGGGGAATCAGAGGCGGGGAATCAGAGGCGGGGAATCAGAGGCGGGGAATCAGAGGAGGGGTATCAGATGCGGGGAATACGAGGCGGGGTATCAGAGGCAGGAAAAGAAGTGTGGGGAAAGAGAGGCCGGGAAAGAGGCACGGAAAGAGAGGCGGGAAATCGGAGGCGGGGAATCAGAGGCGGGGAATCAGAGGCGGGGAATCAGAGGCGGGGAATCAGAGGCGGGGAACCAGAGGCGGGGAACCAGAGGCGGGGAACCAGAGGCGGGGAACCAGAGGCGGGGAATCAGAGGCAGGAAAACAGAGGCGGGGAATTAGAGGTGGGGAATCTGAGGTGGTGAATCAAAGGCTGAGTTTCAAAGGGGGTGAATCAGAGGGGGGAAATGAGATGTGGGAAAAGAGAAGCCGGGAAAGAGCCAGAGACTCTGAAGCAGGGAATCGGAGGCGGGGAAACAGAGGCAGGGAATCAGAGTCGGAGAAACGGAGGTGGGGAATCAGAAGCGGGGAATCAGAGGGCGGAAAAGAGATGTGGGGAAGGAGAGGCAGAGAAAGAGACGTGGAAATAGACGCAGGGAAAGAGAGGCGGAGTATCAGATGTGGGGGATCTGAGGCGGGGAATCATAGGTGGGGAAAGAGATGTGGAGAAAGAGAGGCAGGGAAAGAGGCAAGGAAAGAGAGGCGGGGAAAGAGGCACGGAAAGAGAGGTGGGAAATCAGAGGCGGGGAATCAGGCGAGGAATCAGAGTCGTGGTATCAGAGGCAGGGAATCTGAGGCGGGGAATCAGAGGCTGGGAATCAGAGGCGGGGAATCAGAGGCGGGGAAGCAGAGGCGGGGAATCAGAGGCGGGGAATCAGAGGCGGGGAATCAGAGGCGGGGAATCTGAGGTGGGGATTCTGAGGTGGGGAATCAGAGGCTGAGATTCAAAGGGGGAGAATCAGAAGGGGGAAAAGAAATGTCGAGAAAGAGAGGCATGGAAAGAGCCAGGGACTCTGAAGCAGGGAATCGGAGGCAGGGAAACAGAGTCGGAGAAACAGAGGCGGGGAATCAGAGGGCGGAAAAGAGATGTGGGGAAAGAGAGGCAGGGAAAGAGGCAAGGAAATAGAGGCGGGGAATCAGAGGTGGGGAATCAGAGGCAGGGAATCAGAAGCAGGGAATCATAGGCGGGGAATCAGAGTCGGGGAATTTGAGGCGGGGAATCTGAGGCGGGGAATCAGAGGCATGGAATCAGATGGGGGAATAGAGATGTGGGAAAAGAGAGGCGGCGAAAGGGAGGCGGGGAAAGAGTCAGAGACTCTGAAGCAGGGAATCGGAGTCGGGGAATCAGAGTCGGGGAATCAGAGTCGGGGAATCAGAGTCGGGGAATCAGAGTCGGGGAATCAGAGTCGGGGAATCAGAGTCGGGGAATCAGAGTCGGGGAATCAGAGGCGGGGAATCAGAGGCGGGGAATCAGAGGCGGGGAATCAGAGGCGGGGAATCAGAGGCGGGGAATCAGAGGCGGAGAATCAGAGGCGGAGAATCAGAGGAGGGGAATCAGAAGCGGGGAATCAGAAGCGGGGAATCAGATGGGGGAATAGAGATGTGGGAAAAGAGAGGCGGCGAAAGGGAGGCGGGGAAAGAGTCAGAGACTCTGAAGCAGGGAATCGGAGTCGGGGAATCAGAGTCGGGGAATCAGAGGCGGAGAATCAGAGGCGGAGAATCAGAGGCGGGGAATCAGAGGCGGGGAATCAGAGGCGGGGAATCAGAGGCGGGGAATCAGAGGCGGGGAATCAGTGGGCGGAAATGAGATGTGGGGAAAGAAGGGCAGGGAAACAGCCAGGGAAAGAGCCAGGGACTCTGAAGCAGGGAATCGGAGGCAGGGAATCGGAGGCAGGGAAACAGAGGAAGGGAATCAGAGTCGGAGAAATGGTGGCGGGGAATCAGAAGCGGGGAATCAGAGGCGGGGAATCAGAGGCGGGGAAAGAGATGTGGGAAAAGAGAGGCAGAGAAGGAGGCACGAAAATAGTGGCAGTGAAAGAGAGGCGGGGAATCAGAGGCGGGGAATCAGAGGCGGGGAATCAGAGGCGGGGAATCAGAGGCGGGGAATCAGAGGCGGGGAATCAGAGGCGTGGAATCAGAGGCGGGGAATCAGAGGCGGGGAATCAGAGGCGGGGAATCAGAGGCGGGGAATCAGAGGCGGGGAAGCAGAGGCGGGGAAGCAGAGGCGGGGAAGCAGAGACGGGGAATCTGAGGTGGGGATTCTGAGGTGGGGAATCAGAGGCTGAGATTCAAAGGGGGAGAATCAGAAGGGGGAAAAGAAATGTAGGGAAAGAGAGGCATGGAAAGAGCCAGGGACTCTGAAGCAGGGAATCGGAGGCAGGGAAACAGAGTCGGAGAAACAGAGGCGGGGAATCAGAGGGCGGAAAAGAGATGTGGGGAAAGAGAGGCAGGGAAAGAGGCAAGGAAATAGAGGCGGGGAATCAGAGGTGGGGAATCAGAGGCGGGGAATCAGAGGCAGGGAATCTGAGGCGGGGAATCTGAGGCGGGGAATCAGAGGCGTGGAATCAGAGGGGGGAATAGAGATGTGGGAAAAGAGAGGCGGCGAAAGGGAGGCGGGGAAAGAGTCAGAGACTCTGAAGCAGGGAATCGGAGTCGGGGAATCAGAGTCGGGGAATCAGAGGTGGGGAATCAGAGGTGGGAATCAGAGGCGGGAATCAGAGGCGGGGAATCAGAGGAGGGAATCAGAGGCGGGAATCAGAGGCGGGGAATCAGAGGCGGGGAATCAGTGGGCGGAAATGAGATGTGGGGAAAGAAGGGCAGGGAAAGAGCCAGGGAAAGAGCCAGGGACTCTGAAGCAGGGAATCGGAGGCAGGGAATCGGAGGCAGGGAAACAGAGGAAGGGAATCAGAGTCGGAGAAATGGTGGCGGGGAATCAGAAGCGGGGAATCAGAGGCGGGGAATCAGAGGCGGGGAATCAGAGGCGGGGAATCAGAGGCGGGGAATCAGAGGCGGGGAATCAGAGGCGGGGAATCAGAGGCGGGGAATCAGAGGCGGGGAATCAGAGGCGGGGAATCAGAGGCGGGGAATCAGAGGCGGGGAATCAGAGGCGGGGAATCAGAGGCGGGGAATCAGAGGCGGGGAATCAGAGGCGGGGAATCAGAGGCGGGGAAGCAGAGGCGGGGAAGCAGAGGCGGGGAAGCAGAGACGGGGAATCAGAGGCGGGGTATCAGAGGCGGGGAATCTGAGGTGGGGATTCTGAGGTGGGGAATCAGAGGCTGAGATTCAAAGGGGGAGAATCAGAAGGGGGAAAAGAAATGTAGGGAAAGAGAGGCATGGAAAGAGCCAGGGACTCTGAAGCAGGGAATCGGAGGCAGGGAAACTGAGTCGGAGAAACAGAGGCGGGGAATCAGAGGGCGGAAAAGAGATGTGGGGAAAGAGAGGCAGGGAAAGAGGCAAGGAAATAGAGGCGGGGAATCAGAGGTGGGGAATCAGAGGCGGGGAATCAGAGGCAGGGAATCAGAGGCGGGGAAAGAGATGTGGGGAAAGAGAGGCAGGGAAAGAGGCAAGGAAATAGAGGCGGGGAATCAGAGGTGGGGAATCAGAGGCAGGGAATCAGAGGCGGAGAATCAGAGGCGGGGAATCAGAAGCGGGGAATCAGAAGCGGGGAATCAGATGGGGGAATAGAGATGTGGGAAAAGAGAGGCGGCGAAAGGGAGGCGGGGAAAGAGTCAGAGACTCTGAAGCAGGGAATCGGAGTCGGGGAATCAGAGTCGGGGAATCAGAGTCGGGGAATCAGAGGCGGGGAATCAGAGGCGGGGAATCAGAGGCGGGGAATCAGAGGCGGGGAATCAGAGGCGGGGAATCAGAGGCGGGGAATCAGAGGCGGGGAATCAGAGGCGGGGAATCAGAGGCGGGGAATCAGAGGCGGGGAATCAGAGGCGGGGAATCAGAGGCGGGGAATCAGAAGCGGGGAATCAGATGGGGGAATAGAGATGTGGGAAAAGAGAGGCGGCGAAAGGGAGGCGGGGAAAGAGTCAGAGACTCTGAAGCAGGGAATCGGAGTCGGGGAATCAGAGTCGGGGAATCAGAGTCGGGGAATCAGAGGCGGGGAATCAGAGGCGGGGAATCAGAGGCGGGGAATCAGAGGCGGGGAATCAGAGGCGGGGAATCAGAGGCGGGGAATCAGAGGGCGGAAAAGAGATGTGGGGAAAGAGAGGCAGGGAAACAGGCGCGGAAATAGACGCAGGGAAAGAGAGGCGGGGTATCAGATGTGGGGGATCTGAGGCGGGGAATCAGAGGTGGGGAAAGAGATGTGGAGAAAGAGAGGCAGGGAAAGAGGCAAGGAAAGAGAGGCGGGGAAAGAGGCACGGAAAGAGAGGCGGGAAATCAGAGGCGAGGAATCAGAGGCGGGGAATCAGAGTCGTGGTATCAGAGGCAGGGAATCTGAGGCGGGGAATCAGAGGCTGGGAAAGAGATGTGGGAAAAGAGAGGCAGAGAAGGAGGCACAAAAATAGTGGCAGAGAAAGAGAGGCGGGGAATCAGGGGCGGGGAATCAGAAGCGGGGAATCAGAGGGCGGAAAAGAGATGTGGGGAAAGAGAAGCAGGGAAAGAGGCGCGGAAATAGACGCAGGGAAAGAGAGGCGGGGTATCAGATGTGGGGAATCCGAGGCGGGGAATCAGAGGCGGGGAAAGAGATGTGGGGAAAGAGAGGCAGGGAAAGAGGCAAGGAAATAGAGGTGGGGAATCAGAGGCGGGGAATCAGAGGCGGGGAATCAGAAGCGGGGAATCATAGGCGGGGAATCAGAGGCGGGGAATTAGAGGTAAGGAATCTGAGGTGGTGAATCAAAGGCTGAGATTCAAAGGGGGTGAATCAGAGGGGGGAAAAGAGATGTGGGGAAATAGAAGCCGGGAAAGAGGCAGAGACGATGAAACAGGGAATCGGAGGTAGGGAAACAGAGGCAGGGTATCAGAGTCGGAGAAACGGAGGTGGGGAATCAGAAGCGGAGAATCAGAGGGCGGAAAAGAGATGTGGGGAAAGAGAGGCAGAGAAAGAGGCGCGGAAATAGACGCAGGGAAAGAGAGGCAGGGTATCAGATGTGGGGGATCTGAGGCGGGGAATCAGAGGTGGGGAAAGAGTGGAGAAAGAGAGGCAGGGAAGGAGGCAAGGAAAGAGAGGCGGGGAAAGAGGCACGGAAAGAGAGGTGGGAAATCAAAGGCGGGGAATCTGAGGCAGGGAATCATAGGCTGGGAAAGAAATGTGGGAAAAGAGAGGCAGAGAAGGAGGCACAAAAATAGTGGCAGGGCAAGAGAGGCGGGGAATCAGGGGTGGGGAATCAGAGGCGGGGAATCAGAGGCGGGGAAAGAGATGTGGGAAAAGAGAGGCAGAGAAGGAGGCACAAAAATAGTGGCAGGGAAAGAGAGGCGGGGAATCAGGGGCGGGGAATCAGAGGTGGGGAATCAGAGGCGGGGAATCAGAGGCGGGGAATCAGAGTCATGGTATCAGAGGCGGGGAATCTGAGGAGGGGAATCAGAGGCGGGGAATCAGAGGCGGAGAATCAGAGGCGGAGAATCAGAGGCGGGGAATCCGAGGCGGGGAATCAGAGGCGGGGAATCAGAGGCGTGGAATCAGAGACGGGGAATCTGAGGTGGGGAATCTGAGGCGGGGAATCAGGCGGGGATTCAGAGGCGGGGATTCAGAGGTGGGAAGAGAGATGTGGGAATGGAGAGGCGGGGAAAGAGCCAGGGACTGAAGCAGGGAATCGGAGTCGGGGAATCAGAGTCGGGGAATCAGAGTCGGGGAATCAGAGTCGGGGAATCAGAGTCGGGGAATCAGAGTCGGGGAATCAGAGTCGGGGAATCAGAGGCGGGGAATCAGAGGCGGGGAATCAGAGGCGGGGAATCAGAGGCGGGGAATCAGAGGCGGGGAATCAGAGGCGGGGAATCAGAGGCGGGGAATCAGAGGCGGGGAATCAGAGGCGGGGAATCAGAGGCGGGGAATCAGTGGGCGGAAATGAGATGTGGGGAAAGAAGGGCAGGGAAACAGCCAGGGAAAGAGCCAGGGAATCGGAGGCAGGGAATCGGAGGCAGGGAAACAGAGGAAGGGAATCAGAGTCGGAGAAATGGTGGCGGGGAATCAGAAGCGGGGAATCAGAGGCGGGGAATCAGAGGCGGGGAAAGAGATGTGGGAAAAGAGAGGCAGAGAAGGAGGCACGAAAATAGTGGCAGTGAAAGAGAGGCGGGGAATCAGAGGCGGGGAATCAGAGGCGGGGAATCAGAGGCGGGGAATCAGAGGCGGGGAATCAGAGGCGGGGAATCAGAGGCGGGGAATCAGAGGCGGGGAATCAGAGGCGTGGAATCAGAGGCGGGGAATCAGAGGCGGGGAATCAGAGGCGGGGAATCAGAGGCGGGGAATCAGAGGCGGGGAAGCAGAGGCGGGGAAGCAGAGGCGGGGAAGCAGAGACGGGGAATCTGAGGTGGGGATTCTGAGGTGGGGAATCAGAGGCTGAGATTCAAAGGGGGAGAATCAGAAGGGGGAAAAGAAATGTAGGGAAAGAGAGGCATGGAAAGAGCCAGGGACTCTGAAGCAGGGAATCGGAGGCAGGGAAACAGAGTCGGAGAAACAGAGGCGGGGAATCAGAGGGCGGAAAAGAGATGTGGGGAAAGAGAGGCAGGGAAAGAGGCAAGGAAATAGAGGCGGGGAATCAGAGGTGGGGAATCAGAGGCGGGGAATCAGAGGCAGGGAATCTGAGGCGGGGAATCTGAGGCGGGGAATCAGAGGCGTGGAATCAGAGGGGGGAATAGAGATGTGGGAAAAGAGAGGCGGCGAAAGGGAGGCGGGGAAAGAGTCAGAGACTCTGAAGCAGGGAATCGGAGTCGGGGAATCAGAGTCGGGGAATCAGAGGTGGGGAATCAGAGGTGGGAATCAGAGGCGGGAATCAGAGGCGGGGAATCAGAGGAGGGAATCAGAGGCGGGAATCAGAGGCGGGGAATCAGAGGCGGGGAATCAGTGGGCGGAAATGAGATGTGGGGAAAGAAGGGCAGGGAAAGAGCCAGGGAAAGAGCCAGGGACTCTGAAGCAGGGAATCGGAGGCAGGGAATCGGAGGCAGGGAAACAGAGGAAGGGAATCAGAGTCGGAGAAATGGTGGCGGGGAATCAGAAGCGGGGAATCAGAGGCGGGGAATCAGAGGCGGGGAATCAGAGGCGGGGAATCAGAGGCGGGGAATCAGAGGCGGGGAATCAGAGGCGGGGAATCAGAGGCGGGGAATCAGAGGCGGGGAATCAGAGGCGGGGAATCAGAGGCGGGGAATCAGAGGCGGGGAATCAGAGGCGGGGAATCAGAGGCGGGGAATCAGAGGCGGGGAAGCAGAGGCGGGGAAGCAGAGGCGGGGAAGCAGAGACGGGGAATCAGAGGCGGGGTATCAGAGGCGGGGAATCTGAGGTGGGGATTCTGAGGTGGGGAATCAGAGGCTGAGATTCAAAGGGGGAGAATCAGAAGGGGGAAAAGAAATGTAGGGAAAGAGAGGCATGGAAAGAGCCAGGGACTCTGAAGCAGGGAATCGGAGGCAGGGAAACTGAGTCGGAGAAACAGAGGCGGGGAATCAGAGGGCGGAAAAGAGATGTGGGGAAAGAGAGGCAGGGAAAGAGGCAAGGAAATAGAGGCGGGGAATCAGAGGTGGGGAATCAGAGGCGGGGAATCAGAGGCAGGGAATCAGAGGCGGGGAAAGAGATGTGGGGAAAGAGAGGCAGGGAAAGAGGCAAGGAAATAGAGGCGGGGAATCAGAGGTGGGGAATCAGAGGCAGGGAATCAGAGGCGGAGAATCAGAGGCGGGGAATCAGAAGCGGGGAATCAGAAGCGGGGAATCAGATGGGGGAATAGAGATGTGGGAAAAGAGAGGCGGCGAAAGGGAGGCGGGGAAAGAGTCAGAGACTCTGAAGCAGGGAATCGGAGTCGGGGAATCAGAGTCGGGGAATCAGAGTCGGGGAATCAGAGGCGGGGAATCAGAGGCGGGGAATCAGAGGCGGGGAATCAGAGGCGGGGAATCAGAGGCGGGGAATCAGAGGCGGGGAATCAGAGGCGGGGAATCAGAGGCGGGGAATCAGAGGCGGGGAATCAGAGGCGGGGAATCAGAGGCGGGGAATCAGAAGCGGGGAATCAGATGGGGGAATAGAGATGTGGGAAAAGAGAGGCGGCGAAAGGGAGGCGGGGAAAGAGTCAGAGACTCTGAAGCAGGGAATCGGAGTCGGGGAATCAGAGTCGGGGAATCAGAGGCGGGGAATCAGAGGCGGGGAATCAGAGGCGGGGAATCAGAGGCGGGGAATCAGAGGCGGGGAATCAGAGGCGGGGAATCAGAGGCGGGGAATCAGAGGGCGGAAAAGAGATGTGGGGAAAGAGAGGCAGGGAAACAGGCGCGGAAATAGACGCAGGGAAAGAGAGGCGGGGTATCAGATGTGGGGGATCTGAGGCGGGGAATCAGAGGTGGGGAAAGAGATGTGGAGAAAGAGAGGCAGGGAAAGAGGCAAGGAAAGAGAGGCGGGGAAAGAGGCACGGAAAGAGAGGCGGGAAATCAGAGGCGAGGAATCAGAGGCGGGGAATCAGAGTCGTGGTATCAGAGGCAGGGAATCTGAGGCGGGGAATCAGAGGCTGGGAAAGAGATGTGGGAAAAGAGAGGCAGAGAAGGAGGCACAAAAATAGTGGCAGAGAAAGAGAGGCGGGGAATCAGGGGCGGGGAATCAGAAGCGGGGAATCAGAGGGCGGAAAAGAGATGTGGGGAAAGAGAAGCAGGGAAAGAGGCGCGGAAATAGACGCAGGGAAAGAGAGGCGGGGTATCAGATGTGGGGAATCCGAGGCGGGGAATCAGAGGCGGGGAAAGAGATGTGGGGAAAGAGAGGCAGGGAAAGAGGCAAGGAAATAGAGGTGGGGAATCAGAGGCGGGGAATCAGAGGCGGGGAATCAGAAGCGGGGAATCATAGGCGGGGAATCAGAGGCGGGGAATTAGAGGTAAGGAATCTGAGGTGGTGAATCAAAGGCTGAGATTCAAAGGGGGTGAATCAGAGGGGGGAAAAGAGATGTGGGGAAATAGAAGCCGGGAAAGAGGCAGAGACGATGAAACAGGGAATCGGAGGTAGGGAAACAGAGGCAGGGTATCAGAGTCGGAGAAACGGAGGTGGGGAATCAGAAGCGGAGAATCAGAGGGCGGAAAAGAGATGTGGGGAAAGAGAGGCAGAGAAAGAGGCGCGGAAATAGACGCAGGGAAAGAGAGGCAGGGTATCAGATGTGGGGGATCTGAGGCGGGGAATCAGAGGTGGGGAAAGAGTGGAGAAAGAGAGGCAGGGAAGGAGGCAAGGAAAGAGAGGCGGGGAAAGAGGCACGGAAAGAGAGGTGGGAAATCAAAGGCGGGGAATCTGAGGCAGGGAATCATAGGCTGGGAAAGAAATGTGGGAAAAGAGAGGCAGAGAAGGAGGCACAAAAATAGTGGCAGGGCAAGAGAGGCGGGGAATCAGGGGTGGGGAATCAGAGGCGGGGAATCAGAGGCGGGGAAAGAGATGTGGGAAAAGAGAGGCAGAGAAGGAGGCACAAAAATAGTGGCAGGGAAAGAGAGGCGGGGAATCAGGGGCGGGGAATCAGAGGTGGGGAATCAGAGGCGGGGAATCAGAGGCGGGGAATCAGAGTCATGGTATCAGAGGCGGGGAATCTGAGGAGGGGAATCAGAGGCGGGGAATCAGAGGCGGAGAATCAGAGGCGGAGAATCAGAGGCGGGGAATCCGAGGCGGGGAATCAGAGGCGGGGAATCAGAGGCGTGGAATCAGAGACGGGGAATCTGAGGTGGGGAATCTGAGGCGGGGAATCAGGCGGGGATTCAGAGGCGGGGATTCAGAGGTGGGAAGAGAGATGTGGGAATGGAGAGGCGGGGAAAGAGCCAGGGACTGAAGCAGGGAATCGGAGTCGGGGAATCAGAGTCGGGGAATCAGAGTCGGGGAATCAGAGTCGGGGAATCAGAGTCGGGGAATCAGAGTCGGGGAATCAGAGGCGGGGAATCAGAGGCGGGGAATCAGAGGCGGGGAATCAGAGGCGGGGAATCAGAGGCGGGGAATCAGAGGCGGGGAATCAGAGGCGGGGAATCAGAGGCGGGGATTCAGAGGCGGGGAATCAGAGGCGGGGAATCAGAGGCGGGGAATCAGAGGCGGGGAATCAGAGGCGGGGAATCAGAGGCGGGGAATCAGAGGCGGGGAATCAGAGGCGGGGAATCAGAGGCGGGGAATCAGAGGCGGGGAATCAGAGGCGGGGAATCAGAGGCGGGGATTCAGAGGCGGGGAATCAGAGGCGGGGATTCAGAGGGGGGAATAGAGATGTGGGAATGGAGAGGCGGGGAAAGAGCAAGGGACTGAAGCAGGGAATCGGAGTCGGGGAATCAGAGTCGGGGAATCAGAGGCGGGGAATCAGAGGAGGAGAATCAGAGGAGGAGAATCAGAGGCGGGGAATGAGAAGCGGGGAATCAGAGGCGGGGAATCAGAGGAGGGGAATCAGAGGAGGGGAATCAGAGGAGGGGAATCAGAGGCGGGGAATCAGAGGCGGGGTATCAGAGGCGGGGTATCAGAGGGCGGAAAAGAGATGTAGGGAAAGAGAGGCAGAGAAAGAAGCGTGGAAATAGACGCAGTGAAAGAGAGGAGGGGTATCAGATGCGGGGAATACGAGGCGGGGTATCAGAGGCAGGAAAAGAGGTGTGGGGAAAGAGAGTCCGGGAAAGAGGCACGGAAAGAGAGGCGGGAAATCAGAGGCGGGGAATCAGAGGTGGGGAATCAGAGGCGGGGAATCAGAGGCAGGAAAACAGAGGCAGGAAAACAGAGGCGGGGAATGAGAGGCGGGGAATTAGAGGTGGGGAATCTGAGGTGGTGAATCAAAGGCTGAGTTTCAAAGGGGGTGAATCAGAGGGGGGAAATGAGATGTGGGAAAAGAGAAGCCGGGAAAGAGCCAGAGACTCTGAAGCAGGGAATCGGAGGCGGGGAAACAGAGGCAGGGAATCAGAGTCGGAGAAACGGAGGTGGGGAATCAGAAGCGGGGAAACAGAGGGCGGAAAAGAGATGTGGGGAAGGAGAGGCAGAGAAATAGACGTGGAAATAGACGCAGGGAAAGAGAGGCGGAGTATCAGATGTGGGGGATCTGAGGCGGGGAATCAGAGGTGGGGAAAGAGATGTGGAGAAAGAGAGGCAGGGAAAGAGGCAAGGAAAGAGAGGCGGGGAAAGAGGCACGGAAAGAGAGGTGGGAAATCAGAGGCGGGGAATCAGGCGAGGAATCAGAGTCGTGGTATCTGAGGCGGGGAATCAGAGTCGGGGAATCAGAGTCGGGGAATCAGAGTCGGGGAATCAGAGTCGGGGAATCAGAGTCGGGGAATCAGAGTCGGGGAATCAGAGGCGGGGAATCAGAGGCGGGGAATCAGAGGCGGGGAATCAGAGGCGGGGAATCAGAGGCGGGGAATCAGAGGCGGGGAATCAGAGGCGGGGAATCAGAGGTGGGGAATCAGAGGCGGGGAATCAGAGGCGGGGAATCAGAGGCAGGGAATCAGAGGCGGGGAATCAGAGGCGGGGAATCAGAGGCGGGGAATCAGAGGCGGGGAATCAGAGGCGGGGAATCAGAGGCGGGGAATCAGAGGCGGGGAATCAGAGGCGGGGAATCAGAAGCGGGGAATCAGATGGGGGAATAGAGATGTGGGAAAAGAGAGGCGGCGAAAGGGAGGCGGGGAAAGAGTCAGAGACTCTGAAGCAGGGAATCGGAGTCGGGGAATCAGAGTCGGGGAATCAGAGTCGGGGAATCAGAGTCGGGGAATCAGAGTCGGGGAATCAGAGTCGGGGAATCAGAGTCGGGGAATCAGAGTCGGGGAATCAGAGTCGGGGAATCAGAGTCGGGGAATCAGAGGCGGGGAATCAGAGGCGGGGAATCAGAGGCGGGGAATCAGAGGCGGGGAATCAGAGGCGGGGAATCAGAGGGCGGAAAAGAGATGTGGGGAAAGAGAGGCAGGGAAAGAGGCGCGGAAATAGACGCAGGGAAAGAGAGGCGGGGTATCAGATGTGGGGAATCCGAGGCGGGGAATCAGAGGCGGGGAAAGAGATGTGGGGAAAGAGAGGCCGGGAAAGAGGCACGGAAAGAGAGGCGGGAAATCAGAGGCGGGGAATCAGAGGCGGGGATTCAGAGGGGGGGAATCAGAGGCGGGGAATCAGAGGCGGGGAATCAGAGGCGGGGAATCAGAGGCGGGGAATCATAGGCGGGGAATCAGAGGCGGGGAATTAGAGGTAAGGAATCTGAGGTGGTGAATCAAAGGCTGAGATTCAAAGGGGGTGAATCAGAGGGGAGAAAAGAGATGTGGGGAAATAGAAGCCGGGAAAGAGGCAGAGACGCTGAAACAGGGAATCGGAGGTAGGGAAACAGAGGCAGGGAATCAGAGTCGGAGAAACGGAGGTGGGGAATCAGAAGCGGAGAATCAGAGGGCGGAAAAGAGATGTGGGGAAAGAGAGGCAGAGAAAGAGGCGCGGAAATAGACGCAGGGAAAGAGAGGCAGGGTATCAGATGTGGGGGATCTGAGGCGGGGAATCAGAGGTGGGGAAAGAGTGGAGAAAGAGAGGCAGGGAAGGAGGCAAGGAAAGAGAGGCGGGGAAAGAGGCACGGAAAGAGAGGTGGGAAAAGAGAGGCAGAGAAGGAGGCACAAAAATAGTGGCAGGGCAAGAGAGGCGGGGAATCAGGGGTGGGGAATCAGAGGCGGGGAATCAGAGGCGGGGAATCAGAGGCGGGGAAAGAGATGTGGGAAAAGAGAGGCAGAGAAGGAGGCAAAAAAATAGTGGCAGGGAAAGAGAGGCGGGGAATCAGGGGCGGGGAATCAGAGGTGGGGAATCAGAGGCGGGGAATCAGAGGCGGGGAATCAGAGTCATGGTATCAGAGGCGGGGAATCTGAGGAGGGGAATCAGAGGCGGAGAATCAGAGGCGGGGAATCAGAAGCGGGGAATCAGAGGGCGGAAAAGAGATGTGGGGAAAGAGAGGCAGGGAAAGAGACGCGGAAATAGACGCAGGGAAAGAGAGGCGGGGTATCAGATGTGGGGAATCCGAGGCGGGGAATCCGAGGCGGGGAATCCGAGGCGGGGAATCAGAGGCGGGGAATCAGAGGCGTGGAATCAGAGGCGTGGAATCAGAGACGGGGAATCTGAGGTGGGGAATCTGAGGCGGGGAATCTGAGGCGGGGAATCAGGCGGGGATTCAGAGGTGGGAAGAGAGATGTGGGAATGGAGAGGCGGGGAAAGAGCCAGGGACTGAAGCAGGGAATCGGAGTCGGGGAATCAGAGTCGGGGAATCAGAGTCGGGGAATCAGAGGCGGGGAATCAGAGGCGGGGAATCAGAGGCGGGGAATCAGAGGCGGGGAATCAGAGGCGGGGAATCAGAGGCGGGGAATCAGAGGCGGGGAATCAGAGGCGGGGAATCAGAGGCGGGGAATCAGAGGCGGGGAATCAGAGGCGGGGAATCAGAGGCGGGGTATCAGAGGGCGGAAAAGAGATGTAGGGAAAGAGAGGCAGAGAAAGAAGCGTGGAAATAGACGCAGTGAAAGAGAGGAGGGGTATCAGATGCGGGGAATACGAGGCGGGGTATCAGAGGCAGGAAAAGAGGTGTGGGGAAAGAGAGGCCGGGAAAGAGGCACGGAAAGAGAGGCGGGAAATCAGAGGCGGGGAATCAGAGGCGGGGAATCAGAGGCGGGGAATCAGAGGCGGGGAATCAGAGGCGGGGAATCAGAGGCGGGGAATCAGAGGCGGGGTATCAGAGGCGGGGTATCAGAGGCGGGGTATCAGAGGCAGAGGAACGGAGGCGTGGAATCAGAGGTGGGGAATCAGAGGGCGGAAAAGAGATGTAGGGAAAGAGAGGCACAGAAAGAAGCGTGGAAATAGACGCAGTGAAAGAGAGGAGGGGTATCAGATGCGGGGAATACGAGGCGGGGTATCAGAGGCAGGAAAAGAAGTGTGGGGAAAGAGAGGCCGGGAAAGAGGCACGGAAAGAGAGGCGGGAAATCGGAGGCGGGAAATCGGAGGCGGGGAATCAGAGGCGGGGAATCAGAGGCGGGGAATCAGAGGCGGGGAACCAGAGGCGGGGAACCAGAGGCGGGGAATCAGAGGCAGGAAAACAGAGGCGGGGAATTAGAGGTGGGGAATCTGAGGTGGTGAATCAAAGGCTGAGTTTCAAAGGGGGTGAATCAGAGGGGGGAAATGAGATGTGGGAAAAGAGAAGCCGGGAAAGAGCCAGAGACTCTGAAGCAGGGAATCGGAGGCGGGGAAACAGAGGCAGGGAATCAAGAGTCGGAGAAACGGAGGTGGGGAATCAGAAGGGGGGAATCAGAGGGCGGAAAAGAGATGTGGGGAAGGAGAGGCAGAGAAAGAGACGTGGAAATAGACGCAGGGAAAGAGAGGCGGAGTATCAGATGTGGGGGATCTGAGGCGGGGAATCAGAGGTGGGGAAAGAGATGTGGAGAAAGAGAGGCAGGGAAAGAGGCAAGGGAAGAGAGGCGGGGAAAGAGGCACGGAAAGAGAGGTGGGAAATCAGAGGCGGGGAATCAGGCGAGGAATCAGAGTCGTGGTATCAGAGGCAGGGAATCTGAGGCGGGGAATCAGAGGCTGGGAATCAGAGGCGGGGAATCAGACGCGGGAAATCAGAGGCAGGGAATCAGAAGCGGGGAATCAGAGGGCGGAAAAGAGATGTGGGGAAAGAGAAGCAGGGAAATAGGCGCGGAAATAGACGCAGGGAAAGAGAGGCGGGGTATCAGATGTGGGGAATCCGAGGCGGGGAATCAGAGGCGGGGAAAGAGATGTGGGGAAAGAGAGGCAGGGAAAGAGGCAAGGAAATAGAGGTGGGGAATCAGAGGCGGGGAATCAGAGGCGGGGATTCAGAGGCGGGGAATCAGAGGCGGGGAATCAGAGACGGGGAATCAGAGGCGGGGAATCAGAGGCGGGGAATCTGAGGTGGGGATTCTGAGGTGGGGAATCAGAGGCTGAGATTCAAAGGGGGAGAATCAGAAGGGGGAAAAGAAATGTAGGGAAAGAGAGGCATGGAAAGAGCCAGGGACTCTGAAGCAGGGAATCGGAGGCAGGGAAACAGAGTCGGAGAAACAGAGGCGGGGAATCAGAGGCAGGGAATCAGAGGCGGGGAAAGAGATGTGGGGAAAGAGAGGCAGGGAAAGAGGCAAGGAAATAGAGGCGGGGAATCAGAGGTGGGGAATCAGAGGCAGGGAATCAGAGGCAGGGAATCAGAAGCAGGGAATCATAGGCGGGGAATCAGAGTCGGGGAATTTGAGGCGGGGAATCAGAGGCATGGAATCAGATGGGGGAATAGAGATGTGGGAAAAGAGAGGCGGCGAAAGGGAGGCGGGGAAAGAGTCAGAGACTCTGAAGCAGGGAATCGGAGTCGGGGAATCAGAGTCGGGGAATCAGAGTCGGGGAATCAGAGTCGGGGAATCAGAGGCGGGGAATCAGAGGCGGGGAATCAGAGGCGGGGAATCAGAGGCGGGGAATCAGAGGCGGGGAATCAGAGGCGGGGAATCAGAGGCGGGGAATCAGAGGCGGGGAATCAGAGGCGGGGAATCAGAGGCGGGGAATCAGAGGCGGGGAATCAGAGGCGGAGAATCAGAGGCGGGGAATCAGAAGCGGGGAATCAGATGGGGGAATAGAGATGTGGGAAAAGAGAGGCGGCGAAAGGGAGGCGGGGAAAGAGTCAGAGACTCTGAAGCAGGGAATCGGAGTCGCGGAATCAGAGTCGCGGAATCAGAGTCGGGGAATCAGAGTCGGGGAATCAGAGGCGGGGAATCAGAGGCGGGGAATCAGAGGCGGGGAATCAGAGGCGGGGAATCAGAGGCGGGGAATCAGAAGCGGGGAATCAGATGGGGGAATAGAGATGTGGGAAAAGAGAGGCGGCGAAAGGGAGGCGGGGAAAGAGTCAGAGACTCTGAAGCAGGGAATCGGAGTCGGGGAATCAGAGGCGGGGAATCAGAGGCGGGGAATCAGAGGCGGGGAATCAGAGGGCGGAAAAGAGATGTGGGGAAAGAGAGGCAGGGAAACAGGCGCGGAAATAGACGCAGGGAAAGAGAGGCGGGGTATCAGATGTGGGGGATCTGAGGCGGGGAATCAGAGGTGGGGAAAGAGATGTGGAGAAAGAGAGGCAGGGAAAGAGGCAAGGAAAGAGAGGCGGGAAATCAGAGGCGAGGAATCAGAGGCGGGGAATCGGAGTCGTGGTATCAGAGGCAGGGAATCTGAGGCGGGGAATCAGAGGCTGGGAAAGAGATGTGGGAAAAGAGAGGCAGAGAAGGAGGCACAAAAATAGTGGCAGAGAAAGAGAGGCGGGGAATCAGGGGCGGGGAATCAGAAGCGGGGAATCAGAGGGCGGAAAAGAGATGTGGGGAAAGAGAAGCAGGGAAAGAGGCGCGGAAATAGACGCAGGGAAAGAGAGGCGGGGTATCAGATGTGGGGAATCCGAGGCGGGGAATCAGAGGCGGGGAAAGAGATGTGGGGAAAGAGAGGCAGGGAAAGAGGCAAGGAAATAGAGGTGGGGAATCAGAGGCGGGGAATCAGAGGCGGGGAATCAGAAGCGGGGAATCATAGGCGGGGAATCAGAGGCGGGGAATTAGAGGTAAGGAATCTGAGGTGGTGAATCAAAGGCTGAGATTCAAAGGGGGTGAATCAGAGGGGGGAAAAGAGATGTGGGGAAATAGAAGCCGGGAAAGAGGCAGAGACGATGAAACAGGGAATCGGAGGTAGGGAAACAGAGGCAGGGTATCAGAGTCGGAGAAACGGAGGTGGGGAATCAGAAGCGGAGAATCAGAGGGCGGAAAAGAGATGTGGGGAAAGAGAGGCAGAGAAAGAGGCGCGGAAATAGACGCAGGGAAAGAGAGGCAGGGTATCAGATGTGGGGGATCTGAGGCGGGGAATCAGAGGTGGGGAAAGAGTGGAGAAAGAGAGGCAGGGAAGGAGGCAAGGAAAGAGAGGCGGGGAAAGAGGCACGGAAAGAGAGGTGGGAAATCAGAGGCGGGGAATCTGAGGCAGGGAATCATAGGCTGGGAAAGAAATGTGGGAAAAGAGAGGCAGAGAAGGAGGCACAAAAATAGTGGCAGGGCAAGAGAGGCGGGGAATCAGGGGTGGGGAATCAGAGGCGGGGAATCAGAGGCGGGGAAAGAGATGTGGGAAAAGAGAGGCAGAGAAGGAGGCACAAAAATAGTGGCAGGGAAAGAGAGGCGGGGAATCAGGGGCGGGGAATCAGAGGTGGGGAATCAGAGGCGGGGAATCAGAGGCGGGGAATCAGAGTCATGGTATCAGAGGCGGGGAATCTGAGGAGGGGAATCAGAGGCGGGGAATCAGAGGCGGAGAATCAGAGGCGGAGAATCAGAGGCGGGGAATCAGAAGCGGGGAATCAGAGGCGGGGAATCAGAGGCGGGGAATCCGAGGCGGGGAATCAGAGGCGGGGAATCAGAGGCGTGGAATCAGAGACGGGGAATCTGAGGTGGGGAATCTGAGGCGGGGATTCAGAGGCGGGGATTCAGAGGTGGGAAGAGAGATGTGGGAATGGAGAGGCGGGGAAAGAGCCAGGGACTGAAGCAGGGAATCGGAGTCGGGGAATCAGAGTCGGGGAATCAGAGTCGGGGAATCAGAGTCGGGGAATCAGAGTCGGGGAATCAGAGTCGGGGAATCAGAGTCGGGGAATCAGAGGCGGGGAATCAGAGGCGGGGAATCAGAGGCGGGGAATCAGAGGCGGGGAATCAGAGGCGGGGAATCAGAGGCGGGGAATCAGAGGCGGGGAATCAGAGGCGGGGAATCAGAGGCGGGGAATCAGAGGCGGGGAATCAGAGGCGGGGAATCAGAGGCGGGGAATCAGAGGCGGGGAATCAGAGGCGGGGAATCAGAGGCGGGGATTCAGAGGCGGGGAATCAGAGGCGGGGATTCAGAGGGGGGAATAGAGATGTGGGAATGGAGAGGCGGGGAAAGAGCAAGGGACTGAAGCAGGGAATCGGAGTCGGGGAATCAGAGTCGGGGAATCAGAGGCGGGGAATCAGAGGAGGAGAATCAGAGGAGGGGAATCAGAGGAGGGGAATCAGAGGAGGGGAATCAGAGGCGGGGAATCAGAGGCGGGGTATCAGAGGCGGGGTATCAGAGGGCGGAAAAGAGATGTAGGGAAAGAGAGGCAGAGAAAGAAGCGTGGAAATAGACGCAGTGAAAGAGAGGAGGGGTATCAGATGCGGGGAATACGAGGCGGGGTATCAGAGGCAGGAAAAGAGGTGTGGGGAAAGAGAGGCCGGGAAAGAGGCACGGAAAGAGAGGCGGGAAATCAGAGGCGGGGAATCAGAGGCGGGGAATCAGAGGCGGGGAATCAGAGGCGGGGAATCAGAGGCGGGGAATCAGAGGCGGGGAATCAGAGGCGGGGAATCAGAGGCGGGGAATCAGAGGCGGGGAATCAGAGGCGGGGTATCAGAGGCGGGGAATCAGAGGCGGGGAATCAGAGGCGGGGAATCAGAGGCGGGGTATCAGAGGCGGGGTATCAGAGGCGGGGTATCAGAGGCAGAGGAACGGAGGCGTGGAATCAGAGGTGGGGAATCAGAGGGCGGAAAAGAGATGTAGGGAAAGAGAGGCAGAGAAAGAAGCGTGGAAATAGACGCAGTGAAAAAGAGGAGGGGTATCAGATGCGGGGAATACGAGGCGGGGTATCAGAGGCAGGAAAAGAGGTGTGGGGAAAGAGAGGCCGGGAAAGAGGAACGGAAAGAGAGGCGGGAAATCAGAGGCGGGGAATCAGAGGCGGGGAATCAGAGGCAGGAAAACAGAGGCAGGAAAACAGAGGCGGGGAATGAGAGGCGGGGAATTAGAGGTGGGGAATCTGAGGTGGTGAATCAAAGGCTGAGTTTCAAAGGGGGTGAATCAGAGGGGGGAAATGAGATGTGGGAAAAGAGAAGCCGGGAAAGAGCCAGAGACTCTGAAGCAGGGAATCGGAGGCGGGGAAACAGAGGCAGGGAATCAGAGTCGGAGAAACGGAGGTGGGGAATCAGAAGCGGGGAATCAGAGGGCGGAAAAGAGATGTGGGGAAGGAGAGGCAGAGAAATAGACGTGGAAATAGACGCAGGGAAAGAGAGGCGGAGTATCAGATGTGGGGGATCTGAGGCGGGGAATCAGAGGTGGGGAAAGAGATGTGGAGAAAGAGAGGCAGGGAAAGAGGCAAGGAAAGAGAGGCGGGGAAAGAGGCACGGAAAGAGAGGTGGGAAATCAGAGGCGGGGAATCAGGCGAGGAATCAGAGTCGTGGTATCTGAGGCGGGGAATCAGAGGCGGGGAATCAGAGTCGGGGAATCAGAGTCGGGGAATCAGAGTCGGGGAATCAGAGTCGGGGAATCAGAGTCGGGGAATCAGAGGCGGGGAATCAGAGGCGGGGAATCAGAGGCGGGGAATCAGAGGCGGGGAATCAGAGTCGGGGAATCAGAGTCGGGGAATCAGAGTCGGGGAATCAGAGGCGGGGAATCAGAGGCGGGGAATCAGAGGCGGGGAATCAGAGGCGGGGAATCAGAGGCGGGGAATCAGAGGCGGGGAATCAGAGGCGGGGAATCAGAGGCGGGGAATCAGAGGCGGGGAATCAGAAGCGGGGAATCAGATGGGGGAATAGAGATGTGGGAAAAGAGAGGCGGCGAAAGGGAGGCGGGGAAAGAGTCAGAGACTCTGAAGCAGGGAATCGGAGTCGGGGAATCAGAGTCGGGGAATCAGAGTCGGGGAATCAGAGTCGGGGAATCAGAGTCGGGGAATCAGAGGCGGGGAATCAGAGGCGGGGAATCAGAGGCGGGGAATCAGAGGCGGGGAATCAGAGGCGGGGAATCAGAGGCGGGGAATCAGAGGCGGGGAATCAGAGGCGGGGAATCAGAGGCGGGGAATCAGAGGCGGGGAATCAGAGGCGGGGAATCAGAGGCGGGGAATCAGAGGCGGGGAATCAGAGGCGGGGAATAAGAGGCGGGGAATCAGAGGCGGGGAATCAGAGGCGGGGAATCAGAGGCGGGGAATCAGAGGCGGGGAATCAGAGGCGGGGAATCAGAGGCGGGGAATCAGAGGCGGGGAATCAGAAGCGGGGAATCAGATGGGGGAATAGAGATGTGGGAAAAGAGAGGCGGCGAAAGGGAGGCGGGGAAAGAGTCAGAGACTCTGAAGCAGGGAATCGGAGTCGGGGAATCAGAGTCGGGGAATCAGAGTCGGGGAATCAGAGTCGGGGAATCAGAGTCGGGGAATCAGAGTCGGGGAATCAGAGTCGGGGAATCAGAGTCGGGGAATCAGAGTCGGGGAATCAGAGGCGGGGAATCAGAGGCGGGGAATCAGAGGCGGGGAATCAGAGGCAGGGAATCAGAGGCGGGGAATCAGAGGGCGGAAAAGAGATGTGGGGAAAGAGAGGCAGGGAAAGAGGCGCGGAAATAGACGCAGGGAAAGAGAGGCGGGGTATCAGATGTGGGGGATCTGAGGCGGGGAATCAGAGGTGGGGAAAGAGATGTGGAGAAAGAGAGGCGGGGAAAGAGGCACGGAAAGAGAGGCGGGAAATCAGAGGCGAGGAATCAGAGGCGGGGATTCAGAGTCGTGGTATCAGAGGCAGGGAATCTGAGGCGGGGAATCAGAGGCTGGGAAAGAGATGTGGGAAAAGAGAGGCAGAGAAGGAGGCACAAAAATAGTGGCAGAGAAAGAGAGGCGGGGAATCAGGGGCGGGGAATCAGAAGCGGGGAATCAGAGGGCGGAAAAGAGATGTGGGGAAAGAGAAGCAGGGAAAGAGGCGCGGAAATAGACGCAGGGAAAGAGAGGCGGGGTATCAGATGTGGGGAATCCGAGGCGGGGAATCAGAGGCGGGGAAAGAGATGTGGGGAAAGAGAGGCCGGGAAAGAGGCACGGAAAGAGAGGCGGGAAATCAGAGGCGGGGAATCAGAGGCGGGGATTCAGAGGGGGGGAATCAGAGGCGGGGAATCAGAGGCGGGGAATCAGAGGCGGGGAATCAGAGGCGGGGAATCAGAGGCGGGGAATCATAGGCGGGGAATCAGAGGCGGGGAATTAGAGGTAAGGAATCTGAGGTGGTGAATCAAAGGCTGAGATTCAAAGGGGGTGAATCAGAGGGGGGAAAAGAGATGTGGGGAAATAGAAGCCGGGAAAGAGGCAGAGACGCTGAAACAGGGAATCGGAGGTAGGGAAACAGAGGCAGGGAATCAGAGTCGGAGAAACGGAGGTGGGGAATCAGAAGCGGAGAATCAGAGGGCGGAAAAGAGATGTGGGGAAAGAGAGGCAGAGAAAGAGGCGCGGAAATAGACGCAGGGAAAGAGAGGCAGGGTATCAGATGTGGGGGATCTGAGGCGGGGAATCAGAGGTGGGGAAAGAGTGGAGAAAGAGAGGCAGGGAAGGAGGCAAGGAAAGAGAGGTGGGAAAAGAGAGGCAGAGAAGGAGGCACAAAAATAGTGGCAGGGCAAGAGAGGCGGGGAATCAGGGGTGGGGAATCAGAGGCGGGGAATCAGAGGCGGGGAATCAGAGGCGGGGAAAGAGATGTGGGAAAAGAGAGGCAGAGAAGGAGGCAAAAAAATAGTGGCAGGGAAAGAGAGGCGGGGAATCAGGGGCGGGGAATCAGAGGTGGGGAATCAGAGGCGGGGAATCAGAGGCGGGGAATCAGAGTCATGGTATCAGAGGCGGGGAATCTGAGGAGGGGAATCAGAGGCGGGGAATCAGAGGCGGAGAATCAGAGGCGGAGAATCAGAGGCGGGGAATCAGAAGCGGGGAATCAGAGGGCGGAAAAGAGATGTGGGGAAAGAGAGGCAGGGAAAGAGACGCGGAAATAGACGCAGGGAAAGAGAGGCGGGGTATCAGATGTGGGGAATCCGAGGCGGGGAATCCGAGGCGGGGAATCCGAGGCGGGGAATCAGAGGCGGGGAATCAGAGGCGTGGAATCAGAGGCGTGGAATCAGAGACGGGGAATCTGAGGTGGGGAATCTGAGGCGGGGAATCTGAGGCGGGGAATCAGGCGGGGATTCAGAGGTGGGAAGAGAGATGTGGGAATGGAGAGGCGGGGAAAGAGCAAGGGACTGAAGCAGGGAATCGGAGTCGGGGAATCAGAGTCGGGGAATCAGAGGCGGAGAATCAGAGGAGGAGAATCAGAGGCGGGGAATGAGAAGCGGGGAATCAGAGGCGGGGAATCAGAGGAGGGGAATCAGAGGAGGGGAATCAGAGGCGGGGAATCAGAGGCGGGGAATCAGAGGCGGGGTATCAGAGGCGGGGTATCAGAGGGCGGAAAAGAGATGTAGGGAAAGAGAGGCAGAGAAAGAAGCGTGGAAATAGACGCAGTGAAAGAGAGGAGGGGTATCAGATGCGGGGAATACGAGGCGGGGTATCAGAGGCAGGAAAAGAGGTGTGGGGAAAGAGAGGCCGGGAAAGAGGCACGGAAAGAGAGGCGGGAAATCAGAGGCGGGGAATCAGAGGCGGGGAATCAGAGGCGGGGAATCAGAGGCGGGGAATTAGAGGCGGGGAATCAGAGGCGGGGAATCAGAGGCGGGGTATCAGAGGCGGGGTATCAGAGGCGGGGTATCAGAGGCAGAGGAACGGAGGCGTGGAATCAGAGGTGGGGAATCAGAGGGCGGAAAAGAGATGTAGGGAAAGAGAGGCACAGAAAGAAGCGTGGAAATAGACGCAGTGAAAGAGAGGAGGGGTATCAGATGCGGGGAATACGAGGCGGGGTATCAGAGGCAGGAAAAGAAGTGTGGGGAAAGAGAGGCCGGGAAAGAGGCACGGAAAGAGAGGCGGGAAATCGGAGGCGGGGAATCAGAGGCGGGGAATCAGAGGCGGGGAATCAGAGGCGGGGAACCAGAGGCGGGGAACCAGAGGCAGGGAATCAGAGGCAGGAAAACAGAGGCGGGGAATTAGAGGTGGGGAATCTGAGGTGGTGAATCAAAGGCTGAGTTTCAAAGGGGGTGAATCAGAGGGGGGAAATGAGATGTGGGAAAAGAGAAGCCGGGAAAGAGCCAGAGACTCTGAAGCAGGGAATCGGAGGCGGGGAAACAGAGGCAGGGAATCAAGAGTCGGAGAAACGGAGGTGGGGAATCAGAAGCGGGGAATCAGAGGGCGGAAAAGAGATGTGGGGAAGGAGAGGCAGAGAAAGAGACGTGGAAATAGACGCAGGGAAAGAGAGGCGGAGTATCAGATGTGGGGGATCTGAGGCGGGGAATCAGAGGTGGGGAAAGAGATGTGGAGAAAGAGAGGCAGGGAAAGAGGCAAGGAAAGAGAGGCGGGGAAAGAGGCACGGAAAGAGAGGTGGGAAATCAGAGGCGGGGAATCAGGCGAGGAATCAGAGTCGTGGTATCAGAGGCAGGGAATCTGAGGCGGGGAATCAGAGGCTGGGAATCAGAGGCGGGGAATCAGACGCGGGAAATCAGAGGCAGGGAATCAGAAGCGGGGAATCAGAGGGCGGAAAAGAGATGTGGGGAAAGAGAAGCAGGGAAATAGGCGCGGAAAGAGACGCAGGGAAAGAGAGGCGGGGTATCAGATGTGTGGAATCCGAGGCGGGGAATCAGAGGCGGGGAAAGAGATGTGGGGAAAGAGAGGCAGGGAAAGAGGCAAGGAAATAGAGGTGGGGAATCAGAGGCGGGGAATCAGAGGCGGGGATTCAGAGGCGGGGAATCAGAGGCGGGGAATCAGAGGCGGGGAATCAGAGGCGGGGAATCAGAGGCGGGGAAGCAGAGGCGGGGAATCATAGGCGGGGAATCAGAGGCAGGGAATTAGAGGTAAGGAATCTGAGGTGGTGAATCAAAGGCTGAGATTCAAAGGGGGTGAATCAGAGGGGGGAAAAGAGATGTGGGGAAATAGAAGCCGGGAAAGAGCCAGAGACGCTGAAGCAGGGAATCAGAGGCAGGGAAACAGAGGCAGGGAATCAGAGTCGGAGAAACGGAGGTGGGGAATCAGAAGCGGAGAATCAGAGGGCGGAAAAGAGATGTGGGGAAAGAGAGGCAGAGAAAGAGGCGCGGAAATAGACGCAGGGAAAGAGAGGCAGGGTATCAGATGTGGGGGATCTGAGGCGGGAAATCATAGGCTGGGAAAGAGATGTGGGAAAAGAGAGGCAGAGAAGGAGGCACAAAAATAGTGGCAGGGAAAGAGAGGCGGGGAATCAGAGGCGGGGAATCAGAGGCGGGGAATCAGAGGCGGAGAATCAGAGGCGGGGAATCAGAGGCGGGGAATCAGAAGCGGGGAATCAGAGGCGGGGAATCAGAAGCGGGGAATCAGAGTCGTGGTATCAGAGGCGGGGAATCTGAGGAGGGGAATCAGAGGCGGGGAAAGAGATGTGGGAAAAGAGAGGCAGAGAAGGAGGCACAAAAATAGTGGCAGGGAAAGAGAGGCGGGGAATCAGAGGCGGGGAATCAGAGGCGGGCAATCAGAGGCGGGGAATCAGAGGCAAGGAATCAGAGGCGGGGAATCAGAGGCGGAGAATCAGAGGCGGAGAATCAGAGGCGGGGAATCAGAGGCGGGGAATCAGAAGCGGGGAATCAGAGGCGGGGAATCAGAAGCGGGGAATCAGAGTCGTGGTATCAGAGGCGGGGAATCTGAGGAGGGGAATCAGAGGCGGGGAAAGAGATGTGGGAAAAGAGAGGCAGAGAAGGAGGCACAAAAATAGTGGCAGGGAAAGAGAGGCGGGGTATCAGATGTGGGGAATCAGAGGCGGGGAATCAGAAGCTGGGAATCAGAGGGTGGAAAAGAGATGTGGGGAAAGAGAGGCAGCGAAAGAGGCGCGGTAATAGACGCAGGGAAAGAGAGGCGGGGTATCAGATGTGGGGAATCAGAGGCGGGGAATCAGAGGCGGGGAATCAGAGGCGGGGAATCAGAGGCGGGGAATCAGAGGCGGGGAATCAGAGGCGGGGAATCAGAGGCGGGGAATCAGAGGCGGGGAATCAGAGGCGGGGAATCAGAGGCGGGGAATCAGAGGCGGGGAATCAGAGGCGGGGAATCAGAGGCGTGGAATCAGAGGCGTGGAATCAGAGGCGGGGAATCTGAGGTGGGGAATCTGAGGCGGGGAATCAGAGGCGTGGAATCAGAGGCGGGGATTCAGAGGGGGGAATAGAGATGTGGGAATGGAGAGGCGGGGAAAGAGCCAGGGACTGAAGCAGGGAATCGGAGTCGGGGAATCAGAGTCGGGGAATCAGAGGCGGGGAATCAGAGGCGGAGAATCAGAGGCGGGGTATCAGAGGCGGAGAATCAGTGGGCGGAAATGAGATGTGGGAAAAGAGAGGCAGAGAAAGAGGCACGAAAATAGTGGCAGGGAAAGAGAGGCGGGAAATCAGAGGCGAGGAATCAGAGGCGGGGAATCAGAGTCGTGGTATCAGAGGCAGGGAATCTGAGGCGGGGAATCAGAGGCTGGGAAAGAGATGTGGGAAAAGAGAGGCAGAGAAGGAGGCACAAAAATAGTGGCAGAGAAAGAGAGGCGGGGAATCAGGGGCGGGGAATCAGAAGCGGGGAATCAGAGGGCGGAAAAGAGATGTGGGGAAAGAGAAGCAGGGAAAGAGGCGCGGAAATAGACGCAGGGAAAGAGAGGCGGGGTATCAGATGTGGGGAATCCGAGGCGGGGAATCAGAGGCGGGGAAAGAGATGTGGGGAAAGAGAGGCCGGGAAAGAGGCACGGAAAGAGAGGCGGGAAATCAGAGGCGGGGAATCAGAGGCGGGGATTCAGAGGGGGGGAATCAGAGGCGGGGAATCAGAGGCGGGGAATCAGAGGCGGGGAATCAGAGGCGGGGAATCAGAGGCGGGGAATCATAGGCGGGGAATCAGAGGCGGGGAATTAGAGGTAAGGAATCTGAGGTGGTGAATCAAAGGCTGAGATTCAAAGGGGGTGAATCAGAGGGGGGAAAAGAGATGTGGGGAAATAGAAGCCGGGAAAGAGGCAGAGACGCTGAAACAGGGAATCGGAGGTAGGGAAACAGAGGCAGGGAATCAGAGTCGGAGAAACGGAGGTGGGGAATCAGAAGCGGAGAATCAGAGGGCGGAAAAGAGATGTGGGGAAAGAGAGGCAGAGAAAGAGGCGCGGAAATAGACGCAGGGAAAGAGAGGCAGGGTATCAGATGTGGGGGATCTGAGGCGGGGAATCAGAGGTGGGGAAAGAGTGGAGAAAGAGAGGCAGGGAAGGAGGCAAGGAAAGAGAGGTGGGAAAAGAGAGGCAGAGAAGGAGGCACAAAAATAGTGGCAGGGCAAGAGAGGCGGGGAATCAGGGGTGGGGAATCAGAGGCGGGGAATCAGAGGCGGGGAATCAGAGGCGGGGAATCAGAGGCGGGGAAAGAGATGTGGGAAAAGAGAGGCAGAGAAGGAGGCAAAAAAATAGTGGCAGGGAAAGAGAGGCGGGGAATCAGGGGCGGGGAATCAGAGGTGGGGAATCAGAGGCGGGGAATCAGAGGCGGGGAATCAGAGTCATGGTATCAGAGGCGGGGAATCTGAGGAGGGGAATCAGAGGCGGGGAATCAGAAGCGGGGAATCAGAGGGCGGAAAAGAGATGTGGGGAAAGAGAGGCAGGGAAAGAGACGCGGAAATAGACGCAGGGAAAGAGAGGCGGGGTATCAGATGTGGGGAATCCGAGGCGGGGAATCCGAGGCGGGGAATCCGAGGCGGGGAATCAGAGGCGGGGAATCAGAGGCGTGGAATCAGAGGCGTGGAATCAGAGACGGGGAATCTGAGGTGGGGAATCTGAGGCGGGGAATCTGAGGCGGGGAATCAGGCGGGGATTCAGAGGTGGGAAGAGAGATGTGGGAATGGAGAGGCGGGGAAAGAGCAAGGGACTGAAGCAGGGAATCGGAGTCGGGGAATCAGAGTCGGGGAATCAGAGGAGGGGAATCAGAGGCGGGGAATCAGAGGCGGGGAATCAGAGGCGGGGTATCAGAGGCGGGGTATCAGAGGGCGGAAAAGAGATGTAGGGAAAGAGAGGCAGAGAAAGAAGCGTGGAAATAGACGCAGTGAAAGAGAGGAGGGGTATCAGATGCGGGGAATACGAGGCGGGGTATCAGAGGCAGGAAAAGAGGTGTGGGGAAAGAGAGGCCGGGAAAGAGGCACGGAAAGAGAGGCGGGAAATCAGAGGCGGGGAATCAGAGGCGGGGAATCAGAGGCGGGGAATCAGAGGCGGGGTATCAGAGGCGGGGTATCAGAGGCGGGGTATCAGAGGCAGAGGAACGGAGGCGTGGAATCAGAGGTGGGGAATCAGAGGGCGGAAAAGAGATGTAGGGAAAGAGAGGCACAGAAAGAAGCGTGGAAATAGACGCAGTGAAAGAGAGGAGGGGTATCAGATGCGGGGAATACGAGGCGGGGTATCAGAGGCAGGAAAAGAAGTGTGGGGAAAGAGAGGCCGGGAAAGAGGCACGGAAAGAGAGGCGGGAAATCGGAGGCGGGGAATCAGAGGCGGGGAATCAGAGGCGGGGAATCAGAGGCGGGGAATCAGAGGCGGGGAACCAGAGGCGGGGAACCAGAGGCAGGGAATCAGAGGCAGGAAAACAGGCGGGGAATTAGAGGTGGGGAATCTGAGGTGGTGAATCAAAGGCTGAGTTTCAAAGGGGGTGAATCAGAGGGGGGAAATGAGATGTGGGAAAAGAGAAGCCGGGAAAGAGCCAGAGACTCTGAAGCAGGGAATCGGAGGCGGGGAAACAGAGGCAGGGAATCAAGAGTCGGAGAAACGGAGGTGGGGAATCAGAAGCGGGGAATCAGAGGGCGGAAAAGAGATGTGGGGAAGGAGAGGCAGAGAAAGAGACGTGGAAATAGACGCAGGGAAAGAGAGGCGGAGTATCAGATGTGGGGGATCTGAGGCGGGGAATCAGAGGTGGGGAAAGAGATGTGGAGAAAGAGAGGCAGGGAAAGAGGCAAGGAAAGAGAGGCGGGGAAAGAGGCACGGAAAGAGAGGTGGGAAATCAGAGGCGGGGAATCAGGCGAGGAATCAGAGTCGTGGTATCAGAGGCAGGGAATCTGAGGCGGTGAATCAGAGGCTGGGAATCAGAGGCGGGGAATCAGACGCGGGAAATCAGAGGCAGGGAATCAGAAGCGGGGAATCAGAGGGCGGAAAAGAGATGTGGGGAAAGAGAAGCAGGGAAATAGGCGCGGAAATAGACGCAGGGAAAGAGAGGCGGGGTATCAGATGTGTGGAATCCGAGGCGGGGAATCAGAGGCGGGGAAAGAGATGTGGGGAAAGAGAGGCAGGGAAAGAGGCAAGGAAATAGAGGTGGGGAATCAGAGGCGGGGAATCAGAGGCGGGGATTCAGAGGCGGGGAATCAGAGGCGGGGAATCAGAGGCGGGGAATCAGAGGCGGGGAATCAGAGGCGGGGAAGCAGAGGCGGGGAATCATAGGCGGGGAATCAGAGGCAGGGAATTAGAGGTAAGGAATCTGAGGTGGTGAATCAAAGGCTGAGATTCAAAGGGGGTGAATCAGAGGGGGGAAAAGAGATGTGGGGAAATAGAAGCCGGGAAAGAGCCAGAGACGCTGAAGCAGGGAATCAGAGGCAGGGAAACAGAGGCAGGGAATCAGAGTCGGAGAAACGGAGGTGGGGAATCAGAAGCGGAGAATCAGAGGGCGGAAAAGAGATGTGGGGAAAGAGAGGCAGAGAAAGAGGCGCGGAAATAGACGCAGGGAAAGAGAGGCAGGGTATCAGATGTGGGGGATCTGAGGCGGGAAATCATAGGCTGGGAAAGAGATGTGGGAAAAGAGAGGCAGAGAAGGAGGCACAAAAATAGTGGCAGGGAAAGAGAGGCGGGGAATCAGAGGCGGGGAATCAGAGGCGGGCAATCAGAGGCGGGGAATCTGAGGCGGGGAATCAGAGGCGGGGAATCAGAGGCGGGGAAAGAGGTGGGGAAAGAGAGGCAGAGAAGGAGGCACAAAAATAGTGGCAGGGAAAGAGAGGCGGGGAATCAGGGGCGGGGAATCAGAGGCGGAGAATCAGAGGCGGGGAATCAGAGGCGGGGAATCAGAAGCGGGGAATCAGAGGCGGGGAATCAGAGGCGGGGAATCAGAGTCGTGGTATCAGAGGCGGGGAATCTGAGGAGGGGAATCAGAGGCGGGGAAAGAGATGTGGGAAAAGAGAGGCAGAGAAGGAGGCACAAAAATAGTGGCAGGGAAAGAGAGGCGGGGAATCAGAGGCGGGGAATCAGAGGCGGAGAATCAGAGGCGGGGAATCAGAGGCGGGGAATCAGAAGCGGGGAATCAGAGGGTGGAAAAGAGATGTGGGGAAAGAGAGGCAGCGAAAGAGGCGCGGAAATAGACGCAGGGAAAGAGAGGCGGGGTATCAGATGTGGGGAATCAGAGGCGGGGAATCAGAGGCGGGGAATCAGAGGCGGGGAATCAGAGGCGGGGAATCAGAGGCGGGGAATCAGAGGCGTGGAATCAGAGGCGTGGAATCAGAGGCGGGGAATCTGAGGTGGGGAATCTGAGGCGGGGAATCAGAGGCGTGGAATCAGAGGCGGGGATTCAGAGGGGGGAATAGAGATGTGGGAATGGAGAGGCGGGGAAAGAGCCAGGGACTGAAGCAGGGAATCGGAGTCGGGGAATCAGAGTCGGGGAATCAGAGGCGGGGAATCAGAGGAGGAGAATCAGAGGCGGGGAATGAGAAGCGGGGAATGAGAAGCGGGGAATCAGAGGCGGGGAATCAGAGGCGGGGAATCAGAGGCGGAGAATCAGAGGCGGGGTATCAGAGGCAGAGGAACGGAGGCGTGGAATCAGAGGTGGGGAATCAGAGGGTGGAAAAGAGATGTGGGGAAAGAGAGGCAGAGAAAGAGGCGTGGAAATAGACGCAGTGAAAGAGAGGAGGGGTATCAGATGCGGGGAATCCGAGGCGGGGAATCAGAGGCAGGAAAAGAGATGTGGGGAAAGAGAGGCCGGGAAAGAGGCACGGAAAGAGAGGCGGGAAATCAGAGGTGGGGTATCAGAGGCGGGGAATCAGAGGCGGGGAATCAGAGGCGGAGAATCAGAGGCGGGGAATCAGAGGCGGGGAATCAGAGGCGGGGAATCAGAGGCGGGGAATCAGAGGGTGGAAAAGAGATGTGGGGAAAGAGAGGCAGCGAAAGAGGCGCGGAAATAGACGCAGGGAAAGAGAGGCGGGGTATCAGATGTGGGGAATCAGAGGCGGGGAATCAGAGGCGGGGAATCAGAGGCGGGGAATCAGAGGCGGGGAATCAGAGGCGGGGAATCAGAGGCGGGGAATCAGAGGCGGGGAATCAGAGGCGTGGAATCAGAGGCGTGGAATCTGAGGTGGGGAATCTGAGGCGGGGAATCAGAGGCGTGGAATCAGAGGCGGGGATTCAGAGGGGGGAATAGAGATGTGGGAATGGAGAGGCGGGGAAAGAGCCAGGGACTGAAGCAGGGAATCGGAGTCGGGGAATCAGAGTCGGGGAATCAGAGGCGGGGAATCAGAGGAGGAGAATCAGAGGCGGGGAATGAGAAGCGGGGAATGAGAAGCGGGGAATCAGAGGCGGAGAATCAGAGGCGGGGTATCAGAGGCAGAGGAACGGAGGCGTGGAATCAGAGGTGGGGAATCAGAGGGTGGAAAAGAGATGTGGGGAAAGAGAGGCAGAGAAAGAGGCGTGGAAATAGACGCAGTGAAAGAGAGGAGGGGTATCAGATGCGGGGAATCCGAGGCGGGGAATCAGAGGCAGGAAAAGAGATGTGGGGAAAGAGAGGCCGGAAAAGAGGCACGGAAAGAGAGGCGGGAAATCAGAGGTGGGGTATCAGAGGCGGGGAATCAGAGGCGGGGAATCAGAGGCGGGGAATCAGAGGCGGGGAATCAGAGGCGGGGAATCAGAGGCGGGGAATCAGAGGCGGGGAATCAGAGGCGGGGAATCTAAGGTGGGGAATCTGAGGCAGGGAATCAGAGGGCGGAAAAGAGATGTGGGGAAAGAGAGGCAGGGAAAGAGAGGCGGGGTATCAGATGTGTGCAATCCGAGGCAGGGAATCAGAGGCGAGGAATCAGAGGTGGGGAATAAGAGGCGGGGAATCAGAGGCGGGGAAAGAGATGTGGGGAAAGAGAGGCAGGGAAAGAGGCAAGGAAATAGAGGCGGGGAATCAGAGGCGGGGAATCAGAGGCGGGGAATCAGAGGCGGGGAATCAGAGGCGGGGAATCAGAGGCGGGGAATCAGAGGCGGGGAATCAGAGGCGGGGAATCAGAGGCGGGGAATCAGAGGCGGGGAATCAGTGGGCGGAAATGAGATGTGGGAAAAGAGAGGCAGAGAAAGAGGCACGAAAATAGTGGCAGGGAAAGAGAGGCGGGGAATCAGAGGCGGGGAATCAGAGGCGGGGAATCAGAGGCGGGGACAGAGATGTGGGAAAAGAGAGGCAGAGAAGGAGGCACAAAAATAGTGGCAGGGAAAGAGAGGCGGGGAATCAGGGGCGGGGAATCAGAGGCGGGGAATCAAAGGCGGAGAATCAGAGGCGGGGAATCAGAGGCGTGGAATCAGAGGCGGGGAATCTGATGTGGGGAATCTGAGGCGGGGAATCAGAGGGTGGAAAAGAGATGTGGGGAAAGAGAGGCAGGGAAAGAGGCTCGGAAATAGACGCAGGGAAAGAGAGGCGGGGTATCAGATGTGGGGAATTCAAGGTGGGGAATCAGAGGCGGGGAAAGAGATGTGGGGAAAGAGAGGCAGGGAAAGAGGCAAGGAAATAGAGGCGGGGAATCAGAGGTGGGGAATCAGAGGCAGGGAATCAGAGGCAGGGAATCAGAGGCGGGGAATCAGAGGCAGGGAATCTGAGGCGGGGAGTCAGAGTCGGGGAATCAGAGGCGGGGAGTCAGAGGCGGGGAGTCAGAGGCGGGGAATCAGAGTCGGGGAATCAGAGGCGGGGAATCAGAGGCGGGGAATCAGAGGCGGGGAGTCAGAGTCGGGGAATCAGAGGCGGGGAGTCAGAGGCGGGGAGTCAGAGGCGGGGAATCAGAGTCGGGGAATCAGAGGCGGGGAATCAGAGGCAGGGAATCAGAGGCGGGGAATCAGTGGGCGGAAATGAGATGTGGGAAAAGAGAGGCAGAGAAAGAGGCAGGAAAATAGTGGCAAGGAAAGAGAGGTGGGGAATCAGAGGCGGGGAATCAGAGGCGGGGAACCAGAGGCGGGGAATCAGAGGCTGAAATTAAAAGGGGGTGAATCAGAGGGGGGAAAAGAGATGTGGGGAAAGAAGGGCAGGGAAAGAGCCAGGGAAAGAGCCAGGGACTCTGAAGCAGGGAATCGGAGGCAGGGAAACAGAGGAAGGGAATCAGAGTCGGAGAAATGGAGGCGGGGAATCAGAGGACGGAAAAGAGATGTGGGGAAAGAGAGGCAGAGAAAGAGAGGCGGGGTATCAGATGTGTGCAATCCGAGGCAGGGAATCAGAGGCATGGAATCAGAGGCGGGGAATCAGAGACGTGGAATCAAAGGCGGGGAATCTGAGGTGGGGAAGCTGAGGCGAGGAATCAGAGACGTGGAATCAGGGGTGTGGAATCAGAGGTAAGGATTCAGTGGGGGGAATAGAGATGTGGGAAAAGAAAGGCGGGGAAAGAGCCAGGGACTCTGAAGCAGGGAATCGGAGTCGGGGAATCAGAGGTGGGGAATCAGAGTGCGGAAAAGAGATGTGGGGAAAGAGAGGCAGAGAAAGAGGCGTGGAAATAAACGCAAGGAAAGAGAGGCGGGTAATCAGAGGTGGGGAATCAGAGGCGGGGAACCAGAGGCGGGGAATCAGAGGCATGGAATGAGAGGCGTGGAATCAGAGGCGTTGATTCAGAAGGGGGAAAAGAGAGGCGGGGAAAGAGCCAGGAACTCTGAAGCAGGGAATCGGAGTCGGGGAATCAGAGGCGGGAAAGAGAGGCAGGGAATCAGAGGCGGGAAAGAGAGGCAGAGAATCAGAGGCGGGGACTCAGAGGTGGGGTAAGGGAGGCAGGGAATCAGAGTCAGGGAATCGGAGGAGGAGTATCAAAGGCGGGGAATCAGAGGTGGGGAAGAGGGGGGAAACGGAGGTGGATAAACAGAGGCGGGGAAACGGCGGCGGCGAAACAGGCAGGGAAACAGCGGCGTTGGAACAGATGGTTGGAAGTAGAATGGACGAAAGAGAGGTGGAGAAATCGAGGAAGGGAAACAGAGGAGTAGGAGAGACGGGGAAAAAGAGGTGGGGAAAGAGTGCGGTGGAAAAAGAGAAGTGATAAGAGATGGGTAGAATCTAAAGTGGAGAAACAGAGGTGTGGAATTAGTCTGGTTGAAAAAGAGAAGCGGAAAGCGGGGTAGAAACAGAGTTGGGGAAATGGAGGGGTGGAAACAGAGGTGTTAAAAATGAGGTAGGGGAAGAGAAGGCTGGGTACAGGGTCAATAGGCAATTACTTGAAGGTGTGGATAAGCAGAGGGACTTTGGGGTTCAAATCCAAACATCCCTCAACGTTGTTGCCACACAGGTTAGTTATAGGATAGTCATGAAGGCCAATGGGATGCTGAGCTTCATTAACTTTTCTACGTGGTCGTGCGTCAAAATGAGGCCATTTTGGTAAGAAAGCGCAGGAAATTACTACGATCACAGGAATGGCCTCCACGTGCATCCTCGAGCAATATCTACATGGTAATTTTATGGAAACAAATGACAACGTGACCAAATATCCAATCACATTTATAAAAATAGCACTGGCCTTAGCGAAAAAATGGATCACGATGTCCGACTCCCCTCTACTTATAACACACTGGGCTGTGGAAATGAACAGCTGTTACCTACGGAAAAAAATCACATAAACATTACCCTTTGGTAAAGGTCTGTCAGCCATACCTGGACCACAAAAGGGGCCCAGACACAATAATAAAAAGGAACAATAGAATTCTATAAAACTTTTAAAGATTTATTAATTCCTCCCCTCCTGGAAGTAATCAACCAGATTGATAAAACACAAAGCTTACCAGATTCATGCAAAACAGCAATAATTACAGTAATACCAAAGACAGGGAAAGATCCACTCGCACCAGCGTCATATAGACCAATATCTTTACTTCACACAGATTGTAAGATAATAGCTAAACTATTAGCAAACAGATTAGCCGACTATGTACCAAAAATAGTAAATCTAGACCAAACTGGATTTATTAAAAAAGATGAACAACAGACAATATTTGTAAATTTATTAACTTAATTCATGCAGTAGAAGGAAATAAAGCTCCATCAGTAGCGGTTGCTTTAGACGCAGAGAAGCCCTTTGACAGAGTAGAATGGAATTATTTATTCAAAGTACTACAAAAATTCAGTTTACCAGAGAAATATATTCATTGGATTAAAGCATTATATAAGGGGCCATTGGCGAAAGTGACAGTAAATGGATATATATCAAAGCAACAAGATCAACAAGGCAGGGTTGCCCACTATCGCCCTTATTGTTCGCGTTAGCCATAGAACCACTAGCAGAATTGATAAGAACAGAAAATAAAATAAAAAGGATAAAAATAAAAGACAAGGAATATGAAATCAGTTTATTTGCAGATGACGTTATGGTATACTTAACAGAACCAGAAATAGCAATAAAAGAATTACATAACACATTGAAGGAATATGGAGAAGTGTCGGGATACAAGATTAACGCAAATAAAAGTGAAGCAATGCCAATGAATAATGCGGATTTCTCAAAATTTAAGAAAGAATCACCATTCAGATGGCAAATGCAAGCAATACGATACCTAGGTATACAAATAAATAAAAACCTCGGCCATCTATATAAACTCAATTATTATCCACTAATGAAAAAATTACAGGATGACTTAGAGCATTGGAAAGACTTACCACTAACACTAATAGGAAGGATAAACTGTATTAAAATGAACATTTTCCCAAGGATACAATACCTATTTTAGGCATTGCCAATACACTTGACGGAGAAATTCTTCAAGGAGTTAAAGAAAATAATAAGAAAATTTTTATGGAAAGGGGGGAAACCGAGGATAGCACTAGATAAATTAACAGAATGGTATAAACAAGGAGGCTTACAACTGCCAAACTTTAAAAATTATTATAGAGCCGCACAATTAAGATACCTATCAGATTTTTATCAAACAAGGGAAAAGCCAGATTGGACTAGATTAGAACTAGATAAAATAGGGGAGAAGATACCCGAACATATATTATATAAATGGGATGAAAAATTGGTACAACGTAGAAATTCTCCAGTATTACATCATCTGCTCAATATTTGGAAGAAGATTCATGTAGAAAGGAATAAAACAAATTACCAACTACCAAAACTAATACTGACGCAAAATCAGCTAATCCCTTTTACAATAGATAACCTTTCCTTTAGAGAATGGGAGAAAAAAGGGATCAAAAGAATAGAAAATTCTGTGCAATTTGACAAGTGTGACAAGTCTTACAAAATCTCTTTCCATCCTTTTCCAAATTAGGTCAGTAGAATTGTTTCATCATTTCCTTTTCCCAAAGGTGCCCACCCAAATGTGTTTTATGAGCCATGTTCAAAATCTCATCTCTATAGGCTGTAGGATCTATAACCCAATGAACCTCTGCCCATTCTTCATTATCCAATATCGCATTATATTTTCTCATCAATAAACCTCCTTTGAAATAATATCCAACTGGCCCTTTTTAATTCCTTCACCAGAGAATGGTTTCTATCCATCTCCATTTTGTTTTTCTATCAATTTTCCTCGAAGTTCTGAAAAATCCTTTTGCCAACTGCTGCTCACTGTCACAAACTTTTAAATCATTTTAGACATCACTGCCCTCACTGTCACAACTTTCAAATTTAAAATCAGAATCAGAATTCTGACTGAAGAAAATATTTAAAATGACTGGTGATTCACAGCTTGACTCTTTGATCTCTTCATTAGTTTGCTTCTGTACCTGACAGCTTGTTTCTTTCAGCTGCTGACTCTCTCAAGCTTTCTTGAAATCAATTGTCCAATATCTTCTTCACTGACCAAGGTTTTCAACATAACTGCCAACTTCCGTTGTTCAACTTTTAACCTCCAGAACTTTCATCTCCTTAGCAATAAGCAACAACTCCTCCTTTTTCAGATCTGAAAAGTTTGGTGATTCCAAACACATTTTTAATTTCTATTTGGACAAGTTCACTTGGCCCACACTTAAGTTTTGTTTCCAAAACACACTCATCTGTACTTTGTGCAGAATCTCACTTCATATTGGGGTTTAAAACATTCACATTCTGCAGAAACTGACAAAGTTTCCACTTTCAAATCGACACAGATTGGAGTTGCCAAACATGGACCAAAATCCATCGCTGTACTTGAACCCCACACACACAATAAGCCTTTTAATGAGCTTGGGAAATCAGTTTACTAATAAATCACAAAAACTCCAAAGATTTCAGATCCCAAAACTCCAAATCGCAAGGACAAGCCCAAAATATGTTATGAACTAACAACCTTTTTAATTATGTTTGGGATTAAAGGACCTTTTGACAAGAATGTGCTAAAAAGCATTTAAATCCATTTATGCCTCTGAGAAGTCTGCTTTCCTCAGAATTAAAATGGCCTGCATTTGTACAGGTGCTTCTGAACAAACACCTATTGTTTTCAATATCTCAAGAACATCATAAATCCTTTTCACCTTCTTGCATGTTTGTCTCAACTGCCTTCTGTTTGCGATCTCCAAGAACAATCTGTGTTTAAAATGCTAATGCTTTGTCCTTGTGCCCCTGAAATATCCAAGCTAACTGATCAAGTATACAGGTACAATATTTTACCTCTGTAATTTACTTTACTAAGACATTTTTATATACGAGAAATATTAAATTAATATTAAAGGTTAACACAACTCCGTGACATATCTGAATAGTCAAGGTATTAAAGGTGAGTGGGAGAATGGATCAGTTCATGATGGAATGGACACAATGGGCCAAACGGCCTACTTCTGCTCCTGTATCTTATTGTCTCATATTTTACAAAGCACAGATGTTTTTTTCAACCCCAATTTGTAAATCACAGTTTTGGCTTTTGGAATGTAAATTGCACACATTTTTGCACAGCAAAGATATCGGTTTTGACCCAAAAACAGGACATATTTTGAAAAATACAACTTTTGTCTTTTTTTAGCAAAACACTCCATACTTTCCTTCAAAACACAACCTTCAGTTTTTGTTTATTAGAACCTCCACTTCTCCCAAAACAACCATTGTACACAAATTCTCCAAAACACCACAACCATTCCTTAATTGGGGAACACTTCCCCAAAATATTGGCAACATTTATGCTGGCATTGCTCGAACGCCCTAATCAGAGTGACCCACAGTCGCCAGGAGTGGGTGCTGCCACGCGAGCCATCATTCAAGTAAATGGCTCACGAGACTATCTTGTGACTTGAAGTCAAGCTGGTGTAAATACGATCAGTAACTCTCTCTCTGTTTTGTGCAAAGAATCTTGCATATAAGAACTAAAGAGAGTTGGGGTGTGGTTTGGTGAAACTCTGTGTCCTTCATTAATTCTCTGAGTCAACTCAAAGTGGGAGTTCGATTCCTCATCTACGTGTGCAGCCCAGACAGTTTGGGCACAGTTACACCAGGTGGACACATTGCCCAAAGCCTTTGGGATCAGCATTGTGGTGCACACAATAATCACGTCAAATAGGATGGAGTGATTAAACACCTTCAATGACCAAAAACCTGAGCATTACTGATACACGACTGGGCCAGGTTCAGAGGGGGCAAGTCCGGGAAATCCAGGGTGGAGCTAAGGGAGAGGTTGGAGAAGGTCAGGTAGATATGGACTGGCCAGTCCATACATCTATATAAAAGCCTTTCACCACTTTGAGATAAAACCCAACGAGGTGATGTGGCGACACAGAGCACATACTGTACTTTATGACATACATAGTTCATAGTGTCCATCACAGGTTCAGCCTGTCGGGTGGTCTTGTGATGCTCTGTGGCTTCCGAGGCACTGGGCCCTCCCAATTTTGTGCCAGCTCCCCTTCTCGCTTCAGTCTGTATACGGACCTGAATCATTAACTGACCATCTCTCTCCATGGACACTGCCTAACCTGCTGAGTTCCTCCAGCTTCATTCTTTATTCCTCATTCTGGTGGTCCTTCACCTAAAGGCAGAATGGGCTCACAGGGAGAAACAGCCTCCTGCTCCTACTTTATTCTGTGTTGGGGAAAACCTATTCTAAATCCTCGTTCACTCCTTGAGGTGATCGGTCCTTGGCATCTGTTGGCCCTTGTACAGAACAAAGGCCACTCTTCTGCCTCTCACCCTGAAAGGACTCAGTTCAACCTTGTGCCATTTGGGGGATTAGTATTGGGGGAGTGTCAGGTATTGAAGGTTGGGGGTAAGACGTGGGTTTGTTGGTGGATCAGTTAAAGGTTATCTGCCCTCTCATTTCAACTGAATCCACATAGACCTGCATCATTCTGTGTCATATTAAGCCCTGACCACACAAATCCCCCCCATTCACTTTCCAATTTGATGAAGGGTGCAGAATATTAGCTGGATCTTGTTCTGATAATTGCGATGAAGACATCATCACACAGATTTTGCCAGGAAGCTAGGAGAGAGAGTGACCAAGGACATTTCAGACAGGAATCAATTCTCAACTCCTCGACTGAGTCTCATATCCTAATGCCTGCCCCATCTCTAAAACAATAGTGCGAATTGACTACAGCTGGAGCCACTTTCAGGTGCATTCTACGTCAAGAATCAGTCTGCAGAAGCGGAAACAGCCCTGTGGAATGTTCTTTCAGGTGGCACCCTGAAAGGGACAGCTGCAGGAGAGGCGCCTCAGAGCGCACTCCAGCTCCTGTCAGCACGGGAGATCAGGACAGGTGCGGCTGGCTCAGGATGTTGGGGCAGAGGAGGCTGTCAGGCAGCAGTGATGGGTGGTGTCGGGCGCGGTGATGGAGGCTCTCGGGTAAGGTGAATGGGGCTGTCGGACGCGGGAACGGTGAGTTGTCGGGCATGAGGAGGGGGGCTGTCAGGCGCGGGGATTTGGGTCCCTGGCTGATTATCATCAGGCGGCTGCATTCAGGTTCCTCGGGGGAATTGCTCAGACACGGAGATTATACCTCCCGAAGGAAGATTGGTAAGTACTCCTCCGAGCCGCATCAGGCTCTTTCACATGGCCTCCATACAGCCGTATTCGGGTAGAATATGTGACTTTACATTGGGGTATTCTGGCCACCTGAAGGAGGCTCATCAGGCCTGATCCAAAGGCTGCAAGAAGCCTTCAGCACCACTCAGTCCCAGAATGGCATTTTCTGCTTTGAACTGTTAGCCACCATTGTCAACTTCAAGAATTTAAAATTACTATGAAACTAGACATTTACATATGTAAATTGGAAACCAGAAATCAGACAGGCAGAGAATGATTACCAATGTGTACTGTGAGCAACCCTTCCAGATTTCTGTTGAAATTTTGTAGACCAGAAGGATGTTCTTAATTATAACGGGCACATGAGATTAAATTGCCAACAACAAATCCTTTCTATGTCTTGAGGAAGAGGATGTGCAAAATGTAAAGCAGAAGCTGTACCAATGCCTTCCAAGAAATGTTATCCAATTTGTTGGCAGGAAAATGTCTTAAAAGCTCTACCATGTGACTGTGTTCTTTAACTCCCGTTCAAACATTAATAGTGAGGTGAGTCTGTTCACCCACCACTGGTACCCCTCATTCTTACTGGCATGACTCAATAAAGACTGTGTTTTAGAGTTTGTGGTTTGTTACTGTACCTTTTTGTACCTTGACAGGAAATCGACTTCAACAAGGGTGAGAAAAAAAAACACTCAAACCCCTTACATGGTGACAGATTGAAACTGGGTTACTGTCACTAAGAACATTCTTCCAAACATGCCAAGATCAAAATTCAATTGATTGTCATGGTATAAAGTGCAATATTACACAAAATTCACTTCATTCAGACATAAAGCAGACAGGGTCACATTAGCAGGAAGTTAGACATAGTGTTCCTTGCAGTCAAGAGGAAAAGAGAATTCCCTGAGTCCCCTACAGCCCCCAAACCCAGCCCTTGCCCACAAACACCCAGCCCCCTGCCCCCAAAATCCAGCACAAACCATCAAATGCAGTCGCCTTGTTTAGAAAAGGTAATGGGGAGAATCTTGGGAATTATAGACCAGTATAGGATCTATGAGCATTTGCAGAAGTACAGACTTCTCAAGGACAGTCAACATGCCTTTGTGATGGTAAGGTCATGCCTCATAAGTCTAAATGAGTTTTATTTGAGGGGGGTAACAAAGGAAATGAATGAGGCTCGTGTGGTAGATGTGGTCTACATGGATTTTAGCAAGAATTTGACGAGACTCATCAGAAAGTAATTTGGCAAAGGATCAGGGTATCTTTGGCTGTGGATAAAAAATTGTCTTGTTGGAAGAAAGCAGAGAGCAGTGGAGTGCCACAAAGATCTGTTCTGGGACCCCTGCACTTGGTGATTTTTATAAATGACCTGGATGGAGGGGCAGAAGATGGGTCAGTAAGTCTGCAGATGATGTGAAGGTTGGAGGAGTTGTGGATGAAGCTGAAGGTTGTCGAAGGATACAAGAGGATACAGACAGGATGCAGATTTGGGCAGAAAAGTTGCAGATGGATTTCAATCCAGGTAAGTGTGAGGTGATGCATTTTGGAAGTACAAACCAGAAGGCTGGGTACAAGGTTACCAGTCGGTTTCTTGAGTGTGGATAAACTGAGGGAATTTGGGGTTCAAATCCAAACATCCCTCAAGGTTTCCGCTCAGGTTGATAGGATAGTTATGAAGGCCAATGGGATGATGAGCTTCATTAAACTTTTCTACGTGGTCTTGCGTGAAAGTGAGGCCATTTTGGCAGGAAAGCGCAGAAAAATTAACCACGATCACAGGAGTGGCCTCCACGTGAGACCTGGAGCAATATCTTCATGGAAACAAGCGACAACTTAACCAAATATCTAATATCATTTATAAAAATAGCACTGGCCTTCACGAAAAGATGTATCACGATCAACTGGATGTCCGATAGCACGCTGGGCTGGGGAAATGAACTGCTGTTACCTACGGAAAAAAAAATCACATAAACGTGACCCTTTGGTAAAGGTCTGTCAGCTGTACCTGGACCACATAGGGGCCCAGACACTAATATAAATGAACAATAAAAGGGGATAAAAGTAACCATTATATAAACCAAAACCAAGTTTCCCCAACTGGACTCATCTACTTGTAATCTCTGAAAATGTGGATATGAAAACAAACTGCAATAGAGAGAGAAAAAATTCAAAGTGCAAAAGGAAGAGTCTTTAAATGAATCCCTGAATGTGTGTTGAGTCTCGTGGTGAAGGGGTAGCAGCTATTCCTGAACCTGGCTATACCTCTTTCCTGATGGGAGCAGTGAGAACAGAGCGGGTGATGTGGATCCTTGATTGCTGCTGCTCTCTGACAGCAGCGTTCCCTGCAAATGTTCTCAATGGTGGAGGGTTTTTACCTGAGATGTCCTGGGCGGTGTCCATACTTTTGCAGAGCTTTTTGCTCAGGGGTATTGGTGTCACAACAGCTCAAACCTACTACAAACTGAACCTTTCACCCCTCACACCCGTAAACCCACTATTTTTCTTGCATCAATGTGCCTGCCTAAATGTTAAAGGTCCCTATTATTCCAGACTCCACCATCCTGCCCGGCCATGTGCTCCAGGCACCCGCAGCCTTCTGCACGTTCTCTTTCTACAAGTCCTTCAGCAGCCTTGTGTTTCCTCAGCACTGCCTGCTCCTCCACCAAGCTCTGCCACAAATCCATTCACTATGAGCTTCCTGCATCACTCCAGAGAAAAGCCCAAGGTTTCTCTCTCTGAATATTGCATTTACTTCATTCTGAAGGGCTGAATTCCTGCAGCTTCCCAATCAAACATCTGCAATCGCCTTTAAATTGTGCCGCTCTGCACAGATTTGTGCCACCTGCTTTTAAACAGGTTAAATCCTATGGGCATTCTGACAGTGTCCTTCCACTCTCTCTCTCTCTCACTCTCACTCTACCGGTGGAACTAAATCCTTCTGCTCAAATTGTTGCTTGGTCTGGGCTTCTGTCCTTTTGCCTGGATTCTCATCCTCTGCTATTTCAGTCTGAACCTTGCCGTCAGCCCGAGGAATAAAAACGTGTGGATATGGATCGGAATTCTTTCTGGCTGAAGCATCTCAAACACTGCTCTCATCTTCGTGTGTACACAGCTAGAGACAAGAACAAATCTTAGAAACATAGAAAAATAGGTGCAGAAGTAGGCCATTTGGCCCTTCAAGCCTACACCACCATTCAATACGATCATGGCTGATCAGTACTCGGTTCCTGTCTTCTCCCCATACCCCCTGATCCTCTTAGCCACAAGGGCCAAATCTAACCTACTCAACAAACACATTCTTCTGAATAACTGGGTGCTCATCAATGCTTTCAAAGCTCTGGATCCCCAGCACAATTTGCATCATTGTGCACGCAGACGAGTGCCCCAGAGTGGTCGATGCTGAATTTTTTTTTAAATTTAACCCTTGAATAAAATTAATCTTGACCTGGAGCACCTTTTACCATCTCGATCCTCTCTCTCCTTCCACATCATCCCTCTCCACCACTCCCCTGGGATAGGTGCAGAAGGTAGCATGTTAAACCGGAAAGTCTGAAGTTGCTGAGGTTGGGTGCAATGCACAGACGTGCTGGAGAACCTCAGCTGGTCACACCGCATCCTAAAGAGGTAAAGGACAACCAACATTTCATGCCTGGGCCCTCCGTCAGGAATGCCCGGAATGTTCCTGTGGTTGCGGTGTGACCCCCTGAGTCTCTCCAGCACATTAGTGCATTTGCAGGGAGTAGAAATCCTTTTCAGTAATGACTTTGGGAGTAAAATCCTGGGCAGCATAAGATCTGACTGATGAAGGAATTCTAATCCACTCGAGGTGAAGCGCCCTGTGCCATGTAACAGAGAGCTCAGAAAATGTTATCTGCAGTCCCCGCAATCAAAGATATATTTTCATTTTTAATTGCACGGCGAATACTAATTCGACAACCAACACCTTCATCCCCACCATGAAAAAAAGGTCAAGTACGTAACAGTCATCCCTGTGGGCAGGATTCTAGCGGAGTTGAAAATCCGTGGGTGCCCGTATCTTGTCCTGAGTCACTGTGAAATCCATCTCCAGGATGTTGGCACTTTATTCCTGTGTGTTTTTTTGAACCTTGCTTAGTGCTAAGTGTTTGAATTAAGATTTTTCCATTAGTTTTTCCTTTTGAATTGAACATTACAATATATGTTAATGCACTTTCCAAAGTGTTTTACAATGTAAACAATATTTTAAAGAAAAATCTGAAGACTTCACCATCTGAGATGCAGGAACTAATCTGTGGCTTCAGCGGGTCTGCGCCCAGGGTTATTTGGATTAGTTGAAACAGGACCGTCTTCCAATGTCTGCAGTAAAACTGGGAGAAAGAGGGTTGGGCTGTCGGTGTCATAGTTAATGACGTCTCATTACAGAACTGAAAGCTTTCAGTCTGTGGTGAACTGATATTCTCATCCCACTGACCAGCATCCCTTCCTGCTCATTCCCATCCATGGGTCCGGGACTCCCTCGCCCTCATGGGTCCCCCTCACACTCGCAGTTCCCCGATCGCCTCAACCACACGGATCCCCTCAACCACGTGGATTAACACCCCCACCTTCAGCCTCGCGGGTCCCCCTCAGATTTCTGGGTCCACGTCCCCGTCCCCCCTCAGCCTTCCGGGTCCCCGTCCCCCCTCAGCCTTCCGGGTCCCCGTCCCCCCTCAGCCTTCCGGGTCCCCGTCCCCCCTCAGCCTTCCGGGTCCCCGTCCCCCCTCAGCCTTCCGGGTCCCCGTCCCCCCTCAGCCTTCCGGGTCCCCGTCCCCCCTCAGCCTTCCGGGTCCCCGTCCCCCCTCAGCCTTCCGGGTCCCCGTCCCCCCTCAGCCTTCCGGGTCCCCGTCCCCCCTCAGCCTTCCGGGTCCCCGTCCCCCCTCAGCCTTCCGGGTCCCCGTCCCCCCTCAGCCTTCCGGGTCCCCGTCCCCCCTCAGCCTTCCGGGTCCCCGTCCCCCCTCAGCCTTCCGGGTCCCCGTCCCCCCTCAGCCTTCCGGGTCCCCGTCCCCCCTCAGCCTTCCGGGTCCCCGTCCCCCCTCAGCCTTCCGGGTCCCCGTCCCCCCTCAGCCTTCCGGGTCCCCGTCCCCCCTCAGCCTTCCGGGTCCCCGTCCCCCCTCAGCCTTCCGGGTCCCCGTCCCCCCTCAGCCTTCCGGGTCCCCGTCCCCCCTCAGCCTTCCGGGTCCCCGTCCCCCCTCAGCCTTCCGGGTCCCCGTCCCCCCTCAGCCTTCCGGGTCCCCGTCCCCCCTCAGCCTTCCGGGTCCCCGTCCCCCCTCAGCCTTCCGGGTCCCCGTCCCCCCTCAGCCTTCCGGGTCCCCGTCCCCCCTCAGCCTTCCGGGTCCCCGTCCCCCCTCAGCCTTCCGGGTCCCCGTCCCCCCTCAGCCTTCCGGGTCCCCGTCCCCCCTCAGCCTTCCGGGTCCCCGTCCCCCCTCAGCCTTCCGGGTCCCCGTCCCCCCTCAGCCTTCCGGGTCCCCGTCCCCCCTCAGCCTTCCGGGTCCCCGTCCCCCCTCAGCCTTCTGGGTCCCTGTCCCCCCTCAGCCTTCTGGGTCCTGATCACCCTCACCCTTCTGGGTCCTGATCACCCTCACCCTTCAGGGTCCTGATCACCCTCACCCTTCTGGGTCCTGATCACCCTCACCCTTCTGGGTCCTGATCACCCTCACCCCTCTGGGTCCTGATCACCCTCACCCCTCTGGGTCCTGATCACCCTCACCCCTCTGGCGGGACCCCGTCACCCTTCTGGGTCCTTGTCCCCTCTCCCAGCAGCCTCAGCATTCCACTGCCCCCCTCAGCCTCGCGGGTCCCCGACCCCCCCCTCAGCCTCGCGGGTCCCCGACGCCCCCCTCAGTCTCGCGGGCCCGACCCCCCTCAGCCTCGCGGGCCCCGACCCCCCTCAGCCTCGCCGCCCCCGACCCCCCCCTCAGCCTCACGGGTCCAGACCCCCCCCTCAGCCTCACGGGTCCAGAACCCCCCCCTCAGCCTCACGGTCCCCCTACCCCCCCTCAGCCTCGCGGGCCCCGAACCCCCCCTCAGCCTCGCGGGCCCCGAACCCCCCCTCAGCCTCGCGGGCCCCGAACCCCCCCTCAGCCTCGCGGGCCCCGAACCCCCCCTCAGCCTCGCTGGCCCCGAACCCCCCCTCAGCCTCGCGGGCCCCGACCCCCCCCCTCAGCCTCGCGGGCCCCGACCCCCCCCTCAGCCTCGCGGCCCACGCCCCCCTCCCTTCAGCCTCGCGGCCCCCGAACCCCCTTCAGCCTCTCGGCCCCCGGCCACCCTCAGCCTCGCGGCCCCCGCCCCCCCACCTCAGGCTCGCGGCCCCCGACCCCCCTCCAACCTCGCGGGCCCCGACCCCCCTCAGCCTCGCCGCCCCCGACCCGCCCCCTCAGCCTCGCGAGCCCCGAACCCCCGTCAGCCTCACGGGTACAGACCCCCCACCACAGCCTCGCGGGCCCCGAACCCCCGACAGCCTCACGGGTACAGACCCCCCCCTCAGCCACGCGGGCCCCGACCCCCCCCCCCTGAGCCTCGCGGACCCCGACCCCCCCCCTGAGCCTCACGGGTCCAGACCCCCCCCTCAGCCTCACGGGTCCAGACCCCCCTCTCAGCCTCATGGTCCCCGAACCACCCTCAGCCTCGCGGGCCCCTACCCCCCCCTCAGCCTCGCGGGCCCCGAACCACCCTCAGCCTCGCGGGCCCCTACCCCCCCCTCAGCCTCACGGGTCCAGACCCCCCTCAGCCTCGCCGGTCCCGATCCCCGAGCCCCCCCTCAGTCTCGCGGCCCCCGACCCCCCTCCAACCTCGCGTGCCCCGACCCCCCTCCAACCTCGCGTGCCCCGACCCCCCTCCAACCTCGCGTGCCCCGACCCCCCTCCAACCTCGCGTGCCCCGACCCCCCTCCAACCTCGCGTGCCCCGACCCCCCTCCAACCTCGCGTGCCCCCGACCCCCCCCTCAGCCTCACGGGTCCTGACCCCCCCCTCAGCCTCACGGGTCCTGACCCCCCCCTCAGCCTCACGGGTCCAGACCCCCCCCTCAGCCTCACGGTCCCCGAACCCCCCTCAGCCTCGCGGGCCCCTACCCCCCCCCTCAGCCTCGCAGGCCCCGACCCCCCCCTCAGCCTCGCGGCCCCCGCCCCCCTCCCTTCAGCCTCGCGGCCCCCGAACCTCCTTCAGCCTCGCGGCCCCCGAACCCCCTTCAGCCTCGCGGCCCCCGACCCCCCTCAGCCACGCAGGTCCCGATCCCCGAGCCACCCCTCAGTCTCGCGGCCCCCGACCCCCCTCCAACCTCGCGGGCACCGACCCCCCTCAGCCTCGCCGCCCCCGACCCCCCCCTCAGCCTCACGGGTCCCGACCCCCCCCTCAGCCTCACGGGTCCCGACCCCCCCCTCAGCCTCACGGGTCCAGACCCCCCCCTCAACCTCACGGGTCCAGACCCCCCCTCTCAGCCTCACGGTCCCCGAACCCCCCTCAGCCTCGCGGGCCCCGAACCCCCCTCAGCCTCGCGGGCCACGACCCCCCCCTCAGCCTCGCGGGCCCCGACCCCCCCTTCAGCCTCGCGGGCCCCGACCCCCCCCTCAGCCTAGCGGCCCCCGACCCCCCTCAGCCTCTCAGCCCCCTACCCCCCTCAGCCTCTCAGCCCCCTACCCCCCTCAGCCTCGCGGCCCCCGACCCCCCTCAGCCTCACGTTCCCCGAACCCCCCCTCAGCCTCACGAGCCCCGACCCCCCCCTCAGCCTCACGGGCCCCGAACCCCCCCTCAGCCTCGCGGCCCCCGCCCCCCCCCCCTCAGCCTCGCCGCCCCCGACCCGCCCCCTCAGCCTCGCGGGCCCCGAACTCCCGTCAGCCTCACGGGTACAGACCCCCCCCCCTCAGCCTCGCGGGCCCCGACCCCCCCCCTCAGCCTCGCGGGCCCCTACCCCCCCCTCAGCCTCGCGGGCCCCGACCACCCCCCTCAGCCTCGCCGCCCCCGACCCCCCCCCTCAGCCTCGCGGACCCCGAACCCCCTTCAGCCTCGCGGGCCCCTACCCACCCCTCAGCCTCGCCGCCCCAGACCCCCCCCCCTCAGCCTCGCGGACCCCGACCCCCCCCTCAGCCTCACGGGTCCAGACCCCCCCCTCAGCCTCACGGGTCCAGACCCCCCCCTCAGCCTCACGGGTCCAGACCCCCCCCTCAGCCTCGCGGCCCCCGCCCCCCTCCCTTCAGCCTCGCGGCCCCCGAACCCCCTTCAGCCTCGCGGCCCCCGACCCCCCTCAGCCTCGCGGCCCCCGACCCCCCTTAGCCTCGCGGCCCCCGACCCCCCCCTCAGCCTCACGGGCCCCGACCCCCCCCTCAGCCTCGAGCCCCCGCCCCCCCCCTCAGCCTCACGGGTCCAGACCCCCCTTCAGCCTCACGGTCCCCGAACCACCCTCAGGCTCGCGGGCCCCGACCCCCTCTCAGGCTCGCGGCCCCCGACCCCCCTCAGCCTCGCGGCCCCCGACCCCCCTTCAGCCTCGCGGGCCCCGACCCCCCCCCCCTTCAGCCTCGCGGCCCCCGACCCCCCTTCAGCCTCGCGGGCCCCGAACCCCCTTCAGCCTCGCGGGCCCCGACCCCCCCCCCCTTCAGCCTCGCGGGTCCCCGACTACCACACACCCTAACGCCACCCCGACCCAAACTCCCTCACGGTTCCCCGGCCCCACCTCACAACCATCTCCCCGCCCGTTCCCCTCCGAGCTCCGGCCGCCCCGGACCCAAAGGGCGACCCGTGGAAACTCCCTCCTCCCTGGTCTCGCTCCCAAAATGCCCCGATTCCCGCCCCTGAAGCACCGACACAAACCTCTCCCGCTCGCGACCAACTGCTCCAAAGGCGGGAAAGATCAACAACATGGCGGCCCCCAGCGGTCGCTCTCGCGAGAGCTTGAGCCACCCCTCCACGGGATCTCTTCGCCAGCCCAGTCCCACTGGGGAAGGGGCCGAGAGCTGCCTCGGGCCTCCAGTCCATCTCCCCTTCAGGCTGCACATTTCCACACCAGGACCTGCCCCACATTCCCCCCCAAGATTCCAGTCCATCCCACCTCCACCACCTTGGCCCAAAGCTCATTCCACGCTCCCACCCCCCTCTGAGGGAAGAAAATCCCCCTTCAATCTCAATCCATGTCCTCCTCTTTGAATCTCTCCCACTCTCCTTGGAAACAGCCTGTCCCCATGGACACGATCCGTCCCCCCTCACAATTTTCAAATCTTCCTCAATCTTCTACGCTCCAGGGAATAAAGTCCCAGCCTGTCCAACCTTCCCCTGGAACTCAAACCCCGAAAGCCAGACCACCTTCTTGTCCCTCTCCTCGACGCGCTGTCTCATTCCTATCCTTCCTCTCCTCCGGCCACCCAAACGGCACACAACGTTCCCAAGTTGGCCTCACCCATGCCTCGTCCAACTTCCTCGTGGCCTCCCACCTCCTGCACTCAATCCTCTCATTTCTGAAGGCCAAAATACCAGAAGCTTTCTTCACTCCCCCCACCCACCCCCCATCTCCACATGGGACTCCACTTTCGGGCAGTTCTGTACCACAGTTCCTCAATCCCTTTGTTTGACAACACTCCTCAATGGTGTACCATTTAACATTCAAACTCTTACGTTTTAAGAATCAATTGCAGAGATCCATGGATGTGGGAAGTCAGGAGGGTTAGGGACTGGGTGCAGGTCGATGAGACTGGCAGAATGATATTTCACCATGAACGAGAAGGGCCGAAGGGTCCCTTTTCTTTGCTGTGGGGTTTCTAGGGTAGAGTTCACACCATTCTCAGGAAGGAGGATGAGTAGACAGGTGTCATGGTCCATGGGTAGGAATGGTGATGAGATCCTGCCAGGAGAGATGAGGGAGTTAAGTGCGAAGGTGAAGGGCACAACCAAGGGGTCTCTGTCTGTCTGTGTGCGTGTGTCACTACGTCTGTGTGTTTCTCTCTATGTCTCTGTGTGTCTCTGTGTGTCTCTGTGTCTGTGTGTGTGTCTCTCTCTGTGTCTGTGTCTCTCTCTCTCTGTCTGTCTATCGGTCTGTGTGTGTATCTGTGACTGTGTGATTCTCTGTGTCTGTGTGTCTCTGTCTGTGTGTGTCTCTCTGTGTCTGTTTGTGTGTCTCTGTCTGTGTCTCTTTGTGTGTCACTGTCTGTGTGTGTGTCTCTCCCTGTGGCACAATGTGTGTCTCTCTGTGTCTGTATGTTTGTGTGTCTCTCTCTCTCTGTCTCTTTCTGTGTCTCTGTATCTGTGTGTGTGTCTGTCTGTGTCTCTCTGTCTGTGTCTCTCTCTCTGTCTGTGTCTCTCTCTGTGTCGCTGTCTGTGTGTCTCTCTGTCTGTGTCTCTATATCTGTGTGTCTGTGTGTCTGTGTGTGTCTCTCTCTATCTATGTCTGTGTGTATGTATCTGTGTGTGTCTGTCTCTCTGTGTCGTGTGTTTGTCTCTGTCTCTGACTGTGTGTGTGTCTGTCTCTTTGTGTCGTGTGTGTGTCTCTCTCTGTCTGTGTGTGTGTCTCTCTGTCTGTCTGTGTCTGTCTGTGTGTGTCTCTGTCTGTCTGTCTCTCGCTGTCAGTGTCTCTCTCTCTGTCTCTGTCTGTGTGTGTTTCTCTGTGTGTCTGTGTGTGTGTATCTGTCTCTCTGTGTCTGTGTGTGTGTGTCTGTCTGTCTGGGTATGTGTGTGTCGCTCTCTCTCGGTGTCTCTAATATATGCTTATTCATTACCCACCATTATCCATCCCTACTGGTGGTGCGGGCTTTGTTCCCCAAGGCGTCCGTATTGGCTGCCCATAGACCATCTCTGCCCCAACGCATTCCTCGGTGTCACCTGCATTAAAATCAAGATGGCATCAGCACCTTTTTGGACACTTTTAGCTGTGTTTCCTCAGTTCTTCTGGCCAGTTTTGTGTTTCGTTCACACATTCCTGCTTCCTGGGGTTCACGGCACTCGTGGAAGATCGCCAGTTCCTGAAACAATTCTTCATTCATCTTATTTGTAACATTTTTACATTTAATTTAACATATGCATTAAAAAACTTAAATTTCTTGTTTGAAAATAAGATAAAATTAATGCATAGTGATTTAAAAAGTAACCCCTCCCACAGCTGCCCAATAGAAAACAATAAAGAGAGGAAACATCTAGATAGTATTTATAAAAATTGACCAAAACTCTCAAATAAAATCTTGGTTTTCTTGGTTTTAGGAGTCAGAAAGTTCGTGTTGGGTGGTTAAAACTTAATTCTGACAATTGGTAAATACACATCCCAAATCTTCAAAAGAGAAATTCAAATTTGTTCCGTGAATTCGATGTAATTATTTCAAGTGGGAATCAACGGCCTATTTCAGTGTGGCCATCGACCCATTCCCAAATACGTATCGGACTTCCAAGTTACTGCCACACATTTTAACCCTATAACAATTACAGCACAGAAACAGGTCACTTGGCCCTTCTTGTCTGCACTGAACTAAATACTCTCCTCTCGTACCACCTCTCTGCATTCCCCTCCCCTCCAATTTTCCCTGAAATGACAAAATGGACCCTGCCGCCACTATTTCTCCCGGAAGCTCACTCCACTCAGCCACCACTCTGAGTAAAGAAGTTCCCCCTCATGTTACTTCCAAACTTTTACCTCCTGTTTCAATCTCTGCTCCCGCAATGAAAAAAGTCTATCCACATCAACTCGTTCTATCCTCCTAGTAATTTTAAAGACCTCGATCAAATCCCCTCTCAACCATCTACAATCCATAGAATAAAGACTTCATTTGCTGAATCTTTCTTTGTAATCTAGTTGCTGATATCCAGGTAACATTGACTTAAATCTTCTCTGCACCCTCTCTACTTTGTTGATAGCTTTCCTCTCATTTGGTGACCAGAACTGCACACAGTACTCTCAACAGGGCCTCACCAATATCTTGTCTAGTCTCAACCTCACTGCCCGACTCCCGTATTCTATGCTATGGTTGATCAAGGCCAGCTATTTGAACAGATTCTTTTCGAGGTACTCTCTGATTACCCTCCAATAATTAACCTATCACTGTCAGGCTCACCTGGTTGGCTTTTGAAGCCGTTTTTAAACAAAGGAACATTAGATTACATCCATTCCTCTGGCACCTCACCCGTGGATAAACAGGTTTTAAATATTTCTGTCAGAGCCCTTGCAATTTCTACTCTTCTTTCCCTCAAGGCCAAGGGAATATCATGTCAGACCTCCATTAACCAACAGACAAAAATCAGCCATCACAAGGTGAAGGCAGGACAGTAGACCCACCTCTCCAGCACGAGTCATGGATCAAGTGAGCACTGACTGCAAGAAGTTTCTACATCCTCTTGGTGTCTATGTGGATTTCCTCCCACACTCCACAGCTCAAGGTGGCCGTAAGTTCATTGGCGAATTGGGAAGCTCAAGACCATGGGGTGGAAGTGCACATTCTGGTCCTGGGGGCATCAATTCAATTCAACTGCATGGATTAACCTTTGGGCACGACCTGATCTTTTTCTGGTTTCAAACTCATTATTTTTGAAAATTGTATGTGCACCTCTAATGCAACACGACTGCTGCTAAACAGGCTTCTTGATGCATATCCATGACAAGAACTCGGGAGAATCTGATTTGGTTACTAGACTTTTGAACAGAACAGTGTCTGGACATTTTATCCCTAAACTGAAACTTTATAGACATACAGAACAAAAACAGGGCAAAACAAGCTTGTGTCTCACCAATACCACAATTCACAGACACTTTTTAAGTTCTCAAGGGTGGCAGAAAACAAAAAGAACAGACAAACTCCTTCCACACTGTCACTTTGAGAGCTTTGGACTCACCATGCTAGAAATATTGCCAAGCCATCACTCTCTCTCCAAATCAATGACCAAAAGTACTGGCTGAGCGATAGATTTGAGACATTTTACCCGCTATGTAGCAATCAGGCACAAGGGAAAGTGGTGCTTCCATTGTAAAGTATTTAGGAATCTCAGACCACAAACAACCTTCACCCCAAAAAACAAGCAATTCTCCACAATAAAACTAGGTTTCCTTCCTGTCTGCAAGCATCTGCTCTCTTGAGTCTGAATGGCACAACTGGGGAAACCGTTTCAAACCCATGACCTGAAACAGCATATTCTCTTCCCCTAATTGGAGCTGTCTTGAATTGGCCACCATTGCCCGAGCAAGAATGAACTGGGAGATCTCACACTTGCTCCTTCACAGGTGAGACCTCCCTGTTCATTGGAGCTCCATATTATCCATCTTGCTCTATTTTGTTAACCTTAATCAAGTCTCCTCTCATTCTCCAACACTCCCATGAAAAATAAAAATCATGTATCCTGAAGTTCGCGAGTCCGGACACCAGGTGGTGGTATTATACCTAGATCTCTCTCTCTCTCTCTCCCTCTCTCCCTCTCTCATCATGTATGCAGTACTCGGTGTGAACAGGCGGTGGCAGCACTTTACAGCCCTTGCAATCTGCAGCTTGGACAGGAGATGGTTGGTTTGTACCTCGTGGGCTCTTGCACCAAGATTGAAGATTTGGAGATTTCCCATTGATTGGCAGAGAACATGCACGACATCACATCCAACCCTGAGATTCCCTTTTTCCTGTAGACACGACCGAATTCCCACGAATGGATTGGGAAATCAATGTTCCCGGGTACACGTCCTATAGAAAAGACAGAAAGTTGAGAAGAGGGGGTGGGGTAGCTCTGTTGGTAAGAAATGAAATTCAGGCGTTTGAAAGGAAAGACATTGAAACAGGTGGGTAGAGTCTGTTTGGATAGAATTAAGAAATTGTAAAGGCATGAGGACCATAATGGGGGAAATTTACAGGCCTCCGAAAAGTAGTTCAGATATCGGTGGCAGTATAAATCAGGAATTAAGAGTGGCATGTCAAAGTGGTAGCAATACGGTAGTTATGGGGGACTTCAACATGAAGGTGGACTGGGATAATCAGACGGGGGCAGGAACACAAGAGTGAGTTTATTGAATGTCTACGAGATACTTTCTTGGAGCAGCTAGTGGAGGAACATACCATGAGGAAGTCGATTCAGGACTTGGTACATTGCAGCAACACAGAGTTAATAAGTGACCTCGATGTAGGAGAGCCATTAGGGAATAGTGAGCATGGTATGGTTACTTTTGAGCTGCAATTAGAAAGGGAAAAAGAAAGGAAGTCGGAAGCATCTGTACTGCAGTTAAATAAAGGGGATTATGCAGCTATGAGGGAGGATCTAGCCAAAATAAAATGGAAAGATACACTAGCTGGTAGGACAACTCGGGAAAAATGGCAGGTGTTTTTGGACATTTTCCACAGGATTCAGGACAAATTTATTCCAAAGTGGAGGAAATGCCCTAGGAGATGCAAATGGCAGCCGTGACTAACTAATGAAATCAAGTGCAATATCAAATCCAAAGGGAGTAAGTATAAGATAGCGAAGTGGAGTGGGAAGCTAGAGGATTGGGAAACCTTCAAAGAGCATCAGAGGGTAACTAAGAAAGTCATAAGAGAGGGGAAAATGAAGTATGAGAGGAAATTAGCAAATAATATCTTGGAGGATAGCAAAAGCTTTTTTAAATATGTGAAGAGGAAGAAATTGGTTCGGTCTAAAATTGGTCCATTAAGAATGGAAAAGGCTGGAATTATTACCGGAAACAAGGAGATGGCTGAGGAATTTAACAAATACTTTGCATCGGTCTTCACCAAGGAGGATATAGGTTATGGTCAGTTAGGGGGTAGTGGTCATGTGGTATCAAGAGACTTGGGGAACTTTCCTGGGGAAGTAGGGGATCTAATGGATATCCGGATCTAGAAGCAGGAGGTTGTGAGTAAATTGTTGGGACTGAGGGCTGATAAAACCCCAGGGCCTGATGGGCTGCATCCCAGGGTGCTTAAAGAAGTTGCTATGGAAATTGTGGAGGCACTGGTCGACATTTTCCAAAGTTCCATAGATTCAGGGGAGGTCCCTGAGGATTGGAGAATGGATGATGTGGTGCCGATTTTTAAGAAGGGAGGGAGGGAGAAAACGGTAAATTATAGACCGGTCAGCCTGACGTCAGTGGTGGGGAAGATATTGGAATCTATCATAAAAGGAGTAATAGCAGAACACTTAGGCAGAAATAATAGTATAAGGGCTAGTCAGCATGGATTCCTTAAGGGTAAGTCATGCTTGACTAATCTTCTGGAATTTTTCGAGGATGTGACAAAGAGGGTGGACTTGGGAGAGCCAGTGGATGGGGTGTATTTGGACTTCCAGAAGGAAGACGAGTGGGCAAGATCAGGGAGCATGCAATTGGAGGTAAGGTGCTGACATGGATCGGAAATTGGTTAAGAAATAGGAAACAAAGGGTTGGAGTAAGCCGGTCCTTTTCAGGATGGCAGGATGTGACGAGTGAAGTGCCGCAGGGATCGGTATTGGGTCCTCAGTTGTTTGTAATTTATGTAAATGATTTGGATGAGGGGATTATTAATAACATGAGCAAATTTGCAGATGACACTAAACTGGGTGGCGGTGTGGGGTGTGAGGAGGATGTCAAGAAAATGCAGAGGGACTTGGACAGGTTGGGGGTGTGGGCTGCTGAATGGAAGATGACGTTCAATGTGAGCAAATGTGAGGTTATCCATTTTGGGGGCAATAATAGGAAAGCTGAGTATTATTTAATTGGAGACAAGCTCGGGAGTGGGGAGGAGCAAATGGATCTGGGTGTACTTGTTCACCGGTCACTGAAGGCTAACATGCAGGTTCAAAAAGCTGTGAAGAAGGCAAATGGCATGTTGGCTTTCATAAAGAGGGGATTGGAGTATAGGAACAGAGACACCCTTCTGCAGTTGTACAGGGCCCTGGTGAGACCCCACCTGGAGTAATGCGTCCAGTACTGGTCTCCAGTTTTGAGGAAGGACATACTAGCTATAGAGGGTGTGCAGCGCAGATTTACAAGGTTAGTTCCAGGGATGGCGGGGTTGACATATGCTGAAAGGCTAGAGAAACTGGACTTGTATCCGATGGAGTTTAGAAGGATGAGGGGGGACATGATTGAGGTATACAAAATTATCAGGGGGATGGACAGGGTGAAGTCGGATTACTTGTTCCCAGTGATGGGGGAGACGAGGACTCGAGGGCATAGTTTAAGAATACAGGGAAGGCCCTTTAGGACGGAGATGAGAAAACATTTTTTTACCCAGAGAAGTGTGAATCTGTGGAATGCTCTGCCACAGAGGGTGGTAGAGGCAGATTCGCTGATTATGTTCAAAAGAGAGTTAGATAAGACTCTAGTGGGCAAAGGAGTTAAGGGTTATGGGGATAAGGCTGGAAAGGGGTACTGATAGTAGTGATCAGCCATGATCTGTAAAATGGTGGTGCTGGCTCGACAGGCCAGAGGGCCTACTCCTGCTCCTATTGTCTATTGAACCATTCCTCCAAGGTCCCTCTGTTCCTCAATGCCCTCCCCTTCACTGCATACGTACGTCTTGGTTATTCTTCCCAAAATAAAGCACCTCACACTTACCTACATTAAACTCCATCTGCCATCTTTCCAAACAGTCCAAATCCTTTTGTAGTCCATGAAAACCCTCCTCACTCTCCACAACTCTTGAAAATAAGCAAAAAGTATTACGTTATGTTAAGCTTTCCTTTGAAAATTTTAATAAAATTTAATAGAATATTTCAGGCCAATGGGACGCCAGGCATCATTAATCTTTCCATGTACGGCGTGGTCGTGCGTGAAAGTGTGGCCATTTTGGCCAAAAAAGCGCAGTAAAACGAACCGCGATCACAGGAGTGGCCTCCACAGTCGACCCGCAGCAATATCTTTGAGGTAATTTCATGGAAACAAACGACAACTTAAGCAAATATCAAATCTCATTTATAAAAATGGCACTGGCTTTGTCCTTTGACTGTTGGTTCCGTGATTAGACAGGGATGACTTAAAAGTGTGGTGGGGAAAGAAAGTGTTTGAAAACAATGAAATAACAAATGAAGGGCAGGGGAGTGGATGTGGGGTGTGTGGATTTTAGTGAGGCCTTTGACAGGGTTGCCCAGGGTAGATTCATTCTGATAGTCATGAGGCAAAGGATCTGTGGAACCTTGGTTGTGTGGATTCAGAATTAGTTTGCCTGCAGAAAGAGGTTCTCAACCTTCATCTTCTCACTCACGTACCACCTTAAGTAATCTCTGAACATTAAGGGATTGCTTCATGTGGTAGGTGAGTGGGAAGGGAAGGTTGAGAATGACGCTTCTAGATTGTTCATATGATTATTTTAAAATAGGGTTTGAACTTTCTTTCCACCCACTTACCACTAAAAGTGGTATGTGAGTGCAAGGAAAAAGGTTGAGAACCATTGGTTTAGTACGTTATATTTAAGGAGTGAATATATGGGCTAGAACAACATCAAGGCCTGAAGGGCCTGTACTGTGCGGTGTTCTCTGGATCTGCTGATCAATGGCCAGGGTTACCCATCCAGTATGGACACTGCAACTGAGTAAGGCAAGAGGAAACTTCTTCAGTATTTCCAGCCCATCTGTAACCATGACCTAAACGTCAATATTGGTCTCAGCTCAGAAAAGAACGGGGAGGCCACAACTACAATTCAGAGGTTCAGAGATTGTGGTGGATTGAGAGACAGGATCGCCCTCGCTGGACGGTAAGGCACCTGAATGATGATATTTGGTGTCCAAAATAGGAACTTCTCTTATTTTTGATCATTGAGCCCATGGTAAAACCTTCATTTCACTTCAAGTCACACTTTCCAAGAATGTGTCGACAACATTGAGGACCAGCTGTAGGCCCTGGTGGGTTCACCTTCAAGTCCCAGCAACAACCTAACCAATCTCTGCACTCCTTCAATCACATGGATTCTGCAATTTGGTGACTTGGTCCTCCAAATATGAAACAGCTAAAGCAACCTGAAAAAATCCCGTTTAATCCAAATATTTTTAGTCTCTTCCAGGAAAAATATTCTAGGATCCATTGGGAGTGTTCAAAATTTTAATTTTGGACCAAAATGTATATATTTTGGACAAACCCAAGTAGAATATATAAACATAGAAAAATAGGTGCAGGATTCGGCCATTTTGCCCTTCAAACCTACCCTGCCATTCAATACGATCATGGCTGATCAGTACCCAGTTCCTGCCTTCTCTCCATACCTCCTGATCCCCTTAGCCACAAGGGCCAATTCTAACCTACTCTTGAACATTGACAAGGAACCAGCCTCAACTACTTTCTGTAGCAAAGAATTCCATAGATCCATCATCCTCCAAGAGAGGAAATCTTTCCTCATCTCGGTCCTGAAAACCTTCCCCCAATGCCTGAAGAGGGCGCATAAAATCAGTGAACTGGTGCGGACTCGAAAGGCCAACATGGCCTGTTTCCGCTCCGTAAATGGTTATATGGTTATAGTATGGTTATCCTTAAACTGTAACCCCTGGTTCTGTTTTTCCCAGCATTGCAAACAACCTACCCGCATCTAGTCTATCTAAACCCTTTAGAATTTTGTTTCTATAAGATCCACCTTCAATTTCCTAAATTCCAGAGAATACAAGCCTAGTCTATCCAACCTTTCTTCATCTGCAAGTCCTTCCATCCCTGGTATCAGTCTAGTGAATCTTCTCTGCACCCACTCCACGGCGAGGATGTCCTTCCTCGGATTAAAGAGGCCAAAACAGCACGCAGTATTGCAGGTGTGGTCTCACCAAGGCCGTGTATGGCTGCAGCAGGATCTCTGTACTCAAGTCCTCTTGCTATGAATGCCTTCCTCACCGCCTGTTGCACCTGCATGCCCACTTTCAACGACTGATGCACAGCAACACCCAAGTCTCTCTGCATTTCCTGAACAGATACCGTTGAGATAATAGTCCTCTTTCCTGTTCTTGCCTCCAAAGTGGATCACCTCACATTTATCCACATAAAAGAACCTACTTTATTACATCCAAGACAAATCTGATAATGTCAAATTAAATTTATTTAAATTGGGTTTCAAGTATAATCGATGTAAAAAAGATTATATTGTGCCAGTCTCGACCTGACATTAATAATTTTAGTTGTACTTAATGATTTTCATATTTTAACTTTCAAATCAGATTCCCATTTTAATCTTGATTGATGAATTTCTAATTTAGCAGCTTTTTTTCTGTACATTTCTGAAATAACTCCATTAGTGATCACAGACAAAGGAACAGAACCAGGCCACTAGGCCCATCGAGTCTGTTCCATAAATCTACACTAAGCTACTCTACACTAGTTCTCATTTTTGGCCTTTCCCCCATAATCCCTTGATGCCCTCACTAATGAGATATTTGTCGTTCTTTTTAAAATACTCCCAGCGATCTGGCTTCCACTGCTGTATGCCGCAGTGAGTTCCACACATCCACGACCCTCTGGCTAAAGAAGTTCTTCCTGATCTCTTTTATACGGATAACCTCTCATTTTCAGACTATGAATAGTTTTCCGCCTGTTTAATATTTCCACTCGGAGACGAGGCTTGTATTATACGTTATCTTTTCTAATGGAATACAAGACCTCCTTTCTGAATGCCACCATTGAATACTCGTCATTTTCTAGCCCCAGCTAAAGCCAATCTCAAAGAGCAATTTGAGACTCATCTAATTTTAATTCTAAACTTAATTTCTTCATATCACCCAATAAAAATACCTTAGGATCAAGTGAAAGTTTAAATTTTAATAAGTTCCTTGATTCTATCCCAGAAAGGTTTCACGTAATCAAGTCGAGTGCAAGAAAGAGCCAACTTGCTCATGGCACCTAAAGCACCAATTTACGTGAAACTCCACGAGTTCCACCTACCTACTTCCCTTGCCCATAACCCTCCCACCCCCTCGCATCCATGTACTCATATAACCTCATCTTAAATGACAGAATTGACCCTGGCGCAACTTCTTCCAGTAGATCATTCCACTCAGCCACCACTCTGAGTGAAGAAGCATCCTCCTGTATTACTTAAGTTTTGCCCCTTAACTTATGACCCCTTGTTCCAATCTCTGCTCCCCTTAGGGGAAAGAGCCTATTCACGGCTACTCTATCTATTCCATTGATAATTTTAAATACCTCTATCAAATCCCCGCTCAACCCTCTACGCTCCAATGAATGAAGTCCCAGTCTACTCAATCTTTCTACGTATTCAAAATACTGCAATCCAGGCAACATTTTCGTCAAACTTCTTTGCACTCTCTCTACCTTATTGATATCCTTCCTATAATTTGGAGTCCAGAACGGCACACAATACTCCAAACTTGGCCTCACCAACACTCTGAACATCACCTCCCCAGATCCTATATTCCATGCTATGATTTATAAAGGCCAGCGTACCCAAAGCCTTCTTTCTCCATGGGAATCCACCTTCAAATTTAAAACTAATTTGGCAGGGGGAAGGGAACAGGACTGATAGGGAAGCAGATAGGAGAGTGAATATAGGGGTGGTTCTGTTAGACGGTGAAACAATAAGGAAAAAGGGAACTAAAAGTGATAGGAGAGTAGGGGCAAGTGCATCGAGAACAAAGATGGATGGAGAATGGAGATATGGTATCAAGGTATTGTGTATGAATGCACGGAGTGTAAGGAATAAAATGGATGAGCTTGAGGCGCAAATGGCAATGGGAGGTTATGACATTGTCGGAGTTACGGAGACATGGCTGCGGGAAAGGCAGGATTGGGAAATCAATGTTCCCAGGTACACATCCTATAGAAAAGACAGAAAGTTAGGAAGAGGAGGTGGGGTAGCTCTGTTGGTAAGAAATGAAATTCAGGCCTTTGAAAGGAAAGACATTGAAACAGGTGGGTAGAGTCTGTTTGGATAGAATTAAGAAATTGTAAAGGCATGAGACCATAATGGGGGTCATTTACAGGCCTCCGAAAATTAACTTAGATCTCGGTAGAAGTATAAATCAGGAATTAACAGTGGCATGTCAAAGTGGTAGCAATACAGTAGTTATGGGGGACTTCAACATGAAGGTGGACTGGGATAATCAGACGGGGGCAGGAACACATGAGTGAGTTTATTGAATGTCTACGAGATACTTTCTTGGAGCAGCTAGTGGAGGAACATAGCATGGGGAAGTCGATTCTGGACTTGGTGCTGTGCAGCAACGCAGAGTTAATAAGTGACTTCGATGTAGGAGAGCCATTAGGGAATAGTGAGCATGGTATGGTTACTTTTGAGCTGCAATTAGAAAGGGAAAAAGAAAGGAAGTCGGAAGCATCTGTACTGCAGTTAAATAAAGGGGATTATGCAGCTATGAGGGAGGAGCTAGCCAAAATAAAATGGAAAGATACACTAGCTGGGAGGACAACTGGGGAAAATGGCAGATATTTTTGGACATTTTTTTTACAGGATTCAAGACAAATTTATTCCAAAGTGGAGGAAAGGCTCTAGGAGATGCAAATGGCAGTCGTGGCTAACTAATGAAATCAAGTGCAATATCAAATCCAAAGGGAGTAAGTATAAGATAGCAAAGTGGAGTGGGAAGCTAGAGGATTGGGAAACCTTCAAAGAGCATCAGAGGGTAACTAAGAAAGTCATAAGAGAGGGGAAAATGAAGTATGAGAGGAAATTAGCAAATAATATCATGGAGGATAGCAAAAGCTTTTTTAAATATGTGAAGAGGAAGAAATTGGTTCGGTCTAAAATTGGCCCATCAAGAATGGAAAAGGGTGGAATTATTACCGGAAACAAGGAGTTAGCTGAGGAATTGAACAAATACTTTGCATTTGTCTTCACCAAGGAGGATATAGGTTATGGTCAGTTAGGGGGTAGTGGTCATGCGGTATCAAGAGACTTGGGGAACTTTCCTGGGGAAGTAGGGGATCTAATGCATATCCAGATCTAGAAGGAGGAGGTTGTGAGTAAATTGTTGGGACTGAGGGCTGATAAATCCCCAGGGCCTGATGGGCTGCATCCCAGGGTGCTTAAAGAAGTTGCTATGGAAATTGTGGAGGCACTGGTCGACATTTTCCAAAGTTCCATAGATTCGGGGGAGGTCCCTGAGGATTGGAGAGTGGCTGATGTGGTGCCGATTTTTAAGAAGGGAGGGAGGGAGAAAACGGGAAATCATAGCCTGACGTCAGCCTGACGTCAGTGGTGGGGAAGATATTGGAATCTATCATAAAAGGAGTAATAGCAGAACACTTAGGCAGAAATAATAGTATAAGGGCTCGTCAGCATGGATTCCTTAAGGGTAAGTCATGCTTGACTAACCTTCTGGAATTTTTCGAGGATGTGACAAAGAGGGTGGACTTGGGAGAGCCAGTGGATGTGGTGTATTTGGACTTCCAGAAGGCCTTTTATAAGGTACCGCACGGGAGACTAGTGGGTTAGATCAGGGAGCATGGTATTGGAGGTAAGGTGCTGACATGGATAGGAAATTGGTTAAGAAATAGGAAACAAAGGGTTGGAGTAAGCGGGTCTTTTTCAGGATGGCAGGATGTGACGAGTGGAGTGCCGCAGGGATCGGTATTGGGTCCTCAGTTGTTTGTAATTTATGTAAATGATTTGGATGAGGGGATTATTAATAACATGAGCAAATTTGCAGATGTCAGGAAAATGCAGAGGGACTTGGACAGGTTGGGGGTGTGGGCTGCTGAATGGAAGATGACGTTCAATGTGAGCAAATGTGAGGTTATCCATTTTGGGGGCAATAATAGGAAAGCTGAGTATTATTTAAATGGAGACAAGCTAGGGAGTGGGGAGGAGCAAATGGATCTGGGTGTACTTGTTCACCGGTCACTGAAGGCTAACATGCACGTTCAGAAAGCTGTGAAATGGGCAAATGGCATGTTGGCTTTCATAAAGAGCGGATTGGAGTATAGGAACAGAGACGCCCTTCTGCAGTTGTACAGGGCCCTGGTGAGACCCCACCTGGAGTATTGCACCCAGTACTGGTCTCCAATTTTGAGGAAGGACATACTAGCTATAGAGGATGTGCAGCGCAGATTTACAAGGTTAGTTCCAGCGATGGCGGGGTTGACATATGCTGAAAGGCTAGAAAAACTAGACTTGTATCCGATGGAGTTTAGAAGGATGAGGGGGGACATGATTGAGGTATACAAAATTATCAGGGAGATGGACAGGGTGAAGTCGGATTACTTGTTCCCAGTGATGGGGGAGACGAGGACTAGAGGGCATAGTTTAAGAATACAGGGTAGGCCCTTTAGGACGGAGATGAGAAAACATTGTTTTACCCAGAGAAGTGTTAATCTGTGGAATGCTCTGCCACAGAGGGTGGTAGAGGCAGATTCGCTGATTATGTTCAAAAGAGAGTTAGATAAGACTCTTGTGGGCAAAGGAGTTCAGGGTTATGGGGATAAGGCTGGAAAGGGGTACTGATAGTAGTGATCAGCCATGATCTGTGAAATGGCGGTCACTGAAGGCTCGACAGGCAGAAGGGCCTACTCCTGCTCCTATTGTCTATTGAACCATTCTTCCAAGATCCCTCTGTTCCTCAATGCCCTCCCCTTCACTGCATACGTCTTGGTTATTCTTACCAAAATAAAGCCCCTCACACTTACCTAAATTAAACTCCATCTGCCATCTTTCCAAACAGTCCAAATCCTTTTGTAGTCCATGAAAACCCTCCTCACTCTCCACAACTCTTGAAAATAAGCAAAATGTATTACGTTATGTTAAGCTTCTCTTTGAAAATTTTAATTTCACATGCATTAAATGCGTACGTAAATTTCTCATTCAAAGATAATGAAAAATTAATACATAGTATTTTTTTTAATTCCCCCTGCCCAACAACCCAATAGAAAAGAAAGATAACATCTGGAAAGTATTTATAAAAAAATTACTAAAAAACTATCAAATAAAATCTAACAAATATTCTGGATTTTAGGAGCCAGAAGGTTCAGGTTGGGCGATTACAACTTAATTCCTACAGTTTATAAATAGGATTCCCAAATCTTTCCAAAAATTTCAAATTTGTTACAGAAATTACATGTAATTATTTCAAGTGTCAAGGGACTTGGGGGGTTCTCGTTCAGGAAAACATAGTGAGTGGGAAACCACCAGGTTGGATCGGCAGGAAAAGAAAGCAAATTCTATGTTGGCTTTTGTTTCTAGGGTAGGGAGGTGTTGATGGGGCATGGGAGAGACCTCATTTGGAGAACTGCGAAGTTTATCTTAAAAAGGATGTGCTGATGTTGGAGAGAGAGCAGAGATTTACCAGGATGATATATCTGCACTCTTCATTGGAGTATAGAAGAAGGAGAGGAGATTTCAGAAACCTTTCCAATGCTGAAAGGATTGGACAGTAGATGTGAATAATGTTTCCCTTGGATAAAAAGACATTGTCTTAGAATTGGAAGGTACCTATTTAAAGCAGATGAGAAATTTATTTCACCAGAAGGTCATGGAATTTGTTGCTGGATTGTTTTTTTTTTTGTTTTTTTTTTAAATTTTTTTATTTTTCACACCATCAATCACAATAGCCATGATATACACTTTTTCTTTTCCACACATTTACAGTGACTTTTTCTCCCTCCCCCCTCCCTCCTCCCAAGCCACCCCCCCCATCCCCCCCCCTCTCATCCATTTTAGTTATACAATCTAGGTTGCATTAATTCAGTTAGACAATGTTGTCATTCAACAAAAATACACCAGAAATTCTACTGAGTCCATTCTTTTCTTTTCTTCTCCTTCCATCAACTTAGGTAATGTTTGTTCCCGGTAGGTTTTCGCTATTGTATTTAATGTAAGGCTCCCATACTTGTTCGAATATTTCAATATTATTTCTTAAACTATATGTTATTTTTTCTAATGGAATACATTTATTCATTTCTATATACCATTGTTGTATTTTCAAATTATCTTCCAATTTCCAGGTTGACATAATACATTTTTTTGCTACAGCTAGGGCTATCTTAACAAATCTTTTTTGTGCATCCTCCAAGTCAATTCCAAATTCTTTATTTTTTATGTTACTTAGGAGAAAGATCTCTGGATTCTTTGGTATATTGTTTTCTGTTATTTTATTTAATATCTGATTGAGATCATCCCAAAATTTTTCTACTCTCTCACATGTCCAGATTGCATGAATTGTTGTTCCCCTTTCTTTTTTACATCGAAAACATCTATCAGATACTGTTGGGTCCCATTTATTTAACTTTTGCGGTGTAATGTATAGTCTGTGTAACCAATTATATTGTATCATACGCAGCCTCGTATTTATTGTATTTCTCATCGTTCCAGAGCATAACTTCTCCCATGTTTCCTTTTTTATCTTTATATTTAAATCTTGTTCCCATTTTTGTTTAGTTTTACCATTTGTTTCCTCATTTTCCTTTTCTTGCAGTTTAATATACATATTTTTTATAAATCTTTTGATTAACATTGTATCTGTAATCACATATTCAAGGTTACTTCCCTCTGGTAAACTCAAGTTGCTTCCTAATTTATCTTTCAAGTAGGATCTCAGTTGGTAATATGCCAGCGCTGTATCTCCCGTTATATTGTACTTATCTCTCATTTGTTCAAAGGATAAGAATCTACTTCCTGAAAAACAATTTTCTATTCTTTTAATCCCTTTTTTTTCCCATTTTCTAAAGGCAAGGTTGTCTATTGTAAAAGGGAGTAGCTTATTTTGCGTCAATATTAGTTTTGGTATTTGGTAATTTATTTTATTTCTTTCTACATGAATCTTCTTCCATATATTGAGGAGATGGTGTAATACTGGAGAAGTTCTATGTTGTACCAATTTTTCGTCCCATTTATATAATATGTGTTCAGGTATCTTTTCCCCTATTTTATCTAATTCTAGTCTCGTCCAGTCTGGTTTTTCCCTTGTTTGATAAAAATCTGATAGGTACCTTAATTGTGCGGCTCTATAATAATTTTTGAAGTTTGGCAATTGTAAGCCTCCTTGTTTATACCATTCTGTTAATTTGTCTAGTGCTATCCTCGGTTTCCCCCCTCTCCATAAAAATCTCCTTATTATTTTCTTTAACTCTTTGAAGAATTTTTCTGTCAGTTGTATTGGCAATGCCTGAAATAAGTATAGTATCCTTGGAAAAATGTTCATTTTAATACAGTTTATCCTTCCTATCAGTGTTAGTGGTAGCTCTTTCCAATGCTCTAAATCGTCCTGTAATTTTTTCATTAGTGGATTGTAATTGAGTTTATATAATTGGCCTAGATTTTTGTTTATTTGCACACCTAGGTATCTTATTGCCTGCGTTTGCCATCTGAATGGGGATTCCTCCTTAAATTTTGAGAAATCCGCGTTATTCATAGGCATTGCTTCACTTTTATTTACGTTTATCTTGTATCCCGACACTTCTCCATATTCCTTCAATTTCTTATATAGTTCTTTTATTGATAGTTCTGGTTCTGTTAAGTACACTATCACATCATCCGCAAACAGACTGATTTTATATTCCCTGTCTTTTATTTTTATTCCTTTTATATTATTATCTCTTCTTATCGATTCTGCTAGTGGTTCTATAGCTAGCGCAAACAATAATGGTGATAGTGGGCATCCCTGCCGCGTTGACCTGCTTAAGTTAAATTGCTTTGATACATGTCCATTTACTGTCACTTTCGCTAATGGTCCCTTATATAATGCTTTAATCCAATTAATATACTTCTCCGGTAAACTGAATTTTTGCAATACTTTGAACAAGTAATTCCATTCTACTCTGTCGAAGGCCTTCTCTGCGTCTAAAGCAACTGCTACTGCCGGTGCTTTATTTCCTTCTACTGCATGAATTAAGTTAATAAATTTACAAATATTGTCTGTTGTGCGTCTTTTTTTGATAAATCCAGTTTGGTCTAAATTTACCATTTTCGGTACCTGTTCTGCTAATCTGTTCGCTAATAGTTTAGCTATTATCTTATAATCTGTGTTTAGTAGAGATATTGGTCTATATGACGCTGGTGAGAGTGGATCTTTCCCTTGTTTTAGTATCACTGTAATTATTGCTGTTTTACATGAATCTGGTAAGTTTTGTGTCTCATCAATCTGGTTGATTACATCCAGGAGGGGCGGTATTATTAGGTCTTTAAATGTTTTGTAGAATTCTATTGGGAGTCCATCCTCTCCTGGTGTCTTATTATTTGGTAAATTTTTTATTATCTCTTGTATTTCTACTGTTCCAAATGGTTCTGTTAATTTATTTTGTTCCTCTATTTGTAGTTTTGGTAGTTCAATTTTAGTCAAAAATTCATCTATTTTCCCTTCTTTCCCTTCGTTTTCGGTTCGGTATAATTGTTCATAGAATTCTCTGAAGTTTTCCTTAATTTCTTTTGGATTATATGTAATTTGTTTGTCTTTTTTCCTTGTTGCCAATACCATTTTCTTAGTTTGCTCTGTCTTAAGCTGCCATGCTAGGATTTTGTGTGTTTTTTCCCCTAGTTCATAATATTTCTGTTTTGTCTTCATTATATTCTTCTCCACCTTATATGTTTGTAATGTTTCATATTTTATTTTTTTATCCGCCAATTCTCTTCTTTTGGTTGTATCTTCCTTTATTGCTAATTTTTTTTCTATGTTTATTATTTCCCTTTCCAACTGCTCTGTTTCCTGATTATAGTCCTTCTTCATCTTGGTTGCATAACTTATTATTTGCCCTCTAATGAATGCTTTCATTGCGTCCCATAGTATAAACTTATCTTCCACTGATTCCGTATTTACTTCAAAGTACATTTTTAATTGTTTTTCAATAAATTCTCTAAAATCCTGTCTTTTAAGTAGCATGGGGTTTAATCTCCATCTATACATTCTTGGAGGGATGTCTTCTAGCTCTATTGCCAATAACAGGGGTGAGTGGTCCGATAATAGTCTAGCTTTATATTCCGTTTTCCTAACTCTCCCTTGTATGTGGGCTGATAACAGGAATAGGTCTATCCTTGAGTATGTTTTATGTCTAGTCGAGTAGTATGAGTATTCCTTTTCTTTTGGGTTTTGTTTCCTCCATATGTCCACAAGTTTCATTTCTTGCATTGATTTAATTATAAATTTGGTTACTTTGTTCTTCCTGTTAATTTTTTTCCCTGTTTTATCCATATTTGGATCCAAATTCAGATTGAAATCCCCTCCTATTAGTATGTTCCCTTGCGTATTAGCTACCTTCAAAAAGATATCTTGCATAAACTTTTGATCTTCTTCGTTAGGTGAATATATATTAAGTAGATTCCAAAGCTCTGAATATATCTGACATTTTATCATAACATATCTCCCTGCTGGATCTATTATTTCCTCTTCTATTTTAAATGGCACATTTTTGCTAATTAATATAGCCACTCCTCTTGCTTTTGAATTATACGATGCTGCTGTTACATGTCCTACCCAATCTCTCTTTAATTTCTTGTGCTCCAATTCAGTTAAATGTGTTTCTTGGACAAATGCTATATCTATTTTTTCCTTTTTCAGTAAGTTTAGTAGTTTCTTCCTTTTAATTTGGTTATGTATTCCATTAATATTTAGAGTCATATAGTTCAGCGTAGCCATTTTATATTTTGTTTATCTTCTCTTTCCGTTTTTCCATCATTACCTTTCCTCCTTTTCCATTTCTGTTTTCTTATTTTCAACTCTTTACCAGACAACATTCCTACAACATCCAACATTTTCCTTATTCTCCTATTTCTATCTTCTTTATCCCCAATCTCCCCTTCCCCTCCTGAGTTGCCCTTTATCCCTTGTCGGACAACCACATCTCCCCTCTCCATTTGGATTTGCGAATCCACTCGCAAGCGTCAACTGATTTTGCAGTGACCGCTCTTTTCCCCCCACCCAGCCCCCCCCAGAAAAGATTTCGTTTTTTATATGTCACAAAGGTCACTCTTTTAGTTCCCTCCTTATTCTCTCTATTCCATTACCTTCCCTTATTAATTCTTGTCTATACTCTCTATGTTTTCCTCTAATTACAGATACTTTCACATATGCCCATTGTCTCTATTCACTCTTATACCTCTTTACCCGCATACATATCAATCGTGGTCATTTTTACCCTCCTTACCCGTCTTCATCCCTCAGTCTATTTTTGTCTTTACCCACATACATATCAATCGTGATAATTTTTGCTCTCATTACCCGTCTTCATCCCTCAGTCTATTTTTGTAATTGTTCTGCAAATTTTCGTGCTTCTTCTGGATCCGAGAATAGTCTGTTTTGTTGTCCTGGAATAAATATTTTCAATACCGCAGGATGCTTCAGTGTAAATTTATATCCTTTCTTCCATAAAATCGCTTTTGCTGCATTGAACTCTTTTCTCTTCTTTAGGAGTTCAAAGCTTATATCTGGATAAATGAAGATTTTTTGCCCTTTATACTCCAGTGGTTTGTTGCCCTCTCTTACTTTTTCCATTGTCTTCTCCAGTACCTTTTCTCTTGTAGTATATCTTAGGAATTTTACTACAATAGATCTTGGTTTTTGTTGTGGTTGTGGTTTAGGGGGCCAATGCTCTATGTGCCCTTTCTATTTCCATTTCTTGCTGTAGTTCTGGACATCCTAGGGCCTTAGGGATCCATTCTTTTATAAACTCCCTCATATTCTTGCCTTCTACATCTTCCTTAAGGCCCACTATCTTTATGTTATTTCTTCTGTTATAATTTTCCATTATATCTATTTTTTGGGCTAGTAATTCTTGTGTCTCTTTAGTTTTTTTATTAGATTCCTCCAATTTCTTTTTTAAGTCTTCTACCTCCATTTCTGCTGCTATTGCCCGTTCTTCCATCTTGTCCATTTTTTTCCCCATTTCTGTTAAGGTCATATCCATTTTATTTATTTTCTTTTCTGTGTTGTTTATTCTTCTTCTTAAATCATTGAATTCCTGTGTTTGCCATTCTTTAAATGACTCCATGTATCCTCTAACAAGAGCAAGTACCTCCTTTACCTTGCCTTTCTTTTCTTCTTCTATTTCCCTGTACTCTTCCTCTTCCTCTTCTTCTTCCTCTGGGTTGGCCATCTGTTGTTTCTTTGTTGCCCTTTTCTTCTCTTCTTTGTCCACCCTGGCCGCGGTCTCTTGGTCCAGGGAACTGACGACATGGTAGAACGTTGTCGAGTCAGACGTGATCTGCCGGAGGTGAAATCGTGCTTCCGCTTGCCTGAACCAAGTGCGTGGGCGAAGCGTCCAGAGGTTGGCAATTTCATAGCCACTGCGTTGACTGCTGCAGCATCCATGGTGTTATATTGGAAAATTCCCATGCTGCACCTTATCAGGTGGACCGTAAATGCCGCCCACACAGGGGCGGTGATGTAACGACGCAGCCAAGTGCATCTGCATGGCCTGTTTGAGCTGGGGAGAAGATGCGCCCAGCAGTACCATCTTGACACGGCTACACTGCTGCTGCGGCCGTAACAGTGCAGAGCCGATTCGACTGCGTCTCGATGTGTGCCGCTACAGCTATACATTTCCGAGCAACTGCTGAAGCAACTGACACAAATTCAATGTGATAAATATTTCAATTTAATTTTGGCCTCATAACCTTAATCTTTCTTTGGCTTGGCTTCGCGGACGAAGATTTATGGAGGGGTAATGTCCACGTCAGCTGCAGGCTCGTTTGTGGCTGACAAGTCCGATGCAGGACAGGTAGCCACGGTTGTAGTGGTCGCAAGGGAAAATTGGTGGGTTGGGGTTGGGTGTTGGGTTTTTCCTCCTTTGTCTTTTGTCAGTGAGGTGGGCTCTGCGGTCTTCTTCAAAGGAGGTTGCTGCCCGCCAAACTGAGAGGCGCCAAGATGCACGGTTTGAGGCGATATCGGCCCAGTGGCGGTGGTCAATGTGGAAGGCACCAAGAGATTTCTTTAGGCAGTCCTTGTACCTCTTCTTTGGTGCACCTCTGTCTCCGTGGCCAGTGGAGAGCTCGCCATATAACACGATCTTGGGAAGGCGATGGTCCTCCATTCTGGAGACGTGACCTACCCAGCACAGTTGGATCTTCAGCAGCGTCGGCCTCTGCCATCTCGAGTACTTCGATGTTGGAGATGAAGTCGCTCCAATGAATGTTGAGGATGGAGCAGAGACAACGCTGGTGGAAGCGTGATGCCGGTAGAGGACCCATGATTCGGAGCCAAACAGGAGTGTGGGTATGACAACGGCTCTGTATACGCTAATCTTTGTGAGGTTTTTCAGTTCGTTGATTTTCCAAACTCTTTTGCGTAGTCTTCCAAAGGCGCTATTTGCCTTGGCGAGTCTGTTGTCTATCTCGTTGTCGATCCTTGCATCCGATGAAATGGTGCAGCCGAGATAGGTAAACTGGTTGACCATTTTGAGTTTTGTGTGCCCGATGGAGATGTGGGGGGGCTGGTAGTCATGGTGGGGAGCTGGCTGATGGAGGACCTCAGTTTTCTTCAGGCTGACTTCCAGGCCAAACATTTTGGCAGTTTCCGCAAAACAGGACGTCAAGCGCTGAAGAGCTGGCTCTGAATGGGCAACTAAAGCGGCATCGTCTGCAAAGAGTAGTTCACGGACAAGTTGCTCTTGTGTCTTGGTGTGAGCTTAATATTACTCGGTAAAAATAACATGAAGGCCTGTGAAAATTACGTACCCCAATCCAAAATTGTCTAAATTTAGGACATTGCCAAGTTGAATGCAAAAATTTTCCAATCTCAGGTCCACATCGAAAACATTAATCCGATACGGCAGGATTTAATCTATTTGATTTTTGTGGAGTCAAATAGAACTGATGTAAAAAATTATATTGAACCAACCTATATCTTAGTCATATTATTTACACAAATCCATCCAATCCTTTTTGCTTATTTGAGAATTTAAATCTATTTCCCATCTTCATCTAGATTTATTCACTCCAGTTTTGGGGGCCTTAGATTGAAGCAAGTTATACATTACTGAAATAAATTTATTTCCAGTAGGATAACAAATCAGTAATTCTAATTCACTTTGATTAGGTAACATCAAAGTAAGACCTATTTTTACAGATAAAAAAGCTTTAACTTGGTAATAACAAGATAATTCTTTCAAAGATTTCAATCTCACATCCTCAAAACTAATTTTCTTAATACCCTTCCATCTCCAAATCTTCCAGAATTGGTTGTCTACTGAAAAAGGAAAATGCCTATTTCAATATTAAACCTTTCATGCCAATTTCATTATCAACTCAATCAAATGTTTCAAAATAGATGATTCCCCACTTCCAAATAAAGCTTAGGATTCCATTTGTAAATAAAATCGAGGGGATCCGTATTCCCTATTGCATTAAATTCAAAAGAAACCCAAGCTGCAATATCATCTAAATTATACAATATATTTATAAATCTCAATTGAGCTGCTTTTTAAAATTATTAAAATGAGGAAGACACAAACCACAACCACCCCCCCCCCCCCACCAACTCATATTTCCAAGTCACTATTTCCAAAGAAACCCTGGGCATTTTATCTTTACATAATTTCCGAACCGCCATATTTAAATCCTGACAATGCAATTTGTTGAGCTCCTTGTTTATAAACTAACGGTTGAAATACATCTGACATAAAATTCTTTCCCTGATCTGATTTCATTTCTTGAGGCAAACCAAACCAATTGAAAAAATTTTTCTCGAGCCCCAGACACAGTTTTTGCTTTAATGTTCCCAAGTGTTATGGCTTCTGTACACCTGGAAACATCCAAGCTAACTCATTAAGAATACAGGTACAATATTTTACCTCAGTAATTTAATTTACTAAGACATTTTTATATACGAGAAATATTAAATTAATATTAAAGGTTAACACAACTCTGTGACATATCTGAATAGTCAAGGTATTAAAGGTGAGTGGGAGAACGGATCAGTTCATGATAGAATGGACACAATGGGCCAAATGGCCTACTTCTGCGCCTGTATCTTATTGTCTCATATTTTACAAAGCACAGATGTTTTTTTTGGCTTTTGAAATGAAAATTGCACACATTTTTGCACAGCAAAGATGTTGGTTTTGACCCAAAAACAGGACATAGTGTGAAAAATACAACTTTTGTCCCTTTTTAGCAAAACACTCCATACTTTCCTTCAAAACACAACCTTCAGTTTTTGTTTATTAGAACCTCCACTTCTCCCAAAACAACCATTGTACACAAATTCTCCAAAACACCACAACCATTCCTTAATTGGGCAACACTTCTCCTAAATATTGGCAACATTTATGCTGGCATTGCTCGGACACCCTAATCAGAGTGACCCACAGTCGCCAGGAGTGGGTGCTGCCACGCGAGCCATCATTCAAGTAAATGGCTCGCGAGATTATCTTGTGACTTGAAGTCAAGCTGGTGTAAATACGATCAATAACTCTCTCTCTGTTTTGTGCAAAGAATCTTGCATATAAGAACGAAAGAGAGTTGGAGTGTGGTTTGGTGAAACTCTGTGTCCTTCATTAATTCTCTGAGTCAACTCAAAGTGGGAGTTCGATTCCTCATCTACGTGTGCAGCCCAGACATTTTGGGCACAGTTACACCAGGTGGACACATTGCCCAAAGCCTTTGGGATCAGCATTGTGGTGCACACAATAATCACGTCAAATAGGATGGAGTGATTAAACACCTTCAATGACCAAAAACCTGAGCATTACTGATACACGACTGGGCCAGGTTCAGAGGGGGCAAGTCCGGGAAATCCAGGGTGGAGCTAAGGGAGAGGTTGGAGAAGATCAGGTAGATATGGACTGGCCAGTCCATACATCTATATAAAAGCCTTTCACCACTTTGAGATAAAACCCAACGAGGTGATGTGGCGACACAGAGCACATACTGTACTTTATGACATACATAGTTCATAGTGTCCATCACAGGTTCAGCCTGTCGGGTGGTCTTGTGATGCTCTGTGGCTTCCGAGGCACTGGGCCCTCCCAATTTTGTGCAGCTCCCCTTCTCGCTTCAGTCTGTGTACGGACCTGAATCATTAACTGACCATCTCTCTCCATGGACACTGCCTAACCTGCTGAGTTCCTCCAGCTTCATTCTTTATTCCTCATTCTGGTGGTCCTTCACCTAAAGGCAGAATGGGCTCACAGGGAGAAACAGCCTCCTGCTCCTACTTTATTCTGTGTTGGGGAAAACCTATTCTAAATCCTCGTTCACTCCTTGAGGTGATCGGTCCTTGGCATCTGTTGGCCCTTGTACAGAACAAAGGCCACTCTTCTGCCTCTCACCCTGAAAGGACTCAGTTCAACCTTGTGCCATTTGGGGGATTAGTATTGGGGGAGTGTCAGGTATTGAAGGTTGGGGGTAAGACGTGGGTTTGTTGGTGGATCAGTTAAAGGTTATCTGCCCTCTCATTTCAACTGAATCCACATAGACCTGCATCATTCTGTGTCATATTAAGCCCTGACCACACAAATCCCCCCCATTCACTTTCCAATTGGATGAATATTAGCTGGATCTTGTTCTGATAATTGTGATGAAGATATCATCACACAGATTTTGCCAGGAAGCTAGGAGAGAGGGTGACCAAGGACATTTCAGGCAGGAATCAATTCTCAACTCCTCGACTGAGTCTCATATCCTAATGCATGCCTCATCTAAAACAATAGTGCGAATTGACTACAGCTGGAGCCACTTTCAGCTGCATTCTACGTCAAGAATCAGTCTGCAGAAGCAGAAACAGCCCTATGGAATGTTCTTTCAGATGGCAGCCTGAAAGGGACAGCTGCAGGAGAGGCGCCTCAGAGCGCACTCCAGTTCCTGTCAGCGCAGGACATCAGGGCAGGTGCGGCTGGCACAGGATGTTGGGGTAGGGGAGGCTGTCAGGCAGCAGTGATGGGTGGTGTCGGGCGCGGTGATGGGGGCTCTCTGGTGAGGTGAATGGGGCTGTCGGACACGGGAAGGGTGGGTTGTCGGGCATGAGGAGGGGGGCTGTCAGGCGCGGGGATTTGGGTCCCTGGCTGATTATCATCAGGCGGCTGCATTCAGGTTCCTCGGGGGAATAGCTCAGTCACGGAGATTATACCTCCCGAAGGAAGATTGGTAAGTACTCCTCCGAGCCGCATCAGGCTCTTTCATATGGCCTCCATACAGCAACATTCAGGTAGAATATGTGACTTTACATCGGGGGTATTCTGGCCACCTGAAGGAGGCTCATCAGGCCTGATCCAAAGGCTGCAATAAGCCTTCAGCACCACTCAGTCCCAGAATGGCAGTTTCTGCTTTGAACTGTTAGCCACCATTGTCAACTTCAAGAATTAAAAATTACTATGAAACTAGACATTTACATATGTAGATTGGAAACCAGAAATCAGACAGGCAGAGAATGATTACCAATGTGTACTGTGAGCAACCCTTCCAGATTTCTGTTGAAATTTTGTAGGCCAGAAGGATGTTCTTAATTATAACGGGCACATGAGATTAAATTGGCAACAACAAATCCTTTCTATGTCTTGAGGAAGAGGATGTGCAAAATGTAAAGCAGAAGCTGTACTAATACCTTCCAAGAAATGTTATCCAATTTGTTGGCAGGAAAATGTCTTAAAAGCTCTACCATGTGACTGTGTTCTTTAACTCCCGTTCAAACATTGATAGTGAGGTGAGTCTGTTAACCCACCACTGGTACCCCTCATTCCTGCTGGCATGAAACATCCCTCAAAGACTGTGTTTTAGAGTTTGTGGTTTGTTACTGTACCTTTTTGTACCTTGACAGGAACTCGACTTCAACAAGGGTGAGAGAAAAAAAAACTCAAATCCCTTACATGGTGACAGATTTGAACCTGGCTCACTGTCACTAAGAACTTTCTTCCAAACATGCCAAGATCAAAATTCAATTGATTTTCATGGTATAAAGTGCAATATTACACAAAATTCACTTCATTCAGTCATAAAGCAGACAGAGTCACATCAGCAGGAAGTTAGACATAGTGTTCCTTGCAGTCAAGAGGAAAAGAGAATTCCCTGAGTCCCCTACAGCCCCCAAGCCCAGCCCTTGCCCACAAACACCCAGCCCCCTGCCCCCAAAATCCAGCGCAAACCATCAAATGCAGTCGCCTTGTTTAGAAAAGGTAATGGGGAGAATCTTGGGAATTATAGACCAGTATAGGATCTATGAGCATTTGCAGAAGTACAGACTTCTCAAGGACAGTCAGCATGGCTCTGTGATGGGAAGGTCATGCCTCATGAGTCTAAATGAGTTTTATTTGAGTGGGGTAAAAAAAGGAAATGTATGAGGGTCGTGTGGTAGATGTGGTCTACATGGATTTTAGCAAGAATTTGACGAGACTCATCAGAAAGTAATTTGGCAAAGGATCAGGGTAACTTTGACTGTGGATAAAAAATTGTCTTGTTGGAAGAAAGCTGAGAGGAGTGGAGTGCCACAAAGATCTGTTCTGGGACCCCTGCTCTTGGTGATTTTTATAAATGACCAGGATGAAGAGGCAGAAGATGGGTCAGTAAGTCTACAGATGATGTGAAGGTTGGAGGAGTTGTGGATGAAGCTGAAGGTTGTCGAAGGATAAGGATTTCAATCCAGGCAAGTGTGAGGTGATGCATTTTGGAAGGACAAACCAGAAGGCTGGGTACAAGGTTACCAGTCGGTTACATGAGTGAGGATAAACAGAGGGACTTTGGGGTTCAAATCCAAACATCCCTCAAGGTTGCCGCTCAGGTTGATAGGATAGTTATGAAGGCCAATGGGATGATGAGCTTCCTTAAACTTTTCTACGTGGTCGTGCGTGAAAGTGAGGCCATTTTGGCAAGAAAGCGCAGAAAAATTAACCACGATCACAGGAGTGGCCTCCACGTGAAACCTGGAGCAATATCTTCATTGAAACAAGTGACAACTTGACCAAATATCTAATCTCATTTATAAAAATAGCACTGGCCTTCGCGAAAAGATGTATCATGATCAACTGGATGTCCGATAGCAAGCTGGGCTGTGGAAATGAACTGCTGATACCTACGGAGAAAAAAAATCACAAAAACATGACCCTTTGGTAAAGGTATGTCAGCTGTACCTGGACCACATAGGGGCCCAGACACTAATATAAATGAACAATAAAAGGGGTAAAAAGTAACCATTATATAGACCAAAACCAAGTTTCCCCAACTGGACTCATCAACTTGTAATCTCTGAAAATGTGGATATGAAAACAAACTGGAATAGAGAGAGAAAAAATTCAAAGTGCAAAAGGAAGAGTCTTAAAATGGGTCCCTGAATGTGTGTTGAGTCTCGTGGTGAAGGGGTAGCAGCTGTTCCTGAACATGGCTATACCTCTTCCCTGATGGGAGCAGTGAGAACAGAGCGGGTGATGTGGATCCTTGATTGCTGCTGCTCTCTGACAGCAGCGTTCCCTGCAAATGTTCTCAGTGGTGGAAGGTTTTTACCTGAGATGTCCAGGGCGGTGTCCATACTTTTGCAGAGCTTTTTGCTCAGGGGTATTGGTGTCACAAGACAATAGCTCAAACCTACTACAAACTGAACCTTTCACACCTCACACCCGTAAACCCACTATTTTTCTTGCATCAATGTGCCTGTCTAAATGTTAAAGGACCCTATTATTCCAGTCTCCACCATCCTGCCCGGCCATGCGCTCCAGGCATCCGCAGCCTTCTGCACGTTCTCTTTCTACAATTCCTTCAGCAGCCTTGTGTTTCCTCAGCACTGCCTGCTCCTCCACCAAGCTCTGCCACAAATCTATTCACTCAATGAGCTTCCTGCATCACTCCAGAGAAAAGCCCAAGGTTTCTCTCTCTGGATATTGCATTGACTTCATTCTGATGGGCTGAATTCCTGCAGCTTCCCAATCAAACATCTGCAATCGCCTTTAAATTGTGCCCCTCTGCACAGATTTGTGCCACTTGCTTTTAAACAGGTTAAATCCTATGGGCATTCTGACAGTGTCCTTCCACTCTCTCTCTCTCTCACTCTCACTCTACCGGTGGAACTAAATCCTACTGCTCAAATTGTTGCTTGGTCTGGGCTTCTGTCCTTTTGCCTGGATTCTCATCCTCTGTTATTTCAGTCTGAACCTTGCCATCAGCCCGAGGAATAAAACCGTGGGGATATGGATCGGAATTCTCACCCTCACCCTCACGGGTCCACCTCACACTCGCAGTTTCCCAATCCCCTCAACCACACGATCCCCTCAGCCACGCGGGTTCCCACCCTCACCCTCAGCCACGCAGGTGCCCTCAGTCCTCTGGGTCCCCGTCCCCCCTCGGCCTTCTGGGTCCCCGTCCGCCCTCGGCCTTCTGGGTCCCCGTCCCCCCTCAGCCTTCTGGGTCCCCGTCCCCCCTCAGCCTTCTGGGTCCCCGTCCCCGTCCCCCCTCAGCCTTCTGGGTCCCCGACCCCCCTCAGCCTCGAGGGCCCCGACCCCCCCCCCTCAGCCTTCTGGGTCCCCGTCCCCCCTCAGCCTTCTGGGTCCCAATCTCAAAGAGCAATTTGAGACTCATCTAATTTTAATTCTAAACTCAATTTCTTCATATAACCCAATAAAAATACCTTAGGATCAAGTGAAAGTTTAAATTTTAATAAGTTCCTTGATTCTATCCCAGAAAGGTTTCATATAATCAAGTCGAGTGCAAGAAAGAGCAAACTTGCTTATGGCACCTAAAGCACCGATTTACGTGAAACTCCACGAGTTCCACCTACCTACTTCCCTTGCCCATAACCCTCCCACCCCCTCGCATCCATGTACTCATATAACCTCATCTTAAATGACAGAATTGACCCTGGCGCAACTTCTTCCAGTAGATCATTCCACTCAGCCACCACTCTGAGATGTGGGGAAAGAGATGTGGGGAAAGAGAGGCAGGGAAAGAGGCAAGGAAATAGAGGTGGGGAATCAGAGGCAGGGAATCAGAGGCGGAGATCCAGAGGCAGGGAATCTGAGGCGGGGAATCTGAGGCGGGGAATCAGAGGCGTGGAATCAGAGGGGGGAATAGAGATGTGGGAAAAGAGAGGCGGCGAAAGGGAGGCGGGGAAAGAGTCAGAGACTCTGAAACAGGGAATCGGAGTCGGGGAATCAGAGTCGGGGAATCAGAGTCGGGGAATCAGTGTCAGGGAATCAGAGTCGGGGAATCAGAGGTGGGGAATCAGAGGCGGGGAATCAGAGTCGGGGAATCAGAGGCAGGGAATCAGAGGCAGGGAATCAGAGGCGGGGAATCAGAGGCGGGGAATCAGAGGCGGAGAATCAGAGGCGGGGAATCAGAGGCGGGGAATCAGTGGGCGGAAATGAGATGTGGGAAAAGAGAGGCAGAGAAAGAGGCACGAAAATAGTGGCAGGGAAAGAGAGGCGGGGAATCAGAGGCGGGGAACCACAGGCGGGGAATCAGAGGCTGAAATTAAAAGGGGGTGAATCAGAGGGGGGAAAAGAGATGTGGGGAAAGAAGGGCAGGGAAAGAGCCAGGGAAAGAGCCAGGGACTCTGAAGCAGGGAATCGGAGGCAGGGAAACAGAGGCAGGGAATCAGAGTGGGAGAAATGGAGGCGGGGAATCAGAGGCGGGGAATCAGAGGCGGGGAAGCAGAGGCGGGGAATCAGAGGCGGGGAATCAGAGGCGGGGAATCTGAGGTGGGGATTCTGAGGCAGGGAATCTGAGGTGGGGAATCTGAGGTGGGGAATCCGAGGATGAGATTCAAAGGGAGAGAATCAGAAGGGGGAAAAGATATGTAGGGAAAGAGAGGCATGGAAAGAGCCAGGGACTCTGAAGCAGGGAATCGGAGGCAGGGAAACAGAGTCGGAGAACGGAGGCGGGGAATCAGAAGCGGGGAATCAGAGGGCGGAAAAGAGATGTGGGGAAAGAGAGGCAGGGAAAGAGGCGCGGAAATAGACGCAGGGAAAGAGAGGCGGGGTATCAGATGTGGGGAATTCAAGGCGGGGAAAGAGATGTGGGGAAAGAGAGGCAGGGAAAGAGGCAAGGAAATAGAGGCGGGGAATCAGAGGTGGGGATTCAGAGGCAGGGAATCTGAGGCAGGGAATCTGAGGTGGGGAGTCTGTCGGGGAATCAGAGGCGTGGAATCAGAGGGGGGAATAGAGATGTGGGAAAAGAGAGGCGGCGAAAGGGAGGCGGGGAAAGAGTCAGAGACTCTGAAGCAGGGAATCGGAGTCGGGGAATCAGAGTCGGGGAATCAGAGGCGGGGAATCAGAGGCAGGGAATCAGAGGCGGAGAATCAGAGGCGGGGAATCAGAGGCGGGGAATCAGAGGCGGGGAATCAGAGGCGGGGAATCAGAGGCGGGGAATCAGTGGGCGGAAATGAGATGTGGGAAAAGAGAGGCAGAGAAAGAGGCACGAAAATAGTGGCAGGGAAAGAGAGGCGGGGAATCAGAGGCGGGGAATCACAGGCGGGGAACCAGAGGCGGGGAATCAGAGGCTGAAATTAAAAGAGGGTGAATCAGAGGGGGGAAAAGAGAATTGGGGAAAGAAGGGCAGGGAAAAAGCCAGGGAAAGAGCCAGGGACTCTGAAGCAGGGAATCGGAGGCAGGGAATCGGAGGCAGGAAAACAGAGGAAGGGAATCAGAGTCGGAGAAAAGGAGGCGGGGAATCAGAAGCGAGGAATCAGAAGCGGGGAATCAGAGGACGGAAAAGAGATGTGGGAAAAGAGAGGCAGGGAAAGAGGCACAAAAATAGTGGCAGGGAAAGAGAGGCGGGGAATCAGGGGCGGGGAATCCGAGGCGGGGAATCAGAGGCGGGGAAAGAGATGTGGGGAAAGAGAGGCAGGGAAAGAGGCGCGGAAATAGACGCAGGGAAAGAGAGGCGGGGTATCAGATGTGGGGAATCCGAGGCGGGGAATCAGAGGCGGGGAAAGAGATGTGGGGAAAGAGAGGCAGGGAAAGAGGCAAGGAAAGAGAGGCGGGGAAAGAGGCACGGAAAGAGAGGTGGGAAATGAGAGGCGGGGAATCAGAGGTGGAGAATCAGAGGCGGGGAATCAGAGGCGGGGAATCAGAGTCGTGGTTTCAGAGGCGGGGAATCTGAGGCGGGGAATCACAGGCGGGGAAAGAGATGTGGGAAAAGAGAGGCAGGGAAAGAGGCACAAAAATAGTGGCAGGGAAAGAGAGGCGGGGAATCAGGGGCGGGGAATGAGAGGCGGGGAATCAGATGCGTGGAATCTGAGGTGGGGAATCTGAGGCGGGGAATCAGAGGCGGGGAAAGAGATGTGGGAAAAGAGAGGCAGGGAAAGAGGCGCGGAAATAGACGCAGGGAAAGAGAGGCGGGGTATCAGACGTGGGGAATCCGAGGCGGGGAATCAGAGGCGGGGAAAGAGATGTGGGGAAAGAGAGGCAGGGAAAGAGGCGTGGAAATAGACGCAGGGAAAGAGAGGCGAGGTATCAGATGTGGGGAATCTGAAGTGGAAAATCTGAGGCGGGGAATCCGAGGCGGGGCATCAGAGGCAGGAAAAGAGATGTGGGGAAAGAGAGGCCGGGAAAGAGGCACGGAAAGAGAGGCAGGAAATCAGAGGCGGTGAATCACAGGCGGGGAATCAGAGGCGGGGAATCAGAGTCGTATTATCTGAGGTGGGGAATCTGAGGCGGGGAATCAGAGGCGGGGAATCAGAGGCGGGGAATCAGAGGCGGGGAATCAGAGGCGGGGAATCAGAGGCGGGGAATCAGAGGCGGGGAATCAGAGGCGGGGAATCAGAGGCGGGGAATCAGAGGCGGGAAATCAGAGGCGGGGAATCAGAGGCGGGGAAGCAGAGGCGGGGAAGCAGAGGCGGGGAAGCAGAGGCGGGGAAGCAGAGGCGGGGAAGCAGAGGCGGGGAAGCAGAGGCGGGGAAGCAGAGGCGGGGAAGCAGAGGCGGGGAAGCAGAGGCGGGGAAGCAGAGGCGGGGAATCAGAGGCGGGGAATTTGAGGTGGGGATTCTGAGGTGGGAAATCAGAGGCTGAGATTGAAAGGGGGAGAATCAGAAGGGGGAAAAGAAATGTGGGGAAAGAGAGGCATGGAAAGAGCCAGGGACTCTGAAGCAGGGAATCGGAGGCAGGGAAACAGAGTCGGAGAAACGGAGGCGGGGAATCAGAGGGTGGAAAAGAGATGTGGGGAAAGAGAGGCAGGGAAAGAGGCGCGGAAATAGACGCAGGGAAAGAGAGGCGGAGTATCAGATGTGGGGAATTCAAGGCGGGGAATCAGAGGCGGGGAAAGAGATGTGGGGAAAGAGAGGGAGGGAAAGAGGCAAGGAAATAGAGGTGGGGAATCAGAGGCAGGGAATCAGAGGCGGAGATCCAGAGGCAGGGAATCTGAGGCGGCGAATCTGAGGCGGGGAATCAGAGGCGTGGAATCAGAGGGGGGAATAGAGATGTGGGAAAAGAGAGGCGGCGAAAGGGAGGCGGGAAAAGAGTCAGAGACTCTGAAACAGGGAATCTGAGTCGGGGAATCAGAGTCGGGGAATCAGAGTCGGGGAATCAGTGTCAGGGAATCAGAGTCGGGGAATCAGAGGTGGGGAATCAGAGGCGGGGAATCAGAGGCAGGGAATCAGAGTCGGGGAATCAGAGGCAGGGAATCAGAGTCGGGGAATCAGAGGCGGGGAATCAGATGCGTGGAATCAGATGCGTGGAATCAGAGGCGGGGAATCAGAGGCGGGGAATCAGAGTCATGGTATCAGAGGCGGGGAATCTGAGGCGGGGAATCAGAGGCGGGGAAAGAGATGTGGGAAAAGAGAGGCAGGGAAAGAGGCGCGGAAATAGACGCAGGGAAAGAGAGGCGGGGTATCAGATGTGGGGAATCCGAGGCGGGGAATCAGAGGCGGGGAAAGACATGTGGGGAAAGAGAGGCAGGGAAAGAGGCACGGAAATAGACGCAGGGAAAGAGAGGCGGGGTATCAGATGTGGGGAATCAGAGTCGTATTATCTGAGGCGGGGAATCAGGGGCGGGGAATGAGAGGCGGGGAATCAGAGGCGGGGAATCAGAGTCGGGGAATCAGAGGCGGGGAATTTGAGGTGGGGATTCTGAGGTGGGAAATCAGAGGCTGAGATTGAAAGGGGGAGAATCAGAAGGGGGAAAAGAAATGTAGGGAAAGAGAGGCATGGAAAGAGCCAGGGACTCTGAAGCAGGGAATCGGAGGCAGGGAAACAGAGTCGGAGAAACGGAGGCGGGGAATCAGAAGCGGGGAATCAGAGGGTGGAAAAGAGATGTGGGGAAAGAGAGGCAGGGAAAGAGGCGCGGAAATAGACGCAGGGAAAGAGAGGCGGAGTATCAGATGTGGGGAATTCAAGGCGGGGAATCAGAGGCGGGGAAAGAGATGTGGGGAAAGAGATGTGGGGAAAGAGAGGCAGGGAAAGAGGCAAGGAAATAGAGGTGGGGAATCAGAGGCAGGGAATCAGAGGCGGAGATCCAGAGGCAGGGAATCTGAGGCGGGGAATCTGAGGCGGGGAATCAGAGGCGTGGAATCAGAGGGGGGAATAGAGATGTGGGAAAAGAGAGGCGGCGAAAGGGAGGCGGGGAAAGAGTCAGAGACTCTGAAACAGGGAATCGGAGTCGGGGAATCAGAGTCGGGGAATCAGAGTCGGGGAATCAGTGTCAGGGAATCAGAGTCGGGGAATCAGAGGTGGGGAATCAGAGGCGGGGAATCAGAGTCGGGGAATCAGAGGAGGGGAATCAGAGGCGGAGAATCAGAGGCGGGGAATCAGAGGCGGGGAATCAGTGGGCGGAAATGAGATGTGGGAAAAGAGAGGCAGAGAAAGAGGCACGAAAATAGTGGCAGGGAAAGAGAGGCGGGGAATCAGAGGCGGGGAACCACAGGCGGGGAATCAGAGGCTGAAATTAAAAGGGGGTGAATCAGAGGGGGGAAAAGAGATGTGGTGAAAGAGAGGCAGGGAAAGAGGCGCGGAAATAGACGCAGGGAAAGAGAGGCGGGGTATCAGATGTGGGGAATTCAAGGCGGGGAAAGAGATGTGGGGAAAGAGAGGCAGGGAAAGAGGCAAGGAAATAGAGGCGGAGAATCAGAGGTGGGGATTCAGAGGCAGGGAATCAGAGGGGGGGAATCAGAGGCAGGGAATCTGAGGCAGGGAATCTGAGGTGGGGAGTCTGTCGGGGAATCAGAGGCGTGGAATCAGAGGGGGGGAATAGAGATGTGGGAAAAGAGAGGCGGCGAAAGGGAGGCGGGGAAAGAGTCAGAGACTCTGAAGCAGGGAATCGGAGTCGGGGAATCAGAGTCGGGGAATCAGAGGCGGGGAATCAGAGTCGGGGAATCAGAGGCGGAGAATCAGAGGCGGGGAACCAGAGGCGGGGAATCAGAGGCTGAAATTAAAAGAGGGTGAACCAGAGGGGGGAAAAGAGATGTGGGGAAAGAAGGGCAGGGAAAGAGCCAGGGAAAGAGCCAGGGACTCTGAAGCAGGGAATCGGAGGCAGGGAATCGGAGGCAGGAAAACAGAGGAAGGGAATCAGAGTCGGAGAAATGGAGGCGGGGAATCAGAAGCGGGGAATCAGAGAACGGAAAAGAGATGTGGCGAAAGAGAGGCAGAGAAAGAGAGGCGGGTTATCAGATGTGTGCAATCCGAGGCAAGGAATCAGAGGCGTGGAATCAGAGGCGTGGAATCTAAGGTGGGGAATCGGAGTCGGGGAATCAGAGTCGTGGAATCAGAGTCGGGGAATCAGAGTCGGGGAATCAGAGTCGGGGAATCAGAGGAGGGGAATCAGAGGCGGGGAATCAGAGGCGGGGAATCAGAGGCGGGGAATCAGAGGCGGGGAATCAGAGGCGGGGAATCAGAGGCGGGGAATCAGAGGCGGGGTATCAGAGGCGGGGTATAAGAGGCGGGGTATCAGAGGAAGAGGAACGGAGGCGTGGAATCAGAGGTGGGGAATCAGAGGGCAGAAAAGAGATGTGGGGAAAGAGAGGCAGAGAAAGAGGCGTGGAAATAGACGCAGTGAAAGAGAGGCGGGGTATCAGATGTGGGGGATCCGAGGCGGGGAATCAGAGGTGGGGAAAGAGAGGCAGGGAAAGAGGCAAGGAAAGAGAGGCGGGGAAAGAGGCACGGAAAGAGAGGTGGGAAATGAGAGGCGGGGAATCAGAGTCGTATTATCTGAGGTGGGGAATCTGAGGCGGGGAATCAGAGGCGGGGAAAGAGATGTGGGAAAAGAGAGGCAGAGAATGAGGCACGAAAATAGTGGCAGGGAAAGAGAGGCAGGGAATCAGAGGCGGGGAATCAGAGGCGGGGAACCAGAGGCGGGGAATCAGAGGCTGAAATTAAAAGAGTGTGAATCAGAGGGGGGAAAAGAGATGTGGGGAAAGAGAGGCAGAGAATGAGGCACGAAAATAGTGGCAGGGAAAGAGAGGCAGGGAATCAGAGGCGGGGAATCAGAGGCGGGGAATCAGAGGCGGGGAATCAGAGGCGGGGAATCAGAGGCGGGGAATCAGAGGCGGGGAATCAGAGGCGGGGAAGCAGAGGCGGGGAATCAGAGGCGGGGAATCAGAGGCGGGGAATCAGAGGCGGAGAATCAGAAGCGGGGAATCAGAGGCGGGGAAAGAGATGTGGGAAAAGAGAGGCAGAGAAAGAGGCGTGGAAATAGACGCAGTGAAATCGAGGAGGGGTATCAGATGCGGGGAATCCGAGGCGGGGAATCAGAGGCAGGAAAAGAGATGTGGGGAAAGAGAGGCCGGGAAAGAGGCACGGAAAGAGAGGCGGGAAATCAGAGGTGGGGAATCAGAGGCGGGGAATCAGAGGCAGGGAATCAGAGGCGGGGAATCAGAGGCGGGGAATCAGAGGCGGGGAATCAGAGGGCGGAAAAGAGATGTGGGGAAAGAGAGGCAGAGAAAGAGGCGTGGAAATAGACGCAGGGAAAGAGAGGCAGGGTATCAGATGTGGGGGATCCGAGGCGGGGAATCAGAGGTGGGGAAAGAGATGTGGAGAAAGAGAGGCAGGGAAAGAGGCAAGGAAAGAGAGGCGGGGAAAGAGGCACGGAAAGAGAGGTGGGAAATGAGAGGCGGGGAATCAGAGGCGGGGAATCAGAGTCGTGGTATCAGAAGCGGGGAATTTGAGGTGGAGAATCTGAGGCGGGGAATCAGAGGCGTGGAATCCGAGGCGGGGAATCAGAGGCAGGAAAAGAGATGTGGGGAAAGAGAGGCCGGGAAAGAGGCACGGAAAGAGAGGCGGGAAATCAGAGGCGAGGCATCAGAGGCGGGGAATCAGAGTCGTGGTTTCAGAGGCGGGGAATAAGAGGCGGGGAATCAGAGGCGGGGAAAGAGATGTGGGAAAAGAGAGGCGGGGAAAGAGGCGCGGAAATAGACGCAGGGAAAGAGAGGCGGGGTATCAGATGTGGGGAATCCGAGGCGGGGAATCAGAGGCGGGGAAAGAGATGTGGGGAAAGAGAGGCAGGGAAAGAGGCGCGGAAATAGACGCAGGGAAAGAGAGGCGGGTTATCAGATGTGGGGAATCTGAGGTGGAAAATCTGAGGCGGGGAATCAGAGGCGTGGAATCCGAGGCGGGGCATCAGAGGCAGGAAAAGAGATGTGGGGAAAGAGAGGCCGGGAAGGAGGCACGGAAAGAGAGGCAGGAAATCAGAGGCGGTGAATCACAGGCGGGGAATCAGAGGCGGGGAATCAGAGTCGTATTATCTGAGGCGGGGAATCGGAGGCAGGGAATCAGAGGCGTGGAAAGAGATGTGGGAAAAGAGAGGCAGAGAAGGAGGCACGAAAATAGTGGCAGGGAAAGAGAGGCAGGGAATCAGAGGCGGGGAATCAGAGGCGGGGAATCAGAGGCGGGGAATCAGAGGCGGGGAATCAGAGGCGGGGAATCAGAGGCGGGGAATCAGAGGCGGGGAATCAGAGGCGGGGAATCAGAGGCGGGGAATCAGAGGCGGGGAATCAGAGGCGGGGAATCAGAGGCGGGGAATCAGAGGCGGGGAATCAGAGGCGGGGAAGCAGAGGCGGGGAAGCAGACGCGGGGAAGCAGAGGCGGGGAATTTGAGGTGGGGATTCTGAGGTGGGAAATCAGAGGCTGAGATTGAAAGGGGGAGAATCAGAAGGGGGAAAAGAAATGTGGGGAAAGAGAGGCATGGAAAGAGCCAGGGACTCTGAAGCAGGGAATCGAAGGCAGGGAAACAGAGTCGGAGAAACGGAGGCGGGGAATCAGAAGCGGGGAATCAGAGGGTGGAAAAGAGATGTGGGGAAAGAGAGGCAGGGAAAGAGGCGCGGAAATAGACGCAGGGAAAGAGAGGCGGAGTATCAGATGTGGGGAATTCAAGGCGGGGAATCAGAGGCGGGGAAAGAGATGTGGGAAAAGAGAGGCAGAGAATGAGGCACGAAAATAGTGGCAGGGAAAGAGAGGCAGGGAATCAGAGGCGGGGAATCAGAGGCGGGGAATCAGAGGCGGGGAATCAGAGGCGGGGAATCAGAGGGGGGAATAGAGATGTGGGAAAAGAGAGGCGGCGAAAGGGAGGCGGGGAAAGAGTCAGAGACTCTGAAGCAGGGAATCGGAGTCGGAGAAATGGAGGCGGGGAATCAGAGGCGGGGAATCAGAGGCAGGGAATCAGAGGCGGAGAATCAGAGGCGGGGAATCAGAGGCGGGGAATCAGAGGCGGGGAATCAAAGGCGGGGAATCAGTGGGCGGAAATGAGATGTGGGAAAAGAGAGGCAGAGAAAGAGGCGTGGAAATAGACGCTGTGAAAGCGAGGAGGGGTATCAGATGCGGGGAATCCGAGGCGGGGAATCAGAGGCAGGAAAAGAGATGTGGGGAAAGAGAGGCCGGGAAAGAGGCACGGAAAGAGAGGCGGGAAATCAGAGGTGGGGAATCAGAGGCGGGGAATCAGAGGCAGGGAATCAGAGGCGGGGAATCAGAGGCGGGGAATCAGAGGGCGGAAAAGAGATGTGGGGAAAGAGAGGCAGAGAAAGAGGCGTGGAAATAGACGCAGGGAAAGAGAGGCAGGGTATCAGATGTGGGGGATCCGAGGCGGGGAATCAGAGGTGGGGAAAGAGATGTGGAGAAAGAGAGGCAGGGAAAGAGGCACGGAAAGAGAGGTGGGAAATGAGAGGCGGGGAATCAGAGGCGGGGAATCAGAGTCGTGGTTTCAGAGGCGGGGAATCAGAGGCGGGGAATCAGAGTCATGGTATCAGAGGCGGGGAATCAGAGGCGGGGAATCAGAGGCGGGGAAAGAGATGTGGGAAAAGAGAGGCGGGGAAAGAGGCGCGGAAATAGACGCAGGGAAAGAGAGGCGGGGTATCAGATGTGGGGAATCCGAGGCGGGGAATCAGAGGCGGGGAAAGAGATGTGGGGAAAGAGAGGCAGGGAAAGAGGCGCGGAAATAGACGCAGGGAAAGAGAGGCGGGGTATCAGATGTGGGGAATCTGAGGTGGAAAATCTGAGGCGGGGAATCAGAGGCGTGGAATCCGAGGCGGGGCATCAGAGGCAGGAAAAGAGATGTGGGGAAAGAGAGGCCGGGAAAGAGGCACGGAAAGAGAGGCAGGAAATCAGAGGCGGTGAATCACAGGCGGGGAATCAGAGGCGGGGAATCAGAGTCGTATTATCTGAGGCGGGGAATCGGAGGCAGGGAATCAGAGGCGGGGAAAGAGATGTGGGAAAAGAGAGGCAGAGAAGGAGGCACGAAAATAGTGGCAGGGAAAGAGAGGCAGGGAATCAGAGGCGGGGAATCAGAGGCGGGGAATCAGAGGCGGGGAATCAGAGGCGGGGAATCAGAGGCGAGGAATCAGAGGCGGGGAATCAGAGGCGGGGAATCAGAGGCGGGGAATCAGAGGCGGGGAATCAGAGGCGGGGAATCAGAGGCGGGGAATCAGAGGCGGGGAAGCAGAGGCGGGGAAGCAGAGGCGGGGAAGCAGAGGCGGGGAAGCAGAGGCGGGGAATCAGAGGCGGGGAATTTGAGGTGGGGATTCTGAGGTGGGAAATCAGAGGCTGAGATTGAAAGGGGGAGAATCAGAAGGGGGAAAAGAAATGTGGGGAAAGAGAGGCATGGAAAGAGCCAGGGACTCTGAAGCAGGGAATCGGAGGCAGGGAAACAGTGTCGGAGAAACGGAGGCGGGGAATCAGAAGCGGGGAATCAGAGGGTGGAAAAGAGATGTGGGGAAAGAGAGGCAGGGAAAGAGGCACAAAAATAGTGGCAGGGAAAGAGAGGCGGGGAATCAGGGGCGGGGAATGAGAGGCGGGGAATCAGATGCGTGGAATCAGAGGGGGGAATAGAGATGTGGGAAAAGAGAGGCGGCGAAAGGGAGGCGGGGAAAGAGTCAGAGACTCTGAAACAGGGAATCTGAGTCGGGGAATCAGAGTCGGGGAATCAGAGTCGGGGAATCAGTGTCAGGGAATCAGAGTCGGGGAATCAGAGGCGGGGAATCAGAGTCGGGGAATCAGAGGCAGGGAATCAGAGGCGGGGAATCAGAGGCGGGGAATCAGAGGCGGGGAATCAGAGGCGGGGAATCAGATGCGTGGTTTCAGAGGCGGGGAATCTGAGGCGGGGAATCAGAGGCGGGGAAAGAGATGTGGGAGAAGAGAGGCAGGGAAAGAGGCACAAAAATAGTGGCAGGGAAAGAGAGGCGGGGAATCAGGGGCGGGGAATGAGAGGCGGGGAATCAGATGCGTGGAATCAGAGGCGGGGAATCAGAGGCGGGGAATCAGAGGCGGGGAATCAGAGTCATGGTATCAGAGGCGGGGAATCTGAGGCGGGGAATCAGAGGCGGGGAAAGAGATGTGGGAAAAGAGAGGCAGGGAAAGAGGCGCGGAAATAGACGCAGGGAAAGAGAGGCGGGGTATCAGATGTGGGGAGTCCGAGGCGGGGAATCAGAGGCGGGGAAAGAGATGTGGGGAAAGAGAGGCAGGGAAAGAGGCGCGGAAATAGACGCAGGGAAAGAGAGGCGGGGTATCAGATGTGGGGAATCTGAAGTGGAAAATCTGAGGCGGGGAATCAGAGGCGTGGAATCCGAGGCGGGGCATCAGAGGCAGGAAAAGAGATGTGGGGAAAGAGAGGCCGGGAAAGATGCACGGAAAGAGAGGCAGGAAATCAGAGGCGGTGAATCAGAGGCGGGGAATCAGAGGCGGGGAATCAGAGTCGTATTATCTGAGGCGGGGAATCGGAGGCAGGGAAACAGAGGCGGGGAAAGAGATGTGGGAAAAGAGAGGCAGAGAAGGAGGCACAAAAATAGTGACAGGGAAAGAGAGGCAGGGAATCAGAGGCGGGGAATCAGAGGCGGGGAATCAGAGGCGGGGAATCAGAGGCGGGGAATCAGAGGCGGGGAATCAGAGGCGGGGAATCAGAGGCGGGGAAGCAGAGGCGGGGAATCAGAGGCGGGGAATCAGAGGCGGGGAATCAGAGGCGGAGAATCAGAAGCGGGGAATCAGAGGCGGGGAAAGAGATGTGGGAAAAGAGAGGCAGAGAAAGAGGCGTGGAAATAGACGCAGTGAAATCGAGGAGGGGTATCAGATGCGGGGAATCCGAGGCGGGGAATCAGAGGCAGGAAAAGAGATGTGGGGAAAGAGAGGCCGGGAAAGAGGCACGGAAAGAGAGGCGGGAAATCAGAGGTGGGGAATCAGAGGCGGGGAATCAGAGGCAGGGAATCAGAGGCGGGGAATCAGAGGCGGGGAATCAGAGGCGGGGAATCAGAGGGCGGAAAAGAGATGTGGGGAAAGAGAGGCAGAGAAAGAGGCGTGGAAATAGACGCAGGGAAAGAGAGGCAGGGTATCAGATGTGGGGGATCCGAGGCGGGGAATCAGAGGTGGGGAAAGAGATGTGGAGAAAGAGAGGCAGGGAAAGAGGCAAGGAAAGAGAGGCGGGGAAAGAGGCACGGAAAGAGAGGTGGGAAATGAGAGGCGGGGAATCAGAGGCGGGGAATCAGAGTCGTGGTATCAGAAGCGGGGAATTTGAGGTGGAGAATCTGAGGCGGGGAATCAGAGGCGTGGAATCCGAGGCGGGGAATCAGAGGCAGGAAAAGAGATGTGGGGAAAGAGAGGCCGGGAAAGAGGCACGGAAAGAGAGGCGGGAAATCAGAGGCGAGGCATCAGAGGCGGGGAATCAGAGTCGTGGTTTCAGAGGCGGGGAATAAGAGGCGGGGAATCAGAGGCGGGGAAAGAGATGTGGGAAAAGAGAGGCGGGGAAAGAGGCGCGGAAATAGACGCAGGGAAAGAGAGGCGGGGTATCAGATGTGGGGAATCCGAGGCGGGGAATCAGAGGCGGGGAAAGAGATGTGGGGAAAGAGAGGCAGGGAAAGAGGCGCGGAAATAGACGCAGGGAAAGAGAGGCGGGTTATCAGATGTGGGGAATCTGAGGTGGAAAATCTGAGGCGGGGAATCAGAGGCGTGGAATCCGAGGCGGGGCATCAGAGGCAGGAAAAGAGATGTGGGGAAAGAGAGGCCGGGAAGGAGGCACGGAAAGAGAGGCAGGAAATCAGAGGCGGTGAATCACAGGCGGGGAATCAGAGGCGGGGAATCAGAGTCGTATTATCTGAGGCGGGGAATCGGAGGCAGGGAATCAGAGGCGTGGAAAGAGATGTGGGAAAAGAGAGGCAGAGAAGGAGGCACGAAAATAGTGGCAGGGAAAGAGAGGCAGGGAATCAGAGGCGGGGAATCAGAGGCGGGGAATCAGAGGCGGGGAATCAGAGGCGGGGAATCAGAGGCGGGGAATCAGAGGCGGAGAATCAGAGGCGGGGAATCAGAGGCGGGGAATCAGAGGCGGGGAATCAGAGGCGGGGAATCAGAGGCGGGGAAGCAGAGGCGGGGAAGCAGACGCGGGGAAGCAGAGGCGGGGAATTTGAGGTGGGGATTCTGAGGTGGGAAATCAGAGGCTGAGATTGAAAGGGGGAGAATCAGAAGGGGGAAAAGAAATGTGGGGAAAGAGAGGCATGGAAAGAGCCAGGGACTCTGAAGCAGGGAATCGAAGGCAGGGAAACAGAGTCGGAGAAACGGAGGCGGGGAATCAGAAGCGGGGAATCAGAGGGTGGAAAAGAGATGTGGGGAAAGAGAGGCAGGGAAAGAGGCGCGGAAATAGACGCAGGGAAAGAGAGGCGGAGTATCAGATGTGGGGAATTCAAGGCGGGGAATCAGAGGCGGGGAAAGAGATGTGGGAAAAGAGAGGCAGAGAATGAGGCACGAAAATAGTGGCAGGGAAAGAGAGGCAGGGAATCAGAGGCGGGGAATCAGAGGCGGGGAATCAGAGGCGGGGAATCAGAGGCGGGGAATCAGAGGGGGGAATAGAGATGTGGGAAAAGAGAGGCGGCGAAAGGGAGGCGGGGAAAGAGTCAGAGACTCTGAAGCAGGGAATCGGAGTCGGAGAAATGGAGGCGGGGAATCAGAGGCGGGGAATCAGAGGCAGGGAATCAGAGGCGGAGAATCAGAGGCGGGGAATCAGAGGCGGGGAATCAGAGGCGGGGAATCAAAGGCGGGGAATCAGTGGGCGGAAATGAGATGTGGGAAAAGAGAGGCAGAGAAAGAGGCGTGGAAATAGACGCTGTGAAAGCGAGGAGGGGTATCAGATGCGGGGAATCCGAGGCGGGGAATCAGAGGCAGGAAAAGAGATGTGGGGAAAGAGAGGCCGGGAAAGAGGCACGGAAAGAGAGGCGGGAAATCAGAGGTGGGGAATCAGAGGCGGGGAATCAGAGGCAGGGAATCAGAGGCGGGGAATCAGAGGCGGGGAATCAGAGGGCGGAAAAGAGATGTGGGGAAAGAGAGGCAGAGAAAGAGGCGTGGAAATAGACGCAGGGAAAGAGAGGCAGGGTATCAGATGTGGGGGATCCGAGGCGGGGAATCAGAGGTGGGGAAAGAGATGTGGAGAAAGAGAGGCAGGGAAAGAGGCACGGAAAGAGAGGTGGGAAATGAGAGGCGGGGAATCAGAGGCGGGGAATCAGAGTCGTGGTTTCAGAGGCGGGGAATCAGAGGCGGGGAATCAGAGTCATGGTATCAGAGGCGGGGAATCAGAGGCGGGGAATCAGAGGCGGGGAAAGAGATGTGGGAAAAGAGAGGCGGGGAAAGAGGCGCGGAAATAGACGCAGGGAAAGAGAGGCGGGGTATCAGATGTGGGGAATCCGAGGCGGGGAATCAGAGGCGGGGAAAGAGATGTGGGGAAAGAGAGGCAGGGAAAGAGGCGCGGAAATAGACGCAGGGAAAGAGAGGCGGGGTATCAGATGTGGGGAATCTGAGGTGGAAAATCTGAGGCGGGGAATCAGAGGCGTGGAATCCGAGGCGGGGCATCAGAGGCAGGAAAAGAGATGTGGGGAAAGAGAGGCCGGGAAAGAGGCACGGAAAGAGAGGCAGGAAATCAGAGGCGGTGAATCACAGGCGGGGAATCAGAGGCGGGGAATCAGAGTCGTATTATCTGAGGCGGGGAATCGGAGGCAGGGAATCAGAGGCGGGGAAAGAGATGTGGGAAAAGAGAGGCAGAGAAGGAGGCACGAAAATAGTGGCAGGGAAAGAGAGGCAGGGAATCAGAGGCGGGGAATCAGAGGCGGGGAATCAGAGGCGGGGAATCAGAGGCGGGGAATCAGAGGCGGGGAATCAGAGGCGGGGAATCAGAGGCGGGGAATCAGAGGCGGGGAATCAGAGGCGGGGAATCAGAGGCGGGGAATCAGAGGCGGGGAAGCAGAGGCGGGGAAGCAGAGGCGGGGAAGCAGAGGCGGGGAAGCAGAGGCGGGGAATCAGAGGCGGGGAATTTGAGGTGGGGATTCTGAGGTGGGAAATCAGAGGCTGAGATTGAAAGGGGGAGAATCAGAAGGGGGAAAAGAAATGTGGGGAAAGAGAGGCATGGAAAGAGCCAGGGACTCTGAAGCAGGGAATCGGAGGCAGGGAAACAGTGTCGGAGAAACGGAGGCGGGGAATCAGAAGCGGGGAATCAGAGGGTGGAAAAGAGATGTGGGAAAAGAGAGGCGGCGAAAGGGAGGCGGGGAAAGAGTCAGAGACTCTGAAACAGGGAATCTGAGTCGGGGAATCAGAGTCGGGGAATCAGAGTCGGGGAATCAGTGTCAGGGAATCAGAGTCGGGGAATCAGAGGCGGGGAATCAGAGTCGGGGAATCAGAGGCAGGGAATCAGAGGCGGGGAATCAGAGGCGGGGAATCAGAGGCGGGGAATCAGAGGCGGGGAATCAGATGCGTGGTTTCAGAGGCGGGGAATCTGAGGCGGGGAATCAGAGGCGGGGAAAGAGATGTGGGAAAAGAGAGGCAGGGAAAGAGGCACAAAAATAGTGGCAGGGAAAGAGAGGCGGGGAATCAGGGGCGGGGAATGAGAGGCGGGGAATCAGATGCGTGGAATCAGAGGCGGGGAATCAGAGGCGGGGAATCAGAGGCGGGGAATCAGAGTCATGGTATCAGAGGCGGGGAATCTGAGGCGGGGAATCAGAGGCGGGGAAAGAGATGTGGGAAAAGAGAGGCAGGGAAAGAGGCGCGGAAATAGACGCAGGGAAAGAGAGGCGGGGTATCAGATGTGGGGAATCCGAGGCGGGGAATCAGAGGCGGGGAAAGAGATGTGGGGAAAGAGAGGCAGGGAAAGAGGCGCGGAAATAGACGCAGGGAAAGAGAGGCGGGGTATCAGATGTGGGGAATCTGAAGTGGAAAATCTGAGGCGGGGAATCAGAGGCGTGGAATCCGAGGCGGGGCATCAGAGGCAGGAAAAGAGATGTGGGGAAAGAGAGGCCGGGAAAGATGCACGGAAAGAGAGGCAGGAAATCAGAGGCGGTGAATCAGAGGCGGGGAATCAGAGGCGGGGAATCAGAGTCGTATTATCTGAGGCGGGGAATCGGAGGCAGGGAAACAGAGGCGGGGAAAGAGATGTGGGAAAAGAGAGGCAGAGAAGGAGGCACAAAAATAGTGGCAGGGAAAGAGAGGCGGGGAATCAGGGGCGGGGAATGAGAGGCGGGGAATCAGAGGCGTGGAATCAGAGGCGGGGAATCAGAGGCGGGGAATCAGAGTCATGGTATCAGAGGCGGGGAATCTGAGGCGGGGAATCAGAGGCGGGGAAAGAGATGTGGGAAAAGAGAGGCAGGGAAAGAGGCGCGGAAATAGACGCAGGGAAAGAGAGGCGGGGTATCAGATGTGGGGAATCCGAGGCGGGGAATCAGAGGCGGGGAAAGAGATGTGGGGTAAGAGAGGCAGGGAAAGAGGCGCGGAAATAGACGCAGGGAAAGAGAGGCGGGGTATCAGATGTGGGGAATCTGAGGTGGAAAATCTGAGGCGGGGAATCAGAGGCGTGGAATCCGAGGCGGTGCATCAGAGGCAGGAAAAGAGATGTGGGGAAAGAGAGGCCGGGAAAGAGGCGCGGAAATAGACGCAGGGAAAGAGAGGCGGAGTATCAGATGTGGGGAATTCAAGGCGGGGAATCAGAGGCGGGGAAAGAGATGTGGGGAAAGAGAGGCAGGGAAAGAGGCAAGGAAATAGAGGTGGGGAATCAGAGGCAGGGAATCAGAGGGGGGAATAGAGATGTGGGAAAAGAGAGGCGGCGAAAGGGAGGCGGGGAAAGAGTCAGAGACTCTGAAACAGGGAATCTGAGTCGGGGAATCAGAGTCGGGGAATCAGAGTCGGGGAATCAGTGTCAGGGAATCAGAGTTGGGGAATCAGAGGTGGGGAATCAGAGGCGGGGAATCAGAGGCGGGGAATCAGAGTCGGGGAATCAGAGGCGGGGAATCAGAGGCGGGGAATCAGAGTCGTGGTTTCAGAGGCGGGGAATCTGAGGCGGGGAATCAGAGGCGGGGAAAGAGATGTGGGAAAAGAGAGGCAGGGAAAGAGGCGCGGAAATAGACGCAGGGAAAGAGAGGCGGGGTATCAGATGTGGGGAATCCGAGGCGGGGAATCAGAGGCGGGGAAAGAGATGTGGGGAAAGAGAGGCAGGGAAAGAGGCGCGGAAATAGACGCAGGGAAAGAGAGGCGGGGTATCAGATGTGGGGAATCTGAAGTGGAAAATCTGAGGCGGGGAATCAGAGGCGTGGAATCAGAGGCGGGGAATCAGAGTCGGGGAATCAGAGGCGGAGAATCAGAGGCGGGGAATCAGAGGCGGGGAATCAGAGGCGGGGTATCAGAGGCGGGGTATCAGAGGAAGAGGAACGGAGGCGTGGAATCAGAGGTGGGGAATCAGAGGGCAGAAAATAGATGTGGGGAAAGAGAGGCAGAGAAAGAGGCGTGGAAATAGACGCAGTGAAAGAGAGGAGGGGTATCAGATGCGGGGAATCCGAGGCGGGGAATCAGAGGCAGGAAAAGAGATGTGGGGAAAGAGAGTCCGGGAGAGAGGCACGGAAAGAGAGGCGGGAAATCAGAGGTGGGGAATCAGAGGCGGGGAATCAGAGGCAGGGAATCAGAGGCGGGGAATCAGAGGCGGGGAATCAGAGGGCGGAAAAGAGATGTGGGGAAAGAGAGGCAGAGAAAGAGGCGTGGAAATAGACGCAGGGAAAGAGAGGCAGGGTATCAGATGTGGGGGATCCGAGGCGGGGAATCAGAGGTGGGGAAAGAGATGTGGAGAAAGAGAGGCAGGGAAAGAGGCAAGGAAAGAGAGGCGGGGAAAGAGGCACGGAAAGAGAGGTGGGAAATCAGAGGCGGTGAATCACAGGCGGGGAATCAGAGGCGGGGAATCAGAGTCGTATTATCTGAGGCGGGGAATCGGAGGCAGGGAATCAGAGGCGGGGAAAGAGATGTGGGAAAAGAGAGGCAGAGAAGGAGGCACGAAAATAGTGGCAGGGAAAGAGAGGCGGGGAATCAGAGGCGGGGAATCAGAGGCGGGGAATCAGAGGCGGGGAATCAGAGGCGGGGAATCAGAGGCGGGGAATCAGAGGCGGGAAATCAGAGGCGGGCAATCAGAGGCGGGCAATCAGAGGCGGGCAATCAGAGGCGGGGAATCAGAGGCGGGGAAGCAGAGGCGGGGAAGCAGAGGCGGGGAAGCAGAGGCGGGGAATCAGAGTCGGGGAATCAGAGGCGGGGAATTTGAGGTGGGGATTCTGAGGTGGGAAATCAGAGGCTGAGATTGAAAGGGGGAGAATCAGAAGGGGGAAAAGAAATGTGGGGAAAGAGAGGCATGGAAAGAGCCAGGGACTCTGAAGCAGGGAATCGGAGGCAGGGAAACAGAGTCGGAGAAACGGAGGCGGGGAATCAGAAGCGGGGAATCAGAGGGTGGAAAAGAGATGTGGGGAAAGAGAGGCAGGGAAAGAGGCGCGGAAATAGACGCAGGGAAAGAGAGGCGGAGTATCAGATGTGGGGAATTCAAGGCGGGGAATCAGAGGCGGGGAAAGAGATGTGGGGAAAGAGATGTGGGGAAAGAGAGGCAGGGAAAGAGGCAAGGAAATAGAGGTGGGGAATCAGAGGCAGGGAATCAGAGGCGGAGATCCAGAGGCAGGGAATCTGAGGCGGGGAATCTGAGGCGGGGAATCAGAGGCGTGGAATCAGAGGGGGGAATACAGATGTGGGAAAAGAGAGGCGGCGAAAGGGAGGCGGGGAAAGAGTCAGAGACTCTGAAACAGGGAATCGGAGTCGGGGAATCAGAGTCGGGGAATCAGAGTCGGGGAATCAGTGTCGGGGAATCAGAGTCGGGGAATCAGAGGTGGGGAATCAGAGGCGGGGAATCAGAGTCGGGGAATCAGAGGCGGGGAATCAGAGGCGGGGAATCAGAGGCGGGGAATCAGAGGCGGGGAATCAGAGGCGGAGAATCAGAGGCGGGGAATCAGAGGCGGGGAATCAGTGGGCGGAAATGAGATGTGGGAAAAGAGAGGCAGAGAAAGAGGCACGAAAATAGTGGCAGGGAAAGAGAGGCGGGGAATCAGAGGCGGGGAACCACAGGCGGGGAATCAGAGGCTGAAATTAAAAGGGGGTGAATCAGAGGGGGGAAAAGAGATGTGGGGAAAGAAGGGCAGGGAAAGAGCCAGGGAAAGAGCCAGGGACTCTGAAGCAGGGAATCGGAGGCAGGGAAACAGAGGAAGGGAATCAGAGTGGGAGAAATGGAGGCGTGGAATCAGAAGCGGGGAATCAGAAGAGGGGAATCAGAGGACGGAAAAGACATGTGGGGAAAGAGAGGCAGAGAAAGAGACGCGGGGTATCAGATGTTTGCAATCCGAGGCAGGGAATCAGAGGCGTGGAATCAGAGGCGGGGAATCAGAGGCGGGGAAGCAGAGGCGGGGAATCAGAGGCGGGGAATCAGAGGCGGGGATTCTGAGGCAGGGAATCTGAGGTGGGGAATCTGAGGTGGGGAATCCGAGGATGAGATTCAAAGGGAGAGAATCAGAAGGGGGAAAAGATATGTAGGGAAAGAGAGGCATGGAAAGAGCCAGGGACTCTGAAGCAGGGAATCGGAGGCAGGGAAACAGAGTCGGAGAACGGAGGCGGGGAATCAGAAGCGGGGAATCAGAGGGCGGAAAAGAGATGTGGGGAAAGAGAGGCAGGGAAAGAGGCGCGGAAATAGACGCAGGGAAAGAGAGGCGGGGTATCAGATGTGGGGAATTCAAGGCGGGGAAAGAGATGTGGGGAAAGAGAGGCAGGGAAAGAGGCAAGGAAATAGAGGCGGGGAATCAGAGGTGGGGATTCAGAGGCAGGGAATCAGATGAGGGGAATCAGAGGCAGGGAATCTGAGGTGGGGAGTCTGTCGGGGAATCAGAGGCGTGGAATCAGAGGGGGGAATAGAGATGTGGGAAAAGAGAGGCGGCGAAAGGGAGGCGGGGAAAGAGTCAGAGACTCTGAAGCAGGGAATCGGAGTCGGGGAATCAGAGTCGGGGAATCAGAGGCGGGGAATCAGAGGCGGGGAATCAGAGGCGGGGAATCAGAGGCGGGGAATCAGAGGCGGGGAATCAGAGGCGGGGAATCAGAGGCGGGGAATCAGTGGGCGGAAATGAGATGTGGGAAAAGAGAGGCAGAGAAAGAGGCACGAAAATAGTGGCAGGGAAAGAGAGGCGGGGAATCAGAGGCGGGGAATCACAGGCGGGGAACCAGAGGCGGGGAATCAGAGGCTGAAATTAAAAGAGGGTGAATCAGAGGGGGGAAAAGAGATGTGGGGAAAGAAGGGCAGGGAAAGAGCCAGGGACTCTGAAGCAGGGAATCGGAGGCAGGAAAACAGAGGAAGGGAATCAGAGTCGGAGAAATGGAGGCGGGGAATCAGAAGCGAGGAATCAGAAGCGGGGAATCAGAGGACGGAAAAGAGATGTGGGGAAAGAAGGGCAGGGAAAGAGCCAGGGAAAGAGCCAGGGACTCTGAAGCAGGGAATCGGAGGCAGGGAAACAGAGGAAGGGAATCAGAGTGGGAGAAATGGAGGCGGGGAATCAGAGGCGGGGAATCAGAGGCGGGGAAGCAGAGGCGGGGAAGCAGAGGCGGGGAATCAGAGGCGGGGAATCAGAGGCGGGGAATCAGAGGCGGGGAATCTGAGGTGGGGATTCTGAGGCAGGGAATCTGAGGTGGGGAATCTGAGGTGGGGAATCCGAGGATGAGATTCAAAGGGAGAGAATCAGAAGGGGGAAAAGATATGTAGGGAAAGAGAGGCATGGAAAGAGCCAGGGACTCTGAAGCAGGGAATCGGAGGCAGGGAAACAGAGTCGGAGAACGGAGGCGGGGAATCAGAAGCGGGGAATCAGAGGGCGGAAAAGAGATGTGGGGAAAGAGAGGCAGGGAAAGAGGCGCGGAAATAGACGCAGGGAAAGAGAGGCGGGGTATCAGATGTGGGGAATTCAAGGCGGGGAAAGAGATGTGGGGAAAGAGAGGCAGGGAAAGAGGCAAGGAAATAGAGGCGGGGAATCAGAGGTGGGGATTCAGAGGCAGGGAATCAGATGAGGGGAATCAGAGGCAGGGAATCTGAGGTGGGGAGTCTGTCGGGGAATCAGAGGCGTGGAATCAGAGGGGGGAATAGAGATGTGGGAAAAGAGAGGCGGCGAAAGGGAGGCGGGGAAAGAGTCAGAGACTCTGAAGCAGGGAATCGGAGTCGGGGAATCAGAGTCGGGGAATCAGAGGCGGGGAATCAGAGGCAGGGAATCAGAGGCGGAGAATCAGAGGCGGGGAATCAGAGGCGGGGAATCAGAGGCGGGGAATCAGAGGCGGGGAATCAGAGGCGGGGAATCAGAGGCGGGGAATCAGTGGGCGGAAATGAGATGTGGGAAAAGAGAGGCAGAGAAAGAGGCACGAAAATAGTGGCAGGGAAAGAGAGGCGGGGAATCACAGGCGGGGAATCACAGGCGGGGAACCAGAGGCGGGGAATCAGAGGCTGAAATTAAAAGAGGGTGAATCAGAGGGGGGAAAAGAGATGTGGGGAAAGAAGGGCAGGGAAAGAGCCAGGGACTCTGAAGCAGGGAATCGGAGGCAGGGAATCGGAGGCAGGAAAACAGAGGAAGGGAATCAGAGTCGGAGAAATGGAGGCGGGGAATCAGAAGCGAGGAATCAGAAGCGGGGAATCAGAGGACGGAAAAGAGATGTGGCGAAAGAGAGGCAGAGAAAGAGAGGCGGGTTATCAGATGTGTGCAATCCGAGGCAAGGAATCAGAGGCGGGGAATCAGAGGCGGGGAATCAGAGGCGGGGAATCAGAGGCGGGGAATCAGAGGCGGGGAATCAGAGGCGGGGAATCAGAGTCGGGGAATCAGAGGCGGGGAATCAGAGGCGGGGAATCAGAGGCGGGGAATCAGAGGCGGGGAATCAGAGGGCAGAAAAGAGATGTGGGGAAAGAGAGGCAGAGAAAGAGGCGTGGAAATAGACGCAGTGAAAGAGAGGAGGGGTATCAGATGCGGGGAATCCGAGGCGGGGAATCAGAGGCAGGAAAAGAGATGTGGGGAAAGAGAGTCCGGGAGAGAGGCACGGAAAGAGAGGCGGGAAATCAGAGGTGGGGAATCAGAGGCGGGGAATCAGAGGCGGGGAATCAGAGGCGGGGAATCAGAGGCTTGGACTCAGAGGCGGGGAATCAGAGGCAGGGAATCAGAGGCGGAGAATCAGAGGCGGGGAATCAGAGGCGGGGAATCAGAGGCGGGGAATCAGAGGCGGGGAATCAGAGGCGGGGAATCAGAGGCGGGGAATCAGTGGGCGGAAATGAGATGTGGGAAAAGAGAGGCAGAGAAAGAGGCACGAAAATAGTGGCAGGGAAAGAGAGGCGGGGAATCAGAGGCGGGGAACCACAGGCGGGGAATCAGAGGCTGAAATTAAAAGGGGGTGAATCAGAGGGGGGAAAAGAGATGTGGGGAAAGAAGGGCAGGGAAAGAGCCAGGGAAAGAGCCAGGGACTCTGAAGCAGGGAATCGGAGGCAGGGAAACAGAGGAAGGGAATCAGAGTGGGAGAAATGGAGGCGTGGAATCAGAAGCGGGGAATCAGAAGAGGGGAATCAGAGGACGGAAAAGACATGTGGGGAAAGAGAGGCAGAGAAAGAGACGCGGGGTATCAGATGTTTGCAATCCGAGGCAGGGAATCAGAGGCGTGGAATCAGAGGCGGGGAATCAGAGGCGGGGAAGCAGAGGCGGGGAATCAGAGGCGGGGAATCAGAGGCGGGGATTCTGAGGCAGGGAATCTGAGGTGGGGAATCTGAGGTGGGGAATCCGAGGATGAGATTCAAAGGGAGAGAATCAGAAGGGGGAAAAGATATGTAGGGAAAGAGAGGCATGGAAAGAGCCAGGGACTCTGAAGCAGGGAATCGGAGGCAGGGAAACAGAGTCGGAGAACGGAGGCGGGGAATCAGAAGCGGGGAATCAGAGGGCGGAAAAGAGATGTGGGGAAAGAGAGGCAGGGAAAGAGGCGCGGAAATAGACGCAGGGAAAGAGAGGCGGGGTATCAGATGTGGGGAATTCAAGGCGGGGAAAGAGATGTGGGGAAAGAGAGGCAGGGAAAGAGGCAAGGAAATAGAGGCGGGGAATCAGAGGTGGGGATTCAGAGGCAGGGAATCAGATGAGGGGAATCAGAGGCAGGGAATCTGAGGTGGGGAGTCTGTCGGGGAATCAGAGGCGTGGAATCAGAGGGGGGAATAGAGATGTGGGAAAAGAGAGGCGGCGAAAGGGAGGCGGGGAAAGAGTCAGAGACTCTGAAGCAGGGAATCGGAGTCGGGGAATCAGAGTCGGGGAATCAGAGGCGGGGAATCAGAGGCGGGGAATCAGAGGCGGGGAATCAGAGGCGGGGAATCAGAGGCGGGGAATCAGAGGCGGGGAATCAGAGGCGGGGAATCAGAGGCGGGGAATCAGTGGGCGGAAATGAGATGTGGGAAAAGAGAGGCAGAGAAAGAGGCACGAAAATAGTGGCAGGGAAAGAGAGGCGGGGAATCAGAGGCGGGGAATCACAGGCGGGGAACCAGAGGCGGGGAATCAGAGGCTGAAATTAAAAGAGGGTGAATCAGAGGGGGGAAAAGAGATGTGGGGAAAGAAGGGCAGGGAAAGAGCCAGGGACTCTGAAGCAGGGAATCGGAGGCAGGAAAACAGAGGAAGGGAATCAGAGTCGGAGAAATGGAGGCGGGGAATCAGAAGCGAGGAATCAGAAGCGGGGAATCAGAGGACGGAAAAGAGATGTGGGGAAAGAAGGGCAGGGAAAGAGCCAGGGAAAGAGCCAGGGACTCTGAAGCAGGGAATCGGAGGCAGGGAAACAGAGGAAGGGAATCAGAGTGGGAGAAATGGAGGCGGGGAATCAGAGGCGGGGAATCAGAGGCGGGGAAGCAGAGGCGGGGAAGCAGAGGCGGGGAATCAGAGGCGGGGAATCAGAGGCGGGGAATCAGAGGCGGGGAATCAGAGGCGGGGAATCTGAGGTGGGGATTCTGAGGCAGGGAATCTGAGGTGGGGAATCTGAGGTGGGGAATCCGAGGATGAGATTCAAAGGGAGAGAATCAGAAGGGGGAAAAGATATGTAGGGAAAGAGAGGCATGGAAAGAGCCAGGGACTCTGAAGCAGGGAATCGGAGGCAGGGAAACAGAGTCGGAGAACGGAGGCGGGGAATCAGAAGCGGGGAATCAGAGGGCGGAAAAGAGATGTGGGGAAAGAGAGGCAGGGAAAGAGGCGCGGAAATAGACGCAGGGAAAGAGAGGCGGGGTATCAGATGTGGGGAATTCAAGGCGGGGAAAGAGATGTGGGGAAAGAGAGGCAGGGAAAGAGGCAAGGAAATAGAGGCGGGGAATCAGAGGTGGGGATTCAGAGGCAGGGAATCAGATGAGGGGAATCAGAGGCAGGGAATCTGAGGTGGGGAGTCTGTCGGGGAATCAGAGGCGTGGAATCAGAGGGGGGAATAGAGATGTGGGAAAAGAGAGGCGGCGAAAGGGAGGCGGGGAAAGAGTCAGAGACTCTGAAGCAGGGAATCGGAGTCGGGGAATCAGAGTCGGGGAATCAGAGGCGGGGAATCAGAGGCAGGGAATCAGAGGCGGAGAATCAGAGGCGGGGAATCAGAGGCGGGGAATCAGAGGCGGGGAATCAGAGGCGGGGAATCAGAGGCGGGGAATCAGAGGCGGGGAATCAGTGGGCGGAAATGAGATGTGGGAAAAGAGAGGCAGAGAAAGAGGCACGAAAATAGTGGCAGGGAAAGAGAGGCGGGGAATCACAGGCGGGGAATCACAGGCGGGGAACCAGAGGCGGGGAATCAGAGGCTGAAATTAAAAGAGGGTGAATCAGAGGGGGGAAAAGAGATGTGGGGAAAGAAGGGCAGGGAAAGAGCCAGGGACTCTGAAGCAGGGAATCGGAGGCAGGGAATCGGAGGCAGGAAAACAGAGGAAGGGAATCAGAGTCGGAGAAATGGAGGCGGGGAATCAGAAGCGAGGAATCAGAAGCGGGGAATCAGAGGACGGAAAAGAGATGTGGCGAAAGAGAGGCAGAGAAAGAGAGGCGGGTTATCAGATGTGTGCAATCCGAGGCAAGGAATCAGAGGCGGGGAATCAGAGGCGGGGAATCAGAGGCGGGGAATCAGAGGCGGGGAATCAGAGGCGGGGAATCAGAGGCGGGGAATCAGAGTCGGGGAATCAGAGGCGGGGAATCAGAGGCGGGGAATCAGAGGCGGGGAATCAGAGGCGGGGAATCAGAGGGCAGAAAAGAGATGTGGGGAAAGAGAGGCAGAGAAAGAGGCGTGGAAATAGACGCAGTGAAAGAGAGGAGGGGTATCAGATGCGGGGAATCCGAGGCGGGGAATCAGAGGCAGGAAAAGAGATGTGGGGAAAGAGAGTCCGGGAGAGAGGCACGGAAAGAGAGGCGGGAAATCAGAGGTGGGGAATCAGAGGCGGGGAATCAGAGGCGGGGAATCAGAGGCGGGGAATCAGAGGCTTGGACTCAGAGGAGGTGTATCAGAGGCGGAGAAAAGGCGGCGTGGAATCAGAGGTGGGGAATCAGAGGGCGGAAATGAGATGTGGGAAAAGAGAGGCAGAGAAAGAGGCACGAAAATAGTGGCAGGGAAAGAGAGGCGGGGAATCACAGGCGGGGAATCACAGGCGGGGAACCAGAGGCGGGGAATCAGAGGCTGAAATTAAAAGAGGGTGAATCAGAGGGGGGAAAAGAGATGTGGGGAAAGAAGGGCAGGTAAAGAGCCAGGGAAAGAGCCAGGGACTCTGAAGCAGGGAATCGGAGGCAGGGAATCGGTGGCAGGGAAACAGAGGAAGGGAATCAGAGTCGGAGAAATGGAGGCGGGGAATCAGAAGCGGGGAATCAGAAGCGGGGAATCAGAGGACGGAAAAGAGATGTGGGGAAAGAGAGGCAGAGAAAGAGAGGCGGGGTATCAGATGTGTGCAATCCGAGGCAAGGAATCAGAGGCGGGGAATCAGAGGCGGGGAATCAGAGGCGTGGAAACAGAGGCGGGGAATCTAAGGTGGGGAATCGGAGTCGGGGAATCAGAGTCGTGGAATCAGAGGCGGGGAATCAGAGGAGGAGAATCAGAGGAGGAGAATCAGAGGCGGGGAATCAGAGTCGGGGAATCAGAGGAGGGGAATCAGAGGCGGGGAATCAGAGGCGGGGAATCAGAGGCGGGGAATCAGAGGCGGGGAATCAGAGGTGGGGAATCAGAGGGCAGAAAAGAGATGTGGGGAAAGAGAGGCAGAGAAAGAGGCGTGGAAATAGACGCAGTGAAAGAGAGGAGGGGAATCAGATGCGGGGAATCCGAGGCGGGGAATCAGAGGCAGGAAAAGAGATGTGGGGAAAGAGAGGCCGGGAAAGAGGCACGGAAAGAGAGGTGGGAAATCAGAGGTGGGGAATCAGAGGCGGGGAATCAGAGGCGGGGAATCAGAGGCTTGGACTCAGAGGAGGTGTATCAGAGGCGGAGAAAAGGCGGCGTGGAATCAGAGGTGGGGAATCAGAGGGCGGAAATGAGATGTGGGAAAAGAGTGGCAGAGAAGGAGGCACGAAAATAGTGGCAGGGAAAGAGAGGCAGGGAATCAGAGGCGGGGAATCAGAGGCGGGAAATCAGAGGCGGGGAATCAGAGGGCGGAAAAGAGATGTGGGGAAAGAGAGGCAGAGAAAGAGGCGTGGAAATAGACGCAGGGAAAGAGAGGCGGGGTATCAGATGTGGGGGATCCGAGGCGGGGAATCAGAGGTGGGGAAAGAGATGTGGAGAAAGAGAGGCAGGGAAAGAGGCAAGGAAAGAGAGGCGGGGAAAGAGGCACGGAAAGAGAGGTGGGAAATGAGAGGCGGGGAATCAGAGTCGTATTATCTGAGGTGGGGAATCTGAGGCGGGGAATCAGAGGCGGGGAATCAGAGGCGGGGAATCAGAGGCGGGGAAAGAGATGTGGGAAAAGAGAGGCAGAGAATGAGGCACGAAAATAGTGGCAGGGAAAGAGAGGCGGGGAATCAGAGGCGGGGAATCAGAGGCGGGGAATCAGAGGCGGGGAATCAGAGGCGGGGAATCAGAGGCGGGGAATCAGAGGCGGGGAATCAGAGGCGGGGAATCAGAGGCGGGGAAGCAGAGGCGGGGAATCAGAGGCAGGGAATCAGAGGGGGGAATAGAGATGTGGGAAAAGAGAGGCGGCGAAAGGGAGGCGGGGAAAGAGTCAGAGACTCTGAAGCAGGGAATCGGAGTCGGAGAAATGGAGGCGGGGAATCAGAGGCGGGGAATCAGAGGCAGGGAATCAGAGGCGGAGAATCAGAGGCGGGGAATCAGAGGCGGGGAATCAGAGGCGGGGAATCAGAGGCGGGGAATCAGAGGCGGGGAATCAGTGGGCGGAAATGAGATGTGGGAAAAGAGAGGCAGAGAAAGAGGCGTGGAAATAGACGCAGTGAAAGCGAGGAGGGGTATCAGATGCGGGGAATCCGAGGCGGGGAAGCAGAGGCGGGGAATCAGACGCGGGGAATCAGTGGGCGGAAATGAGATGTGGGAAAAGAGAGGCAGAGAAAGAGGCACGAAAATAGTGGCAGGGAAAGAGAGGCGGGGAATCAGAGGCGGGGAATCACAGGCGGGGAACCAGAGGCGGGGAATCAGAGGCTGAAATTAAAAGAGGGTGAATCAGAGGGGGGAAAAGAGATGTGGGGAAAGAAGGGCAGGGAAAGAGCCAGGGACTCTGAAGCAGGGAATCGGAGGCAGGGAATCGGAGGCAGGAAAACAGAGGAAGGGAATCAGAGTCGGAGAAATGGAGGCGGGGAATCAGAAGCGAGGAATCAGAAGCGGGGAATCAGAGGACGGAAAAGAGATGTGGCGAAAGAGAGGCAGAGAAAGAGAGGCGGGTTATCAGATGTGTGCAATCCGAGGCAAGGAATCAGAGGCGGGGAATCAGAGGCGGGGAATCAGAGGCGGGGAATCAGAGGCGTGGAATCAGAGGCGGGGAATCAGAGTCGGGGAATCAGAGGAGGGGAATCAGAGGAGGGGAATCAGAGGCGGGGAATCAGAGGCGGGGTATCAGAGGCGGGGTATCAGAGGCGGGGTATCAGAGGCGGGGTATCAGAGGCGGGGTATCAGAGGCAGAGGAACGGAGGCGTGGAATCAGAGGTGGGGAATCAGAGGGCAGAAAAGAGATGTGGGGAAAGAGAGGCAGAGAAAGAGGCGTGGAAATAGACGCAGTGAAAGAGAGGAGGGGTATCAGATGCGGGGAATCCGAGGCGGGGAATCAGAGGCAGGAAAAGAGATGTGGGGAAAGAGAGTCCGGGAGAGAGGCACGGAAAGAGAGGCGGGAAATCAGAGGTGGGGAATCAGAGGCGGGGAATCAGAGGCGGGGAATCAGAGGCGGGGAATCAGAGGCTTGGACTCAGAGGAGGTGTATCAGAGGCGGAGAAAAGGCGGCGTGGAATCAGAGGTGGGGAATCAGAGGGCGGAAATGAGATGTGGGAAAAGAGAGGCAGAGAAAGAGGCACGAAAATAGTGGCAGGGAAAGAGAGGCGGGGAATCACAGGCGGGGAATCACAGGCGGGGAACCAGAGGCGGGGAATCAGAGGCTGAAATTAAAAGAGGGTGAATCAGAGGGGGGAAAAGAGATGTGGGGAAAGAAGGGCAGGGAAAGAGCCAGGGAAAGAGCCAGGGACTCTGAAGCAGGGAATCGGAGGCAGGGAATCGGTGGCAGGGAAACAGAGGAAGGGAATCAGAGTCGGAGAAATGGAGGCGGAGAATCAGAAGCGGGGAATCAGAAGCGGGGAATCAGAGGACGGAAAAGAGATGTGGGGAAAGAGAGGCAGAGAAAGAGAGGCGGGGTATCAGATGTGTGCAATCCGAGGCAAGGAATCAGAGGCGGGGAATCAGAGGCGGGGAATCAGAGGCGTGGAAACAGAGGCGGGGAATCTAAGGTGGGGAATCGGAGTCGGGGAATCAGAGTCGTGGAATCAGAGGCGGGGAATCAGAGGAGGAGAATCAGAGGAGGAGAATCAGAGGCGGGGAATCAGAGTCGGGGAATCAGAGGAGGGGAATCAGAGGCGGGGAATCAGAGGTGGGGAATCAGAGGGCAGAAAAGAGATGTGGGGAAAGAGAGGCAGAGAAAGAGGCGTGGAAATAGACGCAGTGAAAGAGAGGAGGGGAATCAGATGCGGGGAATCCGAGGCGGGGAATCAGAGGCAGGAAAAGAGATGTGGGGAAAGAGAGGCCGGGAAAGAGGCACGGAAAGAGAGGTGGGAAATCAGAGGTGGGGAATCAGAGGCGGAGAAAAGGCGGCGTGGAATCAGAGGTGGGGAATCAGAGGGCGGAAATGAGATGTGGGAAAAGAGTGGCAGAGAAGGAGGCACGAAAATAGTGGCAGGGAAAGAGAGGCAGGGAATCAGAGGCGGGGAATCAGAGGCGGGAAATCAGAGGCGGGGAATCAGAGGGCGGAAAAGAGATGTGGGGAAAGAGAGGCAGAGAAAGAGGCGTGGAAATAGACGCAGGGAAAGAGAGGCGGGGTATCAGATGTGGGGGATCCGAGGCGGGGAATCAGAGGTGGGGAAAGAGATGTGGAGAAAGAGAGGCAGGGAAAGAGGCAAGGAAAGAGAGGCGGGGAAAGAGGCACGGAAAGAGAGGTGGGAAATGAGAGGCGGGGAATCAGAGTCGTATTATCTGAGGTGGGGAATCTGAGGCGGGGAATCAGAGGCGGGGAATCAGAGGCGGGGAATCAGAGGCGGGGAAAGAGATGTGGGAAAAGAGAGGCAGAGAATGAGGCACGAAAATAGTGGCAGGGAAAGAGAGGCGGGGAATCAGAGGCGGGGAATCAGAGGCGGGGAATCAGAGGCGGGGAATCAGAGGCGGGGAATCAGAGGCGGGGAATCAGAGGCGGGGAATCAGAGGCGGGGAAGCAGAGGCGGGGAATCAGAGGCAGGGAATCAGAGGGGGGAATAGAGATGTGGGAAAAGAGAGGCGGCGAAAGGGAGGCGGGGAAAGAGTCAGAGACTCTGAAGCAGGGAATCGGAGTCGGAGAAATGGAGGCGGGGAATCAGAGGCGGGGAATCAGAGGCGGGGAATCAGAGGCGGGGAATCAGAGGCGGGGAATCAGAGGCGGGGAATCAGAGGCGGGGAATCAGAGGCGGGGAATCAGAGGCGGGGAATCAGAGGCGGGGAATCAGTGGGCGGAAATGAGATGTGGGAAAAGAGAGGCAGAGAAAGAGGCGTGGAAATAGACGCAGTGAAAGCGAGGAGGGGTATCAGATGCGGGGAATCCGAGGCGGGGAATCAGAGGCAGGAAAAGAGATGTGGGGAAAGAGAGGCCGGGAAAGAGGCACGGAAAGAGAGGCGGGAAATCAGAGGTGGGGAATCAGAGGCGGGGAATCAGAGGCAGGGAATCAGAGGCGGGGAATCAGAGGCGGGGAATCAGAGGGCGGAAAAGAGATGTGGGGAAAGAGAGGCAGAGAAAGAGGCGTGGAAATAGACGCAGGGAAAGAGAGGCAGGGTATCAGATGTGGGGGATCCGAGGCGGGGAATCAGAGGTGGGGAAAGAGATGTGGAGAAAGAGAGGCAGGGAAAGAGGCAAGGAAAGAGAGGCGGGGAAAGAGGCACGGAAAGAGAGGTGGGAAATGAGAGGCGTGGAATCCGAGGCGGGGAATCAGAGGCAGGAAAAGAGATGTGGGGAAAGAGAGGCCGGGAAAGAGGCACGGAAAGAGAGGCGGGAAATCAGAGGCGAGGAATCAGAGGCGGGGAATCAGAGTCGTGGTTTCAGAGGCGGGGAATCAGAGGCGGGGAATCAGAGGCGGGGAAAGAGATGTGGGAAAAGAGAGGCGGGGAAAGAGGCGCGGAAATAGACGCAGGGAAAGAGAGGCGGGGTATCAGATGTGGGGAATCCGAGGCGGGGAATCAGAGGCGGGGAAAGAGATGTGGGGAAAGAGAGGCAGGGAAAGAGGCGCGGAAATAGACGCAGGGAAAGAGAGGCGGGGTATCAGATGTGGGGAATCTGAGGTTGAAAATCTGAGGCGGGGAATCAGAGGCGTGGAATCCGAGGCGGGGCATCAGAGGCAGGAAAAGAGATGTGGGGAAAGAGAGGCCGGGAAAGAGGCACGGAAAGAGAGGCAGGAAATCAGAGGCGGTGAATCACAGGCGGGGAATCAGAGGCGGGGAATCAGAGGCGGGGAAAGAGATGTGGGAAAAGAGAGGCAGAGAAGGAGGCACGAAAATAGTGGCAGGGAAAGAGAGGCAGGGAATCAGAGGCGGGGAATCAGAGGCGGGGAATCAGAGGCGGAGAATCAGAGGCGGGGAATCAGAGGCGGGGAATCAGAGGCGGGGAATCAGAGGCGGGAAATCAGAGGCGGGGAATCAGAGGCGGGGAATCAGAGGCGGGGAAGCAGAGGCGGGGAAGCAGAGGCGGGGAAGCAGAGGCGGGGAAGCAGAGGCGGGGAATCAGAGGCGGGGAATTTGAGGTGGGGATTCTGAGGTGGGAAATCAGAGGCTGAGATTGAAAGGGGGAGAATCAGAAGGGGGAAAAGAAATGTGGGGAAAGAGAGGCATGGAAAGAGCCAGGGACTCTGAAGCAGGGAATCGGAGGCAGGGAAACAGAGTCGGAGAAACGCAGGCGGGGAATCAGAAGCGGGGAATCAGAGGGTGGAAAAGAGATGTGGGGAAAGAGAGGCAGGGAAAGAGGCGCGGAAATAGACGCAGGGAAAGAGAGGCGGAGTATCAGATGTGGGGAATTCAAGGCGGGGAATCAGAGGCGGGGAAAGAGATGTGGGGAAAGAGAGGCAGGGAAAGAGGCAAGGAAATAGAGGTGGGGAATCAGAGGCAGGGAATCAGAGGCGGAGATCCAGAGGCAGGGAATCTGAGGCGGCGAATCTGAGGCGGGGAATCAGAGGCGTGGAATCAGAGGGGGGAATAGAGATGTGGGAAAAGAGAGGCGGCGAAAGGGAGGCGGGGAAAGAGTCAGAGACTCTGAAACAGGGAATCTGAGTCGGGTAATTAGAGTCGGGGAATCAGAGTCGGGGAATCAGTGTCAGGGAATCAGAGTCGGGGAATCAGAGTCGGGGAATCAGAGTCGGGGAATCAGAGGCGAGGAATCAGAGGCGGGGAATCGGAGTCGGGGAATCAGAGTCGGGGAATCAGAGTCGGGGAATCAGAGTCGGGGAATCAGAGGCGGGGAATCAGAGGCGGGGAATCAGAGTCGTGGTATCAGAGGCAGGGAATCTGAGGCGGGGAATCAGAGGCTGGGAAAGAGATGTGGGAAAAGAGAGGCAGAGAAGGAGGCACAAAAATAGTGGCAGAGAAAGAGAGGCGGGGAATCAGGGGCGGGGAATCAGAAGCGGGGAATCAGAGGGCGGAAAAGAGATGTGGGGAAAGAGAGGCAGGGAAAGAGGCGCGGAAATAGACGCAGGGAAAGAGAGGCGGGGTATCAGATGTGGGGAATCCGAGGCGGGGAATCAGAGGCGGGGAAAGAGATGTGGGGAAAGAGAGGCAGGGAAAGAGGCAAGGAAATAGAGGTGGGGAATCAGAGGCGGGGAATCAGAGGCGGGGAATCAGAGGCGGGGAATCATAGGCGGGGAATCAGAGGCGGGCAATTAGAGGTAAGGAATCTGAGGTGGTGAATCAAAGGCTGAGATTCAAAGGGGGTGAATCAGAGGGGGGAAAAGAGATGTGGGGAAATAGAAGCCGGGAAAGAGGCAGAGACGCTGAAACAGGGAATCGGAGGTAGGGAAACAGAGGCAGGGAATCAGAGTCGGAGAAACGGAGGTGGGGAATCAGAAGCGGAGAATCAGAGGGCGGAAAAGAGATGTGGGGAAAGAGAGGCAGAGAAAGAGGCGCGGAAATAGACGCAGGGAAAGAGAGGCAGGGTATCAGATGTGGGGGATCTGAGGCGGGGAATCAGAGGTGGGGAAAGAGTGGAGAAAGAGAGGCAGGGAAGGAGGCAAGGAAAGAGAGGCGGGGAAAGAGGCACGGAAAGAGAGGTGGGAAATCAGAGGCGGGGAATCTGAGGCAGGGAATCATAGGCTGGGAAAGAAATGTGGGAAAAGAGAGGCAGAGAAGGAGGCACAAAAATAGTGGCAGGGCAAGAGAGGCGGGGAATCAGGGGTGGGGAATCAGAGGCGGGGAATCAGAGGCGGGGAATCAGAGGCGGGGAATCAGAGGCGGGGAATCAGAGGCGGGGAATCAGAGGCGGGGAAAGAGATGTGGGAAAAGAGAGGCAGAGAAGGAGGCACAAAAATAGTGGCAGGGAAAGAGAGGCGGGGAATCAGGGGCGGGGAATCAGAGGTGGGGAATCAGAGGCGGGGAATCAGAGGCGGGGAATCAGAGTCATGGTATCAGAGGCGGGGAATCTGAGGAGGGGAATCAGAGGCGGGGAATCAGAGGCGGAGAATCAGAGGCGGAGAATCAGAGGCGGGGAATCAGAAGCGGGGAATCAGAGGGCGGAAAAGAGATGTGGGGAAAGAGAGGCAGGGAAAGAGGCGCGGAAATAGACGCAGGGAAAGAGAGGCGGGGTATCAGATGTGGGGAATCCGAGGCGGGGAATCCGAGGCGGGGAATCCGAGGCGGGGAATCAGAGGCGGGGAATCAGAGGCGGGGAATCAGAGGCGGGGAATCAGAGGCGTGGAATCAGAGGCGTGGAATCAGAGACGGGGAATCTGAGGTGGGGAAGCTGAGGCGGGGAATCAGGCGGGGATTCAGAGGCGGGGATTCAGAGGTGGGAAGAGAGATGTGGGAATGGAGAGGCGGGGAAAGAGCCAGGGACTGAAGCAGGGATTCGGAGTCGGGGAATCAGAGTCGGGGAATCAGAGTCGGGGAATCAGAGTCGGGGAATCAGAGGCGGGGAATCAGAGGCGGGGAATCAGAGGCGGGGAATCAGAGGCGGGGAATCAGAGGCGGGGAATCAGAGGCGGGGAATCAGAGGCGGGGAATCAGAGGCGGGGAATCAGAGGGCGGAAAAGAGATGTAGGGAAAGAGAGGCAGAGAAAGAAGCGTGGAAATAGACGCAGTGAAAGAGAGGAGGGGTATCAGATGCGGGGAATACGAGGCGGGGTATCAGAGGCAGGAAAAGAGGTGTGGGGAAAGAGAGGCCGGGAAAGAGGCACGGAAAGAGAGGCGGGAAATCAGAGGCGGGGAATCAGAGGAGGGGAATCAGAGGCGGGGAATCAGAGGCGGGGAATCATAGGCGGGGAATCAGAGGCGGGGAATCAGAGGCGGGGAATCAGAGGCGGGGAATCAGAGGCGGGGAATCAGAGGCGGGGAATCAGAGGCGGGGAATCAGAGGCAGGAAAACAGAGGCGGGGAATCAGAGGCGGGGAATTAGAGGTGGGGAATCAGAGGCGGGGAATCAGAGGCGGGGAATCAGAGGCGGGGAATCAGAGGCGGGGAATCAGAGGCGGGGAATCAGAGGCAGGAAAACAGAGGCGGGGAATCAGAGGCGGGGAATTAGAGGTGGGGAATCTGAGGTGGTGAATCAAAGGCTGAGTTTCAAAGGGGGTGAATCAGAGGGGGGAAATGAGATGTGGGAAAAGAGAAGCCGGGAAAGAGCCAGAGACTCTGAAGCAGGGAATCGGAGGCGGGGAAACAGAGGCAGGGAATCAGAGTCGGAGAAACGGAGGTGGGGAATCAGAAGCGGGGAATCAGAGGGCGGAAAAGAGATGTGGGGAAGGAGAGGCAGAGAAAGAGACGTGGAAATAGACGCAGGGAAAGAGAGGCGGAGTATCAGATGTGGGGGATCTGAGGCGGGGAATCAGAGGTGGGGAAAGAGATGTGGAGAAAGAGAGGCAGGGAAAGAGGCAAGGAAAGAGAGGCGGGGAAAGAGGCACGGAAAGAGAGGTGGGAAATCAGAGGCGGGGAATCAGGCGAGGAATCAGAGTCGTGGTATCAGAGGCGGGGAATCAGACGCGGGAAATCAGAGGCAGGGAATCAGAAGCGGGGAATCAGAGGGCGGAAAAGAGATGTGGGGAAAGAGAAGCAGGGAAATAGGCGCGGAAATAGACGCAGGGAAAGAGAGGCGGGGTATCAGATGTGGGGAATCCGAGGCGGGGAATCAGAGGCGGGGAAAGAGATGTGGGGAAAGAGAGGCAGGGAAAGAGGCAAGGAAATAGAGGTGGGGAATCAGAGGCGGGGAATCAGAGGCGGGGATTCAGAGGGGGGGAATCAGAGGCGGGGAATCAGAGGCGGGGAATCAGAGGCGGGGAATCAGAGGCGGGGAATCAGAGGCGGGGAAGCAGAGGCGGGGAATCATAGGCGGGGAATCAGAGGCGGGGAATTAGAGGTAAGGAATCTGAGGTGGTGAATCAAAGGCTGAGATTCAAAGGGGGTGAATCAGAGGGGGGAAAAGAGATGTGGGGAAATAGAAGCCGGGAAAGAGCCAGAGACGCTGAAGCAGGGAATCAGAGGCAGGGAAACAGAGGCAGGGAATCAGAGTCGGAGAAACGGAGGTGGGGAATCAGAAGCGGAGAATCAGAGGGCGGAAAAGAGATGTGGGGAAAGAGAGGCAGAGAAAGAGGCGCGGAAATAGACGCAGGGAAAGAGAGGCAGGGTATCAGATGTGGGGGATCTGAGGCGGGGAATCATAGGCTGGGAAAGAGATGTGGGAAAAGAGAGGCAGAGAAGGAGGCACAAAAATAGTGGCAGGGAAAGAGAGGCGGGGAATCAGAGGCGGGGAATCAGAGGCGGGGAATCAGAGGCGGGGAATCAGAGGCGGGCAATCAGAGGCGGGGAATCAGAGGCGGGGAATCAGAGGCGGGGAAAGAGGTGGGGAAAGAGAGGCAGAGAAGGAGGCACAAAAATAGTGGCAGGGAAAGAGAGGCGGGGAATCAGGGGCGGGGAATCAGAGGTGGGGAATCAGAGGCGGGGAATCAGAGGCGGGGAATCAGAGGCGGGGAATCAGAGGCGGGGAATCAGAGTCGTGGTATCAGAGGCGGGGAATCTGAGGAGGGGAATCAGAGGCGGGGAAAGAGATGTGGGAAAAGAGAGGCAGAGAAGGAGGCACAAAAATAGTGGCAGGGAAAGAGAGGCGGGGAATCAGAGGCGGGGAATCAGAGGCGGAGAATCAGAGGCGGGGAATCAGAGGCGGGGAATCAGAAGCGGGGAATCAGAGGGTGGAAAAGAGATGTGGGGAAAGAGAGGCAGGGAAAGAGGCGCGGAAATAGACGCAGGGAAAGAGAGGCGGGGTATCAGAGGCGGGGAAAGAGGCACGGAAAGAGAGGTGGGAAATCAGAGGCGGGGAATCAGGCGAGGAATCAGAGTCGTGGTATCAGAGGCGGGGAATCAGACGCGGGAAATCAGAGGCAGGGAATCAGAAGCGGGGAATCAGAGGGCGGAAAAGAGATGTGGGGAAAGAGAAGCAGGGAAATAGGCGCGGAAATAGACGCAGGGAAAGAGAGGCGGGGTATCAGATGTGGGGAATCCGAGGCGGGGAATCAGAGGCGGGGAAAGAGATGTGGGGAAAGAGAGGCAGGGAAAGAGGCAAGGAAATAGAGGTGGGGAATCAGAGGCGGGGAATCAGAGGCGGGGATTCAGAGGGGGGGAATCAGAGGCGGGGAATCAGAGGCGGGGAATCAGAGGCGGGGAATCAGAGGCGGGGAATCAGAGGCGGGGAAGCAGAGGCGGGGAATCATAGGCGGGGAATCAGAGGCGGGGAATTAGAGGTAAGGAATCTGAGGTGGTGAATCAAAGGCTGAGATTCAAAGGGGGTGAATCAGAGGGGGGAAAAGAGATGTGGGGAAATAGAAGCCGGGAAAGAGCCAGAGACGCTGAAGCAGGGAATCAGAGGCAGGGAAACAGAGGCAGGGAATCAGAGTCGGAGAAACGGAGGTGGGGAATCAGAAGCGGAGAATCAGAGGGCGGAAAAGAGATGTGGGGAAAGAGAGGCAGAGAAAGAGGCGCGGAAATAGACGCAGGGAAAGAGAGGCAGGGTATCAGATGTGGGGGATCTGAGGCGGGGAATCATAGGCTGGGAAAGAGATGTGGGAAAAGAGAGGCAGAGAAGGAGGCACAAAAATAGTGGCAGGGAAAGAGAGGCGGGGAATCAGAGGCGGGGAATCAGAGGCGGGGAATCAGAGGCGGGGAATCAGAGGCGGGGAATCAGAGGCGGGCAATCAGAGGCGGGGAATCAGAGGCGGGGAATCAGAGGCGGGGAAAGAGGTGGGGAAAGAGAGGCAGAGAAGGAGGCACAAAAATAGTGGCAGGGAAAGAGAGGCGGGGAATCAGGGGCGGGGAATCAGAGGTGGGGAATCAGAGGCGGGGAATCAGAGGCGGGGAATCAGAGGCGGGGAATCAGAGTCGTGGTATCAGAGGCGGGGAATCTGAGGAGGGGAATCAGAGGCGGGGAAAGAGATGTGGGAAAAGAGAGGCAGAGAAGGAGGCACAAAAATAGTGGCAGGGAAAGAGAGGCGGGGAATCAGAGGCGGGGAATCAGAGGCGGAGAATCAGAGGCGGGGAATCAGAGGCGGGGAATCAGAAGCGGGGAATCAGAGGGTGGAAAAGAGATGTGGGGAAAGAGAGGCAGGGAAAGAGGCGCGGAAATAGACGCAGGGAAAGAGAGGCGGGGTATCAGAGGCGGGGAATCAGAGGCGGGGAATCAGAGGCGGGGAATCAGAGGCGGGGAATCAGAGGCGGGGAATCAGAGGCGGGGAATCAGAGGCGGGGAATCAGAGGCGGGGAATCAGAGGCGTGGAATCAGAGGCGTGGAATCAGAGGCGTGGAATCAGAGGCGGGGAATCTGAGGTGGGGAATCTGAGGCGGGGAATCAGAGGCGTGGAATCAGAGGCGGGGATTCAGAGGGGGGAATAGAGATGTGGGGAAAGAGAGGCAGGGAAAGAGGCGCGGAAATAGACGCAGGGAAAGAGAGGCGGGGTATCAGAGGCGGGGAATCAGAGGCGGGGAATCAGAGGCGGGGAATCAGAGGCGGGGAATCAGAGGCGGGGAATCAGAGGCGGGGAATCAGAGGCGGGGAATCAGAGGCGTGGAATCAGAGGCGTGGAATCAGAGGCGTGGAATCAGAGGCGGGGAATCTGAGGCGGGGAATCTGAGGCGGGGAATCAGAGGCGTGGAATCAGAGGCGGGGATTCAGAGGGGGGAATAGAGATGTGGGAATGGAGAGGCGGGGAAAGAGCCAGGGACTGAAGCAGGGAATCAGAGTCGGGGAATCAGAGGCGGGGAATCAGAGGAGGAGAATCAGAGGCGGGGAATGAGAAGCGGGGAATGAGAAGCGGGGAATCAGAGGCGGGGAATCAGAGGCGGAGAATCAGAGGCGGGGTATCAGAGGCAGAGGAACGGAGGCGGGGAATCCGAGGCGTGGAATCAGAGGCAGGAAAAGAGATGTGTGGAAAGAGAGGCCGGGAAAGAGGCACGGAAAGAGAGGCGGGAAATCAGAGGTGGGGTATCAGAGGCGGGGAATCAGAGGCGGGGAATCAGAGGCGGGGAATCAGAGGCGGGGAATCAGAGGCTTGGACTCAGAGGAGGTGTATCAGAGGCGGAGAAAAGGCGGCATGGAATCAGAGGCGGGGAATCAGAGGCGGGGAATCTAAGGTGGGGAATCTGAGGCAGGGAATCAGAGGGCGGAAAAGAGATGTGGGGAAAGAGAGGCAGGGAAAGAGAGGCGGGGTATCAGATGTGTGCAATCCGAGACAGGGAATCAGAGGCGAGGAATCAGAGGTGGGGAATAAGAGGCGGGGAATCAGAGGGCGGAAAAGAGATGTGGGGAAAGAGAGGCAAGGAAAGAGGCGCGGAAATAAACGCAGGGAAAGAGAGGCGGGGTATCAGATGTGGGGAATTCAAGGCGGGGAATCAGAGGCGGGGAAAGAGATGTGGGGAAAGAGAGGCAGGGAAAGAGGCAAGGAAATAGAGGCGGGGAATCAGAGGTGTGGACTCAGAGTCGGGGAATCAGAGGCGGGGAATCAGAGGCGGGGAATCTGAGGTGGGGAATCAGAGGTGTGGACTCAGAGGGGGAAATAGAGATGTGGGAAAAGAGAGGCAGCGAAAGGGAGGCGGGGAAAGAGTCAGAGACTCTGAAGCAGGGAATCGGAGTCGGGGAATCAGAGTCGGGGAATCAGAGTCGGGGAATCAGAGTCGGGGAATCAGAGTCGGGGAATCAGAGTCGGGGAATCAGAGTCGGGGAATCAGAGGCGGGGAATCAGAGGCGGGGAATCAGAGGCGGGGAATCAGAGGCGGGGAATCAGAGGCGGGGAATCAGAGGCGGGGAATCAGAGGCGGGGAATCAGAGGCGGGGAATCAGAGGCGGGGAATCAGAGGCAGGGAATCTGAGGCGGGGAATCTGAGGTGGGGAATCTGAGGCGGGGAATCAGAGGCGTGGAATCAGAGGGGGGAATAGAGATGTGGGAAAAGAGAGGCGGCGAAAGGGAGGCGGGGAAAGAGTCAGAGACTCTGAAGAAGGGAATCGGAGTCGGGGAATCATCAGAGTCGGGGAATCAGAGTTGGGGAATCAGAGGCGGGGAATCAGAGGCGGGGAATCTGAGGCGGGGAATCTGAGGCGGGGAATCTGAGGCGGGGAATCTGAGGCGGGGAATCTGAGGTGGGGAATCTGAGGTGGGGAATCTGAGGCGGGGAATCAGAGGCGTGGAATCAGAGGCGGGGAGTCAGAGGCGGGGAGTCAGAGGCGGGGAGTCAGAGGCGGGGAATCAGAGTCGGGGAATCAGAGGCGGGGAATCAGAGGCAGGGAATCAGAGGCGGGGAATCAGTGGGCGGAAATGAGATGTGGGAAAAGAGAGGCAGAGAAAGAGGCAGGAAAATAGTGGCAAGGAAAGAGAGGTGGGGAATCAGAGGCGGGGAATCAGAGGCGGGGAATCAGAGGCGGGGAACCAGAGGCGGGGAACCAGAGGCGGGGAACCAGAGGCGGGGAATCAGAGGCTGAAATTAAAAGGGGGTGAATCAGAGGGGGGAAAAGAGATGTGGGGAAAGAAGGGCAGGGAAAGAGCCAGGGAAAGAGCCAGGGACTCTGAAGCAGGGAATCGGAGGCAGGGAAACAGAGGAAGGGAATCAGAGTCGGAGAAATGGAGGCGGGGAATCAGAAGCGGGCAATCAGAGGCGGGGAATCAGAGGACGGAAAAGAGATGTGGGGAAAGAGAGGCAGAGAAAGAGAGGCGGGGTATCAGATGTGTGCAATCCGAGGCAGGGAATCAGAGGCGTGGAATCAGAGGCGGGGAATCAGAGGCGGGGAATCAGAGACGTGGAATCAAAGGCGGGGAATCTGAGGTGGGGAAGCTGAGGCGAGGAATCAGAGACGTGGAATCAGGGGTGTGGAATCAGAGGCAAAGATTCAGTGGGGGGAATAGAGATGTGGGAAAAGAAAGGCGGGGAAAGAGCCAGGGACTCTGAAGCAGGGAATCGGAGTCGGGGAATCAGAGGTGGGGAATCAGAGTGCGGAAAAGAGATGTGGGGAAAGAGAGGCAGAGAAAGAGGCGTGGAAATAAACGCAAGGAAAGAGAGGCGGGTAATCAGAGGTGGGGAATCAGAGGCGGGGAACCAGAGGCGGGGAATCAGAGGCATGGAATGAGAGGCGTGGAATCAGAGGCGTTGATTCAGAAGGGGGAAAAGAGAGGCGGGGAAAGAGCCAGGAACTCTGAAGCAGGGAATCGGAGTCGGGGAATCAGAGGCGGGAAAGAGAGGCAGGGAATCAGAGGCGGGAAAGAGAGGCAGAGAATCAGAGGCGGGGACTCAGAGGTGGGGTAAGGGAGGCAGGGAATCAAAGTCAGGGAATCGGAGGAGGAGTATCAAAGGCGGGGAATCAGAGGTGGGGAAGAGGGGGGAAACGGAGGTGGATAAACAGAGGCGGGGAAACGGCGGCGGCGAAACAGGCAGGGAAACAGCGGCGTTGGAACAGATGGTTGGAAGTAGAATGGACGAAAGAGAGGTGGAGAAATCGAGGAAGGGAAACAGAGGAGTAGGAGAGACGGGGAAAAAGAGGTGGGGAAAGAGTGCGGTGGAAAAAGAGAAGTGATAAGAGATGGGTAGAATCTAAAGTGGAGAAACAGAGGTGTGGAATTAGTCTGGTTGAAAAAGAGAAGCGGAAAGCGGGGTAGAAACAGAGTTGGGGAAATGGAGGGGTGGAAACAGAGGTGTTAAAAATGAGGTAGGGGAAGAGAAGGCTGGGTACAGGGTCAATAGGCAATTACTTGAAGGTGTGGATAAGCAGAGGGACTTTGGGGTTCAAATCCAAACATCCCTCAACGTTGTTGCCACACAGGTTAGTTATAGGATAGTCATGAAGGCCAATGGGATGCTGAGCTTCATTAACTTTTCTACGTGGTCGTGCGTCAAAATGAGGCCATTTTGGTAAGAAAGCGCAGGAAATTACTACGATCACAGGAATGGCCTCCACGTGCATCCTCGAGCAATATCTACATGGTAATTTTATGGAAACAAATGACAACGTGACCAAATATCCAATCACATTTATAAAAATAGCACTGGCCTTAGCGAAAAAATGGATCACGATGTCCGACTCCCCTCTACTTATAACACACTGGGCTGTGGAAATGAACAGCTGTTACCTACGGAAAAAAATCACATAAACATTACCCTTTGGTAAAGGTCTGTCAGCCATACCTGGACCACAAAAGGGGCCCAGACACAATAATAAAAAGGAACAATAGAATTCTATAAAACTTTTAAAGATTTATTAATTCCTCCCCTCCTGGAAGTAATCAACCAGATTGATAAAACACAAAGCTTACCAGATTCATGCAAAACAGCAATAATTACAGTAATACCAAAGACAGGGAAAGATCCACTCGCACCAGCGTCATATAGACCAATATCTTTACTTCACACAGATTGTAAGATAATAGCTAAACTATTAGCAAACAGATTAGCCGACTATGTACCAAAAATAGTAAATCTAGACCAAACTGGATTTATTAAAAAAGATGAACAACAGACAATATTTGTAAATTTATTAACTTAATTCATGCAGTAGAAGGAAATAAAGCTCCATCAGTAGCGGTTGCTTTAGACGCAGAGAAGCCCTTTGACAGAGTAGAATGGAATTATTTATTCAAAGTACTACAAAAATTCAGTTTACCAGAGAAATATATTCATTGGATTAAAGCATTATATAAGGGGCCATTGGCGAAAGTGACAGTAAATGGATATATATCAAAGCAACAAGATCAACAAGGCAGGGTTGCCCACTATCGCCCTTATTGTTCGCGTTAGCCATAGAACCACTAGCAGAATTGATAAGAACAGAAAATAAAATAAAAAGGATAAAAATAAAAGACAAGGAATATGAAATCAGTTTATTTGCAGATGACGTTATGGTATACTTAACAGAACCAGAAATAGCAATAAAAGAATTACATAACACATTGAAGGAATATGGAGAAGTGTCGGGATACAAGATTAACGCAAATAAAAGTGAAGCAATGCCAATGAATAATGCGGATTTCTCAAAATTTAAGAAAGAATCACCATTCAGATGGCAAATGCAAGCAATACGATACCTAGGTATACAAATAAATAAAAACCTCGGCCATCTATATAAACTCAATTATTATCCACTAATGAAAAAATTACAGGATGACTTAGAGCATTGGAAAGACTTACCACTAACACTAATAGGAAGGATAAACTGTATTAAAATGAACATTTTCCCAAGGATACAATACCTATTTTAGGCATTGCCAATACACTTGACGGAGAAATTCTTCAAGGAGTTAAAGAAAATAATAAGAAAATTTTTATGGAAAGGGGGGAAACCGAGGATAGCACTAGATAAATTAACAGAATGGTATAAACAAGGAGGCTTACAACTGCCAAACTTTAAAAATTATTATAGAGCCGCACAATTAAGATACCTATCAGATTTTTATCAAACAAGGGAAAAGCCAGATTGGACTAGATTAGAACTAGATAAAATAGGGGAGAAGATACCCGAACATATATTATATAAATGGGATGAAAAATTGGTACAACGTAGAAATTCTCCAGTATTACATCATCTGCTCAATATTTGGAAGAAGATTCATGTAGAAAGGAATAAAACAAATTACCAACTACCAAAACTAATACTGACGCAAAATCAGCTAATCCCTTTTACAATAGATAACCTTTCCTTTAGAGAATGGGAGAAAAAAGGGATCAAAAGAATAGAAAATTCTGTGCAATTTGACAAGTGTGACAAGTCTTACAAAATCTCTTTCCATCCTTTTCCAAATTAGGTCAGTAGAATTGTTTCATCATTTCCTTTTCCCAAAGGTGCCCACCCAAATGTGTTTTATGAGCCATGTTCAAAATCTCATCTCTATAGGCTGTAGGATCTATAACCCAATGAACCTCTGCCCATTCTTCATTATCCAATATCGCATTATATTTTCTCATCAATAAACCTCCTTTGAAATAATATCCAACTGGCCCTTTTTAATTCCTTCACCAGAGAATGGTTTCTATCCATCTCCATTTTGTTTTTCTATCAATTTTCCTCGAAGTTCTGAAAAATCCTTTTGCCAACTGCTGCTCACTGTCACAAACTTTTAAATCATTTTAGACATCACTGCCCTCACTGTCACAACTTTCAAATTTAAAATCAGAATCAGAATTCTGACTGAAGAAAATATTTAAAATGACTGGTGATTCACAGCTTGACTCTTTGATCTCTTCATTAGTTTGCTTCTGTACCTGACAGCTTGTTTCTTTCAGCTGCTGACTCTCTCAAGCTTTCTTGAAATCAATTGTCCAATATCTTCTTCACTGACCAAGGTTTTCAACATAACTGCCAACTTCCGTTGTTCAACTTTTAACCTCCAGAACTTTCATCTCCTTAGCAATAAGCAACAACTCCTCCTTTTTCAGATCTGAAAAGTTTGGTGATTCCAAACACATTTTTAATTTCTATTTGGACAAGTTCACTTGGCCCACACTTAAGTTTTGTTTCCAAAACACACTCATCTGTACTTTGTGCAGAATCTCACTTCATATTGGGGTTTAAAACATTCACATTCTGCAGAAACTGACAAAGTTTCCACTTTCAAATCGACACAGATTGGAGTTGCCAAACATGGACCAAAATCCATCGCTGTACTTGAACCCCACACACACAATAAGCCTTTTAATGAGCTTGGGAAATCAGTTTACTAATAAATCACAAAAACTCCAAAGATTTCAGATCCCAAAACTCCAAATCGCAAGGACAAGCCCAAAATATGTTATGAACTAACAACCTTTTTAATTATGTTTGGGATTAAAGGACCTTTTGACAAGAATGTGCTAAAAAGCATTTAAATCCATTTATGCCTCTGAGAAGTCTGCTTTCCTCAGAATTAAAATGGCCTGCATTTGTACAGGTGCTTCTGAACAAACACCTATTGTTTTCAATATCTCAAGAACATCATAAATCCTTTTCACCTTCTTGCATGTTTGTCTCAACTGCCTTCTGTTTGCGATCTCCAAGAACAATCTGTGTTTAAAATGCTAATGCTTTGTCCTTGTGCCCCTGAAATATCCAAGCTAACTGATCAAGTATACAGGTACAATATTTTACCTCTGTAATTTACTTTACTAAGACATTTTTATATACGAGAAATATTAAATTAATATTAAAGGTTAACACAACTCCGTGACATATCTGAATAGTCAAGGTATTAAAGGTGAGTGGGAGAATGGATCAGTTCATGATGGAATGGACACAATGGGCCAAACGGCCTACTTCTGCTCCTGTATCTTATTGTCTCATATTTTACAAAGCACAGATGTTTTTTTCAACCCCAATTTGTAAATCACAGTTTTGGCTTTTGGAATGTAAATTGCACACATTTTTGCACAGCAAAGATATCGGTTTTGACCCAAAAACAGGACATATTTTGAAAAATACAACTTTTGTCTTTTTTTAGCAAAACACTCCATACTTTCCTTCAAAACACAACCTTCAGTTTTTGTTTATTAGAACCTCCACTTCTCCCAAAACAACCATTGTACACAAATTCTCCAAAACACCACAACCATTCCTTAATTGGGGAACACTTCCCCAAAATATTGGCAACATTTATGCTGGCATTGCTCGAACGCCCTAATCAGAGTGACCCACAGTCGCCAGGAGTGGGTGCTGCCACGCGAGCCATCATTCAAGTAAATGGCTCACGAGACTATCTTGTGACTTGAAGTCAAGCTGGTGTAAATACGATCAGTAACTCTCTCTCTGTTTTGTGCAAAGAATCTTGCATATAAGAACTAAAGAGAGTTGGGGTGTGGTTTGGTGAAACTCTGTGTCCTTCATTAATTCTCTGAGTCAACTCAAAGTGGGAGTTCGATTCCTCATCTACGTGTGCAGCCCAGACAGTTTGGGCACAGTTACACCAGGTGGACACATTGCCCAAAGCCTTAGGGATCAGCATTGTGGTGCACACAATAATCACGTCAAATAGGATGGAGTGATTAAACACCTTCAATGACCAAAAACCTGAGCATTACTGATACACGACTGGGCCAGGTTCAGAGGGGGCAAGTCCGGGAAATCCAGGGTGCAGATAAGGGAGAGGTTGGAGAAGGTCAGGTAGATATGGACTGGCCAGTCCATACATCTATATAAAAGCCTTTCACCACTTTGAGATAAAACCCAACGAGGTGATGTGGCGACACAGAGCACATACTGTACTTTATGACATACATAGTTCATAGTGTCCATCACAGGTTCAGCCTGTCGGGTGGTCTTGTGATGCTCTGTGGCTTCCGAGGCACTGGGCCCTCCCAATTTTGTGCCAGCTCCCCTTCTCGCTTCAGTCTGTATACGGACCTGAATCATTAACTGACCATCTCTCTCCATGGACACTGCCTAACCTGCTGAGTTCCTCCAGCTTCATTCTTTATTCCTCATTCTGGTGGTCCTTCACCTAAAGGCAGAATGGGCTCACAGGGAGAAACAGCCTCCTGCTCCTACTTTATTCTGTGTTGGGGAAAACCTATTCTAAATCCTCGTTCACTCCTTGAGGTGATCGGTCCTTGGCATCTGTTGGCCCTTGTACAGAACAAAGGCCACTCTTCTGCCTCTCACCCTGAAAGGACTCAGTTCAACCTTGTGCCATTTGGGGGATTAGTATTGGGGGAGTGTCAGGTATTGAAGGTTGGGGGTAAGACGTGGGTTTGTTGGTGGATCAGTTAAAGGTTATCTGCCCTCTCATTTCAACTGAATCCACATAGACCTGCATCATTCTGTGTCATATTAAGCCCTGACCACACAAATCCCCCCCATTCACTTTCCAATTTGATGAAGGGTGCAGAATATTAGCTGGATCTTGTTCTGATAATTGCGATGAAGACATCATCACACAGATTTTGCCAGGAAGCTAGGAGAGAGAGTGACCAAGGACATTTCAGACAGGAATCAATTCTCAACTCCTCGACTGAGTCTCATATCCTAATGCCTGCCCCATCTCTAAAACAATAGTGCGAATTGACTACAGCTGGAGCCACTTTCAGGTGCATTCTACGTCAAGAATCAGTCTGCAGAAGCGGAAACAGCCCTGTGGAATGTTCTTTCAGGTGGCACCCTGAAAGGGACAGCTGCAGGAGAGGCGCCTCAGAGCGCACTCCAGCTCCTGTCAGCACGGGAGATCAGGGCAGGTGCGGCTGGCTCAGGATGTTGGGGCAGAGGAGGCTGTCAGGCAGCAGTGATGGGTGGTGTCGGGCGCGGTGATGGAGGCTCTCGGGTAAGGTGAATGGGGCTGTCGGACGCGGGAACGGTGAGTTGTCGGGCATGAGGAGGGGGGCTGTCAGGCGCGGGGATTTGGGTCCCTGGCTGATTATCATCAGGCGGCTGCATTCAGGTTCCTCGGGGGAATTGCTCAGACACGGAGATTATACCTCCCGAAGGAAGATTGGTAAGTACTCCTCCGAGCCGCATCAGGCTCTTTCACATGGCCTCCATACAGCCGTATTCGGGTAGAATATGTGACTTTACATTGGGGTATTCTGGCCACCTGAAGGAGGCTCATCAGGCCTGATCCAAAGGCTGCAAGAAGCCTTCAGCACCACTCAGTCCCAGAATGGCATTTTCTGCTTTGAACTGTTAGCCACCATTGTCAACTTCAAGAATTTAAAATTACTATGAAACTAGACATTTACATATGTAAATTGGAAACCAGAAATCAGACAGGCAGAGAATGATTACCAATGTGTACTGTGAGCAACCCTTCCAGATTTCTGTTGAAATTTTGTAGACCAGAAGGATGTTCTTAATTATAACGGGCACATGAGATTAAATTGCCAACAACAAATCCTTTCTATGTCTTGAGGAAGAGGATGTGCAAAATGTAAAGCAGAAGCTGTACCAATGCCTTCCAAGAAATGTTATCCAATTTGTTGGCAGGAAAATGTCTTAAAAGCTCTACCATGTGACTGTGTTCTTTAACTCCCGTTCAAACATTAATAGTGAGGTGAGTCTGTTCACCCACCACTGGTACCCCTCATTCTTACTGGCATGACTCAATAAAGACTGTGTTTTAGAGTTTGTGGTTTGTTACTGTACCTTTTTGTACCTTGACAGGAAATCGACTTCAACAAGGGTGAGAAAAAAAAAACACTCAAACCCCTTACATGGTGACAGATTGAAACTGGGTTACTGTCACTAAGAACATTCTTCCAAACATGCCAAGATCAAAATTCAATTGATTGTCATGGTATAAAGTGCAATATTACACAAAATTCACTTCATTCAGACATAAAGCAGACAGGGTCACATTAGCAGGAAGTTAGACATAGTGTTCCTTGCAGTCAAGAGGAAAAGAGAATTCCCTGAGTCCCCTACAGCCCCCAAACCCAGCCCTTGCCCACAAACACCCAGCCCCCTGCCCCCAAAATCCAGCGCAAACCATCAAATGCAGTCGCCTTGTTTAGAAAAGGTAATGGGGAGAATCTTGGGAATTATAGACCAGTATAGGATCTATGAGCATTTGCAGAAGTACAGACTTCTCAAGGACAGTCAACATGCCTTTGTGATGGTAAGGTCATGCCTCATAAGTCTAAATGAGTTTTATTTGAGGGGGGTAACAAAGGAAATGAATGAGGCTCGTGTGGTAGATGTGGTCTACATGGATTTTAGCAAGAATTTGACGAGACTCATCAGAAAGTAATTTGGCAAAGGATCAGGGTATCTTTGGCTGTGGATAAAAAATTGTCTTGTTGGAAGAAAGCAGAGAGCAGTGGAGTGCCACAAAGATCTGTTCTGGGACCCCTGCACTTGGTGATTTTTATAAATGACCTGGATGGAGGGGCAGAAGATGGGTCAGTAAGTCTGCAGATGATGTGAAGGTTGGAGGAGTTGTGGATGAAGCTGAAGGTTGTCGAAGGATACAAGAGGATACAGACAGGATGCAGATTTGGGCAGAAAAGTTGCAGATGGATTTCAATCCAGGTAAGTGTGAGGTGATGCATTTTGGAAGTACAAACCAGAAGGCTGGGTACAAGGTTACCAGTCGGTTTCTTGAGTGTGGATAAACTGAGGGAATTTGGGGTTCAAATCCAAACATCCCTCAAGGTTTCCGCTCAGGTTGATAGGATAGTTATGAAGGCCAATGGGATGATGAGCTTCATTAAACTTTTCTACGTGGTCTTGCGTGAAAGTGAGGCCATTTTGGCAGGAAAGCGCAGAAAAATTAACCACGATCACAGGAGTGGCCTCCACGTGAGACATGGAGCAATATCTTCATGGAAACAAGCGACAACTTAACCAAATATCTAATATCATTTATAAAAATAGCACTGGCCTTCACGAAAAGATGTATCACGATCAACTGGATGTCCGATAGCACGCTGGGCTAGGGAAATGAACTGCTGTTACCTACGGAAAAAAAAATCACATAAACGTGACCCTTTGGTAAAGGTCTGTCAGCTGTACCTGGACCACATAGGGGCCCAGACACTAATATAAATGAACAATAAAAGGGGATAAAAGTAACCATTATATAAACCAAAACCAAGTTTCCCCAACTGGACTCATCTACTTGTAATCTCTGAAAATGTGGATATGAAAACAAACTGCAATAGAGAGAGAAAAAATTCAAAGTGCAAAAGGAAGAGTCTTTAAATGAATCCCTGAATGTGTGTTGAGTCTCGTGGTGAAGGGGTAGCAGCTATTCCTGAACCTGGCTATACCTCTTTCCTGATGGGAGCAGTGAGAACAGAGCGGGTGATGTGGATCCTTGATTGCTGCTGCTCTCTGACAGCAGCGTTCCCTGCAAATGTTCTCAATGGTGGAGGGTTTTTACCTGAGATGTCCTGGGCGGTGTCCATACTTTTGCAGAGCTTTTTGCTCAGGGGTATTGGTGTCACAACAGCTCAAACCTACTACAAACTGAACCTTTCACCCCTCACACCCGTAAACCCACTATTTTTCTTGCATCAATGTGCCTGCCTAAATGTTAAAGGTCCCTATTATTCCAGACTCCACCATCCTGCCCGGCCATGTGCTCCAGGCACCCGCAGCCTTCTGCACGTTCTCTTTCTACAAGTCCTTCAGCAGCCTTGTGTTTCCTCAGCACTGCCTGCTCCTCCACCAAGCTCTGCCACAAATCCATTCACTATGAGCTTCCTGCATCACTCCAGAGAAAAGCCCAAGGTTTCTCTCTCTGAATATTGCATTTACTTCATTCTGAAGGGCTGAATTCCTGCAGCTTCCCAATCAAACATCTGCAATCGCCTTTAAATTGTGCCGCTCTGCACAGATTTGTGCCACCTGCTTTTAAACAGGTTAAATCCTATGGGCATTCTGACAGTGTCCTTCCACTCTCTCTCTCTCTCTCACTCTCACTCTACCGGTGGAACTAAATCCTTCTGCTCAAATTGTTGCTTGGTCTGGGCTTCTGTCCTTTTGCCTGGATTCTCATCCTCTGCTATTTCAGTCTGAACCTTGCCGTCAGCCCGAGGAATAAAAACGTGTGGATATGGATCGGAATTCTTTCTGGCTGAAGCATCTCAAACACTGCTCTCATCTTCGTGTGTACACAGCTAGAGACAAGAACAAATCTTAGAAACATAGAAAAATAGGTGCAGAAGTAGGCCATTTAGCCCTTCAAGCCTACACCACCATTCAATATGATCATGGCTGATCAGTACTCGGTTCCTGTCTTCTCCCCATACCCCCTGATCCTCTTAGCCACAAGGGCCAAATCTAACCTACTCAACAAACACATTCTTCTGAATAACTGGGTGCTCATCAATGCTTTCAAAGCTCTGGATCCCCAGCACAATTTGCATCATTGTGCACGCAGACGAGTGCCCCAGAGTGGTCGATGCTGAATTTTTTTTTAAATTTAACCCTTGAATAAAATTAATCTTGACCTGGAGCACCTTTTACCATCTCGATCCTCTCTCTCCTTCCACATCATCCCTCTCCACCACTCCCCTGGGATAGGTGCAGAAGGTAGCATCTTAAACCGGAAAGTCTGAAGTTGCTGAGGTTGGGTGCAATGCACAGACGTGCTGGAGAACCTCAGCTGGTCACACCGCATCCTAAAGAGGTAAAGGACAACCAACATTTCATGCCTGGGCCCTCCGTCAGGAATGCCCGGAATGTTCCTGTGGTTGCGGTGTGACCCCCTGAGTCTCTCCAGCACATTAGTGCATTTGCAGGGAGTAGAAATCCTTTTCAGTAATGACTTTGGGAGTAAAATCCTGGGCAGCATAAGATCTGACTGATGAAGGAATTCTAATCCACTCGAGGTGAAGCGCCCTGTGCCATGTAACAGAGAGCTCGGAAAATGTTATCTGCAGTCCCCGCAATCAAAGATATATTTTCATTTTTAATTGCACGGCGAATACTAATTCGACAACCAACACCTTCATCCCCACCATGAAAAAAGGTCAAGTACGTAACAGTCATCCCTGTGGGCAGGATTCTAGCGGAGTTGAAAATCCGTGGGTGCCCGTATCTTGTCCTGAGTCACTGTGAAATCCATCTCCAGGATGTTGGCACTTTATTCCTGTGTGTTTTTTTGAACCTTGCTTAGTGCTAGGTGTTTGAATTAAGATTTTTCCATTAGTTTTTCCTTTTGAATTGAACATTACAATATATGTTAATGCACTTTCCAAAGTGTTTTACAATGTAAACAATATTTTAAAGAAAAATCTGAAGACTTCACCATCTGAGATGCAGGAACTAATCTGTGGCTTCAGCGGGTCTGCGCCCAGGGTTATTTGGATTAGTTGAAACAGGACCGTCTTCCAATGTCTGCAGTGAAACTGGGAGAAAGAGGGTTGGGCTGTCGGTGTCATAGTTAATGACGTCTCATTACAGAACTGAAAGCTTTCAGTCTGTGGTGAACTGATATTCTCATCCCACTGACCAGCATCCCTTCCTGCTCATTCCCATCCATGGGTCCGGGACTCCCTCGCCCTCACGGGTCCCCCTCACACTCGCAGTTCCCCGATCGCCTCAACAACACGGATCCCCTCAACCACGTGGATTAACACCCCCACCTTCAGCCTCGCGGGTCCCCCTCAGATTTCTGGGTCCACGTCCCCGTCCCCCCTCAGCCTTCCGGGTCCCCGTCCCCCCTCAGCCTTCCGGGTCCCCGTCCCCCCTCAGCCTTCCGGGTCCCCGTCCCCCCTCAGCCTTCCGGGTCCCCGTCCCCCCTCAGCCTTCCGGGTCCCCGTCCCCCCTCAGCCTTCCGGGTCCCCGTCCCCCCTCAGCCTTGCGGGTCCCCGTCCCCCCTCAGCCTTGCGGGTCCCCGTCCCCCCTCAGCCTTCCGGGTCCCCGTCCCCCCTCAGCCTTCCGGGTCCCCGTCCCCCCTCAGCCTTCCGGGTCCCCGTCCCCCCTCAGCCTTCCGGGTCCCCGTCCCCCCTCAGCCTTCCGGGTCCCCGTCCCCCCTCAGCCTTCCGGGTCCCCGTCCCCCCTCAGCCTTCCGGGTCCCCGTCCCCCCTCAGCCTTCCGGGTCCCCGTCCCCCCTCAGCCTTCCGGGTCCCCGTCCCCCCTCAGCCTTCCGGGTCCCCGTCCCCCCTCAGCCTTCCGGGTCCCCGTCCCCCCTCACCCTTCAGGGTCCTGATCACCCTCACCCTTCTGGGTGCTAATCACCCTCACCCTTCTGGGTCCTGATCACCCTCACCCCTCTGGGTCCTGATCACCCTCACCCCTCTGGGTCCTGATCACCCTCACCCCTCTGGGTCCTGATCACCCTCACCCCTCTGGCGGGACCCCGTCACCCTTCTGGGTCCTTGTCCCCTCTCCCAGCAGCCTCAGCATTCCACTGCCCCCCTCAGCCTCGCGAGTCCCCGACCCCCCCCTCAGCCTCGCGGGTCCCCGACGCCCCCCTCAGCCTCGCGGGTCCCCGACACCCCCCTCAGCCTCTCGGGCCCCGACCCCCCCCTCAGCCTCGCGGCCCCCGCCCCCCCACCTCAGGCTCGCGGCCCCCGCCCCCCGACCTCAGGCTCGCGGCCCCCGCCCCCCCACCTCCGCCTCGCGGCCCCCGACCCACCTCCAACCTCGCGGGCCCCGACCCCCCCTCAGCCTCGCCGCCCCCGACCCCCCCCCTCAGCCTCGCGGGTCCCCGACCCCCCCCCCCCTCAGCCTCGCGGGTCCCCGACCCCCCCTCAGCCTCGCGGGTCCCCCGACCCCCCCTCAGACTCGAGGGTCCCCGACCCCCCCCTCAGCCTCGCGGGTCCCCGACACCCCGCCCTCAGCCTCGCGGGTCCCCCGACACCCCCTCAGCCTCGCGGGTCCCCCGACCCCCCTCAGCCTCGCGGGTCCCCCGACCCCCCTCAGCCTCGCCGGTCCCCCGACCCCCCTCAGCCTCGCGGGTCCCCCGACCCCCCTCAACCTCGCGGGTCCCCCGACCCCCCTCAGCCTCGCGTGTCCCGATCCCCGAGCCCCCCCGACCCCCCTCAGCCTCGCAGGTCCCGATCCCCGAGCCCCCCCTCAGCCTCGCGGGCCCCGACACACCCTCAGTCTCGCGGGTCCCCCGACCCCCCTCAGTCTCGCGGGCCCGACCCCCCTCAGCCTCGCGGGCCCCGACCCCCCCCTCAGCCTCGCGGGCCCCGACCCCCCCCTCAGCCTCGCGGGCCCCGACCCCCCCCTCAGCCTCGCGGGCCCCGACCCCCCCCCTCAGCCTCGCGGGCCCCGACCCCCCCCCTCAGCCTCGCGGGCCCCGAATCCCCCCCTCAGCCTCGCGGGCCCCGACCCCCCCTCAGCCTCGAGGGCCTCGACCCCCCTCAGCCTTGCGGCCCCCGCCCCCACCCCTTCAGCCTCGCGGCCCCCGAACCCCCTTCAACCTCGCGGCCCCCGGCCCCCCTCAGATTCACGGGCCCCGACCCCCCCCCTCAGCCTCGCGAGCCCCGACCCCCCCCCTCAGCCTCGCGGGCCCCGACCCCCCCCCTCAGCCTCACGGACCCCGACCCCCCACCTCAGCCTCGCAGGTCCCGATCCCCGAGCCCCCCCTCAGTCTCGCGGCCCCCGACCCCCCTCCAACCTCGCGGGCCCCGACCCCCCCCTCAGCCTCGCGGGCCCCGACACCCCCTCAGCCTCGCGGCCCCCGACCCCCCTCAGCCTCGCGGCCCCCGACCCCCCTCAGCCTCGCGGCCCCCGACCCCCCTCAGCCTCACGTTCCCCGAACCCCCCCTCAGCCTCACGGGCCCCGACCCCCCCCTCAGCCTCACGGGCCCCGAACCCCCCCTCAGCCTCGCGGCCCCCGCCCACCCCCTCAGCCTCGCCGCCCCCGACCCGCCCCCTCAGCCTCGCGGGCCCCGAACCCCCGTCAGCCTCACGGGTACAGACCCCCCCCCCTCAGCATCGCGGGCCCCGACCCCCCCCCTCTGCCTCGCGGGCCCCGACCACCCCCCTCAGCCTCGCCGCCCCCGACCCCCCCCCTCAGCCTCGCGGACCCCGAACCCCCTTCAGCCTCGCGGGCCCCTACCCCCCCCTCAGCCTCGCGGGCCCCGACCCCCCCTCAGCCTCACGGGTCCAGACCCCCCCCTCAGCATCGCGGGCCCCGACCCCCCCCCTCAGCCTCGCGGGCCCCTACCCCCCCCTCAGCCTCGCGGGCCCCGACCACCCCCCTCAGCCTCGCCGCCACCGACCCCCCCCCTCAGCCTCGCGGCCCCCGAACGCCCCCGAACCCCCCCTCAGCCTCACGGGCCCCGACCCCCCCCCCTCAGCCTCACGGGCCCCGACCCCCCCCTCAGCCTCGAGGCCCCCGCCCCCCCCCCTCAGCCTCACGGGTCCAGACCCCCCTTCAGCCTCACGGTCCCCGAACCACCCTCAGGCTCGCGGGCCCCGACCCCCCTTCAACCTCGCGGCCCCCGCCCCCCCCACATCAGCCTCGCCGCCCCCGACCCCCCCACCTCAGGCCCGCGGCCCTCGCCCCCCCCACCTCAGGCTCGCGGGCCCCGACCCCCCCTCAGCCTCGCGGGCCCCGACCCCCCTTCAGCCTCGCGGGTCCCCGACTACCACACACCCTAACGCCACCCCGACCCAAACTCCCTCACGGTTCCCCGGCCCCACCTCACAACCATCTCCCCGCCCGTTCCCCTCCGAGCTCCGGCCGCCCCAGACCCAAAGGGCGACCCGTGGAAACTCCCTCCTCCCTGGTCTCGCTCCCAAAATGCCCCGATTCCCGCCCCTGAAGCACCGACACGAACCTCTCCCGCTCGCGACCAACTGCTCCAAAGGCGGGAAAGATCAACAACATGGCGGCCCCCAGCGGTCGCTCTCGCGAGAGCTTGAGCCACCCCTCCACGGGATCTCTTCGCCAGCCCAGTCCCACTGGGGAAGGGGCCGAGAGCTGCCTCGGGCCTCCAGTCCATCTCCCCTTCAGGCTGCACATTTCCACACCAGGACCTGCCCCACATTCCCCCCCAAGATTCCAGTCCATCCCACCTCCACCACCTTGGCCCAAAGCTCATTCCACGCTCCCACCCCCCTCTGAGGGAAGAAAATCTCCCTTCAATCTCAATCCATGTCCTCCTCTTTGAATCTCTCCCACTCTCCTTGGAAACAGCCTGTCCCCATGGACACGATCCGTCCCCCCTCACAATTTTCAAATCTTCCTCAATCTTCTACGCTCCAGGGAATAAAGTCCCAGCCTGTCCAACCTTCCCCTGGAACTCAAACCCCGAAAGCCAGACCACCTTCTTGTCCCTCTCCTCGACGCGCTGTCTCATTCCTATCCTTCCTCTCCTCCGGCCACCCAAACGGCACACAACGTTCCCAAGTTGGCCTCACCCATGCCTCGTCCAACTTCCTCGTGGCCTCCCACCTCCTGCACTCAATCCTCTCATTTCTGAAGGCCAAAATACCAGAAGCTTTCTTCACTCCCCCCACCCCCCCCCCCCATCTCCACATGGGACTCCACTTTCGGGCAGTTCTGTACCACAGTTCCTCAATCCCTTTGTTTGACAACACTCCTCAATGGTCTGCCATTTAACATTCAAACTCTTACGTTTTAAGAATCAATTGCAGAGATCCATGGATGTGGGAAGTCAGGAGGGTTAGGGACTGGGTGCAGGTCGATGAGACTGGCAGAATGATATTTCACCATGAACGAGAAGGGCCGAAGGGTCACACCATTCTCAGGAAGGAGGATGAGCAGACAGATGTCATGGTCCACGGGTAGGAAAGGTGATGAGATCCTGCCAGGAGAGATGAGGGAGTTAAGTGCGAAGGTGAAGGGCACAACCAAGGGGTATCTGTCTGTCTGTGTGCGTGTGTCACTACGTCTGTGTGTTTCTCTCTATGTCTCTGTGTGTCTCTCTGTGTCTGTGTGTGATTCTCTGTGTCTGTCTGTGTGTGTGTCTCTCTCTCTCTGTCTGTGTGTCTCTCTGTCTGTCAATCGGTCTGTGTGTGTATCTGTGACTGTGTGATTCTCTGTGTCTGTATGTCTCTCTGTGTCTGTCTCTGTGTCTGTGTGTCTCTGTGTCTGAGTGTCTCTCTGTCTGTGTTTCTCTCTGTGTCTATCTCTCTCTCTGCGTCTCTCTGTGTGTATCTCCCTCTGTGTGTGTGTCTCTGTGTCTGTTTGTGTGTCTCTGTCTGTGTCTCTTTGTGTGTCACTGTCTGTGTGTGTCTCTCTCTCCGTGTCACAATGTGTGTCTCTCTGTGTCTGTATGTGTGTGTCTCTCTCTCTCTCTGTCTGTGTCTCTTTCTGTGTCTCTGTATCTGTGTGTGTCCGTGTGTGTGTCTCTCTCTCTGTGTCTCTCTCTCTCTGTTTGTGTGTGTCTCTCTCTCTGTGTCGCTGTCTGTGTGTCTCTCTGTCTGTGTCTCTGTGTGTGTCTCTATATCTGTGTGTCTATGTCTCTGTGTGTGTGTCTCTCTCTATCTATGTCTGTGTGTATGTATCTGTGTGTGTCTGTCTGTCTCTCTGTGTCGTGTGTTTGTCTCTGTCTCTGGCTGAGTGTGTGTGTCTGTCTCTTTGTGTCGTGTGTGTGTCTGTCTCTTTGTGTCGTGTGTGTGTCTCTCTCTGTCTCTATGTGTGTCTCTCTGTCTCTTTCTGTGTGCGTGTCTCTCTCTCTGTCTGTGTGTGTGTCTCTCTGTCTGTCTGTGTGTGTCTCTGTGTGTGTCTGTCTGTCTGTGTCTCTGTGTGTGTCTCTGTCTGTCTCTCTCTCGCTGTCAGTGTTTCTTTCTCTGTCTCTGTCTGTTTCTCTGTGTGTCTGTGTGTCTGTATCTGTCTCTCTGTGTCTGTGTGTCTGTCTATCTGGGTATGTGTGTGTCGCTCTCTCTCGGTGTCTCTAATATTTGCTTATTCATTACCCACCATTATCCATTCCTACTGGTGGTGTGGGCTTTGTTCCCCAAGGCGTCTGTATTGGCTGTCCATAGACCATCTCTGCCCCAACGCATTCCTCGGTGTCACCTGCATTAAAATCAAGATGGCATCAGCACCTTTTTGGACACTTTTAGCTGTGTTTCCTCAGTTCTTCTGGCCAGTTTTGTGTTTCATTCACACATTCCTGCTTCCTGGGGTTGACGGCACTCGTGGAAGAACGCCAGTTCCTGAAACAATTCTTCATTCATCTTATTTGTAACATTTTTACATTTAATTTAACATATGCATTAAAAAACTTAAATTTCTTATTTGAAAATAAGATAAAATTAATGCATAGTGATTTCAAAAGTAACCCCTCCCACAGCTGCCCAATAGAAAACAATAAAGAGAGAAAACATCTAGATAGTATTTATAAAAATTGACCAAAACTCTCAAATAAAATCTTGGTTTTCTTGGTTTTAGGAGTCAGAAAGTTCGTGTTGGGTGGTTAAAACTTAATTCCGACAATTGGTAAATACACATCCCAAATCTTCAAAAGAGAAATTCAAATTTGTTCCGTGAATTCGATGTAATTATTTCAAGTGGGAATCAACGGCCTATTTCAGTGTGGCCATCGACCCATTCCCAAATACGCATCGGACTTCCAAGTTACTGCCACACATTTTAACCCTATAACAATTACAGCACAGAAACAGGTCACTTGGCCCTTCTTGTCTGCACTGAACTAAATACTCTCCTCTCGTACCACCTCTCAGCATTCTGCTCCCCTCCAATTTTCCCTGAAGTGACAAAATGGTCCCTGCCGCCACTATTTCTCCCGGAAGCTCACTCCACTCAGCCACCACTCTGAGTAAAGAAGTTCCCCCTCATGTTACTTCCAAACTTTTACCTCCTGTTTCAATCTCTGCTCCCGCAATGAAAAAAGTCTATCCACATCAACTCGTTCTATCCTCCTAGTAATTTTAAAGACCTCGATCAAATCCCCTCTCAACCATCTACAATCCAAAGAATAAAGACTTCATTTGCTCAATCTTTCTTTGTAATCTAGTTGCTGATATCCAGGTAACATTGACTTAAATCTTCTCTGCACCCTCTCGACTTTGTTGATAGCTTTCCTCTCATTTGGTGACCAGAACTGCACACAGTACTCACAAAAGAGCCTCACCAACATCTTGTCTAGTCTCAACCTCACTGCCCGACTCCCGTATTCTATGCTATGGTTGATCAAGGCCAGCATTTTGAACAGATTCTTTTCGAGGTACTCTCTGATTACCCTCCAATAATTAACCTATCACTGTCAGGCTCACCTGGTTGGCTTTTGAAGCCGTTTTTCAACAAAGGAACATTAGATTACATCCATTCCTCTGGCACCTCACCCGTGGACAAACAGGTTTTAAATATTTCTGTCAGAGCCCTTGCAATTTCTACTCTTCTTTCCCTCAAGGCCAAGGGAATATCATGTCATACCTCCATCCACCATCAGACAAAAATCAGCCATCACAAGGTGAAGGCAGGACAGTAGTCCCACCTCTCCAGCACGAGTCACCCCAGGATCAAGTCAGCACTGACTGCAAGAAGTTTCTACATCCTCTCGGTGTCTGTGTGGATTTCCTCCCACACTCCACAGCTCAAGGGGGCCGTAAGTTCATTGGCGATTTGGGAAGCTCAAGACCATGGGGTGGAAGTGCACATTCTGGACCTGGGGGCATCAATTCAATTGAACAGCACAGATGAACCTTTGGGCACGACCTGATCTTTTTCTGGTTTCAAACTCATTATTTTTGAAAATTGTATGTGCACCTCTAATGCAACACGACTGCTGCAAAACAGGCTTCTTGATGCATATCCATGACAAGAACTCGGGAGAATCTGATTTGGTTACTAGACTTTTGAACAGAACAGTGTCTGGACATTTTATCCCTAAACTGAAACTTTATAGACATACAGAACAAAAAGAGGGCAAAACAAGCTTGTGTCTCACCAATACCACAATTCACGGACACATTTAAAGTTCTCAAGGGTGGCAGAAAACACAGAACAGACAAACTCCTTCCACACTGTCACTTTGAGAGCTTTGGACTCACCATGCTATAAATATTGCCAAGCCATCACTCTCTCTCCAAATCAATGACCAAAAGTACTGGCTGAGCGATAGATTTGAGACATTTTACCCGCTATGTAGCAATCAGGCACAAGGAAAAGTGCTGCTTCCATTGTAAAATATTTAGGAATCTCAGACCACAAACAACCTTCACCCCAAAAAACAAGCAATTCTCCACAATAAAACTAGGTTTCCTTCCTGTCTGCAAGCATCTGCTCTCTTGAGTCTGAATGGCACAACTGGGGAAACCGTTTCAAACCCATGACCTGAAACAGCATATTCTCTTCCCCTAATTGGAGCTGTCTTGAATTGGCCACCACTGCCCGAGCAAGAATGAACTGGGAGATCTCACACTTGCTCCTTCACAGGTGAGACCTCCCTGTTCATTGGAGCTCCATATTATCCATCTTGCTCTATTTTGTTAACCTTAATCAAGTCTCCTCTCATTCTCCAACACTCCCATGAAAAATAAAAATCATGTATCCTGTAGTTCGCGAGTCCGGACACCAGGTGGTGGTATTATACCTCTCTCTCTCTCTCTCTCTCTCTCTCTCCCTAGCTTCATGCATGCAGTACTCGGTGTGAACAGGCGGTGGCAGCACTTTACAGCCCTTGCAATCTGTAGCTTGGACAGGAGATGGTTGGTTTGTACCTCGTGGGCTCTTGCACCAAGATTGAAGATTTAGAGATTTCCCATTGATTGGCAGAGAACATACACGACATCACATCCAACCCTGAGATTCCCTTTTTCCTGTGGACACGACCGAATTCCCACGAATGGATTGGGAAATCAATGTTCCCGGGTACACGTCCTATAGAAAAGACAGAAAGTTGGGAAGGGGGGGTGGGGTAGCTCTGTTGGTAAGAAATGAAATTCAGGCGTTTGAAAGGAAAGACATTGAAACACGTGGGTAGAGTCTGTTTGGATAGAATTAAGAAATTGTAAAGGCATGAGGACCATAATGGGGGTCATTTACAGGCCTCCGAAAAGTAGCTCAGATATCGGTGGCAGTATAAATCAGGAATTAAGAGTGGCATGTCAAAATGGTAGCAATACGGTAGTTATGGGGGACTTCAACATGAAGGTGGACTGGGATAATCAGACGGGGGCAGGAACACAAGAGAGTGAGTTTATTGAATGTCTACGAGATACTTTCTTGGAGCAGCTAGTGGAGGAACATACCAGGGGGAAGTCGATTCTGGACTTGGTGCTGTGCAGCGACGCAGAGTTAATAAGTGACCTCGATGTAGGGGAGCCATAGGGAATAGTGACCATGGTATGGTTACTTTTGAGCTGCAATTAGAAAGGGAAAAGGAAAGGAAGTCGGAAGCATCTGTACTGCAGTTAAATAAAGGGGATTATGCAGCTATGAGGGAGGAGCTAGCCAAAATAAAATGGAAAGATACACTAGCTGGGAGGACAACTGGGGAAAATGGCAGGTATTTTTGGACATTTTTTACAGGATTCAAGACAAATTTATTCCAAAGTGGAGGAAAGGCTCTAGGAGATGCAAATGGCAGCCGTGGCTAACTAATGAAATCAAGTGCACTATCAAATCCAAAGGGAGTAAGTATAAGATAGCGAAGCGGAGTGGGAAGTTAGAGGATTGGGAAACCTTCAAAGAGCAGTCATAAGAGAGGGGAAAATGAAGTATGAGAGGAAATTAGCAAATAATATAATGGAGGATAGCAAAAGCTTTTTTAAATATGTGAAGAGGAAGAAATTGGTTCTGTCTACAATTGGTCCATTAAGAATGGAAAAAGGTGGAATTATTACCGGAAACAAGGAGTTGGCTGAGGAATTTAACAAATACTTTGCATCTGTCTTCACCAAGGAGGATATAAGTCAAGAGACTTGGGGATCTTTCCTGGGGAAGTAGGGGATCTAATGGATATCCGGATCTAGAAGGAGGAGGTTGTGAGTAAATTGTTGGGACTGAGGGCTGATAAATCCCCAGGGCCTGATGGGCTGCATCCCAGAAGTTGCTATGGAAATTGTGGAGGCACTGGTCGACATTTTCCAAAGTTCCATAGATTCGGGGGAGGTCCCTGAGGATTGGAGAGTGGCTGATGTGGTGCCGATTTTTAAGAAGGGAGGGAGGGAGAAAACGGGAAATTATAGACGTCAGTGGTGGGGAAGATATTGGAATCTATCATAAAAGGAGTAATAGCAGAACACTTAGGCAGAAATAATAGTATAAGGGCTAGTCAGCATGGATTCCTTACGGGTAAGTGATGCTTGACTAACCTTCTAGAATTTTTCGAGGATGTGACAAAGAGGGTGGACTTGGGAGAGCCAGTGGATGTGGTGTATTTGGACTTCCAGAAGGCCTTTGATAAGGTACCGCACGGGAGACTAGTGGGCAAGATCAGGGAGCATGGTATTGGAGGTAAGGTGCTGACATGGATAGGAAATTGGTTAAGAAATAGGAAACAAAGGGTTGGAGTAAGCGGGTATTTTTCAGGATGGCAGCATGTGACGAGTGGAGTGCCGCAGGGATCGGTATTGGGTCCTCAGTTGTTTGTAATTTATGTAAATGATTTGGATGAGGGGATTATTAATAACATGAGCAGATTTGCAGATGACACTAAACTGGGTGGCGGTGTGGGGTGTGAGGAGGATGTCAGGAAAATGCAGAGGGACTTGGACAGGTTGGGGGTGTGGGCTGCTGAATGGAAGATGACGTTCAATGTGAGCAAATGTGAGGTTATCCATTTTGGGGGCAATAATAGCAAAGCTGAGTATTATTTAAATGGAGACAGGCTAGGGAATGGGAAGGAGCAAATGGATCTGGGTGTACTTGTTCACCGGTCACTGAAGGCTAACGTGCACGTTCAGAAAGCTGTGAAGGCGGCAAATGGCATGTTGGCTTTCATAAAGAGGGAATTGGAGTATAGGAACAGAGATGCCCTTCTGCAGTTCTGCAGGGCCCTGGTGAGACCCCACCTGGAGTATTGTGTCCAGTTCTTGTCTCCAATTTTGAGGAAGGACATACTAGCTATAGAGGATGTGCAGAGCAGATTTACAAGGTTAGTTCCAGGGATGGCGGGGTTGACATATGCTGAAAGGCTAGAAAAACTGGACTTGTATCCGATGGAGTTTAGAAGGATGAGGGGGGACATGATTGAGGTATACAAAATTATCAGGGGCACAGATAGGGTGAAGTCGGATTACTTGTTCCCAGTGATGGGGGAGACGAGGACTAGAGGGCATAGTTTAAGAATACAGGGTAGGCCCTTTAGGACGGAGATGAGAAAACATTTTTTTACCCAGAGAAGTGTGAATCTGTGGAATGCTCTGCCACAGAGGGTGGTAGAGGCAGATTCGCTGATTATGTTCAAAAGAGAGTTAGATAAGACTCTAGTGGGCAAAGGAGTTAAGGTTTATGGGGATAAGGCTGGAAAGGGGTACTGATAGTAGTGATCAGCCATGATCTGTAAAATGGCGGTGCTGGCTCGACAGGCCGAAGGGCCTACTCCAGCTCTTATTGTCTATTGAACCATTCCTCCAAGATCCCTCTGTTCCTCAATGCCCTCCCCTTCAATGCATACATCTTGGTTATTCTTCCCAACATAAAGCACCTCACACTTACCTACATTAAACTCCATCTGCCATCTTTCCAAATAGTCCAAATCCTTTTGTAATCCATGAAAACCCTCCTCACTCTCCACAACTCTTGAAAATAAGCCAAATGTATTACGTTATGTTAAGCTTCTCTTTGAAAATTTTAATTTCACATGCATTAAATGCGTACGTAAATTTCTCATTCAAAGATAATGAAAAATTAATACATAGTATTTTTTTAAATTCCCCCTGCCCAACAACCCAATAGAAAAGATAGATAACATCTGGAAAGTATTTATAAAAAAATTACTAAAAAACTATCAAATAAAATCTAACAAATTTTCTTGATTTTAGGAGTTTGAAGGTTCAGTTGGGCGATTACAACTTAATTCCTACAGTTTATAAATAGGATTCCCTAATCTTTCCAAAAATTTCAAATTTGTTACAGAAATTACATGTAATTATTTCAAGTGTCAAGGGACTTGGGGGGTTCTCGTTCAGGAAAACATAGTGAGTGGGTAACCACCAGGTTGGATCGGCAGGAAAAGAAAGCAAATTCTATGTTGGCCTTTGTTTCTAGGGTAGGGAGGTGTTGATGGGGCATGGGAGAGACCTCATTTGGAGAACTGCGAAGTTTATCTTAAAAAGGATGTGCTGATGTTGGAGAAAGAGCAGAGATTTACCAGGATGATATATCTCCACTCTTCATTGGAGTATAGAAGAAGGAGAGGAGATTTCAGAAACCTTTCCAATGCTGAAAGGATTGGACAGTAGATGTGAATAATGTTTCCTTTGGATAAAAAGACATTGTCTTAGAATTGGAAGGTACCTATTTAAAGCAGATGAGAAATTTATTTCACCAGAAGGTCATGGAATTTGTTGCTGGATTGTTGAGAGAGTTTAAGTGGTGGGGGGGGGCGGAATTAATAGATGTTTAATGAGTCAGGGTATCAAGGGATCAGGGGAAAAAGCCATAACTTGGAATGAGAGGCGAGAACTGTTTAGATCAGGGGATAGCAGACACAGTGGGCTGAATGGCCAACTTCTGTTCCTTGTGATTTGACACCATTTTAACTAATGTACCTTTGAGAATTTTAACATCCATCCATATGTCCTCTGTATTTTGGATGTGAAACAACGGCTGTGCAGGAGAAGCCAGTGAGTTGGTGAGACCAATTGCTCTTCAGACTGGAGGCCTGTGATGAGAGATGTGCCTCAGGGATAGGTGCTGGAACAATAATGTGGTGAATTGGATTAGCAAGTTTGCAGGTGACACCAAGAACGGTGGAGTTGTGGACAACCAGGAAAGCTTGCAGAACGATCTGGACCAGCTGGAGAAAGGGCAGATGGAATTTAATGCAGACAAGTGTGAGGTGTCACATTTTGAAGGGCAAACCAAGAAAAGATAGACACGGTGAACGGTCGGGCACTGAGGAGTGAGGTTGAACAGAGCGACATGGTAAACGAGTGTCATTCCATGCAAGTGCTGTCACAGGTGGATTTGGGCGGGAATTGAAGATACCCAAGTTAACTAAAATTGAAAATTGTAAATGGGGCAAAAAAAGGGATCTATTTCAGAAATGTTTGTGACAACAGAAAATGGCTAAACCAACTTTAGATTAAATGGGAGATTCTTCTTTAGAATTAACCCAAGAAGAACGGACTACTTACTATGTGTGAAGATGGTGGATTAAATTGATGAATGTGCGATATAATTGGGTGAATTATAATTTTTTTTTACATCAGTTGTATTTAACTCCAGGAAAAAAAGATAAGGATTTAGTCATTCAGACTAATGTTTTCATTGTGGGATTCAAATTAATACTTTTTTTTGTCTGTCTGGTTGTGTGATAAAGTTAAGCCTCTGAGGATTTATTTGAAACTACTTTAAAGAAACTCTTTTTATGTTCGATCCACTGCTTTTTCTAATGCGGTATATTACAACTTGATCAACGGGATTAAGAATGGATAAACCTCAAATTGAGTTTATTCAGTTAGTATTAGCAGTGGCCAGTAAATGCATTGCGATGACGTGGAAAATTAGGTTTGGTGTTTTCATTCTGCCGCAACGAATTGATATGATTTTTCTCTCCCTCAGTCGAGGGAGTTTGGGGGGGGGTAATTATGGGGAGGGGGGATGGAATATAGTTTTTTTTGGGAGGTTGGTTTATTTTGTTTACTATGTATTTTATATGTTCATAAATAAAGTTTAAAAAAAGATACACAACCAGTGTTTCAGGCTTGTGCCTTTTAACAGGGCTATGAGTATCTGTACTCTATAAAGGTTCACTGCTTGATCAGATGAGCTTCTCCAGCATTTATGTCCTTACAGAATTTGGTTGAGTTACTATATGTGGACATCAGGTCATTTTTTCACCCTTAAACTGTCCATCCACACAGACAGGAACTTCTTTTTCCCACAACTAGCCTCATTTGGTGAAGTGTGTGGAATATTAGCTGTAGAATATCTTCTTCTGGGAATTATGATGAAGAAACCATCACACAGACTTTGCCAGAAAGCTGGGAAAGAGAGTTAAAAAGCACATTCCAGACAGGGATCAATTCTCACCTCCTCTACTGAGCCATACATATCCAAATGCCTGCCTGATCTTCAAAACAATGGTGCAAATTTTTAGACCTGATCCAAAGGCTGCAATAAGCCCCCAGCACCACTCAGACCCTGAATGGTATTGTTTCTGCTTTGAAGTGAAGAATTTAAGACTGCTATGAAATTCAGACATTTGGGTAAATTGGAAACCAGAAATCAGGCAGGCAGAGAATGATTACTAACAAGAACTGTGAGCAACTCTTCCAGACTCCTGTTGATTTTTTTGTGTTCCCTAACCCTAACTGGTACATGAGATTAGATGACCAACAAGAAGTCCTTTCCTTGTCTTTAGGAAGAGGATATGCAAAATGTAAAATACAGTGGCAGATAGAACAGTAACAGGTCATAACAAGCCCTGACCATCTGAAACAGGTCATGGGAATATAAATTTATTCAGTAATGTAGAAATGACTGCAAAAGCTGAGAAATTAGGAATTCATAAACTGAGGCAAAGATGGGATGGAGATTTGAACATAGAAAATGGACTGATCGTTATAAATGAGATAGACTGGTTCAATACAATTTTATTCACCAGACACCTCAAAAGAAAATACATGGAATCGGATTTGTTTCAAATGTTAACAAGTCATTTGTACTTTTCTGCATTTGACTTGGCAATGTCCTAAAGTTGGGCAGCTTGGTTGAAATAAGTATTTTTTTAAAAATTCCCACAGGATCCATGAGAAAGAGATGTTAAGGAATTAAATTTAAATTAAAACTGAATATTTACCAGGTTTAAATTGCTGCAAATTGTACAGCTAGAAAGTGCGTGGCCATATCTTGCAAACTGGCTGAGGTTCGGAACTGTTCACCACAGGAAAATAATGTATCGTTCACGAGATGAACATTCTATCTTTGGAGCCCACATTTCCTAAAGGTGGGTTGAAGTGAAGTTTTGAAATATTCACAATATTATGGTTAAATAAAACATCTGTTAAAGATCTCTGGTCCCTCATATGGGATGTGGAGAGGGTGGGTCTGGGTAGATCTCAATTTGTATTAATCAGCCACATGTATCGGGATTTGAATTATATTCTTGTAAAATTAACAAGAATATAACTAACTCTTAAAAATTAATTTAAAAAAAAACCCTGACCCACACAAATGCCCCTGTTCACCTTGCCATTTTGTAAAAGGTGATGGGGGGAAAATCCTGACACAAGGGACAGATTTGAACCTGGGTCACTGTCATTTTCTGTTAAACATGCCAAGATCAAAATTCGACTGACTGTCCTGTAACATAGTGCAATATTACACACACGTAAGGTAAGATGGTTACATCAGTAAAAATTAAATGAAATGCTTCTTACAGTCAAGAGCAAAAGAATTCCCTGCAGCCTCCAAACCAGCCCTTGCCCACAAATAACACCACCGCCCCCCTCCCCACCCCAATTCTGGGATCAAACCATCAGCAGCCTACACTTTGTTGGAATCTAGGGGTTAAAACATTATGAAAGAAATGATTAATTAATAAGTTGATATGTACTGCATGGTTCAGGGAAAAAGAGGAATGTGATTAAGTGGCAATCACAGCATGGAGCGAAGTTGGCTGAGCAAAATTGTCTGCTCCCAAATACAGGGAGAGGAAATTCATAAAACGATTTAGGAGGAAAGCTCCAACTGAAGGAGGTGGTGAGTAGCACAGGAGACACAGGCCAGACCAGAACAAAGAATGGCCTGCAAGAAACCAAGGAAATGGAAAACCAGTCTAGGAGGAAGATTAACGCATGAGGAGGTGTTAAAGAGAACAGCAGAAATTGGCCAGACAGGAACAGAATGGTGATTAGAAATATCTGGTGATGAATTAATTTCTGATCAAAACAACAGGATAGTCTGGCCTGGAGGATTAAGATGGGAGCGCTACACCCCAGATATCTGCAAAACAGGAGATGACTTGTGATAACCCTTATGCAAAAAGATCTAGCAAAGGAAGCCAACTTTTGTTCTGTATGATAAGGTTGATCTATATAAACTGAGCCAACTGGACAATAGGGGTCAGTCTTGGGGAATAGCTCACTGTGCAGGTGACCTATGAACTAACGACTGACCCAGAGCTCTGTTAAGTTTTATTCTTGTGCTGGGTAATAAATTGACTGTTGAACCGAATACCTTCTCCTATCACTTCATTCAAAGAACACGCTGGACTCAGACCACATACAGACTAAATTAAGAGTAAGGGAAAGCCAGAGTCCGACAACTTCAGAGCCAAACCTCAGGCACAAACATCCCAAAACCATCATCCCAAGACAAGAGCTAAAGTTGCAGGCACCGTAAACCACACACATTAAAACAACACATTTCTCTGGCTCAATACCCACGAACCACATGGAACACCAGTTTGCAAACTACCCACAAACACCGGATTCCTTTCACCCCAACAACTCAAAGAACCACCCCAGAAAAAGCAGCCACAGTAAAACCAGGCTTCCTACCTTCCTCTGATGGCAGCATCACCTCATCTCTGCCTGAAACCTGCAAGTGACTAGAGTGGGGAAACTCTCCTGTTTTAAACCCTGAGCTGGAATCAGGAGGACAATTAATTCAGGTGTGAAATATCTCAGTAAATTGTGGCTGGCCCTTTAAACAAGGCCCATCTCCGCCCTTCAAGAGAGCTGCAATTAAGGGAATAGCACCTTTTTAATTTGGAGTGGGAGTTAAAACAGTTTTCTCACCTGTGGCATTGAGATGTTTGAGGAGATGATACCTCTAGATAGGGGAGTGTTAGAGCTTTATGAGAGATTTGTTTGTTTGTGGGGCTTGTCTTTTGAATTTTGGTTTGGAAGCCTTTTGTGGTCTATGACAGCTGAAAACTAAGCAAACTAGGGTTTTCTTTGATCCTGATGGTTGTGCAGCAGTTCAAACTTCTCAAATGCAGAATTTGAGCTGTTTGCTCTCCCAGTGCCCTAGAGCATTGGTTTGGGAATATTTATGCCACAGGTGGTGTTATGGTCCTGTTAAGTCAATGACTCTGGATCAAATCTGGCCCCGTCTGTAAGGGGTTTGTGTGTTCACCCACTCTTCAGTGGAGGTGGCAGGTTAACAGGGGTTTGTGGGGGGGAAAATCGCAGGTGAATGAGGGGGAATGCACAGAGCTGGTGGGGTGAATAGGAGTGTGAGGCAGTTGTTGGCGAAGGAGAGTGTGTTGCAGGGATGTGTAGCTGAGGACTCACCATCCAATCTCAGACCAGAGTGAAACAGGATTCTTATCGTGCTCACAAATTCCTTCGTCACTCCTCAAACGATGATCAGTATTCTGACTCAAGCGTTTTCTGGCCTTGTGACGACAAGCGGGCCTAACGTTCCAATGGCAAATGAGGCAGGGAGAATGTTTCCTGTAATAGAGGTGGTAAAAGTTCCATTAGAGAGGAATACGTTGCCTTTAACTGATAACATGCGGTGGGGTCTCGGTACATTTGGTGATGTCTGGGATCTCTCTATCAATATAAAAAATGAAAATCAAGGCTGTGGGGGGGGGGTATCTAATATTTGCTTATGTCATAATCTAATTCATCCCAACTGGCAGTGCGGGCTTTGTTCCCCAAGGCATCCGTATTGGCTGTCCATGGACCATCTCTGTCCCAATGCAGTCCTCAGTGTCTCTTGCATTTAAATCAATGATGGAATCAGCACCTTTTGGCCAATTTTAGCTGTGTTTACTCAGTCAATCTGGCCAGTTTAGTTTTTCATACAGTACTGGTGTCTGGGGTTAATGGGAGTAGTGGATGATTGATAATTCCTGAAATAATTCTTCATTCATCTTATTTTTTTTAAATTATTTAATTTCACATATGCATTAAAAACTAATTTTTTATTTGAAATAACATCAAATGAATGCATAGTGATTAAAAAAAATTAACCCCTTGTCTTGGGATGATGGTTTTGGGATGTTTGTGCCTGAGGTTTGTCTCTGAAGTGGACGCTGCTGATGGGTTGATCCCAGAATGGGGGGGGGGGGGGGGTGTTTGTGGGCAAGGGCTGGATTGGAGGAATTCTCTTGCTCTTGACTGCAAGAACCATTTAATTTAATTTTTCCTGATGTAAAGAAAAAAAGAAAAAAACATCTGGATAGTATTTTTAAAAATTTACCAAACCTTTCAAATAAAATCTAACATCTTAAATTTCTTGATTTTAGGAGTCGGAAGGTTCATGTTGAGCTTCCAAGTTACTGCCACACATTTTACCCCTAGAACAATTACAGCACAGAAACAGGTCATTTGGCCCTTCTCATCTGCTCTGAACTAAATACTCTCCTCCAGTACCACCTCTCTGCATTCCCCACCCCTCCAATTTTCTCTTAAATGACAAAATGGACCCTGCTTTCACTATTTCTCCCGGAAGCTCACTCCACTCAGCCACCATTGAGTCAAGAAGTTCCCCCTCACGTTACTTCAAAACTTTTGCCTCTTAACTCAAGACCTCTTGTTTCAATCTCTCCCACTTGCAATGGATTGCCTATCCACATCAACTCTATCCATCCTTCTTGTAATTTTAAATACTCTACCAAATCCCCTCTCGGCTTTCGAGTTGACAGGAATGCACTCATGGATGGTTGGATGAATTCTCTTGGGGAACAGTTCATAGTGGCTCAAAAGTGCTTGATTAGATGCAAGGAGAGCTGCCACTGAATGTTGCATGTATTTGGTTCTGGGTTTCGAAGGTACCTCAGCTCTCTCTCTTTTGTACTCGGTCCAAAAGACATTGCTGATCTTATTTGGAATTAGACCAGTTTCAATGAAGCAATGCTGAAGATTTTTGCTGGGGGGGGGGGGGGAATAAGCATTGCATTAAATTAAGCTGCGGCTGGTCATCCTTAAGTGTTGATCTGCAGTCCAAGTCTGGTGAGCTTTCTGGGATGGGCTAACATTCCAGGCAACTCCTTCTTCACACAACAGGATTCAACATTTAATAGGACGGGGGGTGGGGGAATAATCTTGGGTTAAGTTCCATTTGTGTTTTAGTTCATAAAGCCCATTGGATTTTGACTTCTATCGGGAGCACAGTGGGATATGAACAACATTTCTTGTTGTTTTCAGAGTATATCTTTCCCCTGGTTTATAATTCTTTGTGTGAATCATTTTTTTACTCCTGTCCAAGTTAGTAACAGGAAACACTGTGGGAGTGGGACGCTGTTTCATCGCTGGTAAAGTCCAACAACTGGTGAAACATTGACATGATTGAAGCTCTCTGGAAGGCAGGTTTCCAATTACTGCAGGTAACTTTCAGTTCAAGATCTTTCACCCCATCTTCCTCACTCGTGCACAGTGTCACGGCCGTCAATGACGGAGGGAGGAAAGTTGGTTTGAAAATGAGCAAATTGTTTACGTCAGAGCCAAGTCTGAAACCACCTTTTATTGAATCAAGTGAGATGCAGGACTGGTCACGGTGGCTGCTGGGAAGCACATGCAGATAGCCTTGCCCACAAGGAATCTTTTGAGTCCTCATTCTCAACATAGGGTGGCAGTGTCCTAGGGTCTCCTTCTTTCGCCTCGTCTTCCTTAATCATCTGAAGCCTGATTTCTTTCCCCTCTCATTCAGCCTGCATTATTTTCTGCATCCTCTCCCTGTTACTCCCTTGCTTTCTATTCCCTTCATTTTCTCCCTCATCATTAATTTTAGCAAAGATGACTGGCTTGGTTTAGTCTGTAACATGTTTGAGTTTCAAGTGGAACATTTAACGTGGGCTCAGTGCTGTTTTGAAATATTAGCAGAACAGAGGATGACACCAGTCACTGATGGATAGAAGAGAAAAAGATCCCCCTCTCTCTGGTAAGGTCGTGGGCAAGAGACCTAAGAGAGGAACAAGTCTGAATAAACATCTTTCCTGATTAACTGTGTCCGGTGCATTGATTGAGTGGTGCTGTTGCAGCAGACCCCACTCTTATCCATAATTGATTGGAAACTAATCTATGGTCACTGGACCCAAAATGTTCACATACACGTTTTACCTCTCTAACTATTACAGCATCGAAATAGGCCAACTTTGCCCTTCGAGTCCACGCCGAACACTTTGTCCTACCTAATCCCATTGACCTACACTCGCCCCTTGACCCTCCATTCCTTTCCTGTCCAAATACATATCCAACTTTTCCTTAAGAGCTAATATTGAGCCTGCCTCCTCCACTTCATCTGCAAGTCCATTCCACACACCCACCACTCTGAGTGAAAGTCCCCCCCTCACATTTCCTCGAAACTTCTGCCCCTTTCTCTCAACCCACGTCAAATCTATACCCCAATAATTTTAAATACCTCAACCCAATCCAACCTCAACCTTTTATGCTCCGCAGAATAAAAATTTTGCTTAACCTTTCCCTATAACTTAGACCTGTGGTTTTCAAAATGCTCTCAAACTCAAATTCCACTTGAAGCAATCCCTACACCAGAAGTGCTCTGTGATTAGTCAGGAATTGATTCAGGTGCTATGAAAGGAACCATCTACATCCTACAGGATGGAGCGCCAGAATAGCGTACATAGTTGAAGAAATTAAATTCCAAGACTTTGCTCTGCAAAGTGTTTCAACTTCAAAAGTACAGCCCCTCATGGCCAATTCCAGGAATTTACTGGGACAGGGTCCAGTGGAAAAGGGACACTGTCCAAATGCCAGTGTCAAACGATGTCATTTCACGCCACCTCTAACACTACTCATATCCTCGGCGTTTGCCGACGTCGGCCTGATGGTAAAACCAGTGAAAGAGAGACAGCAGAGAATCACCTGTTTCCAGTCGAAGGCAGAACACTCCGCTCCCCGGGGATGAGTTGTGTTCAGTGGAAAAGCAATCTTGTGTCCCAGTGGAAATGGCACCAAGGGCTTCCTAACCTGAGACACTGCATGGCCAATGAACTGGGATTCCCGTGGAAAAAGGGTTTCAGACTGCTTTGTAAAATCTGCATGCTGTGCTTCAACCAAAATGAAGACCAATGGGATGATGAGCTTCATTAAACTTTTCTACGTGGTCGTGCGTGAAAGTGAGGCCATTTTGGCAAGAAAGCACAGAAAAATTAACCACGATCACAGGAGTGGCCTCCACGTGAGACCTGGAGCAATATCTTCATGGAAACAAGCGACAACTTGACCAAATATCTAATCTCATTTATAAAAATAGCACTGGCCTTCGTGAAAAGATGTATCACGATCAACTGGATGTCCGATAGTACGCTGGGCTGTGGAAATGAACTGCTGTTACCTACGGGAAAAAAAAATCACATAAACGTGACCCTTTAGTAAAGGTATGTCAGCTGTACCTGGACCACATAGGGGCCCAGACACTAATATAAATGAACAATAAAAGGGGATGAATGTAACCATTATATAGACCAAAACCAAGTTTCCCCAACTGGACTCATCTACTTGTAATCTCTGAAAATGTGGATATGAAAACAAACTGCAATAGAGAGAGAAAAAATTCAAAGTGCAAAAGGAAGAGTCTTTAAATGAATCCCTGAATGTGTGTTGAGTCTCGTGATGAAGGGGTAGCTGCTGTTCCCGAACCTGGCTATACCTCTTTCCTGATGGGAGCAGTGCGAACAGAGCGGGTGATGTGGATCCTTGATTGCTGCTGCTCTCTGACAGCAGCGTTCCCTGCAAATGTTCTCAAATGTGGCGGGTTTTTACCTGAGATGTCCTGGGCGGTGTCCATACTTTTGTAGAGATTTTTGCTCAGGGGTATTGGTGTCACAAGACAACTGATCAAACCTACTACAAACTGAACCTTTCACCCCTCACACCCGTAAACCCACTATTTTTCTTGCATCAATGTGCCTGTCTAAATGTTAAAGGTCCCTATTATTCCAGACCACACCATCCTGCCCGGCCATGCACTCCAGGCACCCGCAGCCTTCTGCACGTTCTCTTTCTACAAGTCCTTCAGCAGCCTTGTGTTTCCTCAGCACTGCCTGCTCCTCCACCAAGCTCTGCCTGAAATCCAACACTCTATGAGCTTCCTGCATCACTCCAGAGAAAAGCCCAAGGTTTCTCTCTCTGGATATTGCATTTACTTCATTCTGATGGGCTCAATTCCTGCAGCTTCCCAATCAAACATCTGCAATCGCCTTTAAATTGTGCCCCTCTGCACAGATTTGTGCCACCTGCTTTTAAACAGGTTAAATCCTATGGGCATTCTGACAGTATCCTTCCACTCTCTCTCTCTCTCTACCGGTGGAACTAAATCCTTCTGCTCAAATTGTTGCTTGGTCTGGGGTCTGTCCTTTTGCCTGGATTCTCATTCTCTGCTATTTCAATCTGAAATACGAGGAATAAAACCGTGGGAATATGGATCGGAATTCTTTCTGGCTAGAGCATCTCAAACACTGCTCTCATCCTCGTGTGTGCACAGGTAGAGACAAGAACAAATCTTGTCCTTAGTCACTGTGAAATCCATCTCCAAGATGATGGCACTTGATTCCTGTGTGTTTTTTTTTTTAACCTTGCTTAGTGCTAGTTTTTCCTTTTGAATTGAACATTGCAATATATGTTAATACACTTTCCAAATGGTTTTACAATGTAAACAATATTTTAAAGAAAAATCTGAAGACTTCACCATCTGAGATGCAGATTCTAATTTGTGGCTTCGGCGGGTCCGCGCCCAGGGGTATTTGAATTATTTTAAAGAGGACCGTCTTCCAATGTCTGCAGTGAAACTGGGAGAAAGAGGGTTGGGCTGTCGGTGTCATAGTTAATGACGTCTCATTACAGAACTGAAAGTTTACAGTCTGTGGTGAACTGATATTCTCGTCCCACTGAGCAGCACCCCTTCCTGCTCATTCCCATCCATGGGGCCGGGACTCCCTCAACCTCACGGGTCCCCCTCACACTCGCAGTTCTCCGATCCCCTCAACCATACGGATCCCCCAAAGCAACCGGGTTCCCACCCCCACCTTCAGCCTCGCAGGTGCCCTCAGCCTTCTGGGTCCACGTCCCGGTCCCCCCTCCGCCCTCTGGGTCACCATACCTCCTCAACCTTCTGGGTCCCCGTCCCCTCCCCCCCTCAGCCTTCTGGGTCCCCATCCCCGTCCCCCTCAGCCTTCAGGGTCACCGTACCTCCTCAACCTTCTGGGTTCCCGTCCCCTTCCCCCCTCAGCCTTCTGGGTCCCAGTCCCCTCTCAGCCTTCTGGATCCCCGTCTCCCCTCAGCCTTCTGGGTCCCCGTGCCCTCAGTCTTCTGGGTCCCCTTCTCCCCTCAGCCTTCTGGGTCCCCGTCCCCCCTCAGCGTTCTGGGTCCCTGTCCCCCCTCAGCCTTCTGGGTCCCCGTCCCCCCTCAGCCTTCTGGGTCCCCGTGTCCCCTCAGCCTTCTGGGACCCCGTGCCCTCAGCCTTCTGGGTCCCCTTCCCCCCCTCAGCCTTCTGGGTCCCCTTCCCCCCTCAGCCTTCTGGGTCCCCGTCCCCCATCAGCCTTGTGGGTTCCCGTCCCCTTCCCCCCTCATCCTTCTGGGTCCCCGTTCCCCCTCAGCCTTCTGGGTCCCCGTCCACGTCCCCACTCAGCCCTTTGGGTCACCGTCCCCGTCCCCCCTAAGCCTTCTGGGTCCCCGTCCCCGTCCCCGTCCCCCCTCAGCCTTCTGGGTCCCCGTCCCCGTTCCCCCTCAGCCTTCTGGGTCCCCGTCCACGTCCCCACTCAGCCCTCTGGGTCACCGTCCCCGTCCCCCCTCAGCCTTCTGGGTCCCCGTCCCCGTCCCCCCTCAGCCTTCTCGGTCCCCGTCCCCCCTCAGCCTTCTGGGTCCCCGTCCCCGTCCCCGTCCCCCCTCAGCCTTCTGGGTCCCCGTCCCCCTCAGACTTCTGGGTCCTCATCCCCGACTCACTTCATCATTCTGGGTCCCCGTCCCTGTCCCCCCCTCAACCTTCTGGGTCCCCGTCCCCCCTCTGTCTTCTGGGTCCCCATCCCCGACCCCCTCAGCCTTCTGGGTCCCCATCCCCGTCCCCCCCTCAGCCTTCTGGGTCCCCGTCCCCGTCCCCCCTTAGTCTTCTGGGTCCCCGTTTCCCCCTCAGCCTTCTGGGTCCCCGTTTCCCCCTCAGCCTTTTGGGTCCCTGTCCCCCCTCAGCTTTTTGGGTCCCCGTCCCCCCTCACCTTTCTGGGTCCTAATCACCCTCACCCTTCTGGGGCCTGATCACCCTCACCCTTCTGGGTCCTGATCACCCTCACCCTTCTGGGTCCTGATCACCCTCACCCTTCTGGGTCCTGATCACCCTCAACCTTCTGGGTCCTGATCACCCTCACCCTTCTGTGTCCTGATCACCATTACCCTTCTGGGTCCTCATTCCCCTCACCCTTCTGGTTCCACGAGTACCTCAGCCTTGCGTGTCCCTCAACCTTCTGGATACACGTCCCCCTCAGCCTCGCAGGATCCCTGGCCCCCACAGCCTTGCGTGTCCCTTACTCCTCTGGCAAATCTCCCACACCCCTCTGGCGGGTCCCCCTCACCCTTCTGGGTCCTCGACCCCCCTCACCCTTCTGGGTCCTCGACCCCCCTCACCCTTCTGGGTCCCCGACCCCCTCACCCTTCTGGGTCCCCGACCCCCTCACCCTTCCGGGTCCCCGAACCCCTCACCCTTCTGGGTCCCCGTCCCTCTCCCCCCTCTGCCTCGCGGGCCCCGAGCCCCCTCTGCCTCGCGGGCCCCGACACCCCTCAGCTTCGTTGGAGCGTTCCCCCCTCAGCCTCGCGGGCCCCGACCCCCCTCAACCTCGCGGGACGTTACGCCCCTGAGCCTAGCGGGCTACGACCCCCCTCAACCTCGTGGTCGGCGACCCTCCTCAGCCTCGCAGGTCCCCGATCCCCCTCAGCCACGCGGATCCCCCTCCCCCCCACAGCCTCACGGACCCCGACCCCCCCCCCTTCAGCCTCATGGGTCCCCGACTACCACACACCCTAAAGCCACCCCGACCCAAACTCCCTCACGGTACCCCGGCCCCACCTCACAACCATCCCCCTGCCCGTTCCCCTCCGAGCTCCGGCCGCTCCAGACCCAAAGGGCGACCCGTGGAATCTCCGTCCTCCCTGGTCTCGCTCCCAAAATGCCCCGATTCCCGCCCGTGAGGAACCGAAACGAACCTCTCTCCCCCTCCCGCTCGCGACCAACTCCTCCAAAGGCGGGAAAGATCAACAACATGGCAGCCATCAGGGGTTGCTCTCGCGAGAGCTTGATCCACCCCTCCACGGGATCTCCTCTCCACTACCCCGAGCCCCTGGATGGAGCCCCAGGGCTCGAGGTCCAGCCCTTTGGAGCCCCCTCTCTCCTGAGAACCTCGTCCCACTGGGGAAGGGTCCGAGAGCTGCCTCGGGCCTCCAGTCCATCTCCCCTTCAGGCTGCACATTTCCACACCAGGACCTGCCCCACATTCCCCCCCAAGATTCCAGTCCATCCCACCTCCACCACCTTGGCCCAAAGCTCATTCCACGCTCCCACCCCCCTCTGAGGGAAGAAAATCCCCCTTCAATCTCAATCCATGTCCTCCTCTTTGAATCTCTCCCACTCTTCTTGGAAACAGCCTGTCCCCATGGACACGATCCGCCCCCCCCTCACAATTTTCAAATCTTCCTCAATCTTCTACGCTCCAGGGAATAAAGTCCCAGCCTGTCCAACCTTCCCCTGGAACTCAAACCCCGAAAGCCAGACCACCTTCTTGTCCCTCTCCTCGACGCGCTGTCTCATTCCTATCCTTCCTCTCCTCCGGCCACCCAAACGGCACACAACGTTCCCAAGTTGGCCTCACCCATGCCTCGTCCAACTTCCTCGTGGCCTCCCAACTCCTGCACTCAATCCTCTCATTTCTGAAGGCCAAAATACCAGAAGCTTTCTTCACTCCCCCCCACCCCCCCATCTCTACAAGGGACTCCACTTTCGGGCAGTTCTGTACCACAGTTCCTCAATCCCTTTGTTTGACAACACTCCTCAATGGTCTGCCATTTAACATTCAAACTCTTACGTTTTAAGAATCAATTGCAGAGATCCATGGATGTGGGAAGTCAGGAGGGTTAGGGACTGGGTGCAGGTCGATGAGACTGGCAGAATGATATTTCACCATGGACGAGAAGGGCCGAAGGGTCCCTTTTCTTTGCTGTGGGGTTTCTAGGGTAGAGTTCACACCATTCTCAGGAAGGAGGATGAGCAGACAGATGTCATGGTCCACGGGTAGGAAAGGTGATGAGATCCTGCCAGGAGAGATGAGGGAGTTAAGTGCACAACCAAGGGGTCTCTCTCTGTCAGTCTGTGTGTGTCTCTATCTCTCTGTGTCTCTCTCTCTGTCTGTCTGTGTCTCTGTCTGTCTGTGTCTCTCTCTCTGTCTGTGTCTCTCTCTCTGTCTGTGTCTCTCTCTCTGTCTGTGTCTCTCTCTCTGTCTGTTCTCTCTTTGTGTCACTCTGTGTCTCTCTGTGTGTGTCTCTGTGTCTGTGTGTCTCTCTCTGTCTGTGTGTGTCTGTCTGTGTGTGTCTCTGTGTGTATGTCTGTGACTCTCTCGCTGTGTCTCTCTCTGTCTGTGTCTCTCCCTCTCTGTCTCTCTCTCGCTGTCAGTGTCTCTCTCTCTGTCTGTATGTGTCTCTCTGTGTGTCTGTGTCTGTATATCTGTCTCTCTGTGTCTATATATCTGTCTCTCTGTGTCTGTGTGTGAGTGTGTCTGTCTGTCTGGGTATGTGTGTGTGTGTCTCTCTGTGTCTGTGTGTGAGTGTGTCTGTCTGTCTGGGTATGTGTGTGTGTCTCTCTCTGTCTGTGTGTGAGTGTGTCTGTCTGTCTGGGTATGTGTGTGTGTGTCTCTCTCTGTCTGTGTCTCTGTATCTGTGTCTGACTCTGTCTCTGTGTGTGTGTCTCTCTCTGTCTGTGTCTCTGTATCTGTGTCTGACTCTGTCTCTGTGTGTGTGTCTCTCTCTCTGTCTGTGTGTCTCTCTCTCTGTCTGTGTGTCTCTCTCTCTGTCTGTGTGTCTCTCTCTCTGTCTGTGTGTCTCTCTCTCGCTGTCAGTGTCTCTCTCTCTGTCTGTATGTGTCTCTCTGTGTGTCTGTGTCTGTATATCTGTCTCTCTGTGTCTATATATCTGTCTCTCTGTGTCTGTGTGTGAGTGTGTCTGTCTGTCCGGGTATGTGTGTGTGTCTCTCTCTGTCTGTGTCTCTGTATCTGTCTCTGTGTCTGGGTGTGTGTGTCTCTCTATGTCTGTGTCTCTCTCTGTGTCTGTGTGTGTGTGTGTCTGTGTCTCTCTGTGTGTCTGTGTCTCTCTGTCCGTGTCTCTCTGTCCGTGTCTCTCTGTCCGTGTCTCTCTCTCTGTCTATCTCTCTCTCTCTGTCTGTGTCTCTCTCTGTGTGGGTCTGTGTGTGTGTGTGTCTCTCTCTCTCTCTCTGTCTCTCTCTCTCTGTCTGTTTGTGTGTCTTTCTCTCTCTGTGTCTCTGTGTGTGTCACTGTCTGTGTGTGTCTCTCTGTCTCTCTCTCGCTGTCAGAGTCTCTCTCTGTCTCTGCCTGTGTGTGTTTCTGTGTGTGTGTGTGTGTGTGTGTGTGTCTGTCTGGGTATGTGTGTCGCTCTCTATCAGTGTCTCTAATATTTGCTTATTCATTACCCACCATTATCCATCCCTACTGGTGGTGCGGGCTTTGTTCCCCAAGGCGTCTGTATTGGCTGTCCATAGACCATCTCTGCCCCAACGCATTCCTCGGTGTCACCTGCGTTAAAATCAAGATGGCATCAGCACCTTTTTGGGCACTTTTAGCCGTGTTTCCTCAGTTGTTCTGGCCAGTTTTGTGTTTCGTTCACACATTCCTGCTGCCTGGGGTTCACGGCACTCGTGGAAGATCGCCAGTTCCTGAAACAATTCTTCATTTATCTTATTTGTAACATTTTTACATTTAATTTAACATATGCATTAAAAAACTTAAATTTCTTATTTGAAAATAAGATAAAATTAATGCATAGTGATTTAAAAAGTAACCCCTCCCACAGCTGCCCAATAGAAAACAATAAAGAGAGGAAACATCTAGATAGTATTCATAAAAATTGAGCAAAACTCTCAAATAAAATCTTGCTTTTCTTGGTTTTAGGAGTCAGAAAGTTCGTGTTGGGTGATAACAACTTAATTCCTACAATTGGTAAATACACATCCCAAATCTTCAAAAGAGAAATTCAAATTTGTTCCGTGAATTCAATGTAATTATTTCAAGTGGGAATCAACGGCCTATTTCAGTGTGGCCATCGACCCATTCCCAAATACGCATCGGACTTCCAAGTTACTGCCACACATTTTAACCCTATAACAATTACAGCACAGAAACAGGTCATTTGGCCCTTCTTGTCTGCACTGAACTAAATACTTTCCTCTCGTACCACCTCTCAGCATTCCGCTCCCCTCCAATTTTCCCTGAAATGACAAAATGGACCCTGCCGCCACTACTTTTCCCGGAAGCTCACTCCACTCAGCCACCACTCTGAGTAAAGAAGTTCCCCCTCATGTTACTTCCAAACTTTTACCTCCTGTTTCAATCCCTGCTCCCCGCAATGAAAAAAGTCTATCCACATCAACTCGTTCTATCCTCCAAGTAATTTTAAAGACTTCGATCAAATCCCCTCTCAACCATCTACAATCCAAAGAATAAAGACTTCATTTGCTCAATCTTTCTTTGTAATCTAGTTGCTGATATCCAGGTAACATTGACGTAAATCTTCTATGCACCCTCTCTACTTTATTGATAGCTTTCCTCTCATTTGGTGACCAGAACTGCACACAGTACTCTCAACAGGGCCTCACCAATACCTTGTCTAGTCTCAACCTCACTGCCCGACTTCTGTATTTGATGCTATGGTTGCTCAAGGCCAGCTATTTGAACAGATTCTTTTCGAGGTACTCTCTGATTACCCTCCAATAATTAACCTATCACTGTCAGCCTCACCTGGTTGGCTTTTGAAGCCGTTTTTAAACAAAGGAACATAAGATTACATCCATTCCTCTGGCACCTCACCCGTGGATAAACAGGTTTTAAATATTTCTGTCAGAGCCCTTGCAATTTCTACTCTTCTTTCCCTCAAGGCCAAGGGAATATCATGTCAGACGTCCATCCACCAACAGACAAAAATCAGCCATCACAAGGTGAAGGCAGGTCAGTAGTCCCACCTCTCCAGCACGAGTCACCCCAGGATCAAGTCAGCACTGACTGCAAGAAGTTTCTACATCCTCTCGGTGTCCGTGTGGATTTCCTCCCACACTCCACAGCTCAAGGGGGCCGTAAGTTCATTGGCGATTTGGAAGCTCAAGACCATGGGGTGGAAGTGCACATTCTGGTCCTGGGTGCATCAATTCAATTCAACTGCACGGATGAACCTTTGGGCACGACCTGATCTTTTTCTGGTTTCAAACTCATTATTTTTGAAAATTGTATGTGCACCTCTAATGCAACACGACTGCTGCAAAACAGGCTTCTTGATGCATATCCATGACAAGAACTCGGGAGAATCTGATTTGGTTACTAGACTTTTGAACAGAACAGTGTCTGGACATTTTATCCCTAAACTGAAACTTTATAGACATACAGAACAAAAAGAGGGCAAAACAAGCTTGTGTCTCACCAATACCACAATTCACGGACACTTTTTAAGTTCTCAAGGGTGGCAGAAAACACAAACAACAGACAAACTCCTTCCACACTGTCACTTTGAGAGCTTTGGACTCACCATGCTATAAATATTGCCAAGCCATCACTCTCTCTCCAAATCAATGACCCAAAGTCCTGGCTGAGCGATAGATTTGAGACATTTTACCCGCTATGTAGCAATCAGGCACAAGGAAAAGTGCTGCTTCCATTGTAAAGTATTTAGGAATCTCAGACCACAAACAACCTTCACCCCAAAAAACAAGCAATTCTCCACAATAAAACTAGGTTTCCTTCCTGTCTGCAAGCATCTGCTCTCTTGAGTCTGAATGGCACAACTGGGGAAACCGTTTCAAACCCATGACCTGAAACAGCATATTCTCTTCCCCTAAATGGAGGTGTCTTGCAATTGGCCACCACTGCCCGAGCAAGAATGAACTGGGAGATCTCACACTTGCTCCTTCACAGGTGAGACCTCCCTGTTCATTGGAGCTCCATATTATCCATCTTGCTCTATTTTGTTAACCTTAATCAAGTCTCCTCTCATACTCCAACACTCCCATGAAAAATAAAAATCATGTATCCTGTAGTTCGCGAGTCTGGACACCAGGTGGTGGTATTATACCTAGATCTTTCTCTCTCTCTCTCTCTCTCTCTCTCTCTCTCTCGCTTCATGCATGCAGTACTCGGTGTGAACAGGCGGTGGCAGCACTTTACAGCCCTTGCAATCTGCAGCTTGGACAGGAGATGTCGGAGTTACAGAGACATGGCTGCGGGAACGGCAGGATTGGGAAATCAATGTTCCCGGGTACACGTCCTATAGAAAAGACAGAAAGTTGGGAAGGGGGGGTGGGGTAGCTCTGTTGGTAAGAAATGAAATTCAGGCGTTTGAAAGGAAAGACATTGAAACAGGTGGGTAGAGTCTGTTTGGATAGAATTAAGAAATTGTAAAGGCATGAGGACCATAATGGGGGTCATTTACAGGCCTCCGAAAAGTAGCTCAGATATCGGTAGCAGTATAAATCAGGAATTAAGAGTGGCATGTCAAAGTGGTAGCAATAAGGTAGTTATGGGGGACTTCAACATGAAGGTGGACTGGGATAATCAGACGGGGGCAGGAACACAAGAGAGTGAGTTTATTGAATGTCTACGAGATACTTTCTTCCATTGATTTAATTATAAATTTGGTTACTTTGTTCTTTCTGTTAATTTTTTTCCCAGTTTTATCCATATTTGAATCCAAATTCAGGTTGAAATCCCCTCCTATTAATATGTTCCCTTGCGTATCTGCTACCTTCAAAAAAATATCTTGCATAAAATTTTGATCTTCTTCGTTAGGTGAATATACATTGAGTAGATTCCAAAACTCCGAATATATCTGACATTTTATCATTACATATCTCCCTGCTGGATCTATTATTTCCTCTTCTATTTTAAATGGCACATTTTTACTAATTAATATAGCTACTCCTCTTGCTTTTGAATTATACGATGCTGGTGTTACGTGTCCTACCCAATACGAGATACTTTCTTGGAGCAGCTAGTGGAGGAACCTACCAGGGGGAAGTCGATTCTGGACTTGGTGCTGTGCAGCGACGCAGAGTTAATAAGTGACCTCGATGTAGGGGAGCCATTAGGGAATAGTGACCATGGTATGGTTATTTTTGAGCTGCAATTAGAAAGGGAAAAAGAAAGGAAGTCGGAAGCATCTGTACTGCAGTTAAATAAAGGGGATTATGCAGCTATGAGGGAGGAGCTAGCCAAAATAAAATGGAAAGATACACTAGCTGGGAGGACAACTCGGGAAAAATGGCAGGTGCTTTTGGACATTTTCCACAGGATTCAGGACAAATTTATTCCAAAGTGGAAGAAAGGCTCTAGGAGATGCAAATGGCAGTCGTGGCTAACTAATGAAATCAAGTGCAATATCAAATCCAAAGGGAGTAAGTATAAGATAGCGAAGTGGAGTGGGAAGCTAGAGGATTGGGAAACCTTCAAAGAGAATCAGAGGGTAATTAAGAAAGTCATAAGAGAGGGGAAAATGAAGTATGAGAGGAAATTAGCAAATAATATAATGGAGGATAGCAAAAGCTTTTTTAAATATGTGAAGAGGAAGAAATTGGTTCGGTCTAAAATTGGTCCATTAAGAATGGAAAAGGCTGGAATTATTATCGGAAACAAGGAGATGGCTGAGGAATTTAACAAATACTTTGCATCGGTCTTCACCAAGGAGGATATAGGTTATGGTCAGTTAGGGGGTAGTGGTCATGCGGTATCAAGAGACTTGGGGACCTGACGTCAGAGGTGGGGAAGATATTGGAATCTATCATAAAAGGAGTAATAGCAGAACAATTAGGCAGAAATAATAGTATAAGGGCTAGTCAGCATGGATTCCTTAAGGGTAAGTCATGCTTGACTAACCATCTGGAATTTTTCAAGGATGTGACAAAGAGGGTGGACTTGGGAGAGCCAGTGGATGTGGTGCATTTGGACTTCCAGAAGGCCTTTGATAAGGTACCGCACGGGAGACTAGTGGGCAAGATCAGGGAGCATGGAATTGGAGGTAAGGTGCTGACATGGATAGGAAATTGGTTAAGAAATAGGAAACAAAGGGTTGGAGTAAGCCAGTCCTTTTCAGGATGGCAGGATGTGACGAGTGGAGTGCCGCAGGGATCGGTATTGGGTCCTCAGTTGTTTGTAATTTATGTAAATGATTTGGATGAGGGGATTATTAATAACTTGAGCAAATTTGCAGATGACACTAAACTGGGTGGCGGTGTGGGGTGTGAGGAGGATGTCATGAAAATGCAGAGGGACTTGGACAGGTTGGGGGTGTGGGCTGCTGAATGGAAGATGACGTTCAATGTGAGCAAATGTGAGGTTATCCATTTTGGGGGCAATAATAGGAAAGCTGAGTATTATTTAAATGGAGACAAGCTCGGGAGTGGGGAGGAGCAAATGGATCTGGGTGTACTTGTTCACCCGTCCCTGAAGGCTAACATGCAGGTTCAGAAAGCTGTGAAGAAGGCAAATGGCATGTTGGCTTTCATAAAGAGGGGATTTGAGTATAGGAACAGAGACGCCCTTCTGCAGTTGTACAGGGCCCTGGTGAGACCCCACCTGGACTATTGCGTCCAGTACTGGTCTCCAATTTTGAGGAAGGACATACTAGCTATAGAGGATGTGCAGCGCAGATTTACAAGGTTAGTTCCAGCGATGGCGGGGTTGACATATGCTGAAAGGCTAGAAAAACTGGACTTGTATCCGATGGAGTTTAGAAGGATGAGGGGGGACATGACTGAGATAAACAAAATTATCAGGGGGATGGACAGGGTGAAGTCGGATTACTTATTCCCAATGATGGGGGAGACAAGGACCAGAGGGCATAGTTTAAGAATACAGGGTAGGCCCTTTAGGACAGAGAGGAGAAAACATTTTTTTACCCAGAGAAGTGTGAATCTGTGGAATGCTCTGCCACAGAGGGTGGTAGAGGCAGATTCGCTGATTATGTTCAAAAGAGAGTTAGCTAAGACTCTAGTGGGCAAAGGAGTTAAGGGTTATGGGGATAAGGCTGGAAAGGGGTAATGATAGTAGTGATCAGCCATGATCTGTAAAATGGCGGTCACTGAAGGCTCGACAGGCCGAAAGGCCTACTCCTACTCCTATTGTCTATTGAACCATTCCTCCAAGATCCCTTTGTTCCTCAATGCCCTCCCCTTCACTGCATACGTCTTGGTTATTCTTCCCAAAATAAAGCACCTCACACTTACCTACATTAAACTCCATCTGCCATCTTTCCAAACAGTCCAAATCCTTTTGTAGTCCATGAAAACCCTCCTCACTCTCCACAACTCTTGAAAATAAGCAAAATGCATTACGTTATGTTAAGCTTCTCTTTGAAAATATTAATTTCACATGCATTAAATGCCTACATAAATTTTGTCATTCAAAGATAATGAAAAATTAATATATAGTATATTTTTTAAATTCCCCCTGCCCAACAACCCAATAGAAAAGAAAGATAACATAACATATAACATAAGATAACAATTACAGCACGTAAACAGGCCATTAGGCCCTTCTACTCCGCACCGAACCAAACACCCCTCTCTAGTCCCACCTCCCTGCACAATGCCCATAACCCTCCATCTTCTTCTCATCCATATACCTGTCCAACCTTTTCTTAAATAATACTATTGACTCCGCCGCCACTATTTCTCCTGGAAGCTCATTCCACACGGCTACCACTCTCTGAGTAAAGAAGTTCCCCTTCATATTACCTCTAAACCTCTGCCCCTTAATTCTTAACTCATGTCCTCTTGTTTTAATCTTTCCTCCTCTTAACGGAAATAGTCTATCAACATCCATTCTGTCTATCCCTTTCATAATCTTAAATACTTCTATCAAATTCCCTCTCGACCTTCTACGCTCCAAAGAATAAAGACCTAATCTGTCCAATCTCTCCCTATACTCTAGATGCTTAAACCCAGGTAACATTCTGGTAAACCTTCTCTGCACTCTCTCCACTCTGTTTATATCCTTCCCATAATTAGGCGACCAGAACTGCACACAGAACTCCAAATTAAGCCGCACCAACGTCTTATACAGTCTCAACATCACCTCCCAACTCCTATATTCCATGCAATGATTGATAAAGGCCAGCATACTAAAAGCCTTCTTCACCACCCTAAGTATTTATAAAAAAATTACTAAAAAACTATCAAATAAAATCTAACAAATTTTCTTGATTTTAGGAATCAGAAGGTTCAGGTTGGGCGATTACAACTTAATTCCTACAGTTTATAAATAGGATTCCCAAATCTTTCCAAAACTTTCATATTTGTTACAGAAATTACATGGAATTATTTCAAGTGTCAAGGGACTTGGGGGGGTTCTCGTTCAGGAAAACATAGTGAGTGGGTAACCACCAGGTTGGATCGGCAGGAAAAGAAAGCAAATTCTATGTTGGCCTTTGTTTCGAGGGTAGGGAGGTGTTGATGGGGCATGGGAGAGACCTCATTTGGAGAACTGCGAAGTTTATCTTAAAAAGGATGTGCTGATGTTGGAGAGAGAGCAGAGATTTACCAGGATGATATATCTCCACTCTTCATTGGAGTATAGAAGAAGGAGAGGAGATCACAGAAACCTTTCCAATGCTGAATGGATTGGACAGTAGATGTGAATAATGTTTCCCTTGGATAAAAAGACATTGTCTTAGAGTTAGAAGATACCTATTTAAAGCAGATGAGAAATTTATTTCACCAGAAGGTCATGGAATTTGTTGCTGGATTGTTGAGGGAGTTTAAGTGGGGGTGGGGGGGGGGGCGGAATTAATAGATGCAGATAGCCTTGCCCACAAGGAATCTTTTGAGTCCTCATTCTCAACATAGGGTGGCAGTGTCCTAGGGTCTCCTTCTTTCACCTTGTCTTCCTTAATCATCTGGAGCCTGATTTCTTTCCCCTCTCATTCAGCCTGCATTATTTTCTGCATCTTTTCCCTGTTACTCCCTTGCTTTCTGTTCCTTTCGTTTTCTCCCTCATCATTAATTTTAGCAAAGATGACTGGCTTGGTTTAATCTGTAACATGTTTGAGTTTCAAGTGGAACATTTAACGTGGGCTCAGTGCTGTTTTGAAATATTAGCAGAACAGAGGATGACACCAGTCACTAATAGATAGAAGAGAAAAAGATCCCCCTCTCTCTGGTAAGGTCGTGGGCAAGAGACCTAAGAGAGGAACAAGTCTGAATAAACATCTTTCCTGATTAACTGTGTCCGATGCATTGATTGAGTGGTGCTGTTGCAGCAGACCCCACGGTTACCCATAATTGATTTGAAACTAATCTATGGTCACTGGACCCAAAATGTTCACATACACGTTTTACCTCTCTAACCATTACAGCATCGCTGTAATGAACAATAAAAGGGGATAAAAGTAACCATTATATAGACTTGGCCCTTCGAGTCCACGCCGAACACTTTGTCCTACGTAATCCTATTGACCTACACTCGCCCCTTGACCCTCCATTCCTTTCCTGTCCAAATATATATCCAACTTCTCCTTAAGTGCTAATATTGAGCCTGCCTCCTCCACTTCATCTGCAAGTCCATTCCACACACCCACCACTCTGAGTGAAAGTCCCCCCTCACATTTCCTCTAAACTTCTGCCCCTTTCTCTCAACCCACGTCCAATCGATACCACAATAATTTTAAATACCTCAACCCAATCCAACCTCAACCTTTTATGCTCCGCAGAATAAAAATCTTGCTTAAACTTTCCCTATAACTTAGACCTGTGGATTTCAAAATGCTCCCAAACTCAAATTCCACTTGAAGCAATCCCTACACCAGAAGTGCTCTGTGATTAGTCAGGGATTGATTCAGGTGCGATGAAAGGAACCATCTACATCCTACAGGATGGAGCGCCAGAATAGCGAACATAGTTGTAGAAATTAAATTCCACGACTTTGCTCTGCAAAGTGTTTCAACTTCAAAAGTACAGCCCCTCATGGCCAATCCCGGGAATTTACTGGGACAGGGTCCAGTGGAAAAGGGACACTGTCCAAATGCCAGTGTCAAATGATGTCATTTCACGCCACCTCTAACCCAACTCATATCCTCGGCGTTTGCAGATGTCGGCCTGATGGTAAAACCAGTGGAAGAGAGACAGCAGAGAATCACCTCTTTCCAGTCGAAGGCAGAACACTCCGCTCCCCGGGGATGAGTTGCGTTCAGTGGAAAAGCAATCTTGTGTCCCAGTGGAAATGGCACCAAGGGCTTCCTAACCTGAGACACTGCATGGCCAATGAAATGGGATTCCCATGGAAAAAGGGTTTCAGACTGCTTTGTAAAATCTGCATGCAGTGCCTCAACCGAAATGAAGGACAATGGGATGATGAGCTTCATTAAACTTTTCTACGTGGTCGTGCATGAAAGTGAGGCCATTTTGGCAGGAAAGCGCAGAAAAATTAACCACGATCACAGGAGTGGCCTCCACTCGAGACCTGGAGCAATATCTTCATGGAAACAAGCGACAACTTAACCAAATATCTAAACTCATTTATAAAAATAGCACTGGCCTTAGCGAAAAGATGTATCACGATCAACTGGATGTCCGATAGCACGCTGGGCTGTGGAAATGAACTGCTGTTACCTACGGGAAAAAAAAATCACATAAACGTGACCCTTTGGTAAAGGTCTGTCAGCTGTACCTGGACCACATAGGGGCCCAGACACTAATATAAATGAACAATAAAAGGGGATAAAAGTAACCATTATATAGACCAAAACCAAGTTTCCCCAACTGGACTCATCTACTTGTAATCTCTGAAAATGTGGATATGAAAACAAACTGCAATAGAGAGAGAAAAAATTCAAAGTGCAAAAGGGAGAGTCTTTAAATGAGTCCCTGAATGTGTGTTGAGTCTCGTGGTGAAGGGGTGGCAGCTGTTCCTGAACCCGGCTATACCTCTTTCCTGATGGGAGCAGTGAGAACAGAGCGGGTGATGTGGATCCTTGATTGCTGCTGCTCTCTGACAGCAGCGTTCCCTGCAAATGTTCTCAATGGTGGAGGATTTTTACCTGAGATGTCCAGAGCGGTGTTCATACTTTTGCAGAGCTTTTTGCTCAGGGGTATTGGTGTCACAAGAGAATAGCTCAAACCTACTACAAACTGAACCTTTCCCCCCTCACACCCGTAACCCACTATTTTTCTTGCATCAATGTGCCTGTCTAAATGTTAAAGGTCCCTATTATTCCAGACTCCACTATCCTGCCCAGCCATGCGCTCCAGGCATCCGCAGCCTTGTGGGTCCCCGTCCCCGTACCCACTCAGCCTTCTGGGTCCCCGTCCCCGTCCCCCCTCAGCCTTCTGGGTCCCCGTCCCCCCTGAGCATTCTGGCTCCCCGTCCCCGTCCCCCCTCAGCCTTCTGGGTCCCCGTCCCCGTCCCCCCTCAGCCTTCTGGGTCCCAGACCCGTCCCCCCTCAGCCTTCTGGGTCCCCGTCCCCCCTCAGCCTTCTGGGTCCCCGTCCTCCCTCAGACTTCTGGGTCCCCGTCCCCCCTCAGCCTTCTGGGTCCCCGTCCCCCCTCAGCCTCGCGGGCCCCGCCCCCCCGTCAGCCTCGCGGGCCTCAACCCCCACCAGCCTCACGGGCCCCAACCCCCCCCCAGCCTCTCGGGCCCCGACCCCCCCTCAGCCTCGCAGGCCCCGACCCCCCCCACAGCATCACGGGCCCCGACACCCCCCCTCAGCCTCGCGGGTCCCCGACTACCACACATCCTAATGTCACCCCAGCCCAAACTCCCTCACGGTTCCCCGGCCCCACCTCACAACCATCTCCCCGCCCGTTCCCCTCCGAGCTCCGGCCGCCCCAGACCCAAAGGGCGACCCGTGGAAACTCCCTCCTCCCTGGTCTCACTCCCAAAATGCCCCGATTCCCACCCGTGAAGCACCGACACGAACCTCTCCGTCTCTCCCGCTCGCGACCAACTGCTCCAATGGCGGGAAAGATCAACAACATGGCGGCCCCCAGGGGTCGCTCTCGCGAGAGCTTGGGCCACCCCTCCACGGGATCTCTTCGCCACCCCAGTCCCACTGGGGAAGGGGCCGAGAGCTGCCTCGGGCCTCCAGTCCATCTCCCCTTCAGGCTGCACATTTCCACACCAGGACCTGCCCCACATTCCCCACCAAGATTCCAGTCCATCCCACCTCCACCACCTTGGCCTAAAGCTCATTCCACGCTCCCACCCCCCTCTGAGGGAAAAAAATCCCCCTTCAATCTCAATCCACGTCCTCCTCTTTGAATCTCTCCCACTCTCCTTGGAAACAGCCTGTCCCCATGGACACGATCCGTCCCCCCTCACAATTTTCAAATCTTCCTCAATCTTCTACGCTCCAGGGAATAACCTTCCCCTGGAACTCAAACCCCGAAAGCCAGACCACCTTCTTGTCCCTCTCCTCGACGCGCTGTCTCATTCCTATCCTTCCTCTCCTCCGGCCACCCAAACGGCACACAATGTTCCCAAGTTGGCCTCACCCATGCCTCGTCCAACTTCCTCGTGGCCTCCCACCTCCTGCACTCAATCCTCTCATTTCTGAAGGCCAAAATACCAGAAGCTTTCTTCACACACCCCCCCCCCCCCCCACAATCTCTACATGGGACTCCACTTTCGGGCAGTTCTGTATCACAGTTTCTCAATCCCTTTCTTTGACAACACTCCTCAATGGTCTGCCATTTAACATTCAAACTCTTACGTTTTAAGAATCAATTGCAGAGATCCATGGATGTGGGAAGTCAGGAGGGTTAGGGACTGGGTGCAGGTCGATGAGACTGGCAGAATGATATTTCAACATGGACAAGAAGGGCCGAAGGGTCTCTTTTCTTTGCTGTGGGTTTCTAGGGTAGAGTTCACACCATTCTCAGGAAGGAGGATGAGCAGACAGATGTCATGGTCCACGGGTAGGAAAGGTGATGAGATCCTGCCAGGAGAGATGAGGGAGTTAAGTGCGAAGGTGAAGGGCACAACCAAGGGGTCTCTGTCTGTCTGTGTGCGTGTGTCACTACGTCTGTGTGTTTCTCTCTATGTCTGTGTGTGATTCTCTGTGTCTGTGTGTGTCTGTGTGTGTGTCTCTCTCTCTGTCTGTGTGTGTCTCTCTCTCTCTGTCTGTGTGTGTCTCTCTCTCTGTCTGTGTGTGTCTCTCTCTCTGTCTGTGTCTCTCTCTCTGTCTGTGTCTCTCTCTGTGTCTGTGTCTCTCTCTGTGTCAGTGTCTCTCTCTTCCTCTCTCTCTCTGTGTATCTCCCTCTGTGTGTGTGTCTCTGCGTCTGTTTGTGTGTCTCTGTCTGTGTCTCTTTGTGTGTCGCTGTCTGTGTGTGTCTCTCTCTCTCCCTGTGTCACAATGTGTGTCTCTCTGTGTCTGTATGTGTGTGTCTCTCTCTCTGTCTGTGTCTCTCTGTCTGTGTGTCTGTGTGTCTCTCTCTTTGTCTGTTTGTGTGTGTGTGTCTCTCTCTGTGTCGCTGTCTGTGTGTCTCTCTGTCTGTGTCTCTGTGTGTGTCTCTATATCTGTGTGTCTCTGTCTCTGTGTGTGTCTCTCTCTCTATCTATGTCTGTGTGTGTGTGTCTCTGTGTGTGTGTCTGTCTCTCTGTGTCGTGTGTTTGTCTCTGTCTATGGCTGTGTGTGTGTGTCTGTCTCTGTGTCGTGTGTGTGTCTCTCTCTGTCTCTATGTGTGTCTCTCTGTGTGCGTGTCTCTCTCTCCGTCTGTGTGTGTGTCTCTCTATCTGTCTGTCTGTGTCTGTGTGTGTGTCTCTGTCTGTGTGTGTCTCTGTGTGTGTCTCTGTCTGTCTCTCTCTCGCTGTCAGTGTTTCTCTCTCTGTCTCTGTCTGTGTGTGTTTCTCTGTGTGTCTGTCTGTGTGTGTATCTGTCTCTCTGTGTCTGTGTGTGTGTGTGTCTGTCTGTCTGGGTATGTTTGTGTCGCTCTCTCTCGGTGTCTCTAATATATGCTTATTCATTACCCACCATTATCCATCCATACTGGTGGTGCGGGCTTTGTTCCCCAAGGCGTCTGTATTGGCTGCCCATAGACCATCTCTGCCCCAACGCATTCCTCGGTGTCACCTGCATTAAAATCAAGATGGCATCAGCACCTTTTTGGACACTTTTAGCTGTGTTTTCTCAGTTCTTCTGGCCAGTTTTGTGTTTCGTTCACACATTCCTGCTTCCTGGGGTTCACGGCACTCGTGGAAGATCGCCAGTTCCTGAAACAATTCTTCATTTATCTTATTTGTAACATTTTTACATTTAATTTAACGTATGCATTAAAAAACTTAAATTTCTTATTTGAAAATAAGATAAAATTAATGCATAGTGATTTAAAAAGTAACCCCTCCCACAGCTGCCCAATAGAAAACAATAAAGAGAGAAAACATCTAGATAGTATTTATAAAAATTGACCAAAACTCTCAAATAAAATCTTGGTTTTCTTGGTTTTAGGAGTCAGAAAGTTCGTGTTGGGTGGTTAAAACTTAATTCTGACAATTGGTAAATACACATCCCAAATCTTCAAAAGAGAAATTCAAATTTGTTCCGTGAATTCGATGTAATTATTTCAAGTGGGAATCAACGGCCTATTTCAGTGTGGCCATCGACCCATTCCCAAATACGCATCGGACTTCCAAGTTACTGCCACACATTTTAACCCTATAACAATTACAGCACAGAAACAAGTCACTTGGCCCTTCTTGTCTGCACTGAACGAAATACTCTCCTCTCATACCACCTCTCTGCATTCGCCTCCCCTCCAATTTTCCCTGAAATGACAAAATGGACCCTGCCGCCACTAATTTTCCTGGAAGCTCACTCCACTCAGCTACCACTCTGAGTAAAGAAGTTCCCCCTCATGTTACTTCCAAACTTTTACCTCCTGTTTCAATCCCTGCTCCCCGCAATGAAAAAAGTCTATCCACATCAACTCGTTCTATCCTCCTAGTAATTTTAAAGACCTCGATCAAATCCCCTCTCAACCATCTACAATCCAAAGAATAAAGACTTCATTTGCTCAATCTTTCTTTGTAATCTAGTTGCTGATATCCAGGTAACATTGACTTAAATCTTCTCTGCACCCTCTCTACTTTGTTGATAGCTTTCCTCTCCTTTGGTGACCAGAACTGCACACAGTACTCTCAACAGGGCCTCACCAATACCTTGTCTAGTCTCAACCTCACTGCCCGACTCCCGTATTCTATGCTATGGTTGATCAAGGCCAGCTATTTGAACAGATTCTTTTCGAGGTACTCTCTGATTACCCTCCAATAATTAACCTATCACTGTAAGGCTCACCTGGTTTGCTTTTTTTTTTTTTTTTAAATTTTTTATTTTTCACACCATAAATCACAATAGCCATGATATACACTTTTTCTTTTCCACACATTTACAGTGACTTTTTCTCCCTCCTCCCAAGCCACCCCCCCATCCCCCCCCCTCTCATCCATTTTAGTTATACAATCTAGGTTGCATTAATTCAGTTAGACAATGTTGTCATTCAACAAAAATACACCAGAAATTCTGCTGAGTCCATTCTTTTCTTTTCTTCTCCTTCCATCAACCTGGTTTGCTTTTGAAGCCGTTTTTAAACAAAGGAACTTTAGATTACATCCATTCCTCTGGCACCTCACCCGTGGATAAACAGGTTTTAAATATTTCTGTCAGAGCCCTTGCAATTTCTACTCTTCTTTCCCTCAAGGCCAAGGGAATATCATGTCAGACCTCCATCCACCAACAGACAAAACTCAGCCATCACAAGGTGAAGGCAGGACAGTAGTCCCACCTCTCCAGCACGAGTCACCCCAGGATCAAGTCAGCACTGACTGCAAGAAGTTTCTACATCCTCTCGGTGTCTGTGTGGATTTCCTCCCACACTCCACAGCTCAAGGGGGCCGTAAGTTCATTGGCGAATTGGGAAGCTCAAGGCCATGGGGTGAAAGTGCACATTCTGGTCCTGGGGCCATCAATTCAATTCAACTGCACGGATGAACCTTTGGGCACGACCTGATCTTTTTCTGGTTTCAAACTCATTATTTTTGAAAATTGTATGTGCACCTCTAATGCAACACGACTGCTGCAAAACAGGCTTCATGATACATATCCATGACAAGAACTCGGGAGAATCTGATTTGGTTACTAGACTTTTGAACAGAACAGTGTCTGGACATTTTATCCCTAAACTGAAACTTTATAGACATACAGAACAAAAAGAGGGCAAAACAAGCTTGTGTCTCACCAATACCACAATTCACGGACACTTTTTAAGTTCTCAAGGGTGGCAGAAAACACAAAGAACAGACAAACTCCTTCCACATTGTCACTTTGAGAGCTTTGGACTCACCATGCTATAAATATTGCCAAGCCATCACTCTCTCTCCAAATCAATGACCCAAAGTCCTGGATGAGCGATAGATTTGAGACATTTTACCCGCTATGTAGCAATCAGGCACAAGGAAAATTGCTGCTTCCATTGTAAAGTATTTAGGAATCGCAGACCACAAATAACCTTCACCCCAAAAAACAAGCAATTCTCCACAATAAAACTAGGTTTCCTTCCTGTCTGCAAGCATCTGCTCTCTTGAGTCTGAATGGCACAACTGGGGAAACCGTTTCAAACCCATGACCTGAAACAGCATATTCTCTTCCCCTAATTGGAGCTGTCTTGCAATTGGCCACCACTGCCCGAGCAAGAATGAACTGGGAGATCTCACACTTGCTCCTTCACAGGTGAGACCTCCCTGTTCATTGGAGCTCCATATTATCCATCTTGCTCTATTTTGTTAACCTTAATCAAGTCTCCTCTCATTCTCCAACACTCCCATGAAAAATAAAAATCATGTACCCTGTAGTTCGCGAGTCCGGACACCAGGTGGTGGTATTATACCTAGATCTCTCTCTCTCTCTCTCTCTCTCTCCCTCGCTTCATGCATGCAGTACTCGGTGTGAACAGGCGGTGGCAGCACTTTACAGCCCTTGCAATCTGCAGCTTGGACAGGAGATGGTTGGTTTGTACCTCGTGGGCTCTTGCACCAAGATTGAAGATTTGCAGATTTCCCATTGATTGGCAGAGAACATACACGACATCACATCCAACCCTGAGATTCCCTTTTTCCTGTGGACACGGCCGAATTACCACGAATGGGTCGTGCAAAAATAAACGGTTCATTGAAAACAAAGAAAATCATTAAAGTGCTGCAAGGGTCCTGAAATGAGTTCCTGATTGAGTTTGTTGTTGAGGAGTCTGAAGGTGGAGGGGGAGCAGCTGTTCCTGAACCTGGGGGTGTGAGTCTTGAGGCACCGAGACCTCTTTCCTGATGGCAGCAGAGAGAAGAGAAAGAGAGAGTGTGGATCCTTGATGATTGCTGATGTTTTCTGACAGCACCATTCCCTGTCGATAAACTCAGTAGTGGGGAGAGTTTTGTCTGTGATGTCCTGGGCTGTGTCCACGACCTTTTGGAGGGGTCTATTCTCAGGGGTATTGGTGTCCCCATACCAGACCATGATGCAGCCAGTCAGCACACTTTCCACCACATCTCTGTCAAAATTGGCCAGGGTTTCTGGTGTCATCCCAAACCTCCACAAACCCCTGAGGAAGTAGAGGTGCTGACGTGCTTTCTTATCGAGGTCATTGGTGTTGGGTCCAGGAAGATTTTTTGAGATGGTGACTCCCAAGAACCTAAAGTTGCTCACCCTCTCCACCCCTGATCCCCCAATCACCACTGGATTTTAAACCTCTGGCTTTCCTTTCCTGAAGTCAACAATCAATTCCTTGGTTTTGGTGACATTGGTTGCGAGGTTGTTGTTGATGCACCATTCAGCTCGGTTTTCAAACTCCCTCCTGCATATGGACTCATCCGCTTCCTTTATACAACCCACGCCCGTGGTATCGTCAGCAAATTTGTAGGGGATATTATTGATGTACCGAGCCACACAGTCGTGGGTGTAAAGTGAGTAGAGTGGGGGCTAAGAACACAGCCCTGTGGTGCTCTGGTACTGATGGAGATCGTGGAGGGGATATTCTTATCAACCTTCACTGATTGTGGTCTGGAGGTGTTAACTCCCAGGTCTTGGAGTTTACTGGTAAGTTTGGAGGGGATGAGGGGTAGTAGGGTGGGGGGCGAATAATGTTACTGGTCAGGGATAGTATCCCAGCTATAGAAAGGGAGGTAATTGCAGAGGGGGTGTCCACTGAGACACTGGGGATATTTAAAAGACATGGATAGAAGAAGAGTAGTAGCCTGTATTGTCATTTAAAACCAGGACACAGTTCAAAAATGAAATGACAGCCTCCAGAAACTACAATGCTAATCAGCATCAGGCAACACAAGATGCCATTTCAACTCCAGACAAAAGATCAAAACTACACAAGACTAAAATGCACCTACATAATGAGAAGAAAAAAGTGCCAACAATGGCACAAACTCTGGAACCTCCAAGCCAGGTTCACTCCAGTCTCCGGGACATCTCCTCCGCAGATCAGACAGCCAGGCATACACCATTCACTCCAGGCATCCAGATGTAGATCTGCCACAGCAGGTGGGGAAACAGAGGAGGAGAAAGCAAAGTAGGGAAACAGAGGGGTGGAAACATCAAAGTGGAAACGAAAGGGAGGAAACGGAGGCGGACAAACAGAGGCAGGGAAACAGAGGCGGCGAAACAGGCAGGGAAATAGAGGCATTGGAACAGATGATTGGAATAAGAATAGAGGAAAGAGAGGTGGAGAAATCAAGGTGGGGAAAGAGGAGGGGACAGAGACGCGGGGAACGAGACGCGGGGAACGAGAGGCGGGGAACGAGAGGCGGGGAACGAGAGGCGGGGAACGAGAGGCGGGGAACGAGAGGCGGGGAACGAGAGGCGGGGAACGAGAGGCGGGGAACGAGAGGCGGGGAACGAGAGGCGGGGAAAGAGAGGCGGGGAAAGAGAGGCGGGGAAAGAGAGGCGGGGAAAGAGAGGCGGGGAAAGAGAGGCGGGGAAATGTTGCCTTAATAGGACTGTAATGCACATAACTCCCCACCCAATTCTGATTGGAGAACCTGGTTTGTTTGCTCTAGACAGTATTCAGTTAGACACACAACCAGCATTTCAGGCTTGAGCCCTTTATCAGGGCAAGTATGTGTACTATATAAAGTTCACTGCTTGACCTGCTAAGCCTCTCCAGCATTTGCGTTCTTGCAGAATTTGGTTGAGTTATTGGTTTGATATGGTTTTTTTGTATGTACTGGCCAGTACAGGCACGGGCTGGCCCGCCCTCCTGATGACATCCTCTCCTAGACTCCTTCCTGGACTCCTCCCCTGTGACCCAGGCCATAAAGGTCGAGTCACCGCTTCCTTTCCTAGTTTGGACCCAGGCCAACTAGTCTTTTGTGTTATGAAGACTATCGTTCCCCTCAGTCTTTGTCTCTGTGATTATTGGGGCAACTGGTAGTGCCCAACAGTTACTATATGCAAACACCGTAGAATTGACATCAGGACATTTCGCCCCTTAACTGTACATTCATTTCGACAGGAACTTTAAACATACAGAACAGCAACAGGTCATAACAAGCCCTGACCACACAAATACCCCCATTCACCTTCCCATTTGGTGAAGGGTGCAGAATATTAGCTGCAGAATACCTTGTTATGGAAATGATGATGAAGAAACCATCTCACACACTTTACCAGCAAGCTGGGAGAGAGTTAAAAAGGACATTCCAGACAAGAATCAATTCTGAGCCATATCCTAATGCCTGCCTCATCTCTAAAACAATAGTGCGAATTGACTACTATCTGTGAAACCTGATCCAAAGGCTTCAATAAGCCTCCAGCACCACTCAGATCCTGAATGGCAGTTTCTGCTTTGAAGTTTTGGCCACCCTTGTCAACTTCAAGAATTTAAGATGACTGAAACGAGGCATTTCCATGTGTAAATAGGAAACCAGAAATCAGGCTGGCAGAGAATGATGACCAGTGTGTACTGTGAGCAACCCTTCCAGACTTCTGTTGAATTTTTGTGGACCAGAAGGATGTTCTTAATTATAACGGGCACATGAGATTAAATGACCAACAACAAATCCTTTTCATGTCTTCAGGAGGAGGAGTTGCAAAATGTAAAACATAAGCTGTAGCAATACCTTCCAAGAAATATTATCTAATTTGTTTGCAGGAAAAGACCTTAAACGCTGTACCCTGTGACTGTGTTCTTTACCCGAGGTTCAAACAGAACAAGTGAGGTGAGTCTATCCACCCGCCACTGCTACCCCTCATTCCCGCTGCGTAACTCAATAAAGACTGTGTTTTGGACTTTGTGGTTTATTACTGAACCTTTTTTGTACCCTTAAAGAAGCTCAATTTTAACAAGGGTGGAAAAACAAACCCACACAAACTCATTACACGGGGACAGATTTGAACCTGGGTCACTTTCACTGAGAACATTCTGCCAAACATGCCAAAATCAAAATTCAATTATCATGTTATAAACTGCAATATTACACAAAATTCACTTCATTCAGACATAAAACAGAGATACATTAGCAGAAAGTTAAATGAAGTGCTTCTTTCAGTCAAAAGAGAATTCCCTGAGACCCTGAAGCCCCCAAACCCAGCCCTTGCCCACAAGCAGCCAGCCACTGCCCCCACACCCCCCAATCCAGCCCAAACCATCAAATGCAGTCGCCTGGTTTTAAAAAGGTATTGGGGAGATTCTTGGGAATTATAGACCAGTATAGGATCTATGAGCATTTGGAGAGAAGTACAAACTACTCAAGGACAGTCAGCATGGCTTTGTGAAGGGAAGGTCATGCCTCATGAGTCTAAATGAGTTTTATTTGAGGGGGGTAACAAAGGAAATCAATAGGGTGGTAGATGTGGTCTACATAGATTTTAGCAAGAATTTGACGAGACTCATCCAGAAAGTAATTTGGCAAAGGATCAGGGTCACTTTGGCTGTGGATAAAAAATTGTCTTGTAGGAAGAAAGCAGAGAGCAGTGGAGTGCCACAGGGATCTGTTCTGGGACGCCTGCTCTTGGTGATTTTTATAAATGACCTGGATGAAAAGGCAAAAGGATGAGTCAGTAAGTCTGCAGATGATACAAAGGATGGAGGAGTTGTGGATGGAGCTGAGGTTGAAAAAGGTTACAAGAGGATAGAGACAGGATGCAGCGTTGGGCAGAAAAGTAGCAGATGGGCTTCAATCTGGCAAAGTGTGAGATGATGCAGTTTGGAAGGACAAACCGGAAAGCTGGGTACAGGGTTAAAGGTCAGTTACTTAAGAGTGTGGATGAACAAAGGTGCCTTGGGGTTCAAATCCAAACACCCCTCAACATTGCCACACAGGCTGATAGAATATTTCAGTCCAATGGGACGCTAGGCATCATTAATCTTTCTATGTACCGCGTGGTCGTGCGTGAAAGTGTGGCCATTTTGGCCAAAAAAGCGCAGTAAAACTAACCGCGATCACAGGAGTGGCCTCCACAGTAGACCCGCAGCAATATTGGCCTGTTTAATATTTCCACTGGTAGATGAGGCTTGTATTATACGTTATCTTTTCTAATGGAATACAAGACCTCCTTCCTGAATGCCACCATTGAATACTCGTCATTTTCTAGCCCCAGCTAAAGCCAATTTCAAAGAGCAATTTGAGACTCATCTAATTTTAATTCTAAACTCAATTTCTTCATATAACCCAATAAAAATACCTTAGGATCAAGTGAAAGTTTAAATTTTAATAAGTTCCTTGATTCTATCCCAGAAAGGTTTCACGTAATCAAGTCGAGTGCAAGAAAGAGCCAACTTGCTCATGGCACCTAAAGCACCGATTTACGTGAAACTCCACGAGTTCCACCTACCTACTTCCCTTGCCCATAACCCCCCCAACCCCTCGCATCCATGTACTCATATAACCTCATCTTAAATGACAGAATTGACCCTGGCGCAACTTCTTCCAGTAGATCATTCCACTCAGCCACCACTCTGAGTGAAGAAGCATCCTCTTGTATTACTTCTCAAGTTTTGCCCCTTAACTTATGACCCCTTGTTCCAATCTCTGCTCCCCTTAGGGGAAAGAGCCTATTCACAGCTACTCTATCTATTCCCTTGATAATTTTAAATACCTCTATCAAATCCCCGCTCAACCCTCTTCGCTCCAATCAATGAAGTCCCGGTCTACTCAATCTTTCTACGTATTCAAAATACTGCAATCCAGGCAACATTTTCGTCAAACTTCTTTGCACTCTCTACCTTATTGATATCCTTCCTATAATTTGGAAACCAGAACAGCATACAACACTCCAAACTTGGCCTCACCAACACTCTGAACATCACCTCCCCAGATCCTATATTCCATGCTATGATTTATAAAGGCCAGCATACCCAAAGCCTTCTATCTCCATGGGAATCCACCTTCAAATTTAAAACTAATTTGGCAGGGGGAAGGGAACAGGACTGATAGGGAAGCAGATAGGAGAGTGAATATAGGGGTGGTTCTGTTAGACGGTGAAACAGTAAGGAAAAAGGGAACGAAAAGTGATAGGAGAGTAGGGGCAAGTGCATCGAGAACAAAGGTGGAGGGAGAAAGGAGATATGGTATCAAGGTATTGCGTATGAATGCACGGAGTGTAAGGAATAAAAGGGATGAGCTTGAGGCGCAAATGGCAATGGGAGGTTATGACATTGTCGGAGTTACGGAAACATGGCTGCGGGAAAGGCGGGATTGGGAAATCAATGTTCCCGGGTACACGTCCTATAGAAAAGACAGAAAGTTGGGAAGAGGGAGTGGGGTAGCTCTGTTGGTAAGAAATGAAATTCAGGCCTATGAAAGGGAAGACATTGAAACAGGTGGGTAGAGTCTGTTTGGATAGAATTAAGAAATTGTAAAGGCATGAGGACCATAATGGGGGTCATTTACAGGCCTCCGAAAAGTAGCTCAGATATCGGTGGCAGTATAAATCAGGAATTAAGAGTGGCATGTCAAAGTGGTAGCAATACGGTAGTTATGGGGGACTTCAACATGAAGGCGGACTGGGTTAATCAGACGGGGGCAGGAACACAAGAGAGTGAGTTTATTGAATGTCTAGTGGCAGCTAGTAGAGGAACCTACCAGGGGGAAGTCGATTCTGGACTTGGTGCTGTGCAGCGATGCAGAGTTAACAAGTGACCTCGATGTAGGGGAGCCATTAGGGAATAGTGACCATGGTATGGTTACTTTTGAGCTGCAATTAGAAAGGGAGAAAGAAAGGAAGTCGGAAGCATCTGTACTGCAGTTAAATAAAGGGGATTATGCAGCTATGAGGGAGGAGCTAGCCAAAATAAAATGGAAAGATACACTAGCTGGGAGGAAACTCGGAAAAAATGGCAGGTATTTTTGGACATTTTTCACAGGGTTCAGGACAAATTTATTCCAAAGTGGAGGAAAGGCTCTAGGAGATGCAAATAGCAGCCATGGCTAACTAATGAAATCAAGTGCAATATCAAATCTAAAGGGAGTAAGTATAAGATAGCGAAGCGGAGTGGGAAGTTCTTTGATCCTGATGGTTGTGCAGCAGTTCAAAATTCTCAAATGCAGAATTTGAGCTGTTTGCTCTCCCAGTGCCCTAGAGCATTGGTTTGGGAATATTTATGCCACAGGTGGTGTTATGGTCCTGTTAAGTCAATGACTCTGGATCAAATCTGGCCCCGTCTGCAAGGGGTTTGTGTGTTCATCCACTCTTCAGTGGAGGTGGCAGGTTAACAGGGGTTTGTGGGGGGGAAAATCGCAGGTGAATGAGGGGGCATGCACAGAGCTGGTGGGGTGAATAGGAGTGTGAGACAGTTGTTGGCGAAGGGGAGTGTGTTGCAGGGATGTGGAGCTGAGGACTCTCCATCCAATCTCAGACCAGAGGGAAACAGGATTCTTATCGTGCTCACAAATTCCTTCGTCACTCCTCAAACGATGATCAGTATTCTGACTTAAGCGTTTTCTGGCCCTGTGACGACAAGCGGGCCTAACGTTCCAATGGCAAATGAGGGAGGGAGGTTGTTTCCTGTAATAGAGGTAGTAAAAGTTCCATTAGAGAGGAATACGTTGCCTTTAACTGGTAACATGCAGTGGGGTCTCGGTTCATTTGGTGATGTCTGGGATCTCTCTCTCAATATAAAAAATAAAAATCAAGGCTGGGTCTCTCTGTGGGGGGGGGGGGGGTATCTAATATTTGCTTATGTCATAATCTAATTCATCCCAACTAGCAGTGCGGGCTTTGTTCCCCAAAGTATCCGTATTGGCTGTCCATGGACCATCTCTGTCCCAATGCAGTCCTCAGTGTCACTTGCATTTAAATCAATGATGGCATCAGCACCTTTTGGCCAACTTTAGCTGTGTTTACTCAGTCAATCTGGCCAGTTTACTTTTTCATTCAGTTCTGGTGTCTGGGGTTCATGGGAGTAGTGGAAGTTTGCTAATTCCTGAAACAATTCTTCATTTATCTTATTTTAAAACAATTATTTAATTTCACATTTGCATTTAAAACAAATTTTTTAATTTGAAATAACATCAAATGAATGCATAGTGATTAAAAAAATTAACCCCTTGTCTTGGGATGAAGGTTTTGGGATGTTTGTGCCTGAGGTTTGGCTCTGAAGTGAAGGCTGTTGATGGGTTGATCCCAGAATGGGGGGGGGGGGGGTGTTTGTGGGCAAGGGCTGGTTTGGAGGTTGCATGGAATTCTTTTGCTCTTGACTGCAAGAAGCATTTCATTTAATTTTTGCTGATGTAAAGAAAAAAAGAAAATATATCTGGATAGTATTTATAAAAATTTACCAAACCTTTCAAATAAAATCTAATATCTTAAATTTCTTGATTTTAGGAGTCGGAAGGTTCATGTTGGGTGATTACAACCTAATTCCTACAATTGGTAAATACACATCCGAAATCTTCAAAGAAATTCAAATTTGTTCCATGAATTCGATGTAATTATTTCAAGTTGGATACAATGACCTATTTCAGTGTGGCCATCGACCCATTCCCAAATACGCATCGAACTTCCAAGTTACTGCCACACATTTTACCCCTATAACAATTACAGCACAGAAACAGGTCATTTGGTCCTTCTCATCTGCTCTGAACTAAATACTCTCCTCCAGTACCACGTCTCTGCATTCCCCTCCCCTCCAATTTTCTCTTAAATGACAAAATGGACCTTGCTGCCACTATTTCTCCCGGAAGCTCACTCCACTCAGCCACCATTCTGAGTCAAGAAGTTCACCCTCACGTTACTTCAAAACTTTTGCCTCTTAACTCAAGACCTCTTGTTTCAATCTCTCCCACTTGCAATGGAATTGCCTATCCACATCAACTCTATCCATCCTTCTTGTAATTTTAAATACTCTACCAAATCCCCTCTCGGCTTTCGAGTTGACAGTAATGCAGTCATGGATGGTCGGATGAATTCTGTTGGGGAAGAGTTCATAGTGGCTCAAAAGTGCTTGATTAGATGCAAGGAGAGCTGCCACTGAATGTTGCATGTATTTGGTTCTGGGTTTCGAAGGTACCTCAGCTCTCTCTCTTTTGTACTCGGTCCAAAAGACATTGCTGATCTTATTTGGAATTAGACCAGTTTCAATGAAGCAATGCTGAAGATTTTTGCTGGGGGGGGGGGGGGTTGGGAAATAAGCATTGCATTAAATGAAGCTGCGGCTGGTCATCCGTAAGTGTTGATCTGCAGTCCAAGTCTGGTGAGCTTTCTGGGATGGGCTAACATTCCAGGCAACTCCTTCTTCACACAACAGGATTCAATATTTAATGGGACGGGGGGCGGGGGAATAATCTGGGGCTAAGTTCCGTATGTGTTTTGAGTTGATCTGATATAGTTCATGAAGCCCATTGGATTTTAACTTCTGTCGGGAGCACAGTGGGCTATGAACAACATTTCTTGTTGTTTTCAGAGTATATCTTTCCCCTGGTTTATAATTCTTTGTGTGAATCATTTTTTTACTCCTGTCCAAGTTAGTAACAGGAAACACTGTGGGAGTGGGACGCTGTTTCATCGCTGGTAAAGTCCAACAACTGGTGAAACATTCACATGATTGAAGCTCTCTGGAAAGCAGGTTTCCAATTACTGCAGGTAACTTTCAGTTCAAGATCTTTCACCCCATCTTCCTCACTCGTGCACAGTGTCACGCCCATCAATGATGGAGGGAGGAAAGTTGGTTTGAAAATGAGCAAATTGTTTACGTCAGAGCCAAGTCTGAAACCACCTTTTATTGAACCAAGCGAGATGCAGGACTGGTCACGGTGGCTGCTGGGGAGCACATGCAGATAGCCTTGCCCACAAGGAATCTTTTGAGTCCTCATTCTCAACATAGGGTGGCAGTGTCCTAGGGTCTCCTTCTTTCGCCTTGTCTTCCTTAATCATCTGGAGCCTGATTTCTTTCCCCTCTCATTCAGCCTGCATTATTTTCTGCATCCTCTCCCTGTTACTCCCTTGCTTTCTGTTCCCTTCGTTTTCTCCCTCATCATTAATTTTAGCAAAGATGACTGGCTTGGTTTAGTCTGTAACATGTTTGAGTTTCAAGTGGAACATTTAACGTGGGCTCAGTGCTGTTTTGAAATGTTAGCAGAACAGAGGATGACACCAGTCACTAATAGATAGAAGAGAAAAAGATACCCCTCTCTCTGGTAAGGTCGTGGGCAAGAGACCTAAGAGAGGAACAAGTCTGAATAAACATCTTTCCTGATTAACTGTGTCCGGTGCATTGATTGAGTGGTGCTGTTGCAGCAGACCCCACTCTTATCCATAATTGATTGGAAACTAATCTATGGTCACTGGACCCAAAATGTTCACATACACGTTTTACCTCTCTAACCATTACAGCATCGAAATAGGCCAACTTTGCCCTTCGAGTCCACACCGAACACTTTGTCCTACCTAATCCCATTGGCCTACACTCGCCCCTTGACCCTCCATTCCTTTCCTGTCCAAATACATATCCAACTTCTCCTTAAGTGCTAATATTGAGCCTGCCTCCTCCACTTCATCTGCAAGTCCATTCCACACACCCACCACTCTGAGTGAAAGTCCCCCCTCACATTTCCTCGAAACTTCTGCCCCTTTCTCTCAACCCACGTCAAATCTATACCCCAATAATTTTAAATACCTCAACCCAATCCAACCTCAACCTTTTATGCTCCGCAGAATAAAAATCTTGCTTAACCTTTCCCTATAACTTTGACCTGTGGTTTTCAAAATGCTCTCAAACTCAAATTCCACTTGAAGCAATCCCTACACCAGAAGTGCTCTGTGATTAGTCAGGGATTGATTCAGGTGCTATGAAATGAACCATCAAGATCCTGCAGGATGGAGCACCAGAATAGCGTACATAGTTGAAGAAATTAAATTCCAAGACTTTGCTCTGCAAAGTCTTTCAACTTCAAAAGTACAGCCCCTCATGGCCAATCCCGGGAATTTACTGGGACAGGGTCCAGTGGAAAAGGGACACTGTCCAAATGCCAGTGTCAAATGATGTCATTTCACGCCACCTCTAACCCTACTCATATCCTCGGCGTTTGCCGATGTCGGCCTGATGGTAAAACCAGTGGAAGAGAGACAGCAGAGAATCACCCGTTTCCAGTCGAAGGCAGAACACTCCGCTCCCCGGGGATGAGTTGTGTTCAGTGGAAAAGCAATCTTGTGTCCCAGTGGAAATGGCACCAAGGGCTTCCTAACCTGAGACACTGCATGGCCAATGAACTGGGATTCCCGTGGAAAAATGGTTTCAGACTGCTTTGTAAACTCTGCATGCAGTGCTTCAACCGAAATGAAGGCCAATGGGATGATGAGCTTCATTAAACTTTTCTACGTGGTCGTGCGTGAAAGTGAGGCCATTTTGGCAGGAAAGCGCAGAAAAATTAACCACGATCACAGGAGTGGCCTCCACGTGATACCTGGAGCAATATCTTCATGGAAACAAGCGACAACTTAACCAAATATATAATATCATTTATAAAAATGGCACTGGCCTTCGCGAAAAGATGTATCACGATCAACTGGATGTCCGATAGCACGCTGGGCTGTGGAAATGAACTGCTGTTACCTACGGGAAAAAAAAAAATCACATAAACGTGACCCTTTGGTAAAAGTCTGTCAGCTGTACCTGGACCACATAGGGGCCCAGACACTAATATAAATGAACAATAAAAGGGGATGAAAGTAACCATTATATAGACCAAAACCAAGTTTCCCCAACTGGACTCATCTACTTGTAATCTCTGAAAATGTGGATATGAAAACAAACTGCAACAGAGATGAAAAAATTCAAAGTGCAAAAGGGAGAGTCTTTAAATGAGTCCCTGAATGTGTGTTGAGTCTGGTGGTGAAGGGGTAGCAGCTGTTCCTGAACCTGGCTATACCTCTTCCCTGATGGGAGCAGTGAGAACAGAGCGGGTGACGTGGATCCTTGATTGCTGCTGCTCTCTGACAGCAGCGTTCACTGCAAATGTTCTCAATGGTGGAGGATTTTTACCTGAGATGTTCTGGGCGGTGTCCATACTTTTGCAGAGCTTTTTGCTCAGGGGTATTGGTGTCACAAGACAATAGCTCAAACCTTCTACAAACTGAACCATTCCCCCTTCACACCCGTAACCCACTATTTTTCTTGCATCAATGTGCCTGTCTAAATGTTAAAGGTCCCTATTATTCCAGACTCCACTATCCTGCCCGGCCATGCGATCCAGGCATCCGCAGCCTTATGGGTCCCCGTCCCCACTCAGCCTTCGGGGTCCCCGTCGCCCCTCAGCATTCTGGGTCCCTGTCCCCGTCCCCCCTTAGCCTTCTTGGTCCCAGACCCGTCCCCCCTCAGCCTTCTGGGTCCACGTCCCCCCTGAGCCTTCTGGGTCCCCGTCCCCCCTCAGCCTTCTTGGTCCCCGTCCCCCCTCAGCCTTCTGGGTCCCCGTCCCCGTCCCACCTCAGCCTTATGGGTCACCGTCCCCCCTCAGCCTTCTGGGACCCCGTCCCCGTCCCCCTCAGCCTTCTGGGTCCCCGCCCCCCTCAGCCTTCTGGGTCCCTGCCCCCCTCAGCCTTCTGAGTCCCCGTCCCCCTCAGCCATCTGAGTCGCCGTCCCCCCTCAGCCTTCTGGGTCCCCGTCCCACCTCAGCCTTCTGGGTCCCCGTCCCCCCCTCAGCCTTCTGGGTCCCCGTCCCCCCTCAGCCTTCTGGGACCCCGTCCCCCCTCAGCCTTCTGGGACCCCGTCCCCCCTCAGCCTTCTGGGTCCCCGTCCCCCCTCACTCTTCTGGGTCCCCGTCCCCCCTCAGCCTTCTGGGTCCCCGTCCACGACCCCCTCAGCCTTTTAGGTCCCCGTCCCACCTCAGCCTTATGGGTCCCCGTCCCCCCTCAGCCTTCTGGGACCCCGTCCCCCTCAGCCTTCTGGGTCCCCGTCCCCCTCAGCCCTCTGGGTCCCCGTCCCCCTCAGCCCTCAGGGTCCCCGTCCCCCTCAGCCCTCAGGGTCCCCGTCCCCCTCAGCCCTCAGGGTCCCCGTCCCCCTCAGCCCTCAGGGTCCCCGTCCCCCTCAGCCCTCAGGGTCCCCGTCCCCCTCAGCCCTCAGGGTCCCCGTCCCCCTCAGCCTTCTGAGTCCCCGTCCCCGTACCCCCTCAGCCTTCTGGGTCCCCGTCCCCCCTCAGCCTTCTGGGTCGCCGTCCCCCCTCAGCCATCTGGGTCCCCGTCCCCGTCCCCCCTCAGCCTTCTGGGTCCCCGTTCCCCCCTCAGCCTTCTGGGTCCCCGTTCCCCCTCAGCCTTCTGGGTCCCTGTCCACGACCCCCTCAGCCTTTTAGGTCCCCGTCCCCCCTCAGCCTTATGGGTCCCCGTCCCCCCTCAGCCTTCTGGGACCCCGTCCCCCTCAGCCTTTGGGTCCCCGTCCCCCTCAGCCCACTGGGTCCCCGTCCCCCTCAGCCCTCAGGGTCCCCGTCCCCCTCAGCACTCAGGGTCCCCGTCCCCCTCAGCCTTCTGAGTCCCCGTCCCCGTCCCCCTCAGTCTTCTGGGTCCCCGTCCCCGTCCCCCTCAGTCTTCTGGGTCCCCGTCCCCCCTCAGCCTTCTGGGTCCCCGTCCCCCCTCAGCCTTCTGGGTCCCCGTCCCCCCTCAGCCTTCTGGGTCCCCGTCCCCCCTCAGCCTTCTGGGTCCCCGTCCCCCCTCAGCCTTCTGGGTCCCCGTCCCCCCTCAGCCTTCTGGGTCCCCGTCCCCCCTCAGCCTTCTGGGTCCCCGTCCCCCCTCAGCCTTCTGGGTCCCCGTCCCCCCTCAGCCTTCTGGGTCCCCGTCCCCCCTCAGCCTTCTGGATCCCCGTCCCCCGTCCCCCTTCAGGCTCGCGGCCTCCGACCCCACTCAGCCTCGCGGGCCACGACCCCCACTCAGGCTCGCGGGCCCCGACCCCCCTCAGCCTCGCGGCCCCCGCCCCCCCTCAAGCTCGCGGGCCCCGAACCCCCTCAAGTTCGCGGGCCCCGACCCCCGTCAGCCTCTCGGTCCCCGACCCCCCCTCAGCCTCGCGGGCCCCGACCCGCCCCTCCTCAGCCTCGCGGGCACCGACCCGCCCCTCCTCAGCCTCGCGGGCCCCGACCCCCCTCCTCAGCCTCGCGGGCCCCGACCCCCCTCCTCAGCCTCGCGGGCCCCGACCCCACTCCTCAGCCTCGCGGGCCCCGACCCCCCTCAGTCTCGCGGGCCCCGACCCCCCTCAAGCTCGCGGGCCCCGACGCCCCTTCAGCCTCGCGGGTCCCCGACCGACCTCAGCCTCGCGTGTCCCCGACCCCCCTTAGCCTCGCGGGTCCCCGACCCCACTCAGCCTCACGTTTCCCCCTCCCCCCAACAGCCTCACGGACCCCGACCCCCCTTCAGCCTCGCGGGTCCCCGACTACCACACCCGAATGTCACCCCGATCCAAACTCCCTCACGGTTCCCCGGACCCACCTCACAACTATCCCTCTGCACGTTCCCCTCCGAGCTCCGGCCGCCCCAGACCCAAACGGCGATCCGTGGAAACTCCGTCCTCTCTGGTCTCGCTCCCAAAATGCCTCGATTCCCGCCCGTGAAGAACCGACACGAACCTCTCTCTCCCTCCCGCTCGCCAACTACTCCTCCAAAGGCGGGAAAGATCAACAACATGGCGGCCCCCAGGGGTCGCTCTCGCAAGAGCTTTGGCCACCCCTGCATGGGATCTCTTCTCCGCCACCCCGAGCCCCTTGATGGAGCCCTTTGGAGCCCCCTCTGTCCTGAGAACCTCATCCCACTGGGGAAGGGTCCAAGAGTTGCCTCGGGCCTCCAGTCCATCTCCCCTTCAGGCTGCACATTTCCACACCAGGACCTGCACCACATTCCCCCACAAGATTCCAGTCCATCCCACCTCCACCACCTTGGCCCAAAGCTCATTCCACGCTCCCACCCCCCTCCGAGGGAAAAAAAATCCCCCTTCAATCTCAATCCATGTCCTCCTCTTTGAATCTCCCCCACTCTCCTTGGTAACAGCCTGTCCCCATGGACACGATCTGTCCCCACTCACAATTTTCAAATCTTCCTCAATCTTCTACGGTCCAGGGAATAAAGTCCCAGCCTGTCCAACCTTCCCCTGGAACTCAAACCCCGAAAGCCAGACCACCTTCTTGTCCCTCTCCTCGATGCGCTCTCATTCCTATCCTTCCTCTCCTCCGGCCACCCAAACGGCACACAATGTTCCCCAGTTGGCCTCACCCAGGCCTTGTCCAACTTCCTCGTAGCCTCCCACCTCCTGCACTCAATCCTCTCATTTCTGAAGGCCAAAATACCAGAAGCATTCTTCACCCCCCCACCCCCCCACCCCCCCCATCTCTACATGGGACTCCACTTTCGGGCAGTTCTGTATCACAGTTCCCCAATCCCTTTGTTTGACAACACTCTTCAATGGTCTGCCATTTAACATTCAAACTCTTACGTTTTAAGAATCAATTGCAGAGATCCATGGATGTGGGAAGTCAGGAGGGTTAGGGACTGGCTGCAGGTCGATCAGACTGGCAGAATGATATTTCACCATGGATGAGAAGGGCCGAAGGGTCTCTTTTCTTTGCTGTGGGGTTTCTAGGGTAGAGTTCACACCATTCTCAGGAAGGAGGATGAGCAGACAGATGTCATGGTCCATGGGTAGGAAAGGTGATGAGATCCTGCCAGGAGAGATGAGAGAGTTAAGTGCGAAGGTGAAGGGCACAACCAAGGGGTCTCTCTCTGTCTGTTTGTGTGCGTGTGTAACTACGTCTGTGTGTTTCTCTCTATGTCTGTGTGTGTGTCTCTCTCTGTCTGTCTCTCGGTCTGAGTGTGTCTCTGTCACTGTGTGTCTCTCTGTGTCTGAGTGTGTCTCTGTGTCTGTGTCTCTGTGTCTGACTCTGTCTGTGTCTCTCTCTGTCTGTGTG